>NC_073384.1:39424157-40149157 GCF_028641065.1 Leucoraja erinaceus | reverse complement strand
TATACCCTCACCTTCTCTTTTATGAATGGGGATTTAGTTCCCCTTTCTTCGAGGACCGACCGGAGGTTCCGCTGTCACCTCTGCGGGCCGCCCTCGGTGAACGTTAGTTCCCCTTTCTTCAAGGACTGAAAAAATGTCGCTATTCGGAGGTTTTCGTTATTTGGAACTTCGGATAAAAGGTTGTGCACCTGTATAGATAGATATATATATATATATATATATATACACACATTTATACATATATACATTTAAAAAACATATTATTGTCATTTATTATGGGTTTTACAGAGTGCGATGTTTACATATCTGTTGTGCTGTTGCAAGTAAGAATTTCATTGTTCCGTTTCAGGACATGTGACAATAACTTTTGACTTGACTCTTGAAAGAACAGCTCCTACAATACTTTGTACTGTAGAGGAAAACATTTAAACAAGCAGGAGTGTACACAGAATCAACCATCTGTATACATTTAACCGATTTCCCATTCTAGTCATTCAACAACTGAACAGACAGCCTCTCAACAACGTACATTTAAAAAGAAACATTCAAAATACCTTTGGACAGATACATGGATGGGATAGGTTTAGAGGGTTAAGGGGCAAACATGAGCAGGTGAGGCCAGCCTAGAAGGAACATCGTGGTCATCATGGCCAGGTTTCTGTACTGTATGACTCCACGACTATCAATATTCAGCGGCTGCAAAGAATGGTTCATGAACACAGAGAATGAGTGACGATTTACTCTTCTTCCATCAGTAGCAGCACCCCAAACATAATAATGTGAGCTTTTCATAATTTATTATCCAAGGGAGCAGTGCTCGATTCTATTAGCATTTTGCTAGTTTCAAATTCTGAGGCAACACCATAACATGTCAGGAAAGCACACGACTGCCCGTATTGTGTGCAAGTTGAATGCACGGAGGACAGCCTAAAAGCATTGTCACAACTCGGATTTTGATTTAAATTAAATTCTGAGAGCCATTCAATACGAAACTCCTTCAGTAAATTAATTTGAGTTTTCTTTCCACAATGTTCCATTACTGATCAATAGTGATGAAAAGTGTTTCAATCCCATACTGGTTCAGAATTTTATATTACTCGTGCCAGGATATAGACCGACAAATCATTTTTTTTAGTTTAGCAATCTTTCACGTGAATCATTTATTCAGCCACAGGGAACTGACTGTTTTCCATTACTGCTTCCTATACCAGCTAATCCAGGCAAAACACCAAACGTAACGCATTTACATAATATGTTACAGAGCTCATTTTTGCTTCTCACTTTCAAATATCTTGTCACTACTCCCTCACAGACATGTAAAACTCAGCAGTGGAACTCTGAGAACCACAAGAAATACAACCTTGCAATTGAACTAATATCAAGAGAAAGCACTCATAATCTATATTTGAATCTGTCAAAATGTCACTAATGTTCAAAATACATGTTATTTTTATAAAATATTTTATTTGGAAAAAAAGTTCAGGCTATTGAATCATCCTATAACCAACAGGAGAGCGGTCCTGACCTACCAGGTACCTCATTAGGTTCCCTCAGGCGATCTTTAACAGTACTCACCGGCCGAGGTGCACAGGTCGCAATAAAGTTACTAAAAAACTACATCTGGGATGCGAGAATCGTTTCAAGATGTCAACTTCTGGCCAGCACAGCTAGAATAGACCACAAATTTTTCTGATTTCTTGCTGAAGAACAGCATTTTACAATTTTCAGTGTCTGAAGTAAAATGACATACGCTGTTGCAATAGGATCATGATCCTGTTCAAGCCATTCTGATCTGGCTTCCTCGGTAAGATTACTGTTTGATAACCATCGCTAGCTGCCAATTATACGGCCTTTAAGTCCCTTTCTATCAGAGTGTTGCGTGGATATACCAGCCTTAATTTTACTGCACTCACTCACATTTTTTAGCCAACAATGAGAAAGAGAAAGTCTCAGTCTCAGTGAGCATTCAACCGAAAATACACAAAACCCAGATAGAAAAAAGGGTTGGAGTAACTCAGCAGGTCAGGCAGCATCTCTGGAGAAAAAGGATGACTGGCAATCTACACACCTCAAGCACGAATATAAAAACATGTTGGGATTTAGGAGAATTGAAAATAGAGGTAAAATAATATTTTAAGAGGCGAAAGAGAGGAAGAAGGAAAGAAAGCAAAGGGGGGAGGTACACATTGTTCCCAATACAAAAAACACACAAACTGTCGATGACTACAAGTGTTGGAGTAACTCAGCAGAACAGGCAGCATCTAAAAGCCTTGTCCCATGGTATGTTCATTCCAAGAGTTCTCCCGAGTTTGCCCTGATTCGAACTCTGCGATTTACAGTAATGGCCACTCGTCGGTACTCGGGGCTCTCGTGGACATTTTTCAACAGTTGAAAAATGTTGAAAAATGTTTTCAACATATCAACGTTGAAAAATCTTCACAAGTCTTCCCGAGCACCTGCCGTTAGCGTTACAAGCCGCTGAGAGATGTCCCCGAGCTCCGACGTACCCGCTACGTTCATTCTCCGTGCTTACCATGAGTTTGATTTTTTATAAACTTGGGAGAGCTATTGGAATGAACTCATACCGAGGGACAGGGCTTTTAGGAGGACGTGGATAGGTGATGTTTCGGGTCGGGACCCTTTATCAGGCTCGATAAGTGCGGTTTTGGGTTGGGATTCTTCTTTAGACTCCTTACCTCTAATGTTCTTAATACCTTTGGTTTTCAAAATAATCCTCATACTTTAATTTCACAATAATTGCCACTGAAAGAAGTATCCCAAAGGTGAATCATCTTTTGCAATTCCTGATTACAAACTTCCATTTTTTATGAAATCATTCTGCAAATGTTCGACTCTCCAATAAAACTACAATCAAACACAACAAAACTTAGTGCAGGTCAGTTAATAAATCTTTGTTCAAATAAAACAAAAACTGGTGTGTTTCAATTAATAGACTAAAGTCCACTTAAATTCCTTTTTGTCTGGCAGGTCAAAATCACAGGAGAATCCTGGCCTGTCTCCTCTAAATAAGGCTGATGGATTCCATTTAAGTTATTCAGCAGCAACGGTTTAGACTGTAATTTATGGTAATATATAGTCACACATCAAAAGTTGCCCCAAATAAATAGCCTGTAATTTACACCTGCAAACAAAAATGTCTTTAATTACAGAATGTGATAGATTCTGGAAGGAATCCAACAGAATTGCATTTAGTTTTAGTTTAAGGAGGACTGCAGTGTGGCGCAATGTTGCCACCTCACAGAGCCAGGGACCAGGGTTCAATCTGGCAATGGGTGCTGTCTGTACACAGTTTGTACGTTCTCCCAATGACTGCACGGGTTTTCTCTGGGTGCTCCATTTCTCCCACATTCCAAAGATGTGCTTGTTTGTAGGTGAATTGGCTTCAGTCAATTGGCTTCAGTAAATTGAAGGATAGAACTAGAACCAAGAAATCCCCAGCCTCAACACTGAACGATTACCGGCCCATAGCGCTCACGTCCATCATGATGAAGTGCTTTGAAAGGTTGGTCAAGGCCCACATAACATCCAGTCTCCCCTCTACACTTGACCCATTCCAGTTTGCGTACTGTCCTAACCGTTCCACTGACGATGCCATAGCAACAGCACTCCACCTAAGCCTGGCTCATCTGGAAAACAATAACAGTTACGTGCAGATGCTGTTTATCGACTTCAGCTCTGCCTTCAACACCTGGCTGTCATCCCCCAACACCTGGTGAAGAAACTCAGCGAAATAGGCATCAGCACCCCACTACGCAACTGGTTACTGGACTTCCTCACTGACAGACCACAGAGAGTAAGAGTTGGCAAAAACTCATCAGAGACCACCATCATGAACACCGGGGCCCCACAGGGATGTGTGCTGAGCCCTCTGTTGTTCACACTGATGACACATGACTGTTGTGCCAAACACAATTCGAACCACATCATCAAGTTCGCTGATGACACAACAGTGGTGGGCCTCATCAGCCACGATGATGATTCAGCCTACAGAGAGGAGGTTCAACAACTCATCAACTGGTGTGATATCAATAATCTTCAACTCAATGTCAATAAAATAAAAGAAATAACTGTGGACTTCAGGAAGAAACAAGCAGCACACACCCCACTCACCATCAATGGCACCAAGTTCCTGGGAGTGCACATCACAGATGATCAGACATGGTCCACCAACACCATCTCCCTAGTCAAGAAAGCACAGCAACGCCTCCACTTCCTTCGACGGATGAGGAGAGCCGAACTCCCCCCTTCTGCCCTCACCACTTTTTACAGGGGTGCCATTGAGAGCATTCTTACCAGCAGTCTCTCAGTCTGGTATGGCAGTTGCTCTGCTGCTGACCAGAAGGCACTACAGAGAGTGGTGAGGACAGCGGAGAAGATCACCAGATCACCCCAACCTGCAATCCAGGACTTATACCCATCTCGCTGTTGCAAGAGAGCAACCAATATCATCAAAGACACCACCCACCCAGCACACAAACTGTTCACTCTCCTACCATCTGGCAAGCGCTACCGCAGCATGCGGAGCAAAACCACCAGATTCAAAAACAGCTTTTTTCCTCAGGCCATCAGATTACTCAACACACTCAAGAAAATTCCATGAACATATAACTTTAACTCAATGTCTGCAATATGCTATTTGCACTTTTCTATATTGCACCTTTATTATTGCACTTTAATAACATACCTCAAAAGTTTACTACAGTCTGGCACACTGAATATTTTAAATAATGTATATTGTCTATCTTAATGGTATATTGTCTGTCTGTGTTATAAGTATTACTTGCACATTTGGAGTATGAGGAAACGCAATTTCAATCCAATTTATTTGAATTGACAATAAATTTTTTAATTTAAAAAAATCAATTAATTAATTAATTAGTGTACCGGGTGAAATGTATAGGAAGGAACGGCAGATCTGGTTTACACCAAAGATAGACACAAAATGTTGGAGTAACTCAGGATAGGCAGCATCTCTGGATAGAAGGAATGGTTGATGTTTCAGGTCGAGACCCTTCTTCAGAGTGCTGAGACTCCAGAATGTTGCGTCTATCTTTACTGTCTGGGTGATCTCAAAATGCTGTATCCCTGAACTAAACTAAAGATACAGCGTGTTTAAGAAAGAACTGCAGATGCTAGAAATATCGAAGGTAGACAAAAATGCTGGAGAAACTTAGTGGGTGGGGCAGCATCTATGGAGCGAAGGAATAGGAATCACTTACCTATTCCTTCACTCCATCGATGCTGCCTCACCCACTAAATTTCTCCAGCATTTTTGTCTACCTAAAGATACAGCAGGGACACCACCCCTCAGCTCACAGAGACTGCGCTGACCATCAATCGCCCCTTCACACAAGTTCTATGTTATCCCACTTGCTCATCATTCAAACCACGGTCCCGGTAACACAAGCTAATTTGAGAAGTGCTTCATAGAAATAGAACAATACAGAAGATAGGTGCAGTCTGAAGATGGGTCTTGACCCAAAAGGGCACCCATTCCTTCTATCCAGAGATGCTGTCTGTCCCACTGAGTTACTCCAGCATTTTGTGTCTATCTTCGGTTTAAACCAGCATTTGCGGTTTCGATCATCCCGACGCGAGGGCTTTGGACATCGGATCCTCGGCAGCGGTGACTGCGGAGAGTTCAACAGCCCCAAACACAGGTGATCAATGAGGAAGATGATTGAACTTTATTACCTTCCATCACAGTGAGAAATGTTGATTCTGCCCTGGTGGATGTTTATGTTAAATTTTAATTGTATGTGGCTGTGTGTATTGCTTTTCACAATATATTGCTGTATGGTAACTCAAATAGCACAGTACCTTAATGTGTGCATGTGACAATAAATTTGAACTTGAACTATTACACTACAATTGTTGCACTTTTGTACTTATCCATGATTGTGCTTATCTATAGTGTGATTTTAATGTATGCAAAGCAGTTTTCCACTGTACCTAGGAACATATGACAATAAAGTATCATCATCATCTGGTCCATAATGTCTGTGTCGAGCATGATGCCAATCAATCTCCTCTGTCTGCACATGATCTCCAATCTCTTCTCTGCTTCATGATGGTCGGTACGGAATCTGTGGGCTGAGGGGTGGTGTCCATGCTGTATAGAGTCATAGAGTGACTGTGGAAACAGGCCCTTCGGCCCAACTCGTCCAACAATGTCCCAGCTACACCAGTCCCACTTGCCTGCTCTCGGTCCATATCCCTCCAAGCTTGTCCTATCCATGTACCTGTCTAACTGTTTCTTAAACAACGCGATAGACCCACTATCAAATACATCCTCTAGCAGCTTGTTCCATACACCCGCCATCCTTTGTGTGAAAAAGTTACCCCTCGGATTCCTGTTAAATCTTTTCCCCTTCACCTTGAACCTATGTCCTCTGGTCCTTGATTTTGCTACTCTGGACAAAAGACTATGTATCTACCCGATCTATTCCTCTTATGACCTCTCTATAAGATCAAGTCAAGTCAAGTTATACATACACATACGAGATGTCTGAAATAAGATCACCCCTTATCCTCCTGCGCTCCATGGAATAGAGACGCAGCCTACTCAACCTCTCCCTATAGCTCACACCCTCTAGTCCTGGCAACATCCTCGTAAATCTTGTCTGAACCCTTTCAAGCTTGACAATATCTTGACAATATGCCCAGAACTGAACACAATATTCTAAATGCGGTCTCACCAATGTCTTATACAACTGCAACATGACCCCCAACTTCTATACTCAATACGTTGACTGAAGGCCGAAGTAGCAAAAGAACACCTTATCTACTTGCGACTCGACTTTCAAGGAACCTGTACTCCTAGATCCCTCTGCTCTACAACACTACCCAGAGGCCTACCATTTACTGTACAGAGGTGACAGCTTTGATTCCTGAGAGTTCCCACTCTCTCTCTCGTTACCCTTTCCCCCCTTAGGTATTTATAAAATCTTTTGGGATTGTTCTCAATGCTACCCATTAGAGCTATCCCCTGGCCCCTTTTTACCCTTCTGATTTCCTTTTTTTAAATTTACTCCTTGGTTCCTGAAACTCCTCCAGGGATGCATTTGATCCCAGCTGCCTATACCCGTCCCATGCATCCTTCAAGTTTTTGACTAACGTCTCAATTTCCCTCGTCAACCAAGCTTCCTTACGTTTGCCTGCTTTGCCCCTCTCTAACGGGGACATACACATCCTGAGCTTTCTTCTGTGCACTTTTATAAACATCCCACTTGGCTGATTTTCCTTTCCCTTCTAATAACATGCTCCAGTCAACTTGAGCGAGACCTTCTCTCATACCCTCAAAGTTGGCCTTAACTCAGTTGAGCATTTTAACACGTGGACCCTCTCCGTCCCTATCCATAACTATCTTAAACCTAATTGTACTGTGGCCACTCGTCCCAAAAGGCTCCTCCACACACACTGCATTAGCTTGCCCTTCCCAATTTCCCATTACTAGATCCAGCATTGCCCTCTCACGTGTGGGGGCCTCCACATACTGCTTAAGAAAACTCTCCGGAACACATTGGAGGAATTGCACCCCATCTGAACCCTTCACACTATGATTTTCTAAATCTATATTGGGAAAGTTAAAATCCCCTACAACAACAACCTTATTTGACCAGCAGCTGTCTGCAATCTCTCAGTACTTCTTTTCTTCTCATTCCTGTTGACTATTTGGGGGGTCTGTAGTACACCCCCAACAAGGTGATCATCCCTTTCTTGTTCCTCAGCTCCACCCGTATAGCCTCACTAGATGAACCATCCATAATGTCACCTCAGAAAACAGCCGTGACATCCTCCTTAACCAACAATGCAACCTCTTTTTCCTCACCCCTGTCTCTCCTGAAGCTCCTGTACCCCGGGAACATTGAGCTGCCAGTCCTGACCCACCCATAACCAGGTTTCAATCAATCTTGTCATGTCATCCGCTCCCAAGAGGGTGTAACTGTTTTCAGTACTCCACGTATACTCCTCTTTCTCACAATCTCCCACCTTCAATCTTCCTGTATCCTTAGCGTGACAACCACACTGTAGGACTTGTCCAGGAAACTCTCATTTTCCCGAATGGCCCCGAGGTCATCCAATTGCAGCTCCAGTTCCCCAACACGTTCATTCAGGAGCTGCACTTGGACACAATTGCTGCAGGTGTAGTTTCCAGAAGCACCAGCATTGTCCCTGACTTCCCACATCCTGCATGAAACACACTGCACCAACTTGCCTGCCATTTCTCCAGTGGACAACAAAAAAAAAAAAAAAAATTTTGAATCGAGTGTAGCCTCCTTGCTTCTTTAGTTCAGTTTAGAGATACAGCATTTGGAGATCACCCAGATACTAAAGATAGACACAAAATCACTGAAGAAGGGTCTCGACCCGAAACGTCATCTATTCATTCAATCTGCTTCAAATGATTCATTAAACACCACTATCATATCTGCCTCCACCACCACCCTGGCAACTTGTTCCAGGCACTCACCACCTTCTGTGTACAAAAAACTGCCCAGCACATCTCCTTTAAACTTTGCCCTGCTCTCTTTAAAGTTAGGCCTTCCAGTCTTTGACATTTCCATCCTGGGAAAGATTGGTTCAGATTGTCTAGACGCAAGGAACTGCTGTTGCTAGTTTACAAAAATAGCCACAAAGTACTGGAGTTTGGCTCCAGAGTCTCCAGAGGTACCGCCTGAGTTACTCCAGCACTTTTTGTCTTTTTCTGATCATCTATGCTATTGATTCCTCTTTAATTTAACTTAGTTTAGAGATACATCATGGAAACAGCCCCCCAAAGTCCACGCCGACGAATGATCACCCGTACACTAGTTCTATCCTACACATTAGGGACCATTCACAGAAGCCAATTTATCTACAAACCTGCACGTCTTTGGAATGTGGGAAGAAACCCGTGCACCCAGATGAAACTCACATGGTCACAGGAAGAACGTACAAACTCCATACAGTCAGCACCCTTAGCCAGGTTCAAACCCAGGTCCCTGGCGCTGTGAGGCATCAACTCCACCACTGCACCGTCCTCTTTAATAAAACTCTTTATACGAAATGCATGCGTGTGCAATGATGGTCCTGTACACAGTTGCGATCTTTCACTTGTATCATTTATTCAGCCACGGGGAGCATTGCATTAACTTGTCCACTGATGAGGAGACCAGAGCAACCACACAATTTTCAAGTGCATCCGCTCACAGCAGTTAACCTGCACATTGGCAGTTTCAGGCATCGACACAGATCAAAAATTATAACAGCTGACCGAACAAGAGACCTCCGCAGAGATCCCTTCTTGCACAACACCACAGATGTTGATAGACCAACAAAGCAGGTTTCATCCTGACTACAGGTGCTGCCCGTCGGTCGGTCGGTCGGCGGGACCAGGAACCTGCCTGAAGGCTCGGCAGACAGGGGGACAAGGAGGGAGCTGGAGGCGTCGGACACGAGGAGTGGGCCGGTAAGAGGGTGAACCAGGCAATGCCTCCAGCACCATCAGGGTCGGCTGCAGGAGGTGCCCCAGGGTCAAAGATAGCTGGACATCAAGCGTACGAGCCGACCGGATTTTGGCGCTGAAAATGGTGGCGCCTGCAATATATGCAAAATAAATGTCACTGAGCAGTAGCAGATGTGATAAATAAAGCACCATTGAGAACCATTGCTTGTACGGAGTTTGCACCTTCTCCCGTGACCACATGGGTTTTGTCCGGGTGCTCCGGTTTCCTCTCGCATTCCAAAGATGTACAGGTTTGTATGTTATTTGGCTTCTGTAAATTATCCTTAGTGTGTAAGACAGAACTAGGGTATGGGTGATCGTTGGTCAGTGTGCAATCAGGCCCATTTCCACACTGTATCTCTGAACTAAGCTAAATAAACAATACAGGTTTGTTGGGCTGAGTATCCTCCTTTTATGTTGTAAGGTGAACAATATGAGGACTTCACCCAATTGTAATGTTGAAAGGCCAGGGCTCTATCACATTGTGAAACTTAGTCGACAAAGCATATAAATGTTAACTACCAATGTCATTTGCCTGTCATTTATCATTGCGCAGGCTTCTCGAAACCTCACCACAGATGCTTCAAAACTCAGATTATCTTCTTTCCCAGGTGAGCTGAAGTAAGAGAATTAAATCAAGTATTGAGTGGTAAAGTGAAACAACTGTGTCTAATTCCTCCAAGACACAGCCTGGTCTCCAACTCGTTGACCCTTATTTCTAACCAGTTTGAGACATCTTGTCACACGAAGCAAAACTCAAACAGAAACTTTCAACAAGCAAGTAAAGCCGGGCCAAAAATTGGATTAAGAAATTACAGATCACAGCTAATGTTGTGAAAGACCCCTGGACTGAAGCCAGTTCAAGGCTGAAGTCAATGTTAAATCCATTTTAATGGGTGCTTGTCAAATTCCATTACTTGAAGCCGAGAAAGATTTTGGACCAAAGGGAGCCCTACAATAAATTGAAACAATTGCCTCGGAAAAGCAGCCAACAAAATGTAAGACTTGTTCCGCCCCAGTCATTCCTTCTTCTCCCTGCTCCTGCCTGGCAGGAGGTGCAGGAGCTTGAAAGTGTGCACCACCAGACACAGGAACAGCTTCTCCCCTGCTCCGTTATCAGGCTTCTGAATGGTCCTTCCATAAGCTAGTGTACTGTTTGATTCACCTCAAACCCATTAAGGACATTGGACTTTGTCATGGAAACATAGAGCATAGGAACTAGGTGCAGGAATAGGCTGTTCGGCTCTTCGAGCCAGCACCGCCATTCAATCGGATCATGGCTGATTATCCTGAATCAGTACCCTGTTCCTGCTTATTCCTCCATATTCCTTGATTCGGTTAGCCCCGAGAGCCATATCTAACATTCTCTTGAATACATCCAGTGAATTGGCTTACGCTGCCTCCTGAGGCAAAGAATTCCACAGATTCACAACTCTCTGGCTGAAAAGGTTTTTCCTCGTCTCAGTCATAAATGGCCGAACCCTTATTCTTAAACTGTGACCTCTGGTTCCGGACTCCCCCTACATTGGGAAATTTTTTCCTGCATCTAGCCTGTCCAATCCCTTCAAAAATGTATATGTTTCTATAAGATCTCCTCTCATCCTTCTAAATTCCAGTGTATACAAGCCCAGTTGATCCATTCTTTCATCATACAGGTGCATAACCTTTTATCCGAAAGCCTTGGGACCAGACACTTGTCGGATTTCGGACTTTTTCGGATTTCAGAATGGAAGATTTTTAGCGTAGATTAGGTAGGTAGCGCGGGCGGTTTGAAAAGTCTGGAGCAGCTGCCTCCTCCCTGGAGACCGGGAGAATCATTGCATAAATGTTAGTCAGTTAGTTTGGAGGGATTTTATGTGGTGGTGGTGGTGTAGGGGTGAAGGGGGAAACTTTAATTCTTAGTCCCCTACCTACCTGGTCGGCGACTCCCAACCTCGCGGAGCTGGGGGCTCCGTCCGGCCGCGGGCGGCGCCGGTTGTAGCTCCGACCCCGGCAACTCTACCCCTGGCTGCGAGGCGCTCCAAATCCAGCGCGGCCCGCGGCCGGACGTCCCAGCTCCGAGAATGTCGGGAGTCGGCGGCGTCGCGCTGGGATACCAGCGGGGAGCGAGCAATGCCTTACCGGGTCGCCGTGCGGCAAGCTCCGGAGCGCTGTGGCCGCCTTCTTCCAACATTCGCGGAGCGTCGCTGGATTTGGAGCCGCGGAGCTGGGGGCTCCGTCCGGCCGCGGGCGGCGCCGGTTGTAGCTCCGACCCCGGCAACTTTACCCCTGGCTGCGCGGCTCCAAATCCAGCGACGCTCCGCGATGTTGTGTGTCGGCGGCCACAGCGCTCCGGAGCTTGCCGCCCGGCGACCCGGTAAGGCATTGCGCTGCGACGCTGCCGACTCCCCACACTCGCGGAGCTGGGGCGTCCGCCGCGGGCCGCGCTGGATTTGGAGCGCCTCGCAGCCAGGGGTAGAGTTGCCGGGGTCGGAGCTACAACCTGCGCCGCCCGCTGCCCCACCGGCCACAGCGCTGCGGAGCTTACTGCACAGCGACCCGGTAAGGCATTGACCGCTCCCCGCCTCTCCGACCAGGTAGGGGACTAAGAATTAAAGTTTACCCCTTCACCCCCCTTCACATAAAAGCCCTCCAAACTAACTGACTAACATTTAAGCAATGATTTACAGATGTTTAAGCGTCTCCCGGTCTCCAGGGAGGAGGCAGCCGCTACAGTAGTACAGACCTGGGTTGACCGTGGGTCGTTTTGGGTCAGGTTTGGCGCCAAACGCGAGCTTTGGTGCGCAGACGACATCTGGAAAAAATGGCCGGTTTTCGGAGCTTTTCGGTTTCTGGAACACCGGATAAAAGGTTGTGCACCTGTATATCAGTCCTGCCATACTGTGAATTAACCGGGTGAACCTATGCTGCACTCCCTCAATCGCAAGAATGTCCTTCCTCAAACTAGGAGACCAAACCAGCATGCAATACTCCAGGTGCGGTCTCACCAGGGCCCTGTACAACTGCAGTAAGACCTTCTTGCTCCTATATTCAAATCCTCTCGCTATGAAGGCCAACATGCCATTTGCTTTCTTCACTGCCTGCTGTACCTGCATGCTTACTTTCAGTGACTGATGTACAAGGACACCGAGGTCTCGTTGCACCTCCCCTTTTCCTAATCTGACACCATTCAGATAATAATCTGCCTTCTTGTTGTTGCCACCAAAGTGGATAACCTCACATTTATCCACATTATACTGCATCTGCCTTCCCACCCAACCTATCCGTCACCCTTCAGCCTCATGGCATCCTTCCTGCTGTTCACACTGCCACCCAGCTTTGTATCATCCATGTGTCAAAGGAACTAATGCACTATAATGCTGATGCATATCAATGCAGAATACCTTTCCTCTATCTATTGTACTTAAGTTTGAACTTAAGGGCAGCACAAGGATGCAATGGTCGAGTTGCTGCCTGACAGCACTAGAGACCCGGGTTTGATCTTGACTACAGAATTTGTACGTTCTACCTGTGGGTTTTCCACAAAGGTTTTCTCCAGGTGCTCTGGTTTCCATCCACACTCCAAATATGTGCAAGTTTGTAGGTTAATTGGCTTCTGTAAATTGTCCCAAATGTGTAGGATAGAACTAGTGTATGGATGATCATTGGGCGGTGCAGAATCAGTGGGCCAATGGGTCTGGTTCCACAATGTATCTGAACTACATTAAACTGATTGTATCCAATTGTGGTATAATTGGATCGCATGCAAAACAAACCTTTTGCTGTACCTTGGTACATCTGACAGTAATAAACCTAAACCTAAATCAATAGGTAGTTTAAGCACCTGGTTGAACAGTACAACGTTGTGGCACACAGCTTGCTGATTGCAATTTAACGCAAATTGTGCTGTAAATTAAGAATGGTTTAAAAATTAAAAGGAAAGACAACAGAATCAACGAGGCAAGCAGGGAGGGATCCTTAATTGATGAATATTGATCCAGCTTTAATCAGTAAAGAATAGACACTAGAAACTGGAGTAACTCAGCGGGTCAGACGGCATCTCTGGGGAAAAGGAATAGGTGATATTTGGCGTATTCAAATGCAAGCATTGCCTGTTGTAGCATTTACTTTGTTAACTGAGCGAAGGACAGACATAGACTTAAGTAAATATACAAGCTGGGTATCTGAATTGAAAATGGAAAATACTGATTCCCTGCCGTGGCACCCAGAGATGAAGGGTTTCACTCAGAGATCCTTCTGCCCCAAGTCTTAAGCCCCAAGTGGAAGTTAAGGTCCTACCCCGCATAGTACTGATGGTCTAGATTGAATTAATTGAAAGATACAGCATGGAAACAGGCCCTTCAGCCCACCGAGGCTACACCAGCCATTGATCACCCATTCATACTCATTCTATGTTGCCCCACTTTCGCATCCACTCCAGATACATTAGGGACAATTTAGAGTGGTCAATTAAGCTACAAACCTGCACGCCTTTGGGATGTGGGAGGAAAGCGGAAAACCCAGAGAAATCCCGTGCGGTCACAGGTAGAACATTCAAACTCCACACAGGCAGCACCCGAGGTCAGGATTGAACCCGGGTCTCTGGTGGCTCCACTAGCTGGACCACTGCCACATTTTCCTGAAGGCCCTGGAAATCTATGTTAATAGTTCTAAAATGGTGCTAACTCAACGAAAAAAAAGAAAAGATATTTTCTTCGAAATTGGGGTTAAAAGTAATGTCACGGCATGTTATTTAGAAATACAAGCAAGTAATTATACATCTAGATAGAGTCAGCTGAATTTCGAATGCTGACCAACTTCAACACTTACATTTTGGGCAAATAAATTATGAGTGTGTTCCGCACTGATAGAAAATGCCAGAACTAATATGGGGTTGTGCTGATATTTTAATGCCTGTGAAATTATAGACAATAACCAAAGAAAATTATTGTGCATTCCATTTCCGATTTTATTTTACCCAATTACACAGTCTGATCCATTTATACTGAGGAAAAAGGGGTGATTCTTTCTGAATAGTTTAATTCTTATATTGAAGACATTTTCAACAAAATTAAAGTGTCAATTTTAAGTGTTCAATCAGGATCGGCACGGTGGCGCAGCAGTAGAATTGCTGCCTTTCTTACGGCACCCAAGAGGCCCAAGTTCAATCCTGACTGTGCTGTCTGTACGGCGTCTCTACGTCTCCCTGTGACCATGTGGGTTTTCTACAGGTGCTCCGCTTTCTTCACAGGTTCCAAAGATGTACAGGTTTGTAGGTTAATTGGCTTTGGTAAAATTGTAAATTGTCGCTAATATGTCGGAGAGTGCTCGTGTACGAGGTGATCGTGGTTGGCGATCTCTGATTTCTGAACTTAGTGGGCTGAAGGGCCTGTTTCCACGCTGTATCTCTAAAGTCTTAAGGATATTTTCCAGTCCAAATCACGGGTCCCGACCCAAAACATTGCTTGCCCATTTTCTTCCACAGATACTGCCTGACCTGCTGAGTTCCTCCAGCAGATCATTTGTTACTCCCCATTTCAGAGGTCAGACCTTAGAGATACAGCATTAGAGATGCAGCGTGTGAACAGGCCCTTCGGCCCATAGTGTCAGCGCTAACCAAAAATCACCTGTACACTAGAACTATCCCTCACACTAGGGACAATTTACAGAAGCCGATTGACCCGGAAAGCTGCACGTCATTGGAGGCTGTGAGGAAACCGGAGCACCCAGAGAAAACCCACACAGTCACGAGAACATAGAGACTACATACAGACAGCACCCGTCTTCAGGATCGAACCCGGGTCTCCGGCACTGTAAGGCGGCAACTCTACCGCTGTGCCACCCAAAAGTTATAGCATCTGCAGTATCTACTGTGCAGAATAAATCTTGCAGCGACTGAGTTTCTACATCAGAACTCTGTTGCCTGGAGCCCAATACCTATATTTGACTTGTACTTTCTAATAATTTCCTACCTTGCCTAACGCACAAGTAGCCAAAATGTTAAATTGAAATACACGGCATAGAAACAGACACTTCGGCCCACCAAGTTAAATAGAAATGCTGACCATAGATCTAGTTATTCACATTAGTTCCATGTCATCCCATTTTCCCTACACACTGGGGACACTTTATAGACGCCAATTAACTTACAAACCAGCACGCGTTTGGGATGTGGGAGGAAACTGGAGCATCTGGTCACATCCAGAATGTTCTACATTATCACACTTTCTCATTCATTCCCTGCACTCCAGGGACAATATAGAGAGGCCAATTGACTCCCTCCTTGGGACCTGGGAGGAAACAGGACCATCACGTGGCCACAGGGAGAACGTGCAAACTTCGCACAGACAGCACCCGTGGTCAGGATCTAACCCGAGTGTCTGGTGCTGTGAGGCAGCAACTTTACCGCTGCGCCACCGTGCTGCTCTTTCTTATTCACTCCCTACCCTCCAGGGATACGTGTCAGAGTTGTTGCCCTTTCATATTCACTCCCGACTCTTCAGGGATCTGTCGTGTCACATTCACGGTGCTCGCTTCTTTCTAACAATTGGAGATCTTTGAAGTTTCTAAATCTTTTTTTCCCTGACAGGTCACCTTCTGGCTTGGTTTTATTAGTTTTCAAAGCCGCCTTAAATCATTCTGTACATTGTCTCGGGCACAATCTTTACATTCACGATGGGTTTTCCGCTTCTTATCTGCTGCAGTTTGAATAAATCTCTCCATAGATCTGACAGTGCAGCTGACAGTGATTTAATGCCTCCTCTCAGTCAGAAGACCAGAGAGAAATAAAGAACTTGGTACTTTACAGTCATTTCCAAAACCTTGGTCCAATAAGACCTCATTGCGGCTTTTGTTTGCCCTAGCGACTTTGAGCTTTTGTTTTGCACCAAATTTGTTTCTTTTTAATTTAGTGAACTATCATAAGTTTAATTCAGTTTAGAGATTCAGCACGGAAACAGGCCCTTCGGCCCACTGAGTCCGCAACAACCAGTGATCCCCGCAGTGTAATGCCACCTTACACACACTAGGGACAATTTACAATTATACCAATCAATAAGCCTACAAACCCATATGTTTTTGGAGTGTGGGAGGAAACCGGAGCTTCCACAAGGTCACAGGGAGAACGTGCAGATCACACTATACACGAGTACAATCAAGCCCTACGCAAATACAACAGATAATTTACTGTAGAGGCACAGAGTGAAAACAGGCCCTTCAGCCTACCAAGCCCATGCTGACCAACGATCACCAAATATGCTAGTTCTGTGCTAAACTAAATCTCGAAATTGTATCTCTAAACGAAACTTTAAAAAAAATGAAAGATAGTGTCATAGAGTCATGAGGTCATACAGCGTGGAAACAGGCCCTTTGGGCCAACTTGCCCACACCGACCAACATGCCCCATCCACCTGGTCCCACCTGCCTGCTTTTGGCCCATATCCCTCTAACCCTACCCTTTCCATGTACCAAAATGCTTCTTAAAACTCATGGAATATTCAAAGTCCACTCAAGACTATGCAAGTCAAAATCAAAACACAGCGCATCCAATGGTGGGGAACACACACATTATGCTCTAGACTGCTCGTCTAGATCTTGTCTCTAGCGTAGGGCTTGAACTGGCGACTGTCAAACTCAGGGCACGTGCCACCACTGAGCTACAGCTGCCACCCGAGTGAGGCGATGCTGAGACCAGATGGTGCCAATTAGGTCGAGGAGGCACAGAATTATTACAGGAGTCAGTAACATAGAAAACATAAAACATAGAAATTAGGTACAGGAGTAGGCCATTCGGCCCTTCGAGCCTGCACCGCCATTCAATATGATCATGGCTGATCATCCAACTCAGTATCCCGTACCTGCCTTCTCTCCATACCCCCCTGATCCCTTTAGCCACAAGGGCCACATCTAACTCCCTCTTAAATATAGCCAATGAACTGGCCTCAACTACCCTCTGTGGCAGAGAGTTCCAGAGATTCACCACTCTCTGTGTGAAAAAAAGTTCTCCTCATCTCGGTTCTAAAGGATTTCCCCCTTATCCTTAAGCTGTGACCTCTTGTCCTGGACTTCCCCAACATCGGGAACAATCTTCCTGCATCTAGCCTGTCCAACCCCTTAAGAATTTTGTAAGTTTCTATAAGATCCCCTCTCAATCTCCTAAATTCTAGAGAGTATAAACCAAGTCTATCCAATCTTTCTTCATAAGACAGTCCTGACATCCCAGGAATCAGTCTGGTGAACCTTCTCTGCACTCCCTCTATGGCAATAATGTCCTTCCTCAGATTTGGAGACCAAAACTGCACGCAATACTCCAGGTGTGGTCTCACCAAGACCCTGTACAACTGCAGTAGAACCTCCCTGCTCCTATACTCAAATCCTCTTGCTATGAAAGCCAACATACCATTTGCTTTCTTTACTGCCTGCTGCACCTGCATGCCTACCTTCAATGACTGGTGTACCATGACACCCAGGTCTCGCTGTATCTCCCCCTTTCCCAATCGGCCACCATTTAGATAATAATCTGCTTTCCCGTTTTTGCCACCAAAATGGATAACCTCACATTTATCCACATTATACTGCATCTGCCAAACATTTGCCCACTCACCCAGCCTATCCAAGTCACCTTGCAGTCTCCTAGCATCCTCCTCACACCTAACACTGCCCCCCAGCTTAGTGTCATCCGCAAACTTGGAGATATTGCCTTCAATTCCCTCATCCAGATCATTAATAATTATTGTAAATAGCTGGGGTCCCAGTACTGAGCCTTGCGGTACCCCACTAGTCACTGCCTGCCATTGTGAAAAGGACCCGTTTACTCCTACTCTTTGCTTCCTGTTTGCCAGCCAGTTCTCTATCCACATTAATACTGAACCCCCAATGCCATGTGCTTTAAGTTTGTATGCCATGTAACACTAAACTCTTTCTCCAGTAGCCAACTAAATGATACCCTCACATTCTAAACTACAGCATGGAACATGCATCTGTGGAGGGAATGGAAAGGTGCCGTTTCATGTCAGGACACTTCTTCAGACTCCCAAACCTGTACAAAAGGAACTACAGGTGCTGGTTTAAACCAAGGATAGACACGGAAAGCTGGAGTAACTCAGGGGGTCAGGCAGCATCTCTGGAGAGAAGGGATAGGTGACTTTTCGGGTCAAGACCCTTTTTTCAGATCGAGAGTCAGTGGAAAGGGAAATGAGAGATGTAGATGGCACATAAGCAAATGAATGTTATAAATGCAAAAAAAACACTGACCGAGTAAATGTGGAGCCCACAATGGTCCATTGGTGGCAGTGGGGTAGGTGATAATGAGTATACAGACAATGAAACTCAACAAGATGACAGTGAAACTAATACGTCACAGTACTTGTATGAAGAACTTAGACAGCAATCCTATATTTTCCTTAAACTTTGAATGCTGTTTTAGGGTGGCGCAGCAGTAGAGTTGCTGCCTTACAGTGCCAGAGTCCCAGGTTCAATCCTGACTGTGGGTGCTGTCTGTACAGAGTTTGGACATTCTCCCCGTGACCTGCATGGCTTATCTCCAGGTTCCTCCCACATTCCAAAGACGTACAGGTTTGTCGGTTAATTGGTTTCGATGAAATTATAAATTGCCCCTGGTGTGTAGAATAGTGTTAGCATGGGGGATTGTTGGTTGGTGCAGACTCGATGGGCTGTTTCCGTACTGTATCTCTAAACTTAACTGTGCCTTCAAAGATGCAGGAGCAAAGCTTTGGGTGAGGAAACATATAGCAAGACTCAGGAACAGCTTCCTCTCTGTTATCAAGCTACTGAATGGTCCTTCCATAATCTAGGGTACTGTCCGATTCACCTCTACCCCATTGCGGACATTGAACTTTGTCTATGGAACTGGTGCGTTACAATGCCAAGAACTATATGCTGCACTCTGTTTGTTTCCCTCCGCTCTACCTATTGATCTTGAGTTTGATTTTGCATTTATGTATAATATTATCTGAACCGATCGGACAGCATGCAAGACAAATCTTTTCACTATGCCTTGGTACATGAAACAATAACAGACCTAAACCAAAGACACATCACAGAAACAGGCTCATATGCTGTCAACCATCCTGTTTTGTAATTAATTATTCAGCAAATGTAGGCAGAGCAAACAGGATTTAAGGTTACAAGGTCACAGCTTTGATTGTGAGCACAAGACACTGCAGATGGTGGAACCTTGAGCAATATACAAAAACTTACCATGAAAGGCCTGGATTGTGGATGTGGAGAGGGTGTTTCCATTAGTGGGAGAGACAAGGACTAGAGGGCACAACCTCAAAATAAAAGGACGTACCTTTAGAAAGGAGATGAGGAATTTCTTGAGTCAGAGGTGGTGAATCTGTAGTATTCATTGCCACAGACGGCTGTGGAGGTTGTCAATGGATATCTTTAAGGCAGAGATTGATAGATTCTTGATTGGTGAGGGTGTCGGGGGGTTATGGGGAGAAGGCAGGAGAATGGGGTTGAGAAGGAAAGATAGATCATCCATGATTGAATAACGGAGTAGACTCGATGGGCCGAATAACATAGTTCTGCTCCGGTAGGTTATGAACTTATGACCTCTATGAAGTCACTGCATTTGCACTCAAGGCCTCTATTGATAAAGCCCAGAGTGGTGTATGCCTTATCAACTCCTTCCTTAATGTGCCCTGCCTTGTTCTATAACTTGAGCATCCAAATCCTTGCATCCCTTCGCCCTTGAGCGTTGACAGATTAAGTAGCTGTATTAATGCATGCATAGCACTTACCACTTTTGCATCTTAAGTTCTGTGACATGTGTGAATGCGACAAAATGACCTTAGCAAAATGGTTTCCATTATCAATTATTGGGACACCTCCAGTATAACAGAGTGCAAATGCGTTATGTTCGCTGTTGAGATATTTTAAAGTAAGAATGCACTTATCTTCAGTCAAACATGTTCGATATTTGAATAATTCAAGGTAATTTATTATCCTACATTACATTTTCTCTTTGCATATGATAGCGGGAATGAAGTGTCTTTGAATAGGGACCTGGATATGCAGGGGATAGAGGGATACATAGATACAGGTAGATAAGAGCTTATCTTGGTATCATGTTCAGCACAGACATTATGGGCTGAAGGGCCTGTTATTGTGCTGTACAGTTCTATATTCTATAATCCAACACTCTCTCATAGTACAATGAAGGAACCACAGATGCTGGTTGAAATCAAAGATAGACATAAAGTGCTGGAGTAAATCAACAGGTCAGGCAGCATCTCTGGAGAAAAAGGATGGTCAACGTTTTTGTTCAGCTCAGTCTGAGGAATGGTGCCGACACAGTGTCAAGTATCCTTGTTCTCCAGCAGAGATGCTGCCTGACCCGCTGAGTTACTCCAGCATTTTGTAACTGTCTCAGAGTAATGAGCTGAGAAATGAACTGCTGAACATTCGTGTTAGACGGCAAAGGAATATCTGTGCCCCGAGGGATAGAAAATTTTGAAAATAAAATATTATGTGTCTGTGCACAGAAGCCTGGATATTTCAGGCTGCATCGAGTGTGGAGAAAATAGAGTGCTGTTTGTTTTCTCTTCAGCCATCGAACGTTCATGTTTTTTAAATGAACTGGCACTGGAAATGCAGTGAATCTGCCTTGCTTTTCACCCAAAGCACAAGGAATACAACACCGGAGCATCTCATAAGTTACAGGAGTAGATTTAGGCCATTCGGCCCATCAAGCCTACTCCTCCATTCAATCATGGCTGATCTATCTTTCCCTGTCGACCCCATTCTCCTGCCTTCTCCCCATAACCCCTGACATCCGTACCCATCAAGAATCTGTCAATCTCCACCTTAAAAATACCCACTTACTTCGCCTCCACAGTCTTCTGTGGCAATAAATTCCACAGATTTACCAATGACTACAGTCATTGATCAAAATGTTATCAATGTCTATTTTCTAATTTGTTCAGCATCTCATTCCAAAGCGATCGAAGCCAGCATAATTAATCTGAGATGTTGACAATTATGGCACCCGGCATGGCATGGGGGGGGGGGGGGGGGGGGGAGGTGAATAGTGCCTCTGTCAGCACCCTATGTGTGGCGCCTCTTTGTGTACCTTGTGTGTGCGCAAAACAAAGAATCTCAACGTGACATGTCACATGTGATAATAAAGTGGCATTCATTCATTCATTCATTCACTGTATGTGCTATTATGCACATAAGTACATAGAAACATAGAAAATAGTTGCAAGAGTAGGCCATTCAGCCCTTCGAGCTAGCACCGCCATTCAACATGATCATCAGTACCCCGTTCTGGCTTTTTCCCCATATTCCCATTAGAGCTAAATCTAACTCTCTCTTAAAAACATCCAGTGAATTGGCCTCCACTGCCTTCTGTGGCAGAGAATTCCACAGAACTCACTGGGTGAAAAGGTTTTTCTTCATCTCAGTCTTAAATGGCCAACCCCTTATTCGTAAACTGTGACCCCTGGTTCTGGACTCCCCCAACATCGGGTACATTTTTCCTGCATCAATCCTCTAAGAGTTTTATATGTTTCTCTATGTTTCTACAATGGGCCAGGAGGAGAGGGACTTTGTCTCCAGCACTTTCAAGGTGGGCTGCAGGATGCACCCCTGGGACACAGAGGTGGGTAGATGGGCGAGGAGAGGGACGTTGGGCCGCGGGCCTGTAGCAGCCTGGGATTTACCTGGATCGGGGGGCGCTCAGTACCTCCGCCATGTGGGCTGGACTTTGAAATTTGAACTTTTTCTTTGTAAACAGCGCCAAAAATATGGAGACTATGCATTTGTGGGTTGTGCAAAAGAATTTCACTGTGCTGTGCATCCATGACAATGAAGAACCATTACACAATTTAGATTTGCCATTATCACCGGAAAGTCGGATATTTAACACTGTAATAATAGCAAACACTCAAGACTGTCTTGTAATATCAGACCCCTTAAAAGCAACAGATTCTGCAACATTTCATTGGACATAGTCGTGGGGTCAGAGTCATACAGCAGTGAAACAGGCACTTCGGCCCAAATTGCTCATGTCCAACAAGATGTCCCATCTAAGCTCGTCATACCTGCCTGCATTTGACCCATACTCCTCTAATCCTTTCCTACTGCTGTAGGTCAGTTTAGAGATACAGTGTGGAAGCAGGCCCTTCGGCCCACAGAGTCCTCGCCGACCAGCGATTCCTGTACATTAACACTATCCTACACACACGAGAGATAATTTACACATATACCAAGCCAATTAACCTATATACCTGTACATTTTTGGAGGAAAACGAAGATCTCAGAGAAAAACCCACGTGGTCATGGGGAGAATGTAAAACACCATACAGACAGCACTCATAGTCGGGATCAAACCCAGATTCCGGGCGCAGCAAGTGCTGTAAGGCAGCAGCTCTACTGCTGCGCCACCGTGTTGCCCGTAGTTTTAGTTTTGTTTATTACTGTCACGTCTACCATGGGGATAACAGTGAAAAACGTTTTTGTTGTGTGTTATCCAGTCAAGACTGCACATTATGACAATCAAGCCATTACAGTGTACAGATACAGGATAAAGGGAATAACATTTAGTGCAAGATAAAGTCCAATAAAGTCAAATTAAAGATAGTCCGAAGGTCTCCAGCGAGGTAGATGGGAGGTCAAGACTGCTCTCAAGTTGCTCCAAATGTCTTTAAAAAAATGTTGCTATAGTATCTGCCTTAAAGACCTCCTTTGGAAACTCGTTCCATACACCCACCGCCTTTTGTGTGAAGAAGTTACCCCCTCAGGTTCCTGTTCAATCTTTCCCACCTCACTTTATACCTATTCCTCAAGTTCTTGGTTTAGTTTAGTTTAGTTTGTTGTCACACGTACTGAGGTACAGTGAAAAGCTTTTGTTGCTTGCTAAACAGTCAGCGGAAAAACTGTACATGATTACAATCAAGCCATCCCGAGTATACAGATACATGATAAAGGGAATAGCATGTAGTGCAAGATAAAGTACAATAGAGGCCGATTAAATATAGTTCACGGATTTCCAATGATGTAGATGGAAGGTCAGGACCACTCTCTAGTTGTTGATAGTGTGATTCAGTTGCCTGATAACAGCTGGGAAATGCTTTTTTTTGTATGCAACCATGAAAAATCATACAGCAGACCTCACCTAGACAGTACACAAATATCGCCACGTTTTTGGTGCAGACAAAGTTACAAAAGTTCACCGAACAGCGTTATCTTCTGCCTGTCGTCGCACGTGGTAGACATGGCTTCCCCCCGCTGCTGGTTTCCCCACTTCACTCTCAGCAGCTCCCTTCCCCGTGGCTCTCGACGGCCCACCCTCACTTTCTCACTGCCCTCCACCCTCTCAACGGTTATAATTTTTAGCCATTCAATAATGCGCAATAATTTTCAGATCAAATTACTGGGCATTTCCTGTATTTTTAATTTTCATTCCAGTTTCATCCGTGGTTCAAGCCATCTTATTCTAGTTTTCCAATGAAATGATGCTTGCAGTGGAGACTATTTTTGCACAGTAATGCACTTAAATGGCTTGGTCAACTATCATTTGAAGTATTTATTGCACAGGATTCATTGGCTCGTGCTCCTCCATGAAACATTCATGCAATAAGATATAAAGGAACGGAAACTGCTGACATGACATAAAAACTGATTGAGGCCACCAGTGTAATATAATGCAGGATGAATACCCAAGCGTATATATATAAGAGCACAATATTAGCCACAACCAGGCTCCCAGGACCTGGCTCATTGCTTTAGTTTATTATTGGCACGTGTACTGAGGTACAGTGAAAAGCTTTTTGTTGTGTGCTATCTAGTCAGCGAAAAGACTACAGGATTTCAATCAAGCCGTCTCAGGGTACAGATACAGGATGAAGGGTATAATGTTTTTTAGTGCAAGATAAAGTCCAGTCAATTCTGATTAAACATAGTTCAAGGGTCTCCAATGAGGTAGATGGGAGGTCAGTACAGCTGTGATAGGCCAGTTCAGTTGCCTTATAACCGCTGGGAAAAAGCTGTCACGGAATCTGGAGGTATGCATTTTCAAACTTCTGTACCTTTTGCCTGATGGGAGGGGGGAGAAGAGGGAGTGTCCAGGGTAGGACTTGTCTTTGATTATGCTGGTGGCCTTGTTGAGGCAACGTGAAGTGTAAATGGAGTCAATGGAAGGGAGGTAGGTTCGCGTGATGGTCTAGGCTGCGTCCACATCTCTGCAATTTCTTGTGGTCTTGGATGGAGCCGTTTCCAAACCATGCTGTGATGCTTCCCAATAAAAATAATTCTATGGCGCATCTGCATAAGTTGGTGGGAGTTGTTGTGGGTATGTCGAACTTCCTAAGCCTTCTAAGAAAGTAGAGACCATAGCTTTGATCTGATGGTGATCTTACTGGAGCACAAATTGCTGGTGATATTTATTCCTATGAGATTTCCAAGATGATTCATATATCTCAGTCAGGCCTCCTGCAATTTATTTTCCAGCTTCCCACAGTGTCTTTGAATACAACTGATCAGGACCAAGAAATGTATATACCTTCATACATTTAGGTCATTCAGCGTCTCCTCCACTGTAATACGGACTATCCACAAGACATCTTCATTAACTTTGCCAAGTATCCTGGTCTTCATGTCTTCCTCAAAGGTGTAATCAAAGGAGAAATACCCATTGAGGACCGCTGCACATTGATGACCAATTTAGTTTCCGAGAGGCCCTCATCCCTCTCTCATCATCCTTTTTTCCTTAATCTTATCTGCCATACACATCTCATGCCCTATTTTGCCTTCCTGATTTCCATCTAAAATGTGTTCCTCAATCCTTTCTACTGCTCCAGCGATAGACTTGATCTTGCTTGCATATACCCGACCCATACCTCCTTTATCTTGATCAGAACCTCAATTACTTGCCATCCAGGGTTCTTAACTCCTACCTGCCTTGCCCTTCACTCTAACAGGAACATGCATACTTTGAACTATCATACTTTTAAAAGACTCCAATTTTTCTGACCAATCCCTTTGCCCACAACCTACTCTAAACAGCGTTTACAAGTTCCCTTCTCATACCACAGAACCAACATCTGCCGTTTCTTGGTTCTATAAATTAACTTCAGTGTCTTTCTTAATGCTGGTACCTAAAATCAAATAGATTATCTGGTCATAATAACATCACGTATTGTGGGTGCAGGCTGGGTGCTAAGCAGTTGGCTTACTTCCTAAAGTATCTGCACTTAAAAATGAGTTGGAATCAGATAGCGTTATAGAGACATACAGCACAGAAACGGGCCCTTTGACCTACTGAGTCCATGCCAACCAACACATTATCACTAATCGTACAATCATCACATTTTATTCATTGCATTCCTCACATTTTTCATTAATTTCTATCACTTATTCACACTAGAGGCAATTAACAGTTACCAATTAACCTACCAACTTTGAAAAACATTTTCCATCTCTCTCTAACTGCTGCACTGCAAAATCTCCTCAAGGCATGCCATTCAGTCATGGCTGATCTATCTCTCCTTCCTAACCCCATTCTCCTGCCTTCTCCAGATAACCTCTGACACCTGTAATAATCAAGAATCTATCTTTCTCTGCCTTAAATATAAAGAATTCCACAGCCTCACCACCCTCGGACTCAAGAAATTCCTCTTCATCTCCTTCCTAAAAGAACGTCCTTTAAGGAGGCTATGACCTCTAGTCCAAGACTCTCCCACTAGTGGAAACATCCTCTCCACATCCACTCTATCCAAGCCTTTCACTATTCTGTGTGTTTCAATGAGGTCCCCCCCTCATTCTTCTAAATTCCAGTGAGTACAAGCCCAGTGCCGACAAATGCTCATCAGAGGTTAACCTACTCATTCCTGGGATCATTCTTGTAAACCTCCTCTGGACCCTCTCCTAAGCCAGCACATCCTTCCTTAGATATGGTGCCCAAAATTGCTCACAATATTCCAAATGCAGTGTGGAAACGGGCCCTTCGGCACTCCAACCAGCGATCACCACACACTAGCACAATCCCACACACAGGGGAAAAGTTACAATTTTGTTGAAGCCAATTAATTTACAAACCTGCATGTCTTTCGAAAGTGGGAGGAAACCAGAGCACTCGGAGAAAAGCCATGTGGTCACGCAGAGATTGCACAAACTCAGTACAGACAGCACCCATAGTCAGGATCAAGATTCAAGAGAGTTTTATTGCCATGTGCCCCAGATAAGACAATGAAATTCTTACTTGCTGCAGCACAACAGAATATGTAAATATGATACAAACGGAAGGTGAAAGTTCAGTGTGTCTATAGACCATAGATACACAATAAATAAACAGATATAATGCAATAATAATAATAGACTGTTATTGGTCAGAGCTTATTTGATGTGTGTTTAATAGCCTGATGGCTGTGGGGAAGAAGCTGTTCCTGAACCTGGATGTTACAGATTTCAGGCTCCTGTACCTTCTTCCCGATGGTAACGGTGAAATGAGTGTGTGCCCAGGATGATGTCTTTGATGGTGTTAGCAGCCTTTTTGAGGCAGCAACTGCGATAGATCCCTTCGATGGTGGGGAGGTCAGAGCCGATGATGGACTGGGCAGTGGTCACAACTTTCTGCAGTCTTTTCCGCTCCTGGGCGTTCAAGTTGCCAAACCAGGCCACGATGCAACCACATTTAGTGCAAGGTACAGCCAGCATAGTCTGATCCAGGATAGTCCAAGCATCACCAATGAGGTAGATAGTAGTTCAGCACTCTGATTGTGGTAAGATGATTCAGTTGTCCGATAACAGCCGGGATGAAACTGTCCCTGTATCTGGTGGTGTACATTTTCACACTTCTATATATTTTGCCTGATGGGAGAGGGGAGGGGAGGGAATGGGTAGGGTGCGACTTCCTTGATTATGCTGCTGGCCTTGCCGTGGCAGAGTGAGGTATAAATGGAGTCAATAGAAGGGAGGTTGGTTTGTGGGCTGCATCCACAATTCGTTGCAGTTTCTTGCTGTCTTGGATGGAGCTGTTCCCAAACCAAGCTGTGATGCATCCACAAAAAATGCTCTCTACGGTGCATCTGTAGAAGTTGGTGTATTGTAGGGGACATGCCAAGTTTCCTAAGCCTTCTAAGGAAGTAGCGGCATCGGTGTGCTTTCTTGGTCCAGGAGAAGTTGTTGGTTATATTAACTCTAGTTCAAGTTCACATTTATTGTCACCACTTACCGGTACAGTGAAATTTGAGTTACCATGCAGCCATACAAGTAAAGAGAACACAAAACACAATTGAATTTAACATAAACATCCACCAAAGTGGAATCAGCATTCTTTACTGTAATGAAAGACAATAAGGTTCAGTCATCTTCCTCCTTTGTTCACCCATGGTCGGGGCCTTGAACCCTCCGCAGTCGCTGCTACAGATGTTCAGGCACTCTCGCCGGGTTCAGAACGCAGTCCGAGGCTTTGAGATCCCGAATCGGCCACTTCCTACTGGGGACCGCGGCTTCACGATGTTAAAGAACACAGGCCCCGTGGTAGGACTTCCAACACTGGCGATCCTCGGCAAAGGATCGCAGCTCCGCGATGTTAAATTCCGCACCGTGCCCGTGGCTAGAAGCACAGCAGACCGCAGCTCCATGATGGTAAAGTCAACAAACTCCCACCGTCGGAGCTCCAACACTGGCGATCCTCGGCAAAGGATCACAGGCTACGCGATGGCACGTCTGTGCCGCGCCTGCTGCCTGAAGCTCTGGGCCGGTTTCCGGTCTGGAAAGGCCGCACCAAACCAGTTGTTTGGCTGCGAGGGGAGCTAAAATGCGACACGGAAAAAAGTTGCATCTCCATCGAGGTAAGTGACTGAAAACTGTTTCCCCTATTGCTCCCCCCCCCCCCCCCCCCCCCCCCCCCAAACCTACGGTGAAACATTAAAACATACATTTAGATGCAATAAAAATAACAATAGAGTTTACAATACACACAAGCAGCTGGCGAGGCTGCCGCTCGCAGCGCCACCCGGTGGATTCACTAGGAATTAGAAGTTTTCAACCATCTCGACTTCGGCCCCGTCAATGAAAACTGGTGTATGTGCACCACTTCCTGAAGTCTTGACACCAGGTCACAAGGTTCTCGATCTCCTTCCTGTACTCGGTCTCATTATTATTTGATATCTGGTCCACAATGGTGGTGTTGTCTGCGAATCTGAAAATTGAATTTGTACATGGCTGCACAATTGTGGGTGTAGAGGGCGCCAGTGTTGAGGATTATCGTGGAGGATGATTTGTCCCCTATCCTCACTGATTAAGGTCTGTTGGGTAGAAGGATCCAAAGGTGAGGTGGGCCAAAAGGCCTGTTGCCATGCTGTATTACTAAAGTTTAAAGTTTCATGAATTGAACAGGATCCTCCAGTTGATACGAGGCTGCGCTATTTGTAATTGATATGTACCTTCCTCTTGTACTCCTGTCATCTTTAATGTTAAAAGCCAATATCGCATATGCCTTTCTAATTGCTTTTGGCAATTATCCTCGCAGTGTGAGTGATTTGTCTAAGTCATTGCACTGTCATGAAGAGAGAATTATGTCACCAAGCATTTCTTTTGCAAAATGTACATTAAAGGCCCAACTGTGCCTTAATCACATACACTTAGTACTCCGAAAGTAATTCACATCCAGTAATAGGTTGGGGCCAGCAATGGCTGGCTCGCCAACATTCTGCCTATCCTTTCCTTCTTTGATTTTTTTAGTATGGGTTAAATGTATGTTTTAATGTTCTTTAGCTTGTTTTATGTGGGAGGGGTGGAGAAAACATTTTTTAAATCTCCTACCTCAACAGAGATGCGATTTATTTCCGTATCGTATCTCCGTCTTCACTGCAGCCTAACATCGAGGAGTTAGCGGCCTGTGCTGGAGACCGACTCCGGGAGCTCCAATCGAGGGAGCCTGCAGGACTTAACATCGTGGAGCAGGTGATCCCTTTCCCAGGGATCGATCTTGGAGATCCAACCGCGGGAGCCTCCGGACATTAACATCGTAGAGCTCGCCGTCTCTGGTTAGAGAGCAACTTCGGGAGCTCCAAGCAGCAGGAGCTTAGACCTCCCTGACGCGGGGGCGTCGATCGCCTGAACGCGGGAGCTTCGACCGCCCCGACTGCTGATGATTCAACTGCCCCGACCGCAGGAGAAAAATGAGGGATAAATATTAGGCGGTTGCCTTCCATCACAGTGAGGAATGTGGGGAATCCGCTGTGGTGGATGTTTATGTTAACCTTTATGTGGCTGTGTGTCAGGTTGCTTTTTTTTGTATGGCAATACTAATATCACTGTATCTTATAAAAGACAATAAAATATATTTGAAACTCAAGTCAACTCTTTCCTTTGTAATTGGTTCAATTGGAAGCTTACCGCATGGGTGGTAGTGCTTTGTGGTTTTGCCTTACTTAAGAGTCATACTGTATGGAAACAAGCCCTTCGACCCAACCTCCCCATACTAGCCAACATGTCCCAACTACACTAGACCCACCTGCCGGAGATTGGCGCATAACCCTCTAAACCTGTCCTTTCCATGTACCAGCCTTAATCTATCTATATTATATTACTAAAACTATCATCTTGTTTGTTTGTTTGTTTGCGTGCGTGCATGTGAGTTCCGTAATCTCTGCCAAAGTGATACACGATAGCGCTACAATTTTTGGCCCACCTTACTCACCATTGTCCTGTGATGTAAACTATACCATCAATCTGAACAAAGCTGGTTTTGTTTACAAGTTATTCACATTTTAAACGTTACAAAAAAAAACTTTTCCACTTGCCCTGCCCGTCAGCTGGGTTCGACATCACAATAGGATCCCAAATTTTATTTATTTATTTATTTATTTATTAATCACGATTTTCATTGACATTGATTTTATTCTAAAAAACTTTAATCAATTTCTTTCATTTTCATTAACAGCTAACTTTAGGTTATTATAAAGAAAAAAAATTGTGATTTTCATTGTGTGGGGGGGGGGGGGGGGGGGGGGGGGGTGCGGAGTGGGGGAGTAGGGGGATAGAGGGGGGGGAATGATAGAAACATAGAAAATAGGTGCAGGAGGCCATTCGGCCCTTCGAGCCAGCACCGCCATTCATTGTGATCATGGCTGTTCGTACCCAATCAATAACCCGTGCCTGCCTACTTCCCATATCCCTTGATTCCACCAGCCCTAGAGCTCTATCCAACTTTCTCTTAAATCTATCCAGTGATTTGGTCTCCACTGCCCTCTGTCGCAGGGAATTCCACAAATTCACAACTCTCTGGGTGAAAACATTTTTTCTCACCTCAGTCTTAAATGGCCTCCCCTTTATTCTAAGACTGTGGCCCCTGGTTCTGGACTCGCCCAACATTGGGAACATTTTTCCTGCATCTAGCTTGTCCAGTCCTTTTATAATTTTATATGTTTTGAAAAGATCCCCCTCATCCTTCTAAACTCCAGTGAATACAAGCCTAGTCTTTTCAATCTTTCCTTATATCACAGTCCCGCCATCCCAGGGATCAATCTCGTGAACCTACTGCCTCAATCACGCCCAGGTCTCGCTGCACCTCCCCCTTACCTAACCTAACCTCGCCATTCCTCTTCCTACCCCTAGGGAGTGGAAAGTGGGGGAGTGAGGGAGGAAGGGGGGGGGGGGGGATAGAGGGAGATGAGGGGGGGGGGGGGGTGGAGGAGGGAGGAGGAGAGGGAAAGAAGAGGAAGGGTGAAGAGGAGGGGGTGGGAGTGCTGGGGATGAGGGGGAATGGAGGAGGATAGGGGTAGGAAGAGGGATACAATACAATACAATACCCTTTACCCTTGATGGTGAGGTAATGGAGGAGGGGAGGGAAAGGGAGGAGTGGAGGGAGGGGCTGAGGGGAGGAGGCAGAGGATGGTTGGTGGAGGGTGGGGAGAGGGAGGATAATGGAGGAGGGGAACAGGGGACTGAAGAGGGAGAGTGAGATGCGTTCACGTGGATCTTATATTTTTACAGCTTATTGAATTTTTAACTTTAAAAACGTCGCAGTTGGACTCCCACTTGCCGGCTGTGCCTGCGCAGTTGGGGGAGGGTTGCAGTGACTCGCGTCACAACGGGGATCTCTGGCGTCACAACGGGAACCCGTCAGCTGCGACTGTGCAATTGGGGCTATGGGTTAGTGGTGGAATATTGCCTTGGGGGTCCGGGCCCAAGGGGTCCGCACTTGGTCTAGTGTTTCATAAGCATTGCAATAGTATCTGCCTCAACTACCTCCTCTGGCATACATCCACCACCCTTTGAGTGAAAAAGTTACCCCTCGGGTTCCTATTAAATCTTTCCCCTCCCCCCCTTACCTTAAACCTATGTGCTCTAATTCCTGAATCTTCTACTCTGGGCAAGAGACTCTGTGTATCTACCCAATCTATTCCTCTCATGATTTTGTTCACCTGTACAAGATTACCCCTCATCCTCCGACTTGCCAAGAAATAGAATCGGAGTCTAACTAATCATGGAGGTTTTAATTAAAATAGTCCCATCATAAATCAATACAAAATATTGACGTTTGCACAATGGTGTTTCTGTAGGGAAACAAGAAGGGTGCCGACCCAAAACGTCACCTATCCTTTTTTGCAGAAATGCTGCCTGACCCGCTGAGTAACCAGCAGTGTTTATCTTCAGGACCGCTCTCTAGTTGGTGATAGGATGGTTCAGTTGCTTGATAACAGCTAGTAAGAAACTGGGAAGAATCTATTCCTGATGGGAGAGGTGAGAAGAGGGAGTGACCGGGATGAGACTCGCCCTTGATTATGCTGGAGGCAGCATTTTATCCATTACCATAGAACTTCACGTTTTTCGTTTTTTTTGTTAACCCTCAAAATGAGTCACCGTTGATTTAGGTTTATTTGTGTGTTTGCCGTGGTGCAGTGAAAAGCAGCATGTAAACAAGAGATTCCAACGTGTGGAATTTAGAATGGGCAAATTATTGCCGTGAACAGATATATAATAGGTATCAGGTTGAGTTTATGTAATATTAGCAGAATTACTTAATATGGCTGCAAGGTAACTCAAATGTCACTGTACCTTATTTGGTACATGTGACAATTAAATTGAATCTTGAACAAGAATCTGTCAGTCTCTGCTTTTGAGGTACCCAGTGACTGAGCCAATGGAGGTCATGGCAATGAATTCCACTGATTCGTCATCCTCTGATAAAATAAATACCTCCTCATCTCCTTTCTGAAGGTTATTCTGAGACTATGCCCTCTGGTCTAAGACTCTCCCACTAGTGGAAACATCCACTCCACATCCACTTTATCCAGGCCTTTCACTATTCAGTAAGTTTCAATGAGGTCTCGTCTCATCCTGCAGCGAGTGCAGGCCCATTGTCGTCAAATGCTCATCATATGTTCGAAGCAGTTGGAAACAGACTGTCTTGTTCAGGACAAGTTTCGGACAAATGCGACTTTATAGACACCCATAGAGATGCACAAGCTCCCATAATATTATCAAATTCAAAAATACGATAGAGTTCTTATGAACATCAGAATTAGTTTCCACTCTCTCCACTTTTAGTATTGTACTTTGTTCTTGAATCGTTCTTTCCTATCAGTCTTGTGTGTTTTCAGCTATACACAGGGAACTGTAGATGCTGAAGTCTTGAGCAAAAAATACAAACTGCTGGAATAACTCAGTGGGTCAGGCAGCATCTCCAGAGAACATAGATAGGTAAACTTACAGGTCAGGACCCTTCCTCAGACTGTTGCGGCAGGTACAACGTTTATAAGATATTTGGACAGGTACAAGGATAAGAAAGGTTTACAGGGATATAGAGCCAAAACGAGACCAGCTTGGATAGTCATCATGTAGAAACTGCAGATGTTGTTAATACACAAAAGGACACAAAGTGCTGGAGTAACTCAGCGAGACAGGCAGCATTTCTGGTGAACAGGGGTAGGTAATGATTTAGGTCGAGACCCTTCTTCAGACTTATTATGGAGGGCAGGTTGTGGGAAGAATGTCGGAAAGGAGGAGATGCAGGACAATCTGTTTGCTGGAGTAACTCAGCGTGTCATGCACTGAACTTTTTTTGTTTATTATATTACTTATAGAGTACTACGTTTACATGTTCTGTTGTGCTGCTGCAAGTAAGAGTTCCATTGTTCTGCCTGGGACATCTATAGCGCTACAATTTTTGCACCACCTTACTCACAATTGTCTTGTGGTGTAGTGTATCGTTTAGTTCAGATTAATGTTATATTCTACAAGTTATTCACATTTTTGAGAAAGTTTGAGAAAGAATCACTTGAACACTGCAGTGCTAATTTGGCAGTTAGTAGCTATGATGTCACAATGGGATCTCATTTACATAAACTGCTAGTCAACAGTGTTCCACGCAGTGTTACATTGTTATAAGGAGAGGGAGAGAGTGGGGGAGGGAAGGAGGAGAAATGTTATTTAAACGTGTTTAGTAGGGGAGTGCGATAGGGGAGGGGAGAGATGAGGAGAGGGGAGAAAGGATAGGAGGGGAAGAAAGGAAAGGGGAGAGAAGAGGAAGGCTGAAGAGGAGGGGGAGGGAGAAGTGTTCCACCCAGTGCAATGAGATTTGTTACAATGTTGTAAGGAAAGGGAGTGGGGGAGGGGAGGAGGAGAAATGTTATTTAAACGTGTTTAGTGGGGGAGTGCGATGGGGATAGGTGAGGAGTGGGAGAGCAAGGAGAGGGGAGAGGATAGAGAAGAGGGAGGGTGAAGAGGAGGGGAGGGAGTGTTGGGGGATGAGGGCAAATGAGCCATGCCTGCGCAGTTGGGGGCTATGGGCGAATATTGCATTTGGGGAAGGGTTACTTTGGGGGAACGGGTGGGTGGTGGAAACGGGTTGCGTTGGGAGAACAGGTGAGGGGTGGAATATTGCATTGGGGGAACGGGGCCCAATAGGTCCCACTTGGTCTACTATGACAATAAAACACTCTTGACTCTTCATTTCTTTAGTTCTCCAGTGCCAACCCGAAACGTCACTTATCCATGTTCTCCACAGATACTGCCTGACCATCTGAGGTATTCCAGCATTTTGTGTTTTATTTTTGCTCACATGTTTTCAATGTCTTTCAGTACAATACCATGGACATGTGACAAACAGAATAGAGTGATTTTCGTGTACCTTCAAACTTAATGACAAAATCAAACTAAGGACTGTAAATCAAACTGTAAATGAGGAACTTGTTTGGTATCCAGGGCAGCCTGATTACAAAACTTACCAAGGAGGTGGTAATGAGGTTTGGGACAAGTAGGGCCACTGTTTGAGAAATAGAAAGGACATTGGAACGTTGCAAGGACAATCAAGCTCCTAATGTATGTGGCAGAATTCTAGATGTTCAGCATAGGCACAGCTCACATGTGCACAAGAACAAGCAAACAATGGCTCGAGCTGCAAAAGAGACAGTGCTATTTATAATGATAGAAGCATCATAGAAAGTGGGGAGCGGGGGAGGAAATAGTTCTGTAAATTGGTACTTAGGAGTCTTAAGAGTTCTGAAACAGGCCCTTCGGCCCAACTTGGCCATGCCGACCAACATGCCCCATCTAGACTCATCCCACCTACCTGCATTTGGCCCACCTATCCTGTCCATGCACATGTCAACATTTTTTATTTTATTTTATTTTTTTAAACGAGCTAGTGCCTGCATCAACTATCCCATCTAGCAGCTGGTTCCATATATCTGCCACCATTTGTGCAAAAACATTGTCTCTCAGGTCTCTATTAAAACTTTCCCCCTCATCTAAAACCCATGTCCTCTGGTTCTTGATTCCCTTACTCTGGGCAAAAAACTGCATTTAGCCCATCTCCTCCTTTTATGATCTTATACATAGACAAAGAACAGACACATATGTACAGACACTCAGCCAAACCCCTAGGGTTGAGAAGTCTACAAGTATACTCTTTTTTAAGCATTGCTTCATTGTACAGAATGCATGAATAAATTAGTTGAAATACAAGCAATATCTGAACACAAAGTGCTCTGCCATTGTCACAAACAAATCTCAAGAGTTAGCTTTAGTTAAATTTGAGGAGGCACAAATCACTGCAGATGATGGAATCTAGAGCGAATTTTGTCATTTCTTTCACCCATGACGTTGTCGAATAGCGGGAGGAACTCAATAGTTCAAGCCGTATCATTTGCATTAAATAATTTTTTTTTTCCAAAAATAAATTTGATTCAGAATAAAATTATATTTTCAAAACTAAAACTGCAATGATCGCTTCAGACATTCTCAATGTCTGTACATCCAAAGGTGTCATAATGGCAGTTTTTACAACGTTCTCAAAGTCCAACTCCGATAGCCATTAATTATCGGAGATGATTTGGAGGTATAGTCTAACGCACCCACGACACACAAGACATTAAGATGAATCTTCTAGATGTCGTTTCTTGATTAATTGCTTTTTTATTCAAGTAATACAAAACAAAGAAATAACTCATAACTTTCCGTTCTTAATCGATGTTCCATTCACAACATATAAATTGCATAAAAGCTTCTATTTATAAAGATATGGCGTCTCGTAACATGTGTGTGTCGTGATCATGGTAGAAAACTATTTCCCCTCATTCTCTGACACCAAACTGAAACTTCTAATCTGAGAGTCTGTGCCAGACTCCTCTAACAAATGAAGAAATCCCTACTATGTATCAAATCCCATCTACAAAAGTACAGGCAGATAAAAACTAAACCTAAAAATATCAGATATGATAATAATATTGACGAGCTGAATGGCTCCTACAGGTGCAATACTCAGTAACATTTGCACCCATCTTTGTACAAAACCCCTGGGGTAATATCCCTTTCCTCATTTGAGGGGTGTCCCCATCAGATTTTACCCCTCAATGTAGCAGGAGGACCCAAGATTGTAGTCCTCCCAGACAGAGCATTGGCTGCACCAAGCTTCAGCGAGTCCCTCAACACGTATTCCTGCAGTCTGGAATGGGCCAGTCGGCAACATCTCACACTGCTGGGGAGACAAACATGTTCGGGAGCATCTTTTGATGCAAAGAGCATTTTTCACCGAGTCGATGACTTTCCAGCAGCACTTGTTAAAGAAATGTTCGGGATTGTCGTTATTTCAGTTTGAGACCCTCCGTCACGGCTAAGAGCGGAGAGGAAAGGTGGCCAGTGTAACGAGGAGAGGGGGAGGAGTGATAGGAGGATCAAAGAAGGGCAAAGGATGATGCGCAGGAGAAGAGTGATAGGTGGAAGCAGACAAGGAAACAAAAGGGGCAGATGATGGCATAATTCCACCCCCCACCTCTTCTAAGCCAAACGTGAGCAGGTGGAACTAGTGTGGATGGGGCAGCTTGGTCGGCATGGACAAGTCATACAGCTAATTAACAGAATCATACAGCAGGGCCTGTTTCCATGCTGTATGATTCTGTTAATTAGCCTCGTTAAATATCCACTGGGTGGCGATGGCAACTTCGCCAACAGTCTGTCTGTCTTTGTCTTTTTTGTTGTTTTTAGTGTGGTTTAAGAAAGTATGTGTTAATATTCTCTGGTTTGTTTTATGTGGGTGGGGTCGGAGGAAACATTTTTTTTCCCCAATCTCCTATCTTGCCAGAGATGTGATTTTTTTCCGGATCGTATCTCTGGTCGCTCTGCGGCCTAACATCATGGAGCTGGTGGCCTTGTTCGAGACTGAATTAGAGTCTCACCACGGGGCCATGGACTTGCCATCGGAGCCTGCAATCCCACACCTGATGATCCACCGCGACCTGCGATTTCACCATCGAGGAGCTCGTAGTCTTGGGTAGAGAGACTGATATCGGGAAGCTCCAAAGTCGCAAGAGGTTCGACCAGCCCGGACCCGGGGTCCGTTCACCTGACGCGGGGGAGCTGAGATCCCCCCCGATGCTGGAGCTTGATCGTCCCAATGCGGGGGGCCCGATTGCCAGCTACAGGAGCCAAGATCGTCCCGTCAACGGAAGGCTCGAGGCCCCTGACCGTGGGAGGACAAAGAAGGGAAGAGATTCAACTATTTTTTCACCTTCCATCACAGTGAGGAATGTGGAGGAGTCACTGTGGTGAATGTTTATGTTAAAATGTATTTTGTGTGTTTTGTTGCTTTTTATTGGTAATACTGTATGGCAAATCAAATTCGTCATACGTTGCAAAACATACTTGGATAATAAAGTATGATTATGATTAAATTGATCCCATTGCATGGTTCATTGGAATCTGGGGAAGAATGAAATGGGATTAATGTTACAAATCATTAAAAAGGGAGATTGATGATCGGCGTGGACTTGTTGGGCTGAAGTGTTCGTTTCCCTGCTGTATCCCACACTACCTTACATTCTACATTGATTGTAAGATACGGATTTAGTTTAGTTTTAGTTACCATGTGGAATCAGGCTGTTTGAACCACGGGGTCCATGCCGAACGATGATCACTCGTACACTAGTTCCATGCAAGACCACTTTCAACATCCTTCACACCAGAGCAATTTACAGAAGCCTAGAATTAACCTACAAACCTGCAGGTCTTTGGAACACCCAGAGAAAGTCCACGCAGTCACTGGGAGAACGTACAAACTCCACACAGGCAGCATCCGCAGTTTAGATTTTCAGGCTGTAAGCGACCTTGACTTTGATGTCAAGATTGAAGCCAAGTAATTTTGTTTGCTTCTTAATTTTTTTTGAGTTTAGTTTTTTGTCACATATACTGTGGTGCAGTGAAAAGCTTTTGTTGTGTGCTAACCAGTCAATGGAAAGACAATACATGATTATAATAGATAGAGTATTCGACAGTGTACAGATACAGTGTACAAAGTACAGATTCTCTGCATTAAAATTGTGGTCCTGCAGCAATCAGAATGGCTTGCTGGCTCACCCCAGAGGGCTGTTAAGAATAAATCACAAACCAAATGGCTTTCTAATGAGAATCTAATAGATTTATGACCGTTACGAAAACGAACTGGTGGAATTTTAACTCCCATCTCCAGATTACGAGACCAGGCACAAGATTTTGCATTTAGTTTAGCGATACAGGGTGGAAACAGGCCCTTCGACCAATCGAAACCGAGCCAACTGGCGATCCCATACGCATTGTTTCCTACACACTAGGGGCAATTTACAGAAGCTAATTAACCAATAAACCTGCATGTCTTTGGAATGTGGGAGGAAACCAGGCTCCTTGGCCCAACTTGCCCACACTGACCAACATGTCCCATCTACACTGGTCCCACCTGCCTGCATTTGGCCCATATCATTCTAAAGGTAGGGAACACAAAATGATAAATGATAGAAAAGAACAGGCCAATCTTATGTGGCCAGTTACAGGTTAACTGTGAAACGGTTCTCCAACGTGAAGCTAAGTTGCAATTGTTCCGGCAATATGCCTTCCTCACCAATTTCACAATGACAAAATAAATTACATACTAGCCAAACAACAGTAGCAGATGCCTCATTTCTGTTTTTCATTTAGTTTCCATGGCAAGACTCAAGGCAAATATATAAATATCACCACAGGTAACTTCATCTTAATTGAATTTTATAAATGGAAATTGAGCTTAGTGCAATACTTTCTTAACATAAAAACTATTTCAAGATTATGAGAGGAATATTTAAGGCAAATACACTAATTTACACAGAGTTGAGGTATTAAGAACCAGAGGACAGGGGTTTAAGTGCACAAAGGAACTGCAGATGCTGGTTTACACAGAAGATAGACACAAAACGTTGGAGTAACTCAGCAGGTCAGGCAGCATCTCTGGAGAAAAGGAATGGGTGACATTTCAGGCTGATAGACTCTGATGAAGGGTCTTGACCCAAAACGTCACCTAGTCCTTTTCTTCAGAGATGCTGCCTGACCTGCTGAATTACGCCTGCATTTTGTGACTATCTTTGACATAGGTTTAGGGTTGCAGGGGGAAAGATTGAATAGGGACCAGAGGAGCAACCTTTTTACCCAGAGACTGGTAGGTTTATGGAACGAGTTGTCAGAGGAAGTAGGGACTATCACAACATTTAAAAAACATTTTGACAGGCATATGAATAAGATAGGTTTAGAGGCTTGTGTCAAAGATGGGGTATGTCAGTCAGACTGGCCAAGTTGGGCTGAGTGGCCTGTTTCCATGCTGTATTCTCTGTGTGACTTCAGTAATAATGGTTTCCTTTTGTAGAACAGGAAGAGCCATGAATCTCTATGGCTGCATGTCTTTATTGTTCTTAACTGCGGAGGGTAAATAAGACTGCTGTCCATCACATGGGCATAATCTCAACAAAATTAGATCTAAACTCACCTTTACCTTTCATAGAGTTCCATTGCCAAACTTCCAATTATCTGTGGATCTCACCCTCCATCCAAGGCCACACCAAACCTGCTCTGTTCATCACCAACACTTTCAATTTGGGAGCGGCACAGTGGCGCAGCTGGTAGAGCCACTGCCTCACAGCACCAGAGACCCAGGTTCAATCCTGACCTTGGGTGCTGTCTGTGCGGAGTATGCACATTCTCCCTGTGACTGCATGGGATTCCTCCGGGTTCCACCCACATTAAAGACGTGTGGGTTTGCACTTTAATTGGCCCTCTGTAAATTACTCTCCTGGTGTGTAGGAAGTGGATGGGAAACATGGATGACAGAAGACTGACATGAACAGGCGATCAGTCGTGCTCCATGGGCCTGTTTCCATGCCACATCTCTAAATCCAAACTACACCAACTGTTCTGAATATGTTTATGCAATGTTTGCGCAAGCAATTACTATAAAATAAGGGAAATTAAGGCTTGTTCTGTTCAACACTGCAGATTGTTACTAAAATGCCAAATGAATTTATTACTGACCATCTGTTACACCGGGTTAGTTTTCATTCCAATAATCTTCATAAATGAGGAGAAATTCATATAATCATTTAGATTTACACTGTTTTAATTATATTTGAACCGCACAATTGTGAGGCTATCATGTGTCAATGTTTAGATAGATAGATAGATAAGCCATTTATTGTCACTATACATGTACAATGAGATTAAAAGCAACTCGTACTCAGTGCATACATATAATTTAGTACAAAAAACAAGAAACAGAAAACATAAACAAAAGGGAGAGGGGGGAGGATAGGTGCACAATTCTGCTGCGCTTATATACATATCTATAAGGGCAAAATGGTGAAGGATGAATAGGTAGTATTCTTAGGCAGATGTTTAAAGATTATATTAAATATTTTAAAAGTTTTTAAAAAATGTTAAAAATCACAGCTACAATACACATTACAGTTCCAAATTTCAGTACGTGGATATAATAGATGGAAGTCCGGGTATTGGGCTGTGAAGTCAGTGCATGTGTGAATTAAGAGTAGTTATGACTTTCGGAAAACAACTATTCCTGAGTCTATTTGACCTGGATTTGATGCACCTATAGCGCCTTCCAGAGGGCAGCAGGTCGAACAGTCCAAACGCAGGATGGGAGCTGTCCTTGATGATATTCTTTGCCCTGCTAAGGCAGCGGGAGGTGTAAATATCCATCAGGGAGGGGAGAGGGCAACCAATGATCTTCTGTGCTGTCCTAGTTACCCTCTGAAGCCTCTCCCTGTCTGCCATGGTGCAGCTGCCGTACCATGCTGTAATGCAGTGTGTGAGCAGGCTCTCGATGGACGAGCGGTAGAAACATAGAAACATAGAAATTAGGTGCAGGAGTAGGCCATTCGGCCCTTCGAGTCTGCACTGCCATTCAATATGATCATGGCTGATCATCCAACTCAGTATCCCGTACCTGCCTTCTCTCCATACCCCCTTAGCCACAAGGGCCACATCTAACTCCCTCTTAAATATAGTCAATGAACTGGCCTCAACTACCCTCTGTGGCAGAGAGTTCCAGAGATTCACCACTCTCTGCGTGAAAAAAGTTCTTCTCATCTCGGTTTTAAAGGATTTCCCCTTTATCCTTAAGCTGTGACCCCTTGTCCTGGACTTCCCTAACATCGGGAACAATCTTCCTGCATCTAGCCTGTCCAACCCCTTAAGAATTTTGTAAGTTTCTATAAGATCCCCTCTCAATCTTCTAAATTCTAGAGAGTATAAACCAAGTCTATCCAGTCTTTCTTCATAAGACAGTCCTGACATCCCAGGAATCAGTCTGGTGAACCTTCTCTGCACTCCCTCTATGGCAATAATGTCCTTCCTCAGATTTGGAGACCAAAACTGTACGCAATACTCCAGGTGTGGTCTCACCAAGACCCTGTACAACTGCAGTAGAACCTCTCTGCTCCTATACTCAAATCCTTTTGCAATGAAAGCTAACATACCATTCGCTTTCTTTACTGCCTGCTGCACCTGCATGCCTACCTTCAATGACTGGTGTACCATGACACCCAGGTCTCGCTGCATCTCCCCCTTTCCCAATCGGCCACCATTTAGATAATAGTCTGCTTTCCTATTTTTGCCACCAAAATGGATAACCTCACATTTATCCACATTATACTGCATCTGCCAAACATTTGCCCACTCACCCAGCCTATCCAAGTCACCCTGCAGTCTCCTAGCATCCTCCTCACAGCTAACACTGCCCCCCAGCTTAGTGTCATCCGCAAACTTGGAGATATTGCCTTCAATTCCCTCATCCAGATCATTAATATATATTGTAAATAGCTGGGGTCCCAGTACTGAGCCTTGGGGTACCCCACTAGTCACTGCCTGCCATTGTGAAAAGGACCCGTTTACTCCTACTCTTTGCTTCCTGTTTGCCAGCCAGTTCTCTATCCACATCAATACTGAACCCCCAATGCCTTGTGCTTTAAGTTTGTATACTAATTTCTTATGTGGGACCTTGTCGAAAGCCTTCTGGAAGTCCAGATACACCACATCCACTGGTTCTCCCCTATCCACGCTACTAGTTACATCCTCGAAAAATTCTATAAGATTCGTCAGACATGATTTACCTTTCGTAAATCCATGCTGACTTTGTCCAATGAGGTCAGCAGCAGGTTAGAGTCCAGGTTGTGCTTCCTGAGGACCCTCAGGAAGTGCAGCCGCTGCTGAGCCTTCTTGATGACCGCTGTCGTGTTGTCTGTCCAGGAGATATCAGCAGAGATAAGGACGCCGAGAAACCGGAAGGTGTTGACCCTCTCCACACACTCGCCGTTGATATGTAGGGGGACTAAGTCGGTGCTGTGTCTCCTGAAGTCGACAATGAGCTTTTTTGTTTTCCTGGTGTTCAGAGCCAGATTGTTTTCTGAGCACCAGGTTGTCAACTTCAGGACTTCCTCTCTGTAGGCTGCCTCGTCTCCCTTTGAAATAAGTCCGACTACAGTAGTGTCGTCAGCAAATTTGACGATGCGGTTGTTGTTGTGGGCCGGACTACAGTCGTAGGTGTAGAGACAGTATAGGAGGGGGCTTAGCACACAGCCTGCGAGTATTACATTACTGTAGGATTGGCCAGGAAGGTGTATTAGTTAGGGATGCATCTTGGGTACATCCTGCTCCAATGACCAGGACTGCAGTGACCTGCCATTGCACTGTGTTAGATCATGTTATAGGAGCAGAATTAGGCCATTCGGCCCACCAAGCCAACTACATTCAATCATGGCTGATCCATCTTACCCTCTCAACCCCATTCTCCTGCTTTCTCCTAATAACTCCTGACACCCTTAAGGGCCTGTCCCACGAGCATGCGTCTCCATGCGGCAAGCGGGACCTAAAGGGCCTGTCCAACGAGCATACGACTGCATGCTGCAAGCACGACCAAACTAGAAGCGGGGGCCGCGCGGAGGTTGAGTAAGTGACATGAAGTTCCAGCGAAGTCCGCGGGAAGTTCGCGCGTGATGTACGGCGTCGAGGCAGTGCATACGGAGTCGAGGCGGCTGCGGGCCGGCAGGCTGTTGCCGCGCGGAACTTTTGAACACGGTCAGTTTTTCGGAGCCCCGCGCGATGTCGGGACCAGCTCCGCTCAACTCCATACGGCTCCGGCGATCGAAGTGGGACCGGCCCCGTGAAGCCGTAGGGCTCAAATGACCATGCTAGGTCGCGCTTGCCGCATGGAGTCGCATGCTCGTGGGACAGGCCCTTTACTAATTAAGAATCTGTCAATCTCTGCCTTAAAAATATCCATTGGCTTGAGCTCCACACCCTTCTGTGGCAATGAATTCCATAGATTCACCACCTCTGACTAAAGATATTCCTCCTCATCTCCTTCCTAAAGGAATATCCTTTTATTCTGAGGCTATGGCCTCTGGTCCGAGACTCTCCCACAAGTGGAAATATCCTCTCCATATTCACTCTATCCAGGCCTTTCACTTTCAATTACTGCAAACTCACCAATTCCACTCATTGATGTGATTTTTCATTTTAGTTTAGTTTAGAGATTAATTTAATTTATTATTGTTACATGTAGGTAACAGTGAAAAGCTTTTTTGTTGCGTGATATCCAGTCAGTGCAAAGATGATACATGATATACTATCAAGGCGTTCACAGTGTACAGATACAGGATAAGGGAATAACGTTTAGTCCAGTTAAATCCAATTAAAAATAGTCCTAATGATGTAGATACTAGCTCAGGACCACTCTGTAGATGATGATAAGGCAGTTCAGTTGCCTGATAACAGCCGACCAGCGATCCCCGTACGCTTGTACTACTCTACACACTAGGGACAATTTATAGAAGTCAATTAACCTACAAACCTGCAAGTCTTTGGAATGTGGGAGGAAACCGGAGCACCCAGAGAAAACCCACGCGATCAAGAACTCTGTACAGACAGCACCCATCGTCAGGATCGAACCCGCGTCTCAACTCTACCACTGTGCCTCCTGTGCTGAGGGAGTAGGGAGTTAAGAACAAGAAAGACGCATAACCATAGAGTTTCATGATTATTCTACAAAAGGAAGTCACAAAAGGTCAGGATCAAACCCGGATCTCTGATGCAGTCAGGCAGCAGCTCTACCATTAGCAGATGGAGCACAGACTCAAATCGATGGGTATAAAATGCATTGGGGAAATGAGAAGTGATTTTTTTTTAAATTATGCAGAGAATGTTTATGTTTCTGATCCCCGCTAGCTGGAGGAATGACGTAAATCAAAAATCAATCAGAACCAATCTGGGCTTTCAGAAATAAAAATAACTCAATAAGTGCTAGAGGGAAAAGGACCGAGTAAAGACCATAGAAAGAACGACATGGTGGTGCACTGGTAGAGTTCCTGCCTTACGGCGCCAGAGACCCATGCGAGAAACTGAAGGAAGTATGGTCCTGATGCATAACAACCAAGTGGTCCAGATCTTTCTGCCCTGTGGTTCCTGTGTTCACTGCTTGGTCTAAACAAATAAGGGTGGCATGGTAGCAGTGTTAGAATTGCTGCCTTACAGCGCCAGAGATCTGGGTTTGATCCCGACACGATTGCTGTCTGTGCAGAGTTTGCACGCTCTTCCTGTGGCCATGTGGGTTTTCTCTGGGTGCTCCGGTTTCCTCCCACACTCCAAAGAAGTACAGGTTTGCAGGTTAATTGGCTTCAGAAAAATTGTAAAGTGTGCCTAGTGTGTAGGGTAGTGTCAGTATACAGTGGAGGGATCGCTGGTCGGCACGGACTGGGTGTGCCAAAGGGCCTGTTTCCACACTGCATCTCGAAACTAAACTAAGCAGGGTAATTCAGCCTGGCAGATTACATTGCAAAAGCTCTTCCTGTGCCATAATAATTCCACAACTGCCTTTTAAACTGCACAGTAGAACTTTCTACCTGTTAGAACACAGAATTAAATAAATAAACACCTTGATTTTAAAACATAGAACAGTGCAGCACAAGAACCTGCCCTTTGGCCCACAATGTCTGTGCTAACATGATGCTAAGTTAAATTGATCTCATCTGCCTGCACGAGATCTACCCCCCGTAAACTCAGCTTTGACCAAAACAAGTAATGTCCATTGTAAGAACAATTTCCATCTTAAGAATGCCCCATCTGTTTTCTAAGAAGGACTCATCCATGTAGTTAGCATTGTTAACGCAGATAAGCTTCAAAATAATGCCTCATGATTTTGTATACCTTAATAGTATCATAGGCTACTAAATTGCAACAAAAAATAAATAAAGGCCCAGCCTATCCAATATATCCCCATAGCATGTCCACAATCCCGGGTAACGACCCAGTGAAACGTGGGTACACATAATGGCATCTATCCGCCACATTGCAAGTTCACCTCAGCCATCTCATATCAGATTACATCTGGTGAAGAGTCTGTCATGATTCAGAGGGTTGCAATCATAATAGGAGTTTGAAGCTTGGGGGTCCAAACTCTGCTCTAAAATTAAATGCAAGAATTTTGAACTGCATGAATATGTCAGTCTGCATTGTCAGGAGGTAAAATACACAAAGTGCTGGAGTAACTCAGTGGGTCAGGCAGCATGTCAGGAGAACATGGATAGGTGATGTTTCTGATCGAGACTCATCTTTTTCTTCTTCGTCAGGAGGTGATATCTTTTTTGGAAAAATAAAGCATTGCTAAACGTCCAACTACCCTCTCAGGAGGAGATAAGATTTCACAGCTTCTGAAGAGAAGCAGGGGAGTTAACACCAGTATCCAAGCCAATATTTGCCTCTCAGCTATTATCACTCGGAGGTTACCTGGTCACTTCCATGCTTCTTCCCCCGAGAGCTTGTTAGGGTGTAAAGTGATTGCTGAATTTCACAGAACACACTTCACCTGACTGCAGTCTTACTTCAAATTGGAGCACCTTGTGACTTTTTGAAAGCATAATTGAAGTATTTTATTTCATAGTTGCAAGAAAACACCATTTAGAGAAAGTCACTGCCTGCAGCTGGCATAGATGTAGAAGTAGACTCAACAGCTTCTATTTCCAGAATGGCACCATGGTGCAGGCTTATTTAAGTTTCTAATGCATTCAGGATGTCTACTGGACCCTAGGCAGCAATGTCAGAGAGTCACAGAGTTGTTTAGTTTAGTTTAGAGACACAGCATGGAAACATGCCCTTTGGCCCACTGAGTCCACGCTGACCATTGGCGACCTTTGGTTTAAACCAGCATCTGCAGTTCCTTCCTCCCCATTCACATTAATTCCACGCAATTTACAGTGGACCAATTACACCACAAATCCTCACGTTTGTGCAATGTGTGAGGAAACAGAAGCAGCCAGTGGAAACCATCGTGGTCACAGGGAGAATGTGCAAACTTCATCCAGACAGCACCCGAGGTCAGGATCAAATCTCTGGCACTGTGTGGCAGCAGCTCTTCCAGCTGTGCCAATGTACAGCACAGAAACAGGGATTTTTCAGCCCAACCCGCCCAGACCTACAGTGCAGCCTGTTTGCATCCCTCCACTCCTATTCCATCCAAATATTTGCCCAAATGCCTGTTAATCATTGTAATTGGATCTGCATTGACTTAGGCATCTCAGTCCATATAACCACCATCTTTTGGGAGAAAAACCTATGCCCTAGATGTCCTTTAAATTTCACCCTTCACACCTTAAACCCAAGCCCTAAACTGCTCCACCCTAATAAAAAGACAGTGACAATCTAATCTATCAATGCCTCTCCTAATTTGACAAACCCTCCATAAAGGTCAGAGCCTTCGCCTTCAGAGTGAGGGAAAACCCAGCCCATTCAATCTGTCATTACAAGCAAAGCCTTCCATTCCTGACAACATATTGGTACAAGGGCACAAAGTGCTGGAGTAACTCAGCAGGTCAGGTGGTATCTCTGGTGAACATTGATGGGTGACTGCAGTCTGAAGGGTCCCAAACTGAAACATGTTCAGGTGATTATCATCACAGGTCTTATCCATGTTCTCATGAGATGCTGAATGACCTGCTGAGTTACTCTAGACTTTGTGTCCTTTTGTGTATTAACCAGCAATGCATTTCTTTGTTTCAACATACTGATCACTCTCTTTTGTACTCTGTCTAATGCTACATCTATCCTGTAGTGTGGCAACCAGAACAGTATACAATACTCCAAATTCGGCCTGGTCAATGTTTTTTTTTTTAAGTTCAGTTTAGAGATAGTGTGGAAACAGGCCCTCCAGCCCACCGAGTCCACGCCGACCAGTGATCCCTGTACACTTGTACCATCCGACACAGGAGGAACAATTTACATTTTTTATCAAAGCCATTTAAACTACAAGCCTGTATGTCTTTGGATAGTGGGAGGAAACCAGAGCATCCGGAGAAAACCCACGCGGTTACGGGAGAACGTACAAACTCCGTACAGAGAGCACCTTTAGACAGGATCAAACCCGGGTCTCTGGTGCTGTAAGGCAGCAACCCTGTGCTGTGCACTGTGCTGCCCCTTTTGTATATGTGCTACATGATATCCAAACTCCTTTACTGAATGCCATGACCTACGAATACACGTAAATCAAATGTCTTCTTCATTACCCTAACCACTCATGTCACCACTTTCAGGAAACTATGAAATTGTAGGCCAGGATCCCTCTGTACTTTAACTCTTCTGAAGTCTCACCATTGACAATATATGTCTTATCATTGGTTAATTATTGTCACGTGCAATGAAATGTAGTGAAAAACTGTGTGCTACCTAGTCAAATCATTCTACACACGAGTACAATCAAACCAGACATAAGTACAACAGATAGCGATGAAACAAAAAAAATACCAGAGTGTAGAAGATAGTGTTATCTCATCACAGTTACAGAGAAAGTGCAGATAAAAAAAAGTGCAACATCCACAATGAGGTAGGTTGGAAGATTGGGACCACATCCTAGCTCAAAGGAGTACCAATGATAATCTGATAACATTGGGGGAGAACTGTTCCTAAATCGGGTGGTACATGCTTTCATACTTTTGTATCTTCTGACCCTACAGCATTGATCCTACTCTAAGAGGGGACTTTGGCCCCCGCTCCCTACTATCCTACTGGCCAATGTACAGTCACTTGAAAACAAAGTGGAGGACTTAAGGGCAAGGCTGCTTTATCAAAGGGAGCTGAGGGAATGCTCTGTGTTCTGTTTCACAGAGACATGGCTCACCCCAGCTCCCCAGACGCAGCGGTCCAGTCTGAAGGGTTCTCCATCCACCGTATGGACTGTACGCAGGCATCTCGGAAAGGGAGAGGAGGGGGGGCGTCTGCCTCATGGTCAACTCTGCGTGGTGCTCAGACGTGGCAGTCCTATCCAACTCCTGCTCTCCACACCTCGAACATCTGGTGGTGAAGTGCCGCCCCTTCTACCTTTCAAGGGAATTCACCTCCATCATCCTGATTGCGGTCTACATCCCACCCGAAGCAGACATCTGTCTGGCACTGGAGGAGCTGCACGCCATGGTCAACAAAAACCAGGCATCTTACCCCGAGGCGTTTACCACCATAGGCGGGGACTTCAATAAAGCAAACCTCAAGATATCGCTCCCTAACTTCCACCAACATGTCTCCTGCTGCAGGAGGCAACACACATGTCTGCGAAACATCACTCCCTGACAAGCTCAACGCGTTTTACGCATGCTTTGATAGGGAGAACACTGATGTGCCTTCTCGAGCCCCCATTCACTGTGATGGTATTTCGGTCACAATCACAGAGGTCGATGTCAGAAAATTCTTCAGAGGTGTGAACCCTCGGAAAACGCCTGGACCTGATGGTATACCCGGGCGTGTTCTTAAAAACCAGTGCGGACCAACTGCCTGGAGTTTTTACGGATATTTTCAAACTCTCACTTCTGAGGTTCCCACCTGCTTTAAAAGGGCATCAATTATACCGGTGCCCAAGAAGAGCAAGGTGACGTGCTTCAATGACTATCGACCAGTGGCACTGATGTCGGCGGTGATGAAATGCTTTGAGAGGTTGATCATGGCTCAAATCAACTCCTACCTCGACAAAAACCTGGACCCACTGCAGTTCGCTTACCACCACAACAGATCAATGGTGGATGCGATCTCGCTGGCTCTCCACTCCGCTCTGGACCACTTGGACAACAAAAACTCATGTCAGGCTGTTATTCATTGACTACAGCTCGGCATTTAACACAATCATCCCCTCCAAGCTGGTTACCAAACTCCCAGAACTGGGTCTCTGCGCATCCCTCTGCTATTGGATCCTCGACTTCCTCATTGACAGACCATAGTCTGTTCGTATTGATGGAAATGTGTCAGCCTCGATAACAATCAGCACGGGAGCAGCTCAAGGCTGCGTGCTCAGCCCCCTGCTGTACTCACTCTATACTCATGACTGCATAGCCGGTCATAGTGCAAACTCAATCATCAAGTTTGCTGACGACATCAAGTTTGCTGGGATGTATCACTGATGAGTACAGAAGTGAGATCGACTGTTTGACCAAATGGTGCCAGCACAGTAACATGGCTCTCAACACTAGCAAAACCAAGGAACTGATTGTGGACTTTGGAAGGGGTAGGATGGGGACCCATAGTCAGTTTATATCAACAGGTCGATGGTGGAGAGGGGCAAGAGCTTTAAATTCCTGGTCGTGCATATCTTTGAAGATCTCTCCAGGTCCGAGCACACTGATGCAATTATAAAGAAAGCACATCAGCGCCTCTACTTCCTGAGAAGATTATGGAGAGTTGGTTTGTCAAGGAGGACACTCTCTAACTTCTACAGGTGCACAGTAGAGAGCATGCTGACTGGTTGCATCGTGGCTTGGTTCGGCAACTTGAGCGCCCAGGAACGAAAAAGACTGCAAAAAGTTGTAAACACTGCCCAGTCCATCATCGGCTCTGACCTCCCTACCATCGAGGGGATCTATCGCAGTCGCTGCCTCAAAAAGGCTGGCAGTATCATCAAGGATCCACACCATCCTGGCCACTCACTCATCTCCCCGCTGCCTTCAGGTAGAAGGTACAGGAGCCTGAAGACTGCAACGTCCAGGTTCAGGAATAGCTGTTCCCCCACAGCCATCAAGCTATTAAACTCAGCTCAAACAAAACTCTGATCATTAATAGCCCATTGCACTTTATCGGTTTATTTATGTGTGTATATATATATATATATCTATATATATTCATTGGTATATGGTCACACTGATCTGTTCTGCATTTATTTATGCCTACTATATTCTGTTGTGCTGAAACAAAGCAAGAATTTCTTTGTCCTATCTGAGACACATGACAATAAGCTCTTGAATCTTGAAGTGCAGTCACTATTAAGATTTTTTTTTCCTGAAAGACTTTACCTCTATTAGTGTGGCACTCTATTACTCATTCCCATTGACACTTACTTGTTTTATCTGTCACATGTAGATACACACAACTGCCTTACAGATATCACCACATTTGTGCATAGACCCTAATTCGCACTTACCAGCACAAACTGCACTCCGTTTTTCAAAGTAATACCACACAGTTGAGATGATTGCAGCACTTTGAAAATTAACTTCCTATGGCAGTCATAAATAAACACAGCAACAACTCAGTCTCCTATAATGCCATGAACAGGAATATCAACTTTCAAAATTATCAATGCAATCTTTTCAATTTTGCATAGTTAGAAGTTACATTGCCTTGAAAGCTCCCAAATTGGGAAAGTGCATCTTGAACTCTTCAGAAATTATTCTGCAGATTGGATGATTTCTTCTCTCAAATATTCTTTAGCTGCTATTGAATCGGTTGATTTAATACATCAAGAACCTTTGATGTCAGTGTTTTTACGTGCAAATGAAAGGGTGGACTGCTGCCCACGTGCGGCGACGCGCAGTACAAGTTCAAGTTCAAGTGAGTTTATTGTCATGTGTCCCTGATAGGACAATGAAATACTTGCTTTGCTTCAGCACACAGAACATAGTAGGCATTTACTACAAAAACAGATCAATGTGTCCATATACCGTAATATAAATATATACACACACACATAAATAAATAAAATGATAAAGTGCAAATAACAGATAATTGGTTATTAATAATCAAAGTTTTGTCCGTGCCAGGTTTAATAGCCCGATGGCTGAGGGGAAGTAGCTATTCCTGAACCTGGTTGTTGCAGTCTTCAGGCTCCTGTACCTTCTACCTGAAGGTAGCAGGGAGATGAGTGTGTGGCCAGTTGACAGGACTGGTCGGTTAACTTTTGTAACCTTGTCGGGGCCAAAACGTGGCGACACTTGGGTACTGCCCAGGTGAGGTCTGCTACATGATTTTACCAGGTTGTATGCAAAACAAGCATTTAACTGTACCGAGGTGCATGTGATAATAAAGTATCATCAAGACCCAGACTTAATGCTTCATGTCAACTTGTGACAGGCTATGAACCTAACCATTAGCACACGTTTTCTGTTCATGGACATTGCCCAACTTTCAGAACTTTTCCTATCTGCTTCGTTATAACACTTCTGCAAACTGTTTCCAAAATACAGCACAATGTGCTGGAGCAACTCAGTGGGTCAGGCAGCATTTCTGTAAGTACATGGATAGATAACATTTTGGATTGGGATACTTCTTGAGACTCGAGATGGCGATGGTTTGGGTCGGGGTTCGTATTCAGTCTGCAGAAAAATCCCAACCCGAAATATTACCTATTGACTGAAGAAGAGTCCCGACCCAAAACGTCACCCATCCATGTTATCTACAGATACTGCCTGGCCAACTGAGCTATTCCAGCACTTTGTGTTTTGCTCAAGATTCCAGCATCTGCACTCTGGTGCCCCCAGTCCAAAATGTTTATTTAACATTTGCAACCTTTTTTAACCTTCCCATCTGCAATTTAATTAAAAGGACTAATAAACAATAGCTTTGTGCAAAAGTCCACGGAAAATTAAAATCCATGTTTGGACCCAAATGATTCTTCACATCTCTTCTCGTGTCTAAGTTTCCCCTCACTTCTTTTGTTCGTAAATTGTTGGTGACTAATTAAACATTTATCACCGTAAATGACAAAAGCAGCAAGTATTCAAACAATCAAGTATTATCACAAGTGGCAGGAAGTGTGTAAGGAATGTAGTAGAAGTATCAAATGGACACAAGGGTGTCCCGCTGATTTACGACAGCACTCTGTGTCCTTTTCTGTATTAACCAGTATCTGCAGTTGGGTTTCGGCCCGAAACGTTGCCTATTTTCTTTGCTCCATAGATGCTGCTGCACCCGCTGAGTTTCTCCAGCATTTTTGTGTACTTTCTGCAGTTCCTCAGATAGTCCAAACTCTAATCCGATGTTCTACTCTCCTCGGATTAAATAACCAAAACTATACTGGGTAACCTGCCCGCTGAATCTGAGAAACTTCAACAAGGACCATGAGGGGGTGCAGCAGGTAGAGCTGCTGCCTCACAACATCAGAGTCCCAGGTTCGATCCTGACCTCGGTTGCTGTCTGAGTGGAGTTTGCACGTACTCCATGTGACCGCGCGGATTTCCTCCGGGTGCCCTGGTTTCCTCCCAGATGACAAAGACATGCTTGGTTAATTGGCTCTCTGTAAGCTGTGTAGGGAATAGATGAAATAGTGGGATAGTGAATGTTTGATCAATGGTCAGCGTGGACTCAGTGGGCCAAAGTGCCTGTTTCCATGCTGTACAGACACTCCCCGACTCCTGCTATAGGTAACTTACGCAAACTTGCACTTACGTAAACAACTCTGTACTCAGTTCCTAGTGTAATCACTGTATTTGTGTAAATATACAATACCTGTAGAATAATGAACAACAAGCCTATTCATTTCCAGAGATAACACACATAGGCAGCACGGTGGTGCAGCAGTAGAGTTGCTGCCTCACAGCACCAGAGACCCGGGACTGATCCAAACTACTGGTGCTGTCTGCATGGAGTTGGTATGTTTTCCCCATAACTTGCGTGGGTTTTCTCCAGGTGCTCCGGTTTCCTCCCACACTCCAAAGACGTAGAAGTTTGTTGGCTAATTGACTTGGGAAATCGCAAATTGTCCCTAACGTGTGTAAGATAGTGTTTGTGTGCCAGGTGATCATTGGTCAGTGCAGACTCGGTGGGCCGAAGCGCCTGCTTCTGCACTGTACCTCTAAACTAAACAACACAAAGTGCTGGAGGAACTCAGCGGGTCAGGCTGCATATCTGGAGGGAGTGGATAGGTGACATTTCAGGTTGGGACCCATCCTCAGATGTGTGAAGTTCCTCCAGCACTGTGTTTCACTCAAGATTCCAGCATCTGCACTTCCTGGCATTGCCATTTCAAGAGGTAAATGGCTGCAATAATGTAAAATGTAATATATTTTAATTAATTAAGTGTGCTTTCTTTTTAATTGCCTAATTACCGAGTTGATTTGTTCTGTTAGCAGCTGTGAGCATGAGTGAACATCAAGATTTTTTAAAGCATTAAAATCACTTGACAGCTGGTAATACCTGGAGCCATTGCTGAGCCAGAGGTTTTACACCTCAGCTGTTTGAAGCAGTTGGGGCTCGATCCATCCCTTGCATTTGTGCAGCATCTCATTCCACTGGGTCAGAACAACAATAGGCATCAGGTCAAGTTTGAGGGATGGGAACCCAAATTTTGTTTTAGTTTATTTCCATGTGTATTGGGGTACAGTGAAAAGCTTTCTTTAGTTTAGTTTAGGGATACATTGTGGAAACAGGCCCTTCGGCCCTCCGAGTCGACGTCGACCAGCGATCCCCGTTACACTAACACACACTACTCACTAGGGACAAAGTGCAATCTTTTTACCAGAGCCAATAAACCTACAAATCAGCCGTCTTTGGAGTCTGGGAGGAAACCTGAGCAAACCCACAATGTCACAGGGAGAATGTACAAACTCTGTACAGGCAGCACCCGTGGTCAGGATCAAACCCAAGTCACTGATGCACAAGGTAGCAACTCTACCACTGCGCCACCCTGCTGCCCTTATTTGTTTAGATCAAGCAGAGAACACAGGAACCACAGGGCAGAAATAAATGGACCATTTGATTATTATGCATCAGGACCATACTTCCTTTAATTTCTCACATGTTGACAACATTAAAAAAAAACTTTTGCCTCAATTGTAATTGTCAGAGAGATACAGTATATAGGATTCCACACACGGAATCGGATACAATAGATGAGATGCGAGTGAACCTCTGCCTCACCTGAAAGGACTATAGGGGTCTTTGGACGGAGTCAAGGGAGGATGTATAGGAACAAGTGTTGCATCTTCTGCGGTGCAGGGGAAAGTACCTCAGCTCAGTCTAGCTAGGCCAACATGATCTCCTGGTTGTTAAACACTTTAACACCCCTTCCCATTCCGACACTGACATTTCTGCCGTGGGCCTCCTCCACTGTCAGAGTAAGGTCCAACGCAAATTTGAGAAGCAGCACCTCATATTCCACTTGGGCAGCTTACAACCCAGTGGTATGAATATTAACTTCTCTTCAAGTAACCCTTGCTTTCCACCTCTCCATCCCTCCCCACCCTAGTTCTCCAACTAGTTTCACTGTCCTCCTGATTTATTTTTATTGTCTACCTTGTTGTCACTTAATCCTCAGTCAACTATAAACTATTCTACATCTCTTGTATTGTATTCTTGTATTGTATTGTATTGTATTCAAATTTATTGTCATTGTCTCAATTTGAGACAACGAAATGAATTTCCCTTACAGGCAGTATCATAAAAAAAATCACAAAAAAATAATAAAAATAAATAATAAATAAATAATACAACATATTAAAAATAAAATTGAAATTGAATTAAAAATTAAAAAATTTTTTAAAAAGCACAAACACAGAAAGTCCACGACACAACATAACATAAATGGCACCAAGGTGAGGATGGCACCATAGTCCAGCCAGCCTCCCCTCCGTGTTCATCCGTGGTCGGGGCCTTCCGAGCACCCGCAGTCGCCGCCCCGGGTGGCCCGATGTTCAGGCCCTCACGCCGGGCTGGTGGAACGCCGACGCCGAACCCCGTCGGTGAGCATCCTCCTCCTCAGTGGCCCGGACCTCCTGATCAGCCGCCTCCCGCTGCTGGAGTCCGCAGCTCCCTAGTCCGCAGGTCGAGCCGGGCAGAGTCACAGGACCCCGCGCTGTCCATCAGCGCCGCCCGCGTTGGGAGCTCCGCAAACCACAGCTCCGTGATGTTGGTGCAGCAGGTCCAGCACTCCGGGCTCCAGACGGCGACCCCCGGTAAGGCATCGCCAGCCCTGCAATGTTCCAGCGCTGTCCCGCCGCTGCTGGAGCTCCGGTCGATCCCGGCAGGAAAGGCCGCGCCAATCCAGGTAGGTAGGCCGCTGTGGGGGGAGGGGGGGGAGCGAGGACGCGACTCGAATAATAGTCGCGTCCTCACCAGGAAGCGGCCGAAGGACGGTATCCCCCGCACCGTGCCCTCTTCCCCCACATAAAAACACCAAAAAACACAAAAAAAACATACTTTAACATAACTAAATAAACAAAAAAACAAAAAGATACCGGGCTGTAGGTGGAGGCTGCTGGCACCAGCGCCACCGGAAGTACAACACCTTGATCAACATCTGCTTTGATCTCTCATTTTCACACCTTATCCTTCCATATCTCATGTCTTTCTCCCGAAATGCTACCCATTCCTTCTCTCCAGAGATGCTGCCTGTCCCGCTGAGTTACTCCAGCATTTTGTGTCTATCTTCGGTGTATCTTCAGTACACTATTTAAATGTGTTTTAGCCCATGTTAAGAAATAATCTTGATTTAGAATGGTTAACTTATTTGTTAATTATTTTATTTATGCTTACACTTTATCATTGTACTTGCTAGCCATTTATCATCCCTTACTTACATTTCACCCCTATCCATTATGAGAGTCTTCCAAAAAGCCTAAAGTATTTAATTTCCAGATAAAATGTCACACTGAGGGTGGCACGGTGGTGCAGCATTAGCGTTGTTGCCTTACAGCTCTGGGTTTGATCCCGGCTATGGGTACTTGCTTGTACGGAGTTTGTACATTCTCCCAGTGACCTGCATGGGTTTTAACCGGGTGCTCCCATACCTCAAAGACATGCAGGTTTGTAGGTTAATTGGCTTCCATAAATTGACCTTAATGTGTAGGATTGTGTTAGTGTACGGTGTGATCGTTGGTTGGTGTCAACTCAGTGGGTAGAAGAGCCTATTTTCACTCTGCATCACTAAAGTCTAAAGGGCCTGTCCCACTTACGTGTCCTTGGCACGCAAATTATGCGACCTCGTCGTCGCGTTGAGAAGCATGGACATCGTATGGCCGCGCGGGGCAAGTCCCACTGAGAAGCGCGGAGGGGTATGTAGTTGTGCGCGATATTGCGCAGGGCTCCGAAATTTTTGTAGGGAACGAAATCTTTGCGTGCCAACGGCCTGTCGCGTGACTGACGGCCAAAGTGGGACAGGCCCAAGACCCTGGCACGACGCAATGTCTCACCTCCAACAGCAGCAGAAGCAGGCAAACGATCGCTGAACTCGGCCTGGGGCTCATGGCCGTTGCGGTCCGGATCCGACCCCACTCCTACTCTAAGAGCGGGGCCAAGAAAATTGAAGATGGACACAAAATGCTGGAGTAACTCAGCGGGACCGACAGCATCTCTGGAGAGAAGCAATGGGTCACGTTTCGGGTCAAGACCCTTCTTTCAGACTGAAAAAGAGTCTCGACCCAAAACATCACCCATTGCTTCTCTCCAGAGATGCTGCCGGTCACGCTGAGTTACTCCTGCATTTTGTGTCCATCTTCAAATGACGTCACACACTCCAGACGGCTGTGCGGGGGCATGAAATCACGCGCGATCTTCGCAGGATCGTCGCGCCTCAACGCATACACGAGGTCGCGTAATTAGCGTGCCAGGGACACGCAAGTGGGACAGGGACTTAAAGAACTGCCTGGATTGCAATAGGGAACGTTGGGCATACTTTGTTTTTGCACCGCGTGGTTTTGTTTTAAATCTATTGAAAAAACATTGGTTTATTACCTTATCCATTGTGTACTGGATTTACAAACCTGTTTTGCTGGTGCTGCAAGAAAGAATTGAATTGGTCCATTTTGGAACAACAAGAGTATTTAATTGTCATATCTCCCGAAATGGAACAATGAAATTCTTAACACAATCACTCTTGACAATCTCACAGCATGAAGAGTAAACCACCCAAAATTGTACTGCTCTAGCTCTCTGGATTGACAATAAATGGAAGAGTTTCGGAAGTTGAGTACTCTGCGCAGTTCTGCCTAAATTCTCACTGGACAAACAGTTTCCACTTTGCCTGTGGCGCATTTTTCTTCACAAACTTGTTAGATTACCTTACTTGCCGCACTGGATGTACTAAAAAATATTTTCTTTGACAAGTCTCTAAATTCAGCAATGTGTTCTGCAAAGGTAGAACTCAAGGATTTAAAGCAAAGCAGGGCAGAGCGAGGCCAAACACAAATTGGAGGAACAGCAGCTCTTATTTCGCTTGGGCAGCTTGCAACACATCAGGAGGATTATTGATTTCTCCAACTTCAATTAACCCTTGCATCTCCTCTCTCTCTCTCTCTCTCTCTGTCAGTCCCCGATCCTAGTCGTCATACTAGTTTCACTGTCTGTATAACTCGTTATCACCTGCCCCACAGACAACAATGGAGCATTTTGAGCATAAAAGGTATTAATTCTATATTTGTGTGTATTCTGGACTCCCAACAATGGAATGATGTAGATTGAATGCAGATGCACAAACATTATGCCCTTGTCGATAGATTTGTAGTTGATCAAGGTTTGATTCGCCCTGGAAAAATTATATTGACCGGACATGGGCACAGTGAGGCAACTTGTTTACATGGAAGAGTTGGGCCGAAGGGCATGTTCCCACACCATACAGCTTTATGAGTCTAACACTACTTTAATTATAAATTAGATCAATTTAACTAGGCACCATGTACGGCACAAACATGCTTTTATGCTGTACTGTTCTATGGTTGGCTTCGAGATACAGCGTGGAAACAGGCACTTCGGCCCACCGAATCCACGCCGACCAGCAATCCCCGCACATTAAAACTATCCTACACATACTAGGGGCAATTTACACTTATACCAAGTATACAAATTCAAGCCAATTAACCTACAAACCTGTACGTCTTGAGTATGGGAGAAAACTGAAGATCTCGGAGAAAGCCCATGCGGTCACGGGGAGAACGTACAAACTCTGTACAGACAGCCCCCTTAGTCGGGATCAAACCCGTGTCTCTGATGTTGCAAGCGCTGTAAGGCAGCAACTACCGCTGCGCCACCATGCCGCCCTTTTTATGTTCCAAGCTGAAATGATAGATTTATGAACTAGTTTTCACTGCTCTCAGTAAATGCATATGAATTAGAGTGGGGAGGTCAACAAACTGTAGAATATTTCTGTCTGTTAGTTTTATGCCCATGGTCAACTCTGCCAATTTTGATGTCCCTAAGCCTGCTCTCCCTTCCTACAATACCGATGCAGAGGAGGCAAAGAGTTTAATTGACTCTGACCTTGTTTCAGAGCTGGAACTCTTATCTCTAGATGCCGTTTTACAGCCAACTGTAATTATTTCGGGGATTCAAACATTGAGCAAATGGTTCAAATTCAAATCTCCTGTTGGATTACGATTCAATGGACAAGATCATAAAGATCTATCCATCTGCATTCCATCCATATCTTCCTACCACTTCCAAATTTGCCCATAGTTGGAGCTGTTCTTAGTTCCCAGCTCCTATTATAAGCACATCAGGAATCGTAACACACAATATATTCATTTGACCAAGAGAACATTTTGTGCTACAGCACCCAAAACCTGGGTTCAATCCTGACTACGGGTGCCGTCTGGATGGAGTTAGCACATTATATGTTTGTGAAATTATGCAAAACAAATGAAAATTATCCTTGGACTTGAGATACAGCACAGAAACTGGCCTTTCAGCGCCGGCCAGCGACCACCCCGTGCACAAGCACTATCCTACACACTAAGCCAATTATGACACAATACAATTATACAATTTATTTGTTGTCATTTGAACCTCATTGAGGTTCAAATGAAATTTGGTTTCTGCAGTCATACACACAAGAAAAAGAACCAAGACTCAACATAATTTACACAAACATCCATCACAGTGAATCTCCTCCTCACTGTGATGGAAGGCAAAGTCTTATCTCTCCCCTGCACTCCTCATTCTCCTCCCGATGTCAGAGTCAAAGCCCCCGGCGGGCGATGGTAAGTAAGTCCCGTGGCCATTAACCTACAAACTTGGGCGTCTTTGGAGTGTGGGAGGAAAATGGAGCACCCGAAGAAAACCTACGCAGTAACAGGGAGAACATAGAAACTCCGTACAGACAGCACCCTTAATCAGGATTGAACCTGGGTGTCTGGCACTGAGGCAGCAACTTTACCGCTGCGCCACCCCTCAATTTTCAACACAGATGCTGCCATTTTAAAACAAGGAAAAGAAATAACAAAAATAAAACTGAGTTAGGGATCCATGGTAGGAAAAATACCAATAAACAATAGATAATAGACAATAGACAATAGGTGCAGGAGTAGGCCATTCGGCCCTTCGAGCCAACACCGCCATTCAATGTGATCATGGCTGACCATCCCCAATCAGTACCCCGTTCCTGCCTTCTCCCCATATCCCCTGACTCTGCTATCTTTAAGAGCCCTATCCAGCTCTCTCTTGAAAGTATCCAGAGAACCAGCCTCCACCGCCTTCTGAGGCAGGGAATTCCACAGACTCGTAACTCTCTGTGTGAAAATGTGTTTCCTCATCGCCATTCTAAATGACTTACTCCTTATTCTTAAACTGTGGCCCCTGGTTCTGGACTCCCCCAACATTGGGAACATGTTTCCTGCCTCTAGCGTGTCCAAACCCTTAATAATCTTATATGTTTCAATGAGATCCTCTCATCCTTCTAAATTCCAGAGTATACAAGCCCAGCTGCTCCAATCTCTCAGCATATGACAGTCCTGCCATCCCAGGAATTAACCTTGTAAACCTACGCTGCACTCCCTCAATAGCAAGAATGTCCTTCCTCAAATTAGGGAACCAAACCTGTACACAATACTCCAGGTGTGGTCTCACTAGAGTCCTGTACAACTGCAGAAGGACCTCTTTGTTCCTTTACTCAACTATACCAATTCTATTTGAAGATCATTAGTAATACTGTAAGTGAAGCAAAACGCAAAATAAACTAGTATTAGAGATTCATACATCTGAATTCAATCTACATCTACCAACCATTTACAAATAAGCCCATAATTGGGGCTAATTTGCAGGTCCCAGATGCCTATTATATCCACATCAGGATTTGTAACACACAATATATTAATTTGACCGAGAGAACATGAGGGTTAGCACAAACTTGAGGGAGCAGGAAGGGATAATAGATGAGAGATCACATTCAATATGCCTCAGTTAGACTTGGTTTAGAGATACAGCATGGAAACAGGCCCTTCGGCACACGTCGACCAACGATCACCCGTTTGCACAAGTTCTATGTTATCCCAGTTTCTCACCCACTCCCTCCGCACTAAGGTCACATTCAATTTGCCTCAGTTTAGTTGAGATACAGCACGGAAATAGGACACACACACGCACGGACTTATTACACAGAATATATTAAATTTGAGTGAGTGAACACGAGGGATAGTACAAGATAGAGGGGGCAATGAGATAGTTGAAGAGAGGGGTGATTGATGAGAGATTGCACTCAATTTTCCACAGTTTAAATCACTAACGGGGATCCAAGCAATAACTAGATATTGCATTCTTTATCTAGTAGTTTTCTAACAAGGCTGCCTTGTCCTTGTGAAATACACTGTTAATAGAGGACCATGCTTGTCAGTCAGTTTGGTATGTATATTTTGTGTGAATTATACACAAATTCAGCATGATACACCCTTGTTAGTGAACAGCTTCCATCACCAGAATTTCTAAAAAGAAATTGAGGGAAGCACAATGGCGCAGCGGTAGAGTTGCTGCCTCAGTGTCAGGGGCCCGGGTTCGATCCAGACCATGGATGCTCCCTGTGCGAATGCGTGGGATTACTCCGGATGTTCTGGTTTCCTCCCACACTGCAAAGATGTACAGGTTTGTAGGTTAATTGACTTCTGTAAATACTAAATTGTCCCTGACGTGTAGGGTAGTGCCAGTGTGAAGGGGCCGCGGGCCAGTGCAGATTCAGTGGGCTGAAGGACCTGTGCATCTCCAAAGTAAAAGAAAAACACAAATGCCAACCGCATTCTTTTTTTAAACAATGACATGGTGCCATTATATTGCTTTAAACAAGTCAATGACAATTAAGAGGTTAAATGCAGTTTAATGGATTTGATTGTTTTTAAATATGCATCCAGTGCAGTGATTAACAAGCCCCAGCCCAATAAGTCAATGAAATGAGAGATGAGCTCTTAGATTTGACAGGTACACGAAGTCAGAGAAAAGTGTGCCTTTCCGGAGTCTTTGAGTAAATCCCATCGGAATATCTCCTCTGGATTAGTGTGTAGAGGCACAAATGTTGTGAATAAATGGATTATTTATTCAGGCATTGTAGGTTAGATATACATGCACGTTTAGCACTCTAACATAATAGTCATTGTTGTTGCTGAGAGGCGGTTGCCTCATGGGCTCGGTTGAGCTCCTTCTGAGGTGGCAAGACACTCTCATGAAGAGAAAGGAAGAGCAAGAGAGCGAGAGAGGGAAGGTCAGTTCTTATATACTAGGGCACACCCCTATATCTCGTGACTCCTTCCCGTGACTGCCGAGGATCGCATAGCTAGAGTGGCCTAACCACTAGGTGCCGCTTCAACACAATGATCACAATGAATGACGCTGCTTGCTCGAAGGGCCGAATGGCCTCCTCCTGCACCTATTTTCTATGTTTCTAACTGTACATTATTGGCAATACCTTAATTTAGAGATACAATTAGGAAACAAGCCCATTGAGTTAGTGCCGACCAGCAATCACCCTACACTAGTTCTATCCTACAGACTAGGAACAAATTCAAGAACCCAATTAACCTAAACCTGCACATCTTTGGGTTGTGGGAGGAAACCGGAGCACCCGGAGAAAACCAACAAGGTCACAAGAACGTATAAACTCCGTACAGACGGCACCCGGAGTCAGGATCGAACCTGCGTCTCTGGCGCCGTGAGGCAGCACTCCACCGCTGCGCCACTGTACTGGCCCAAATAGCCATCGCCAGATTCAAATCTTCAAAGTTTCACTGGATCGAATAGACAAAAATAACCAAAATGTGATCTCTTCCTTCTATACGTGTACCCATGTTATAAAAAAATTAACGTAATGAATGATACAATATTCCTCCTCACTGCTCGGAGCTAATAATCAAATGAGCTGGGAAAGAGACCCAGCCTGCAGCTCCAACTTCAAACTGTTGAAGCATCCTGATGGATTTTGTGTGGCTGCAGATATATTAGCTGTTTGATTGATTGATTGTGACTTAATTGCAGCAAATGCATTGCCTCCTAATTCAGAACATCCTGCACTTCCAGAAACTATGTTGCTTCACTGCTGTTATCACCATTTCATCAATCAGTTGGAAACAACTGATCGTACATTCAGTTTAAAGATAGGGGTGGTGCAAAAGCAACATTGAGTGGGAGTATTGCACAGCTCACAGACTTAAAAGGATTTACAAAAGGTAATAGATAGAAATTTAAATGAATTCCAGGAAGAGAGAGTTGGACTCCAATTGAAATAAGCATGCACATACCTATGCATGTCAATGTTACATTAGCCTCATTGACAATTTTCATCAGTGATTGATTATGAGAGTTTGTACCTATCAATGACACCTATAAAGATCAATACTGTACTGGGAATAAATGTTAACATTGAACATTCCTATACCCACTCAGTATAATTTTTAAATCCATCTCAGTGATTGCTTTAGTGCCATAAAAGAATGGTGTTGTCATAAATGTCTTCTTCACAAATTATGTCTTCCAAGTGGATGGCAATTTAGCATTTTCCAAATGTACATGATGACGGGGAGAGTATTCTTGTTATGCAGCAGCAATGCACACCAAGAACGCTCTCCAAATATTATTAGCACACCACCATAGAACAATACAGCACAGGAACAGGCCCGTCATCCCACAATTTCTGTGCCGAATATGATGCCAAAGTTAAACTAATCTCCTCCGGCAGCGCGTTATCCATATGAACACTAGCATTTTCTCTCTTAATTGTCTATCCTTTGGAATTGGATTAGGCAAGAGGCATAGCGGTAGAGTTACTGCTTCACAGCGCAGAGACCCTGGTTCGATCCCGACTACGGGTGCTATCTGTACAGAGTTTGTGTGTTCCACCTGTGACTGAGTGCTTCGGTTTCCTCCCACACTACAAAGACGTGCAATTTTGTAGGTTGATTGGCTTCTGTAAAAAAAAATGTAAATTATTCCTAGTGTGTAGGACAGTGCTAGAGTAAAGGATGATCGCTAATCGGCGCAGACTCACTGCTGTTTCCAAACTGTATCTTTGAAGTTAGGCACACATATATTTTATGACCGAAGCTTGGTTAATTATGGAAGTTAAGATCAAATACTTTGTTAAATTGCCTTTAGCCAGTACCATTTTCTGAAGTTCATACTATACTCCAATCTGGTGCATCAACTGTCAATGAGAAGAAGTTGAGGCACCAGATTGGAGTATAGTATGAACTTCACTTCGGAGTTCTTACTCAATCGATTACAAGGAAAAATGCTACTGTACAATGCAACCATGTTTCCCTGCAGAATACACAGTTCGTTAACCCTCTACCCCCACTCCGCAGGTGAAAGGTTGCATCAAATGCTCGTAGTATCTAGCTACTGTTGCCATTCACAATAATGGCATCAGTGATTGATTTAAATAACCAACCCAAATGATGGAGTGTGAAGATTATTTGTTACAATAAACAGCCAGTATCACTACCTTACAAACAAATTCACTCATTTTGCTCATTTCTGATGGAGCAGTTAGGACCAAAGTTGAAGATAGACACAAAAAGCTGAAGTAACTCAGTGGGACAGGCAACATATCTGGAGAGAAGGAATGGGTGATGTTTTGGGTCAACACCCTTCTTCAGACTACCAGAAAGTTGATATGTTGCAGACAACACATTTCATCCAACAGGAAGAATTTTATTTAACTCAAACTAAATTTACTTTATCACAGTTAAAAATCTTTTTCCCCATTACGTTCCATTTCCCAATTTGTTGTGTTGTTTCAAAAGGGATAAAATGAACTCACTGTTAAATAAACGATGCTAAAAAAGCCTCTCAGTACGAAAGGGATTACTTCCAGAAGACTACAATGCTCACAGCATTTATGCTGGGCGCAATTTGCTGCAAACAATCAGTTGGCTCTGGAAGTGTAACCAAGATCTTTCGATCACTGTCTGCAAAATATTGGCAATGCATTATGTGCAAATCAATAACAAAGTGTTTACCATTAGATTTCAGGGATCTTTCTTTCCGTGAGATTTTGAGGTGAAATCACAAGATTGAGAGACTAACCCTTTGCAGAAATAAATTACCCTTCGTCTCATTTGTGAAAGAGGGGCAGCACAATGGCGCAGCGGTTGAGTTGCTGCCTTACAGTGCCAGAGGCCTCGGTTTGATCCCAGCTATGGGTGCTGTCTGTGCGGAGTTTGTACGTTCTCCCTGTGACCATGTGGGATTTCGCTGGGTGCTCCGGTTTTCTCCCACATTCCAAAGACGTATAGGTCGGTAAGTTAACAGGCCTCGGTAGTGCTAGTGTACAGGGAGATCGCTGGCCGGCGTGAACTGGGTCGAAGGAGCTGTTTTGCGCTGGATCTCTAAAGTCTAAAGGTTACTTGATCAGAAGCCTGATGAGTTAACTCCACCAAGAATCACTGACACCTCCCGAACGTTTCTCAATAATTCACGGCAAGAAACTAAACCGCAGCAAACAATGACAAAGCCCAAAGGGATGGACCATCCTCTGTTTAATAGTCTCTTTATTATTTATACACCCATGCCTTCATGACGCAACCTCTCCACAACAAATCCACAGCACATCCATTAAAGATTCACCAGCACATTACCCATGACAGTTTTGTCAACCACAGTTAGCTGATTAGCAAAAGCTTCTAAAAGTAGCCAAACTATGTTGAACACCCTGGGAAACTTAGCAAGGCTGTTTAAAGACTGGAATTTAAAAAAAAAATGATTTCCAACCTATTGAGTTATAAAGTCATACAGTATGGAAACAGGCCCTCGGATCCAACTTGTTCATGCTAAATAAGATGCCTCACCCAAGCTAGTCCTACATCCCCGACTGTCTATTATCCCTCTGAATGTCTCCTATCTATACACGTGTCCAAATGTCTTTTAAATTTAGATGAGTTGAGTTTAGAATTAGTGTGGAAACAAGTCCATCGGCCCACCATGATCACCATACACCAGTGCTACCCCAGACTTTATGGAAAATTTACAGAACCCAATTAACCTACAAACCTGCATTTCTTTGGAAAGTGAGAGGAAACCGGAGCACCCAGATGAAATTCATACAGTCACACAGAATGGGAAGCATAGTTTTAGGTCCACCACTCTTTGGTCTGCCTTATCGGCCCAATGTCTCCATGTTTATGGATTTGTCCTAAACTTCCAACACCGGGACAGCACAGTTGCTGCTTTACAGCACCAGAGACCCAGGTTCGATCCTGACTATGGGTGCTGGCTGTATAGAGTTTGTACGTTCTCCCCATGGACTCGGTGGACCGAAAGGCCTAGCACCATGCTGTATCTCTAAACTAAACTATAAAACTAAACCTGCAGCTTTATTTTAAAATTTCATGGTTAAACATAATCTCTTCACTTTGTATACTATGTTTAATTTATGAAACATTTTTAAAACAAAGATTGACCTTCTTGTCACCTTCCAACATTTATGTACACACACATGCAGCTTGTACACACAGATGTACACACACGCACACATGCAGCTTGTACACACAGATGCACACACACATGCAGCTTGCACCCCAATGACTCCCCTGACACGAGATGACACATCTCTGAATGTTTCATTATTTCCTCACTACAGGAGCAAAGTATTCATTAATATTTGCATTAATATAAATTAATTAATACAAACTATTAACTGGAGATATGTGGTGAAAAATTGGGTGTGATATTAAGTAGTTAACTCTTTCAAACTAGGAGCCAAGTGGCTTTATTTGGTGCTGTATGATTCTATGGGTATGCCCCACAGATCATTTTAATGTTTTTTCTTTCACTGGCTATTTTGTTACTGGCATATGCATCACAGCATGGTGTGTGTGGGCACAGCTCCATCCAACTTCGTCAGATATTGCAGAGAATTGTAGACACAGACCAGACTATTATGCAAACCAACCTCCCTTCCATTGACTCCATCTACACTTCACGCTGCTTCGGCAGTCAGGCTAGAGGTATAGAAGTGTGAAAATGCATCATCCAGATTCTGGGACAGTTTCTTCCCACCTGTTATCAGGCAACGGAACCATCCTATCAACTAGAGAGCAGTCCTGACCTACCATTACCTCATTGGAGACCCTCAGACTATCTTCAATCAAATTTTACTGGGCTTTGCCTTGCACTAAATGTTATCCCCTTTATCCTATATCTGTACACCATGGATGGCACAGTTGCAATCATGTGTAGTCTTTTTGTTCACTGTATAGCATGCGACAACAAAAAACTTTTCACTGTACCTCAGTACACATGACAGTAAACTAAACTAAATGAAGGACAAATGGGTGGCTTTATCGAGAAGTAACACTGGGCAGCATCTACTGTTCCTTTTATCTGTCTACCCAACACATGTTTGCTGCTCTTCAATGCTTACTGGTGTGCAGTAGATTGCTGGTCTTTAAAGTGACTGGAGAGTTTAGTTTAAGTTTACTTTATTGGCACTTAAAAAGCTTTTGTTGTGTGCTAACCAGTCAGCGGAAAGACAATACATGATTACAATTGAGCCATCGCAGATACATGACATAGCGAATAACCTACAAGGTAAAGTCTGTTCAAAGACAGTCCCAGGGTCAACAATGAGGTAGATGGTAGCTCAGTACTGCTCTCTTGCATGGGCGGAAACCGCTTTTAAAACATGTGTGAGGGGGGGGGGGGGGGGGGGGGGGGGGGGGGATGGACACAAAGAGAGAGGGCATAGAGGGGAGAGATATTGCACACTTCTTCACAGCAGCCCACTCGAGGGACCTACCCGGTAACAACACTAAGAACAGCTCCAGGGTGCCGTGCTCCCCGACAAATCCGTCCTGCGCTGAACTTGTTGCGGGCCGGATAGAATCTCGTAACGGGCCTGATGCGGCCCGCGGGCCAGTTTGGAGACCCTCTGATGTACGCGTACAGTACAGTCAGCACTGGCTTAATTGGGAAGAGTGAAGCGCTTAGTTTCCTTCCGTGGGTGGGTAGGAGCACTTGGGGGGGAAGGAGCCGGAGAATAGGCCTAAGTTACGAGGCCAGGTGAGGATAGTCTACGTGAGAGAGGCAATGCAAAATAGCTATGAAGAGAACTTCCACAGAAATAATTTTTATTTATCTTTAGAGACCATTCAAATACCCCCTCCCCCTTCCTCTCTCTCTCTCATCTACACAACTAATTCGTAGACTGCACTCGTTGACAGAACGCAGACACCCTCAAAATGTTTTTTTTTTCTAAATAACAGCGTAAGAAGAATAAATCACATAAATATTGCGACAGGCGTAGACTTGTGACTAATGTAGCCACAGTGAAGCGCAGATGCTAGACTCTTGCGTCGGACATAAAAGTGCTGGAGTAACTCAGCGGGTCAGGCAACATCTCTGGAGAACGTTTCGTAGTTTAAATCAAAGGTAACTAAGGAGCTCCTCTAGTAACTTTGGTCTAAATAAGGGTCCGGACCAGAACCATCGCCTCTCCAATGTCGCTCCCTGACCCACTGAGTTACTTCAGCACTTTGAGTCTTTTTTCCCTCTCTCCAACTTGTGCCAAATGTTGTTGATGATAAAGTTATCACGACAGCGGAAAATAAGCACAAAATAAAATGTCCACATCTCAAAAGCAAAAAGAAATATGAGCGTCTGTTATTTGCCACCGAAAGTTAAATCGTCTCTCGCCCTCACAGCGGGGGCTGATGCATGGCATCGCTTCAAATCACAGGGTGTCATCTGTAAACTATTCCCAGCGCTCCCAAAGTCCGGCTCCATCAACGCCGGGACAGGAGGTGACAGAGTGACCAGCAACATCACCGATTCCACATCAACACACACGATTCGAGTAATAGAAGTTTTTAATCCACTCACCTCAAGGTTATCCCCGAGTTCTTCAGCGTGCCTTCTTCCCTTCTTATCTCGTTACAGCTTCTTTTGGGTGTCTGATTTCACGGTAATTCCTCCCCTTAAAAAGCACCCGTATATCTCTGCATTTGCAGACCTGACAGTCATGTTTCCCCGTCCCCTCGCGTTCAATCTTTCCCTACCGACGGTTCAGGCTGTAAGGTTTTATTGTATATATTTAAACAATAAATTGCACAGCACGTTAGTGCGATGTCAACGCAGACCAGGCTGGTTAACAAGTCCCAGATATCCCGATAAGCAGTAGACAGCGTTGATCAATTGAGAAAACGCATCGAATTCACCTGAAGCGTTGCACTGCGATTTGTTCACCCTGGTGGAATCAATTAACTCAGAAAGCTGCTTACTTCACCCGTGTGAATGTACTTTCAGTAACTGGGAACGACACTGCAGTGAATACTCATCCAAACTGTTTCCCTTAAGGCATTCGAACAGTCAATATTTCACCTCCATGGCCTTTCCGACCAACAGGGGAGATACCTCTAAAATGTCACAAAGTGCTGGAGTAACTCAGCAGGTCAGGCAGCATCTCTGGAAAACAAGGATCAGCGTTGTTTCGAGTCCTACATACCTCCCTCTGGTTTCACAATTGCCACCTCCGTATCTCATGTTATTATCATTTTTTTTTAAAAATCTCTAGCCTTTGCCCAACCATCTGCCGATCAAAATCCCTCTTTACCTTTATCCACCTAATCACTCAAGACACAAACTGCTGGAGAAACTCAGCGGGTCAGGCAGCATCTCTGGAGAAAATGGATAGACGTGAAGCATCACCTATCCATGTTCTCCAGAGATGCTGCCTGAACCACTAAGTTACTCCAGTACTTTGTGTCTTTTTTGGTATAAACCAGCATCTGCAGTTCCTTGTATCTAGCTGTGAAATGTGATAAGCACAAGAGAAGGGGGTTCAATTTGTCCTCGAGTTATGATTGACCATCAGTTGTTCTGTCAAGTCCTATGGAGAAAAAATGTCCCCTGAAGTAGAAGTGGGGCCTGCTTCTGGTCACCATCAATACATATATATCCAGGCAATTCTGAAAGGCTCGGAGTGAATTTATGAAAACCATAGCAGTGAAGTAATTTTAGATATATTCAAAACCTTGAGCAAAACACAAAGCACTGGAAGACTCAGCGGGTCAAGCAGCATCTGTGGAGGGAAATGGACAGATGACGTTTTGGATTGGGACCCTTCCTCAGACCATTTCTCCAGCACTTTGTGTTTTGGTCAAGATTCCTACATCTGCAGCTCCTTGTGTCTTCATGTTCAAGACCTTGCTGTGTTGCCATGGAGAACGAGAAAAGCAACATATTTTGTTTATCGAAATGATGAAATCAAGTCAGTTCGTAGTTTGGAATTTAGTTGGAGGGTGCAGTGTTCAATAGCCTGATGGTTATTGGGAAGAAGCTGTCCCTGAACCTGGATGTTACAGTTTTCAGGCTCCTGCACCTTCTTCCCAATGGCAGGATTGAAATGAGATAGTGGCCAGTGTGGCGTGGGTCTCTGATGATGCTGACTGCCTTTTTTGAGGCATTGTCTCCAATAGACCTCTTCGATGGTGGGATGTCAGAACCCGTGATGGATCGGGCAGCGTCCACCACTTTTTGTAATCTCCTTTGGAGATTGACAGCTTCTTGACTAGTAGGGGTTTCAAAGGTTATGGTGAGAAGGTAGGAGAATGGGATTGAGAGGGAAAGATCAGCCATGATTTAATTGTGGAGTAGACTCAATGGGCCGAATGGCATCATTTTGCTCCCATGACATGAAATGATTGTGTTTACAGGCTCATTGTACTGTTGCAAGTAAGAATTTCATTGTTCCGTTGTCAGTACATATGACAATTAAACACCCTTGATCGTTGGAAAATAAATTGCCACTGACATGTAGCACCATAACATAAGTCAACAGACAAAATCTGATCTCTCCCAAACATTAAAAATTGCAAATAAAAATGTTTTTGGCAGATATGTCTTCCAAACCTATTTTTTACTTGCTTCCATATACTAAAATAACTTATTTTTTATGTGTAAATGTCAATTATCGCTGATGCACCTTTGCTGATTAAATTAATAATAAATCTCAAGCATGCCTTGATTTGTATTTAAAGCGACAAGTATCTTTGCAGAATGTTTGAGTAGATTTCCTTTCCTTGATGCAGCTGGAATGTTGTATATCCTATATTGAATTTCAAAGCAGCAGTATTCACAACAATTTGACCCATGCAAGCAATGATAAAGTTCTGTATAAAATGTTTGCAACCATCAAAGAAACGATGACATCAGTCAAATAATAAAGTTCCAACCCCTGAAGCTTCCCGGATAATATTTCTGTGGCATTTCCAGCAAGCAATATTTCAAAAGACAATCATCCATGTGAACATTGCTTCACTAATATTAGGGTCAGCACGGTGGAGCAGCTGGGAGAGCTGCTGCCTCACAGCTCCAGAGACCCGGGTTCGTTCCTAACCTCGGGTGCTGTCTGAGTGGATTTTGCTCGTTTTCCCAGTGACCACGTGGATTTCCTCCAGGTGCTCCAGTTTCCTCCACATCCCATAGACATGTTTTGAAAGTTAATTGGCCTCTGTAAATTGCCCCCTAGAATTTAGAGAGTAAATGTGAAACTGAAATAACATAGAACTCTTGTGAATGAGTAGGCAGACAGGTAGTGTAAACGGACACAGAGTGCTGGAGTAACTAAATGGGTCAGGCAGCATCTGAGGAAAACATGGGCAGGTGATGTTTTACGTCGGGACATTTCTTCAGAGATACTGTCTGACCTGCTGAGTTTCTCTAACACTTTGCATTCTGTACAAGATTCCAACATTTGCATTTCTTTGTGTCTGCAGATACATTCATAAGTGAACTAGATTATAACATAAAGGATGTGCAGATTAAGGTAGCTGCATCAAGTTGGATGTAACTTCTTGCCAATGAACGCAGTCGATTTGGTCTGAATTGGCCAGGGTAATGTGAGCAGTTTAGAGCCCCATATCTGAGGAAGGATCTGCTGGTGTTGGAGAGGGTCCAGAGGACGTTTATTGGAATGATCCCGGGGATGATTGGGTTAACATATGAAGAGTGTTTGACCGCACTGGGCCTGTACTCGCTAGAGTTTAGAAGGATGAGGGGAAAACCTCATTGAAATTTACCAAATAGTAAAAGGCCTGGATCGGGTAGGTGTGTTTTCACAAATGAGAGAGGGTACAGCCTCAGAATAAAAGGAGATGAGGAAGAATTTTAGTCAGAGGGTGGTGAATCTGTGGAATTCATTGCCACAGATGACTGTGGATGCCAAGTCATTGGGTATTTTTAAGGTGGAGATTGACATTCTTGATTAGTGAAGGCTTTAAAGGTTATGGAGAGAAGGCAGGAGAATGGGGTTGAGAGAAAGAGATAAATCAGCCATGATTGACTGACAGAGAAGGACGTGATGGGGCAAATGACCTAATTCTGCTCTCTTGACTTATGAACTTATGAATTGCCTGCTCCATGCTGTAATTGTATTCTTATTCCAATGAAGTAACAAAAATCCATGCCTAATTGGAATTTGAATCAGAAAGGGCACAGTCCAATTCACTGTGGAACTTACTTTTTGAAGCTACAGCAGTCTAGTTTCAGCGCTTCACTCATATTTTAGTTCTTTTCAAACGTAAAGTAATAGCATTTGTCAGTTAGTACTTCTGCTGGGAGTGAATTCCATGCAAATAGTAGTTTAAGGTCCAAAATCTAAGGGAGATTTTAACTTCAAACAACTGATAAAACCGTGGCATGGGAGCAATTAAAATCAGAAGGAAATCATAGCCACCAACGTCACTCTCTGTTCTCGACACGAAACGTCACCCATCCTTGTTCTCCAGGGATGCTGCCTGACCTGCTGAGTTACTCCAGCACTTTGTGACCAACTTGGAGTATTCCTCCACCTTAACCCTCTGTGTACAGTAGAGAACAGGAAGACATTTGGGAATGGAAATGAAACAAAGGAGGTTACAAAAAGTGCTGAACATTGCCCGGTTCATCACCCATTATGTGTCCTGACCTCCCCTCCATCGAAGGGATTTACGGGAGGTACTGCCTCAAGGAGGCAGCCAGCATCATCAAGGACCCTGGCTGCACTCTCATTTCACACCAGCCATTGAGAAGAAGGTACAGAAGCCTGAAAACAGTAACGTCCAGGTTCAGGAGCAGCTTCTTCCCAACAAACATCAGGCTAGCGAACACTATGAACTCCAACGAAACTTCCAACTATGAACTGCCTTTGTACTCGGGACACCAGGCTTTGTTTTATTTTTTAATTTATTGAACTTAGTTTTGCTGTTCATCATAGCATCTACTGAGTACTATGTTTACATACTTGTTGCAGCTGCTGCAAGTAAGAATTGTATTGTTCCATTTCGGAACATATCATAATAAAATACTCTTCACTCTGGACTCCCGGAAAGATGGCCAAGCACGAGTCAGAGATACAACTCATCCCCTAGGAGTCTGAAGTTCTTCAATTCAATTCCCACTCTGGCCTGAAATTGCTGTAGCGCTGGAGCTGCCAACTTTTGAATGAGTTCTTACCTGGGCTTGCGGGCTTGAGTATTTGGAGAGACATTTATCTTTGGGGTGAAGAGGGTTGCGTGGTGATCTTATTGAGGTGTACAAGACTCAGCTAAGCTAAGCTCCAGACCAAGGAGATTGCAAGTAGGGACTACATAGAGACCCGACTTGGTGAGATCTGGGCCACAATGTTCTCCTACTGCGTTCTTCAAATTAATCAAACCGAGCCAGACATACAAACATCATTCACAGTTCAGAATACTTCAGCTGTAAGCCAGGTAAGTGATCAAATTGAATGTGTCAGCTTCCATAAATGTCATTTCTTTGTTACAACCCTGTCAAAAATGCTTTAGGGGGAATGCTTGCAAAGTAAAACCTTTAAGCAATAGTGCACTAATCAAAGATGTCATTAGCCAAGGTGTCTGCTGACAATGTTCTGGCATTTGACACACAATCATAGAGTCATGGACCATGGAAACAGGCCATTCAGCCCATAGGGTTAATGGTAACCATTGTGCACGCATTCACTCTAATTCTACACTCATCTCTTTTTCTTATTATCCTCACATTCTCATCAACTTCACTCAGATTCTACAACACAAGTATACACTAGAGTCTGGCGGGTGAATAAGCAAGCCACACATGGCGAATCAAAGAGTTCTTTATTGTTGAAATAAAGAGAACAGCAAGCACGCGAATGGGGGAAGGCTGACCCGGGGCTCCATACTTATACTAGGGCACACCCCTAAACCTCATGACAACTCCTTCCCGCCATTACCCAGTCACGTGACCCTAACCCCGACTGCCGAGGGTTCGCATAGTAAGTGGCCTAACCACCAGGTGGCGCCAAAAGAGGCAGTTTATGGTGGCCAATTAACCTACCACTCCATACGCCTTTGGGCATTGTGAAAGTGGCTTTGTTCACTTTCTAAGTATAGTGTTTGAGTATAAGTTCATAAGCATTGTTCAGTTTAGTTTAGATTAGAGATGTAGTGGGATACTAGGCCCTTCAGCCCACTAAGTCAGCACTGACCAGCAACCACACGCACGCTAGTTCTACCCTACATACCAAGAACAATTTACAGAAGCAAATGAACCTACTAAATTGCATGTCTTTGGGAATGTGGGAGGAAACTGGAGCACCCCGAGTAAACCCATGCGGTCAGAGGAGAAACGCACAAACTCTGTACAGACAGCACCCATTGTCAGGATTGAACCCAGGTCTCTAGCGCTGTGAGGCAGCAATTCTACCCCTGCACCACTGCCACTCATTATTATAGGAACCTTTAGCGAAGAGGCTGAGCAGTGGAAAGGTAAGGGAAGGCAAGGACTTTCTAGAACATTGACAAGTCTATGGCAAAGTCTTTCCAGCTTTCCTCTTCGGTCTCAGTGTGCTTGAGATGCCACTTGAGGCAGTCGGATGCTCCTCCTGCAGGATGTGGAAGATCAGGGAAATTCCCAGAGTCTCTGTGAGAAGTGCATCCAGGTCTAGGTCCTGACTGACCCTTGAGAGGCTGGAACGGCAATTGGACACATTGAAGGACATCCATGAATGCTGCCTGGATTAGAGGGTTCAGTTACAGGGAGAGGTTGGATAGACTTGTTTTCTCTGCAATGTCAGAGGTTGAGGGAAGACTTAATAGCAGTATATACAATTATGAGGGGCATAGATAGGGTAGACAGTCAGAACCTTTTACAACAGCATGGAAATGTCCAACACTAGAGCATAGCTATAAGCAGAGAGATGGAATATATTATGGAGATGTGTGGGGCAAGGATTGTTTACATGGGTGGGTGCCTGGAACACATTGCCAGTGGTGGTGGTTCAGGCAGATACAACAGTGGTGTTTAAGAAGCTTTTTGATTTGCATGGATTTGCAGGGAATGGAGGGATATGGGTCACTTTCAGGCAGGTGAGATCAAGCGGCATCATGTTCAGCACAGACATTGTGTGCGGAAGGGCCTATTCCTGTGTTGTACTGTTCTATGTTCTATGTTGCTGAGAGATGGCAGATAGGTGTATCCACCTCACTGAAGCTCCTAAGGTGCAGCAGCTGGTGGTTGGTGACCACCAGGAGAGGTAGTCAGAGTGAGCAGAGCGTGTCTGATTCTCCTGTGCCCATTCCCCTCACATATTAGCTCCCCACACAGTAGTTTTTCCAATATAGAAGTTGGGAGGTCATGTTACAACTGTACAAGACATCGATGAGGGCCACATTTGAAGTTTTGTGTTCATTCTGGACATTCTGTTATGGGAAAGATGCTGTCAAGCTGTAAAGATGTTGTCAGGACCTGAGGGCCTGAGCTACAGGGAGAGGTTGAGAAGGCTGGGACTTTAATACTTGGAGCACAGAAGATGAGAGGTGATCTTCTAGAGGTGTACAAGATCACGAGAGGAGTAGATAGAGTAAATGCACACCTTTACCCAGAGTAGGGGAATTGAGAACTGGGCATTCTGAGGGGCAACTTTTTTTTTTTTAAACACAGAGTGGTGGGTTTATTGAATGAGTTGGTGGAGTAGGTAGTTGAGGCAAGTATACTCACAGCGTTTAAGAAACATTTGAACAGGGACATGGATATGATAGGTTTAGAGGTATATGGGCCAAAGGCAGGCTGGTGGGACTGGTGTAGATGGAGCATGTTGGTCGTCATGGGCAAGTTGGGCCGAAAGGCTGGTTTCCACACTGTACGACTCTATGATTATGACATTTAAGTAAATAAATCACATGATGAATCGGCCAACCTTTTCCCATTTGTAGGAATATGAGAGACTTCCCCCTTTTGGAGAATAACAGGCGACCTGCTTCATAGAAGATCATTAACCTGTAGCATTAACACTGACTCTCTCTACAAAGGTGCTCCCTAACTTGAGCATTCCCCCCACCCACCCTTGTTTCTCAAACATTGTTCACTCAAGCAGCTTCAGGCCTTGTTGAGTCATACTTGCCTGTGTGACCAAGTTGCCCCATCTACACTAGCCACACCTGCCTGTCTTTGGCCCACATCCCTCTAAGCCTTGGCTATTCGTGTACCTGTTCAAATGTATTTTACATGTTGTTATAGTACCTACCCCAACTCTCTTCCCTGGCAGCTCGTTCCATATATCCACGTGTGTGTAAAAGTTGCCCCTCAGGTTGCCAGTAAATCTTTTGTCTCTCGGATTCCTGATTCTTGGATTCCTGATTCCCCCACTCTGGGTAAAAGATTGTGTTCACCATATATATTCTCCTCGTGATCTTATAAAATGCTATAAGATCACCCCCTCTGCCTCCTGAGCTCCAAGGAATAGCCTGCCCAACATGGTAGAGTCATGCAGCATGGGGACTGGCCCCTCAGCCCAATTTACTCATGCCCACCAAGATGCCCCATGTAATCTAGTACCTGGCCAATGACTCTTAAATATTTTAACCTTCATATAGCCCAGGCCCCATAACATCCTTATAAATCTTTTCTACACTCTTTCCAGCTTAACAAAATCCTTCCAATAGCAGGGTGACCAAAACTAAACATAATACTCCATATGCAGCCTGACCAACGTATAGTACAACAGTCTCAACTTCTATATTCAATACTGCAAGTAAGAATTTCTTTGTTCCGTTTTGAGGCATTTGACAATACAACACTCTTGACTCTTGCACAACAATGTACAATGCCAGTGCACCAAAAGCCTTTTTGACCACCAGACCTGTGACACCACTTTCAAGGAACTAACTCACGCTCTGCTCTACGACACCCCTCAAAGATCTACCATTCACTGTGAAGGCCCTGCCCTAGTTTGACTTCCCAGACCGTTTCTTGGAATTTTGTTTGATTTATGTTCGCGATCCTTCCATTGGACACATTCCAGGGACATCCGCGCAGGCTGCCACGGACCGACGACGGGGTTTGCAAGCGGAAATCGCCCTTCCCCCCATTGCCTGCAATGGCTCTTTGCAGAGCAAGCTGACACAATTAAAGTTGAAGTGCCCACGTAATAATCGGAAGATGGGGGAACAGCTCGGGTGAATATGTGCATACTGAGCAAATGTGAAGAAGCAGATAAAAGCATTTTGAAATCACTCTCCTGTGAAATCTGGCAGGTGTTCTTTGTAGGCCAACACCACTCTGCTTTGACTCTTCTTCTTTCGTATCCATCTTCCATGTTTCAAATGTTGACATTGTTGTCATCATCCGTGCTGAAAAGGATATAGCTTCCGGCGACAATCAGTGGGAGCCATCACTTGTTGCAATAGATGGTGGTGGTAGTAGAATTAGCTCGGGATACTTCCAGTTACCAGCCCCGCGACGTGGACGCTTCAGCTATGGGGCCTGCTTTGAATATTAATATAGAAACAGAAAATAGGTGCAGGAGTAGGCCATTCGGCTCTTCGAGCCAGCACCGCCATTCAATATGATCATGGCTGATCATCCAAAATCAGTAGCCCGTTCCTGCTTTTTCCCCCCATGTCCCATGATTCCATTAGCCCTAAGAGCTGTATCCAACTCTTAAAAACATCCAGTGAATTGGCTTCCACTGCCTTCTGCAGCAGAGATTTCCACAGATTCAAAACTCTCTGGGTGAAAATGTTTTTCTTCATCTCAGTCCTAAATGGCCTACCCCTTATTCTTAAACACTGACCCCTGGTTCTAAATGGTCTACCCCTTATTCTTAAACTGTGACCCCCGATTCTAGACTCTCCCAACATCGGAAACATTTTTCCTGCATCTAGCCTGTCCAACCCCTTAAGAATTTTATATGTTTCTATAAGATTCCCTCTCATCCTTCTAAATTGCAGTGAACATAAGCTCAGTCGATCCATTCTTTCATCGTACGTCAGTCTCATCGTCCCGGGAACTAACCTGGTGAACCTACGCTGCACTCCCTCAATAGCAAGAATATCCGTCCTCAAATTAGGAGGCCAAAACTGCACACAATGCTCCACGTGTGGTCTCACCAGGGCCCTGTGCAAGTGTAGTAGGACCTCCTTGCTCTTAAACTCAAATCCTGTAGCTATGAAGGCCAACATGCCATCTGCTTTCTTCACTGCCTGCTGTACATGCATGCTTACTTTCAGTGATTGATGTACAAGGACCACCAGGTCACATTGCATTTTCCCTTTTCCTAAACTGACACCATACAGATAATAATCTTCTTTGTTCTAATATGGCCAATATGGTCTTATGTAAAGGAAATCAAGTTTGACAAATTAATTATAGTAGTTATTTGATGATGGTGCCAGTATGGATATGGAAGTAATGGATGCGCAGCTTCAAAAAAATGATTTCATTGGCTTATTAAAGTAGCGTTATCGTTGTTTTCGTGCATGGTTCATGAAGATAGTTCCTGGCTTATGAGAGGGTTGTATTATTAGGTTGAAACCATTGGACACACACTTCTTGCTCTTTAGAATACCGACTGAGAGATTAACTCAGTAATGCCAATATCAATCAGAAATTAGCACCATCAGATACACGTCATTGAATGTAATCATAATTATACATTGTGTAAACCCAGCCAATATGTATACAGACCACTGTTCCTAATTGCAATTTGTCAATCAATTCATGAATATTTGATTTGTTAGCATTGGCAGTACTCGAACATTTTGGTTTTACAAAGTTTGCTGAATGTTGCTGCACAGGAAAAAGAGTGGAGCTCTATTTTGCTTCATCAAGAAAATTATTAACCTTTGAGTGTGGTATTTCCCCGATGCTTCCTTTCCATTCTGCATGCTGGTTCTTATCAACAGACCTACAAATGATTGTTATATCTATGGCTGACATTTACCTTATCATCATAGTGCTTTTTATAAACATTAGGTTTTAATGGCGAATAATTGGGTTCAAGTTGATTGACATTTTCAGACAAGTATTGCAAGTCTTATAAAAGTTCCCATGCCTATAGCCCTTGCATTTAAATTTGGAAGAGGCCACTTATAATTTATATTACATACAATTTGGACCACTTTATTATGTTGTGTACATACTTAGGAGAGATCTGTACTGTTAAGCTTTATGAGCCTGTCCCACTTAGACGATTTTTTTCGGCGACTGTCATAGTCGTAGCACGTTGCTGGAAAACCGGCGACTGGACCCCCCTACGACAATGTCTACGACAACCTACCACCTAGTTGACGTCAAGTTACGGCAAGTTACCGACAACCGGAGACCCATCAAGGCGTCCACCTACGACCACACCTACTACAGCCCATGTCCACCCGCGACAAGCTACGACAAGGTACGACCCCGTCGGCAAAAACTGAAGACAACTTACTTAAGACAATTCAGTCGCCGGTGCCGATGCCGGTTGGCGTAGGTAGTTGCCATTGGAATTCACCAAAGTCAGCACCGGCGACAACCTACGTCATCCTGGCGACAACCTAAGACAGCACCTACGTTAGGAGAAGTCAAGCTACGCTTATTGGCGTCAAGCCAACAGTCACTGAATGTCGCCGAAAAGTTTTGAACATTTCAAAATCCAGCAGCGACCAGAAAAACTCTACGATTCTTCGGGCGACTGAGGAGACGACTTACGACCATACAGGCAAAGCCCCCGGCGACCATGTGGCCACAACCTAGACATCCGTCATCGCCCAAGTAGGACAGGAGCATTAGATAATAGTGTTTCATTGTTGAGGTATGATCAGGATTGCGTGGTTCAGTTCAAGAACCTGATAATTGTAGGAAATCCAATTCAAGGAACTGCACACAAGGATCTGCAGATGCTGGTTTACAAAAACAAAACACAAAATTCTGGAGTAACTCAGTGGGTCAGGCAACATAGTTGGACGGCATGGGTAGGCGACATGGATAGGGTGCGGAGGAGGTTTACCAGAATAATGCCTCGATCAGGGGGCATGAGCAACAAGGAGAGGTTGGACAGACTTGGATTGTTTTAATTGGAGTGCAGAGGTTGAGGGGAGAACTGATAGAAGTGTATAACATTATGAGAGGCATGGATGGGGAAAGACAGTCAGAACCTTTTTCCCAGGATGAAAATATTAAATATTTGAGGGCATAGATGTTGCATTCACCTTTAAGGCCACGTCTGGTAACAATACAGCTGGTCACACTGTCTGTGTAATATTCACATTTACTGAATGTTGTGATATTGTCCTGAATAGCCATTCCAAAAATATTTTAGAGAGCAATTTATACTTTGGCCAGAGTCCAAATGTTCCTGTTAATGAAGACATGAGAATTGGGATACATTTATGTCAACATAAATATTGGGCTGGTGATTAATAGTGGGAAAAAAGAAAAGCATGCAAAAGTAAATCTCTCAAACCATGATTTTCACATCATTACGGCCCAGAAATCACTGAAAATATTAAACTATTTCATTTTGGTTCAAATGTTACACAGACAGGGTCATTTCAGAATAACCAGAGCATTTGATATCACTAACTTGTGAATAGACAAATTAAGAACTTCCGACTAATTAATCCAATGCCACTCGTGAAAGTAGGACAGACCCTTAAGGCAGCAATCCCACCATTGCATCACCGTAACATGGATAAGTGATGTTTCAGGTTGGGATCCTTCATCAGACTTGAACTGTCACCTAGGTTATCACAGAAAAGCTGGAGAAACTCAGCGGGTGCAGCAGCATCTATGGAGCGAAGGAAATAGGCAACGTTTCGGGCCGAAACCCTTCTTCAGACTGATCAGGGGTGGGGGTGGGTGGGGACAAGAAAGGGAAAAGGAGGAGTAGCCGGAAGGCTGGAGGGTGGGAGGAGACAGCAGGGGAGCTGAGGAAGGGGAGGAGACAGCAAGGACTAACAGAATTGGGAGAAGTCGATGTTCATGCCCCCGGGGTGCAGACTCCCCAAACGGAATACGAGGTGCTGTTCCTCCAATTTCCGGTGCTGCTCGCTGTGGCCATGGAGGAGACCCAGGACAGAGAGGTCAGAGGCAGAGTGGGAGGGGGAGTTGAAGTGCTGAGCCACCGGGAGGTCAGCTAGGTTATTGCGGACCGAGCGGAGGTGTTCGGCGAAACAATCGCCCAACCTCCGCTTGGTCTCACCGATATAGATCTGCTGACATCTAGAGCAGCGGACGCAATAGATGAGGTTGGAAGAGATGCAGGTAAACCTCTGTCGCACCTGGAACGATTGCTTGGGTCCCTGAAAGGAGTTGAGGGGGGAGGTAAAGGGACAAGTGTTGCATCTGCTGCGGCCGCAAGGGAAAGTGCCCGGGGAGGGGGTGGACCGAGAGGGAAGGGAAGAATTGACAAGGGAGTTATGGAGGGAGCGGTCTTTGCGGAAGGCAGATATGGGGGGAGATGGGAAGATGTGGCCAGTAGTGGGGTCACGTTGGAGGTGGCGAAACTGACGGAGGATTATTTTCTGTATGTGTAACCTTCGATTCTCCAGCATCTGCAGTTCCCTCTTTAACACTTTGAACTGTCACCTATCCATGTTCTCCAAAGATGCTGCCTGACATGTTGAGTTCTTCCAGCACTTTTTTCTTGCACAAGATTCCAGCATTTGCAATTCCTTGACACCAAAAGAAAAATCAAACTTTTTTATAAAATCAGAGCAACTGGAGACTATTTAAAGATCCATATCTTTTGACTCTCTTCATAAGATTCACAAAGATATGTAGAAGGTCAAAGTCTTGCTGAATATTTATTGCTCTAAATATAATTGATAGATTGGAAGCACAATATAATAACTTACTTCTAATCTTGTTACAGAATCCACCAGACAAACCGAAAAACCCGCACGTCTTTATGTTGAAATTAGATTGGGGCACGGTGGCACAGCTGGTAAAGGCATCGCATCATATAGCCAGATACCTCGATTTGATCATGACCTCGGGTGCTAGCTGTACGGTGTTTTCATGTTCTACCTGTGAATGCGTGGGTTTCCTACAGGTGCTCCAGTTTCCTACCGTCAAAGACGTGCCGGTTTGTAGGGAGGTGGATGAGAAAGTAGGATAACACGGAACTAGTGATCGATGGTTGGCATGGACTTGATGGACTGAAGGGCCTGTTTCTGTACTGCGTCGCTAAACTAAACGCAGCACCTCCTTGCCTTTATCTTCAGCTCTTTTGGAAAATTAGCAAGTCAAATTGCAAGTAATGAATCACACAAACCTCTTGCTGCAGGTCACCATCTTTTATTTTCTTATTGACATATAGTGACCGCCTGACCTCAATTAATTTGGTTCTCTTATCAATTGATGCTCTTTCTCATTTACCCAGGAGAAGCACATTGATCAATCCAAATCCATACTTAAACCTTAAGCCCTTTTACATTATTGTCATCAAACTAAATTGCTTCCCACCCGAGACATTTCTTTCTGTCTTCAGGGGCTCATTACTTTCAATTATCTCAAAACATTGAGTGAGATGAGGCTCTGAAGTTTGGGAGATGTCAGAAGCTGTGATAAAACGGAAATACATTGCATCTTAACGAGATTTGCTGGAAGGAAAAATATTACAGGTACCTTTAAAATATTAAATATGCACTCTTTTCATATTATGAATTGAGAAACTTAATGAAGCACTTAAAGAATGGTTGAACTAATTAGATTCTGGCCTCATATCAAACCCGTGACAACCTGTGTTCTCAACGTGCTATGGTTAACATAGAAGAGAGAACAGTACAGCACAGGAACGGGCCCTTTAGCCCACAATGTTTTTGCCGAACATGTTGCCAAGTTAAGCTGATCTCATCCCCGAAGAGAGACATGATCCATATCCCTCTATTCTCCACGCCTATTCAGAAGCCTCTTAAATGCCACTATTGTATCTGCTCCACGACCAGTCCTGGCAATGCCTTCTGTGTAAAAAAAAAAAAAATTGCCCCTGCACCTCTCCATTTAACTGTCCTCCCTCTCAACTTGTTAAGTTTAGTTTATTGTCACGTGGTACAGTGAAAAGCTTTTTTGTTGCGTGCTATCCAGTCAGCGGAAAATTTATACATGATTACAGTCAAGTCATCCATAGTGTACAGATAGTAGAGGTTTAAAATAGTGGAGTGATTGTGATGAATGATTGCGGATCCGCTTCTGGGACCAGCGCACACAGAGTCACCCAACCTAAACACTATCTTGGCAGCAAACCCTACAGCTGTGCTCTCTAGTGTTGTACATTTCCACCCTGGGGAAAAGATTGTGACTGTCTACCATATCTATGCCTCACATAATTTTACCTCTATTAAGTCTCCACTCAACCTCCAAAGTTCCAGAGAAAAACCCTCTAATCCAGGCACCATTCTGGTAAACCTTCTCTGCACCCTCTCCAAAGCCTCCACATTTTCCCAGTAATGGGGTGACCAGAACTGCAAGCAGTATTCCAAATGCGGCCTAACTAATATCCAACAGAGTTGCATCATGATTTCATGACTCTTATATTCAATGCCCCTTGCAATGAAGGCAAGCACACCATACGCTTCTTTACCACCCTATCGACTTGTGCTGCCACATGTTTGGTGAAGCGTTTTATCGAGTAAGATGGGATTTTATTGTAACAGATGTGCCTACATCCATGAGCGTGTCCCTTACATTCTCCTGTTGTTCATAAATAAGGTACAATGTTTGGCAACTTTCATCGTTTTGAAGGCAGGCATTTTAAACATATGGCAGAGCAGATGGGATTTGATAAAGGAGCAGTTTTTAACACAACGTCCTTTCACAATTAATTTGAATCTAAACCGATCAATGGCATGAATATTCCTCTCTCACCCAACTCAAATGTCTCACAAAATGAGCTTAGACTGTCGCAGCCCTCTTCAGAGCTGAAACTAGTCTGGGTCGTGAAAATACTCATCAGTCACAGTGGAGTAAGATTTTTGCTCTCTTTGGTTGAGAGTGACATTGTAAAGGGGAGGAAAAATTTACGTAGAGAATGTTTAAGAATATGTTTCTGATTTTGGTGAAAGTTATAACATATGAAGTTATTGATGTTCAAAAAGCCACAGATATATGATCAGAGGAAATCTGTCTATCGATGAGCAGTGTAAGACTTACCTCACCATGTTGTCCCTGCCCTGGGAACACTGGACACTTACATTAAGTACAGGTCCACCACTGATTTTCAGGCAACCTTGGTTTCAGAGCCTTGCCGATTATCTGTTTTGCCGAACCAACAGAAATCACGGTCCGAGAGGAGTTGAATGCTACCGGAATGGTACGCCCAGGCCACCGGGGGAGCAAAGTCGGCCTCAGAAGTTGGCTATGGGAACGGATCTGCTGTCTCCAGTTGGGCTGAAGTTACAGTGTCCTGGCTGCAGGGGGAAAATTCTACTCGCAGATCGCAGGTCCACCTGCAAAAGTCCCAATGAGGTCGAGATCGACCGCCTCACCAGGCCAAGGCTCCACAATTTGGGGGGGGAATTTCATGTGCACTCTCGAGAATTTGTCTGGATTAAAGGATGTGCCGGACTATCAGTTGCCGAAAAATCAGTGGTGGACCTGGAGCAGATGCAGTGAAATGGTTCGATTGCCCAGTTAATGGTGCCTCGGTTCTTTTTAATAAATAGGAGATGCTATATTTCAATAAGATCAAAGCACTGCAGATGCTGAAATGCTGAAATAAAACCCAACCAATCCCAGCATTTTCTGTTTCAAACAAAGGGAAATAAAGTTGATGAAAGCGTCAACCAAAACAGAAAAAATAGAAACTGACAATGATCAGGTGGGTAGGATGGTGCACTAGAATGCCTGATAACAGAATGTCAAAGCCACTATATGGCGAGTGACTGAGGGCAGAAATAGAGATTCAAAGACCTTCTGAGAAGCTACTTTGAAGCTGGAAAAATTGTAGAGAAGGTTTACAAGGATGTTGGCAGGACTGGAGGATCTGAGCTAGAGAGAGACGTTGGGCAGGCTAGCACTTATTTCCGTGATGCGCAGGAGGATGAGGGATGATCTTATAGAGGTGTATATAGAGGTGTATATGATCATGAGGGGAATAGAAAGGGAAAAATGCAGTCTTTTGCCAGGCTTGGGGATTAAAGAACTATGTTGGCCTGTTTCCACACTGTATCGCTAAACATAAATTAAATTATAACTTTTATCCATTACCTGGGTTCCAGAGGGCATCAGAACAAGAGCCACGAAGTTTCATGTGAACCTTTGGACATGAAGTTGGAATTTATTGATTAAATTAAACATAAAGCATAGCATAAACAGTTTTGGCGATGGTCCAGCTAAAACAGACATTAATTATCTTCACTGTGGTCCCATCATGATCCAGATGCCAAATTCCTGCATTGGGAAATGGTAGTTGGGTAAAATCAGTACAGCATTGACTCATATATGTGCGTGATACATAACAGCAATGTCCCGGAGGTTTAATTATTTGTGACAAACATAAACATTTCCGATGATGGATTATGTGAACTACAAAATAACGTAGCAAAATTCAAAAAAATAATAGATCATTACAAATAGTAAAGTCATTATAAGGCAGCAGCAAGACTGCAGAGATTTAGTCTAGGGAAACACAAGCAGGTTTATATGGTGCCTTTCAGCTGCTAATGAATTCCAAAGCAAATTAAGACTTCATGGAAATGCAATCAACACAAACAATAGTTGGATAAGCAACCAGATCATCTTTTTTATTGGTAATGTGCAATTGTTATTGACCAGTTTCTCCCTGAAAGAATGTAAGATATTTTATATTCTTCCTTACAGGCAGGAGGGTCTTGATTTTGTTTCTCAAGCAGAATGTCCCATGGTTCTGCACTGGAACAATAACCTTGGTCCTTGAATTTATACCCTCCAGAGCTGGACTTGAACACACAATTTACAGGAAAGAGAGCTATAAATTGTGCTAGAGTGTTTGGGTGTTGTCTATATAGAATTTATAAATTTTACATTTTACATTTATACTAAGCCAATTAACCTACAAACTTGTACGTCTTTGGAGTGTTGGAGGAAACAGAAGATCTCTGAGAAAATCCAGACAACACTCGTAGTTACGATCAAACCAAGGTCTCTGGCGCTGTATTGCAGTAGTTCCACCACTCCACCACCACGCTGCCCATGTTTTGCATGCTATCCAAACAGATCAGAAAAACCATGCAAACTTACAATCAGGTGAAAATCAAGTCCAGACACTCCCCGACTTAAAGTAGGCGACTTGCGCCAGCTCGCACTTACGTAAGCAATTTTTCAAGCCCACCCCATTATTTGTGAGTTGCTTATCTCAATAGTCTTGGTTGCACTGCGCATGCAGCTGTTTCCGCAAGCCGATATCTTCTTGTGGGAGATCCCACATGGTCACTGTGTCAGAACTCCCCCGTGTCAGTCTCAACTCAAATTGTTGGGTAAGGCATGAATCTTTGCCTGACAGCCAATGCTGATAGAGAACAGGCATGATCAGGTTGGCAACATTTATGCATTAATACTCTCAGGGAAATATTTATGGTTCGTGAAACCATTCCTAGTTATATAGGTACATAGTTCATTGAAGTGGCATCACAGGTAGATGGCGTCAAAAGCTTTTGGCACATCAGTCAGAACTTTGAGCAGATAAAATAGACACAAATGCTGGAGTACCTATAACTCAGCGGGACAGGCAGCATCTCTGGAGAGAAGGAATGGGTCACCCGTTTCTTCTCTCCAGAGATGCTGCCTGTCCCGCTGAGTTACTCCTACATTTTGTCTCTATCTTTGGTTTAAACCAGCACCTATAGTTCTTTCATACGCACTTTGAGTATAGAAGTTGGGAGGTTGTGTTGCTGCTGTGTAAGATGTTAGTGAGGCCGCATTTAGAGTATTGTGTTCATTTTTGGGCACCATGTTATAGGGAAGATGTTGTCAAGCTGGAAAGGGTTCAGAGAAGATTTACCATGATATTACCAGGACACGAGGGCCTGAGCTTATAGGGAGAGGTTGAGCAGGGCAGGACTCTATTTCTTGCAGCGCAGGAGAATGAGGGTGAATGGAACGAGCTGCCAGAGGAAGCAGTTGAGGCAGGAACTATCGCAATGTTCAAGAAACATTTAGGCAGGTACACAGATAGGACAGGTTTAGAGTAATATGGGCCAAACACAGGCAGGTGGGACTAGTGTAGATGGGACATGTTGGTCGGTGTGGGCAAGTTTCCATGCTGTATTTCTCTGTGACTCTAATTCTAACTGAACGTAAATTCCTCATAGTTGCTGCATTAATCATTTTGTGACAAGTAGGAACGCAAAACATAATTGGGTTGTTGTGATTTGGGGACTCCACGTTGTTATGTGGAATTCGCTAAATTTTTGTAAATTGAAAATACTGCTTGCAAAATTACCGATCATTATATTTCATTAGGACAAATGTTTTCTTTTATCATTGCACTTAAATATTCATAACACTATCTTGATTTGCTTGAACCTAGAACATGGAAAAACGCAGCACAGGAACTGGGCCTTTGACCCACAATATTTGTGCTGCATGTTGCCAAATCTCCTCTGTCTGCACGAAATCCATATCCCTCCAGTCCCCCCAGATTGTATCAGGCAACTGAACAGTCCTCTCATCAGCTCGAGTGTGGCCTTGACCTCCCATCAACCTCATTGGAGACCTTTGAGCTATCTTTAATCAGTCTTACACTAAATGTTGTACCCTTTATCCTTTATCTGTGCACTGAGGAAGGCTTTATTGTGATCACTGGATTTAAGTTTTGGAGGTACAGTTCCTTGTTTCTAATCTATCAGATCTTTATTTTGTTTAGAAACACAGCACAGAAACAGGCCCTTCAGTGCACCGAGTCCACGACAACCAGTGATTACCCTTACACTAGTTCTATCCTACACACCACACACTAGGGAAAATATATAGAAGCCAATGTACCTACAAATCTGCACACCTTTGGGATGTGGGAGGAACCCAGGGAAAACCCACGCAGTCAAAGGGAGAATATACAAATGCCATACAGACAGCACTCATAGTCAGGATCAAACCCTGTCTCTGGCGCTGAAAGGCAGCAACTCTACCACTGCGCCACCCCTGTATCATCATGTATAGTCTTTACTTTGACTGGATAATACATTGAACTAAAGCTTTTCACTGTACGTTAGCACACGTGACAATAATTTACTAAACTAAACTGAAGATAGACACAAAGTGCTGGAGTAACTCAACAGGTCAGGCAGCATCTCTAGAGGAAAAGGATGGGTGATGTTTCGGGTCAGGACTCTTCTTCAGACCTGACAGGGTCGGGACACTTCTAACCCGCTGAGTTACTCCAGCTCATTGTGTCTTTCTCTGGCATAAACCAGCATCTGCAGTTCCTTGCTACACAAACTAAACCGATCCATGTGCCCACCTAAAAGCCTCTTAAGTGACATTTTTGTATCTGCTACTCGGGAAGCAGCCACTTAGTGGCAAAATATTCTTTTGCTTTGCAACCCTTATTTGGAAGTGTAGATTTATGTTCTGTGTGGTCAAGACATCTGTATGATTTGGTTTGGAAGGATTTCACACCGTTTCTGTAGAGGCGATTGAAAGCAAAGTGGCTTTCTGTCTTTCTTGGATTGTCGAAAGAGACAAGGCAAATCCCTTCTAATCTCTTTCTGACCTGCTCAAGACTTCAGCTTGTAAAAATGTTCCTGCTGTTCCTTGCCTGTGCTTTGTCAAAATAAAAGCAGCTGCTCGGTGACATTTACTACTGAATGCAAATTACTGCCATCAACCTTCATGCTATTACTTTTCATTTTATAATTAACCTTTATTTGGTTACCATGACTTTAAAATGTGACACTCTGGAGCTGCAGCAAAGTGATAAACAGCAATTGATTAGCAAACTGGCAGTGAGAAACATTCTCACTATTATAAATGTGCCAGAACTATGGGGAGAGGTTGAGCAGCTAGGACTCTATTCCTTGAAGAGGAGGAGGATGAAGGGTGATCTTGTAGAGGTGTCCAGAATCACGAGAGGAATAGATTGGGTAGACATTGGTGAGGCCACATTTAGGGTGTTCAGTTCAGGCCAACATTGTCATAGGGAATATGAGAGGGTTTGCTCTCATCTGGGATCAGAGCTCCTAAAGGGGACAAGCATAACGATATCTACCAAAGATTAAGTCAGTGAATTGAGACATCCCACACTCTCATCTCATCCCTCCAAAGCTACCATGGGCCCATAAGGAGTTGGACAGGCTAGATGCAGGAAGATTGTTCCCAATGTTGGGGAAGTCCAGAACAAGGGGTCACAGTTTAAGGGTAAAGGGGAAATCTTTTAGGACTGAGATGAGAAAAAAAAAAAATTCACAGTGGTGAATCTCTGGAATTCTCACAGAATGTAGTTGAGGCCAGTTCATTGGCAATGTTTAAGAGGGAGTTTGATGTGGTCCTTGTGGCTAAAGGGATCAGGGGGTATGGAGAGAAGGCAGGTACAGGATACCGAGTTGGATGATCAGCCATGATCATATTGAATGGCGGTGCAGGCTTGAAGGGCCGAATGGCCTACTCCGGCACCTATTAACTATGTTTCTATGTTTTTATGACCCGTAACTGGATTGGAGGAGAGCAACTACCTGCCATTTTACGAAGAAGTTGACAGGATTCAAGGGCCTGAGCTACAGGGAGCGGCTGGGCATGCTGGGACATTATTCCTTGGAGCCCGGGAAGCTGAAGGGTATGAGGGGTATGAGATTATCCAATGGTTCCTTTGTTGTTGCGTGTGCCAAGGTATAGTGAAATTATTTTTTTGCATACAGATCAATGAGATTGCCACACACAAGTACAATAAGTACTTGATACATAGACACAGCCCACAGAGTCTATATGCATATGTTACCAGATCTTGATGCCATTTGACAGGGTAAATGCACAAAGAGTCTTTTACCCAGAGAAGGGGAATCAAAAAACAGACATTGGTTTAAGGTGGGGGGGGGGGGGGGGGGGGGGGGGGGGGGGGAAAGATTTAATAGGAACCCGAGAAGCATCTTTTCCACTCAGAGGTGGGTGGGTATATGGAATGAGCTACCAGAGGAGATTGTTGAGGCAGGTGCTATAGAATAGCATTTAAACAACATTTGGACAGGTTCATGGATAGGAAAGCTTTAGGGTTTGTGGGCCAAATGCAGGCTGGTGGGACTAGTGTAGATGGAGCATCTTGGTCAGCATGGGCAAGTTGGGCCAAATGGCCTGTTTCTGTGCTGTTTGACCCGATGCCTCTACATACATTGAATGTAGAGAAATTAAACACATTACTACAATTCTGACATGAGCTGATTTGCTATTAGGTTGAATCATAATTCCCTTCAAGAGACTATTTAAGATGGAGAAATCTTCCTCTTTAATAATTTAAAGCCCAAACTTTAAATTGGTCCCAAGTTTCCATGAAGCAAAATTTCTTCATGCAAAATTAAAGCCCACTTTTCTTTGATTCCTCTTTAGAATGTTCGTGAAGAGAACATTGATTATTTATTCTTTGGATGATTACCATCAATAACTACATAAGCTTTTTATCATAAGCTACTCAGTAACATTTCTATCTGGACTTTTCATAGTTCCTTAGGGAAAGCGATTGCCGTTGTCACACAGCGCAGTAGCCAGCCCTTCAGTCCAACGTGTCCATGGTATATCACCATATTTAAAGTGACACAGTGGCACAGTGGTGCCAAACAGAGTTTGCACATTCTCCTTGTGTCCATGTGGGTTTTCTCCAGGTGCTCGGGTTTCCTCCCACATGCCAAAGACGTGTAGGTTTGCAGGTTAATTGACCTTTGTAAATTGTCCCTGGTGTGTTGGATAGGGCTTGTGTTTGGGTGATCGATAGTTGGCGCTGCCTCTGTTGGCCGAAAGCCTTGTTTCCACACTATATCACTAAAATGCAAAAACCAAACTCCAAATCAAAGAGTTAAACCTAATTTGCTGATCTCTGGGTATATGAGGTATTGAACTGTTTTTTTAGAAATATTTATAGTATTTACAATCTTGTGCTTAATGTGTGCTGGGTGAGATAGAGAATCATTGGTCGGCATGGACTCGGTGGGCAAAAGGACCTGTTTCCAAGCTGTCTCTCTAAACTATTCTAAAGCAGCTGGCTAGGCAATATCTGAAAGAAAAATGGAGATAATTTTCAACTGCAGGCAGTTAATTCTCAGACAAACTGGCCACTGAAACCTGAAGCCCATTCAATGTAACATCTGGGAATGGATACATTAAGGAATAAGCATCTTGGAGTCATAGGGTCAGAGTTATACATCAGGGAAACAGGCCCTTCAGCCCAACTTGGCTATGCCAACCAAGATGCCGCATCTGTGTTAGACCCACCTGCCCGTATCCTTATAAACCTTGTGTAGGAAGGAACTGTGGTTGCTGGTTTAAACAGAATATAGACACAACATGCTGGAGTAACTCAGCGGGACAGGCAGCATCTCTGGAGAGAAAGAATGGGTGATGTTTCGGGTCAAGACCCTTCTTGCCAAAGATGCGCACAAAAGGCTGCAGTAATCCTTCTTCAGATTGAGAGTCAGGGAAAAGAGAAACGAGAGATATAGGCTGTGATATGGTGATATAGAACAAATGAATGCAAGATAGGCAACAAGTAATGATAATGATAATCAAGGAAAGGTGGAGCTCACAATGCTGCATTGTTGGTTGGCTGTGGGCAAGGTAATAACTAGTTATACAGACAGTGAAACTCAACACAACTGGGAAACTAGTACGATGACTAGGGTGGGGATGGGATGGACTATTCCTATTCATGCACTTGTCCAAATGTCTTTTAAATGTTGTATGGTATCTGCCTCAACTACCTCTGGCAGCTCATTCCATATACCCACCACCAGGTGTGAAAAAGTTGCTCCTCAGGTTCCAACTAAGGCCGGAACGGTGGCGCATCGGCAGTTCTTTGTTTCTATGTATTGTATTATTGATTCAAGTCAAGTCAAGTTTATTCGTCACATACACATACGAGATGTGCAGTGAAATGAAAAGTGGCAATTGTGCGGACATTGTGCAAAAAGACAAACAAACAACCAAACAAACTACAAACAGAATGGAACAGAATCACACATTCAGAGCATTATTAATATATTTCAGTTTATATTTATGGTTTGCTCCAAACTGTTCCAGAAAGCCTTTCAGTGAAAAGTCATTCGTATGTCAACAGAAAAATCTGCTTTTATTTAGTTTTAAAATGAGCTCAAATTACTTTATACAGAATTATGTAGACACAAAGAACTGCAGTTTCTGGAATGTTGAGCAAACACAAAGTACTGGAGGAACTCAGCGGGTCAGGTGGCATCTGCGGAGGGAATGGACAAGCCACATTTCCGGCTGGGATAGACACAAAATGCTGGACTAAATCAGCGGGACAGGCAGCATCTCTGGATAGAAGGAATGGGAGACGTTTCAGGTCGAGACCCTTCTTAAGATCCCTTTTTCAGACCGATTCGGTCTTCAGAAGGGATCCGACCCAAAATGTAATCTCCACAAATGCTGCCTGACCCTCTGGAAGGTTTATTTAGCCAACTAAATCTGAAGAAGGGTCCCAACCCAAAACATCGCCAATCCGTATTCCCCAGGGATGCTGCCTGAACCAGTGAGTTATTCCAGCACTTTGTGTCATACTCAGAGTCATACAACGTAGAAACAGGCCCAATTAACCCACCCCAACCAACATGCCCAATCTGCACTAGTCCCATCTGCCTGCATTTGGCCCATATCCCTCTAAACCTACTCTATCCATATACTGTTCACATGTTTCTTAAACTATGCCTCAACTACCTCCTCTGGCAGCTCATTCCATACACCCACCACCCTTTGTGTGAAAAAGTTACGCCTCAGGTTTCTATTAAATTTTTCGCAAGTCACCTTAAACGTATCCCCAGAGTAGGGGAGTCAAGAACCATTCTATTCCAAGATCTACCCATTCTATTCCAAGATCCTTTTTTTAAAAACCAAATGAATTGCTGCTGCTGTGGTCTTGCAACAAAGAAAGGGCGGCAAGTCACTTAATTCAGAGCTGACTTTCCTAAAAGGTTGATTTTCAGCCTGAATTGTCCAGGCAGCTTCTATTATTGTGTTCTTGCACCACGTGTCATTCCCCACGATTGAACATGGTCATTTTAAACAAAAGAACATTTTTTTTCAACCCAGCCGTATGAATATTGATTTCTCTAACTTCAAGTAACCCTTGCATTCCCTCTCTCTCCATCCCTCCCCCATCATAACCATCCTGCTAGTTGAAGGGTCAGTCTGAAGAAAGGTCTCAACCGAAATGTCACCTATTCCCTCTCTCCATAGATGCTGCCTCAACTGCTGAGTTTCTCCAGCATTTTATATCTACCTTCGATTTTCCCAGCATCTGCAGTTCCTTCTTAAACTACTAATTTCACCGATGTCCTGCTCAGTTTCACTGTTTGTATCCACTCATTATCACCTCATCCACAGCCAACAGTGGACTCCACCTTTCCTTGATCATTGTTGCTGGCTTTGATTTGTTCTTTTCACACCTTTCATTCATTTGTTCTTTGTACCTTTTCATACCTCTAGTTTCCCTCTCCCCCGACTCAGATTGAGAACCTGAAACATCACCCATTCTTTTCCTCCAGTGATGCTACCTGACGATTCGCGTTACTACAGCATTTTGGGTCGACCTTTAATGTAAACCAGCATCTGCAGTTTCTTCCTACACATTCTCTTCACACAGCGAGAATCCTTCTTCCACCCACTGAGCAGTGGGAAATATTCCATTAATTGTTGCTAACAGCAGAGAGATGATGAACAATTGAAGCTTTAGAAACAGTGGAGCATCTCATAGGAGTTCACTAAGACTTTGCAGAATAACAAATGCAATAGGATTCAGACTCCATCATTAAAAGAAAACTGTGGAGGCAGGAACTACAGATGCGGATTTATACCAAAGATAGACACAAAATGCTGGAGCATCTCTGGGTCAGGCATACTCATTGGAGAAAAGGAATAGGTGACATTCCAGGTAGGAACCCTTCTTCAGACAGAAAGAATACTTCTTGTTACGGGTCCACCACCAATTTTCCAGCACCCTTGATTCCAACGCCTTATTATCCATTTTACCAGACTAACAAAGGTCAATGGTACTGGAATGGTTCATCAAGCAGCCGGACCACAAGTTGCCAGATAATCATTTCTGTGGTGCACGGTCATCCAACAACGCAAGTTGCAAAGCAACAAACATACATTGACCATGTCATGGGATCATACACACTGACTGCACAAACTAGGCCATTTGGCCCACCTTGTATAGAACAGCGCAGCACAGAAACAGGCCATTTGGCTCACGATGTCCGTGCTGAACATGATGGTCAGTTAAACTAGGAATATGTGGAAACAAAGAACTGCAGATGCTGGTCAATATAGAAAAAGACACATAGTTCTGGAATAACTCAGTGGGTCAGGCAGCATCCCTGGAGAACATGGTCAGGTGACGCTTCGGATCGGGACAGTATGATGAAGGGTCTCAACCCGAAACATCACCTACCCGTGTTCATCAGGGATGCTGCCCGATCCGTTGAGTTACTGCAGCCCTTTGTGTCTCAGTTAATCTAATCTCCTTTGCCTGCATGTGATCCATATCCCTCCATTCCCTGCATATCCATGTACCCATCCAAAAGCCTCGAAAATGCCGTTGTCATAACTGCTTCCACCACCACCCCAAAGCTGCAGCGTAGGAGTAACTCAGCAGGTCAGGCAGCACCTCTAGAGAAAGGGAATAGGTGACACTCAGCTCAAGACCCTTCTTCAGAAACGTCACCTAATCCTTTTATCCAGAAATGCTGCCTGACCCGTTGAGTTACTCGAGCATTTTATGTCTCTCTTCGGTGTAAACCACCATCAGCAGTTCCTTCATACACATAGGAATAACTTCCAGATTCCTATACTTAATGTCCAGAGTGATGAAGGCAAGAGTAAGATCATGAGAAATAGAAGTAAAATTAGGCCATTCAGCCCATCAAGAGTGCCATTCAATCATGGCTAATCTATCTCTCCCTCCTAACCCCATTCTCCTGCCTTCTCTCCAGAACCTCGGACACCCGTACTAATCAAGACCATGCACCTTCACTACGGCTGCATGTCCATGTGTTGCCACTTCCAGGGATTTTGACCCCGAGATCCCTCTCACCATCAATACAGTAATACAGGTGGGGGCAGCAGGTACGGCATTTAAGCGGCTGGTGAGGCAGTGTGGTCAAGAGTGGCATCGGCAGTACGGTCTGGCAGTGAGGTTTGGCAAGTCTGCCCGCCCGCCCACAACGACCAACAAGTCCCATCTACACTAGTTTGTGGGAAGGAATGGATAAGCGACGTTTCAAGTCTGGACCCTTCTTCCGGCCCATTCTGAAACCCAGTCTGAAAAAGTTTCCCCACCTGAAACGTTACCTATCCATGTCCTCTAGGGATGCTACCTGACCCGCTCAGTTACTCCAGCACTGTGTCTTATTTTTTTTGTAAACTAGTACCTGCAGTTTCTTATGTTTCTTTTGGATAAAGACCAGACTTGCAATGATTGAGGAACTTTGAACAATAGTGTTGAAAATACAGTTAAATGTAAGTGAATTACGACAGAGAATAGAGAGACCCTTTCACATATTCCCAGAGTTGATGACTGAAGCGGAGATCATGTCAGCATTTGAGAATAGTTCAGGTGGATGGTTACGAAAAGGGAGGATATTAATTTAGAATACACAGAAACGGGACTGTGCACCTGAGAGAGATAAATCAGCAGAAAGGAGGTTTGTTCAACACGTAATTTTTATGTAATTTATAGTCTAGAAAAAAATCTCACTTTAATGTCATTATTTATTAAGTTCCTTTTACATTACAATTACTCCCAACCTGAACACCCACACATAACTGGATTGACCTTGTTGCGTGAACTAAGTACCGAATAGAAAAATTTGCAAGAAAGAATCACTTTCATCTTTAGCAGATAATGAGTTGCCAGATGATTCTGTGTTCCACATGATTTGGCACTAACTTCCTGCCTTCTATCTGCGAGAAACCTAGCTCGTCTTGCTGTCTATATAAAGCATTCATAATTTCACATTTTGGATGCCTCGCTTGGAAAATAAATGACAAATTCCTTTTCATGTCGAGACTCTGACTGCCTTCATTAAAAATGCATTTGAGAAATTTTGTTTGCTATTTCATTTTCAAAAGATATCCCTTACTTTTATTAATTCTGATGAAGGAGTGACACGTTAGAAGTTACTCATTCTAGAACGACCAGGATGATGAGAACGAAGGGGGGACCTGGAGGGGGTCCACTGAGAACAAAGGGGAACCCGACCTAGGGTCAGCAAGAGCAATGGGGGACCAGGCAGGGGGGTCAGCGAGAGCAAAGGGGGATCTGGCAGGGGGGGTCAGTGAGAGCAACAAAGGGTTTAGGCAGGGAACCACTGAGAACAATGGCGAGACCCGGTGATTACAAAGTGGGGGACACCAAGAACAAAGGGGGGACCTGGCGGGGGCCAAACTGCCTGTTGCTGCATGTGGCAGCAGAAGATAGGCTGCTCGGTGATCTTTTGTAACTTAAGTCGGTGCCAGACACATGGCGCCACTTGTGTACTGCCCAGGTGAGGTCTGCTGTGTGATTCTACTGGGCTGTATGCAAAACAAAGTATCTCACTGTACTGAGATACATGTGACAATAGAGTATCATTGAATCATTCATCACAATTGATAAAATTATAATTGAATCAAATATTGATACCTCCTGGCATTCTCTGAAAACATAGATCATAGAACAGCACATGAACAGGTAGTCACACGGAGAACGTGCAAACTTCACACAGACAGCACTTGAAGTTAGGATTGAACCTGTCCCTCTGGTGCCGTGCGGCAGCAGCTCTACCAGATGAGCCACTGTGCTGCCCACTGTTCTTGCTATACATTGCTAATCTGTCAGTGGCATGATAATACACGATCACAATCCAGCCATCCACAGCATACAGATACACGATAAAGGGAATAACATGAATAAAGTTTCGTGCAAGATAGTCCAGTAAAATACAATCAAAGATAGTCCGAGGGTCACCAATGAGGTAGACCGTATCTCAGGACTGCTCTCTAGTTGTTGGTAGGATGGGTAAGTTGCCTGATAGGGCAGCATAGTGGCATTGAGGTGGAGTTGCTGCCCTACAATGCCAGAGACTACGGGCGCTGTCTCTATGGAATTTGTACCTTCTCTCCTGTGACCACGTGGGTTTTCTTTGGGTGTTCTGGTTTCCTCCCACACTCCAACGATGTACAGTTTTGTAGGTTAATTGGCTTTGGTAAAATTGTAAATTGGCCCTTGTGCATGTAGGATAGTGCTAATGTACAGGGTGATCGCTGGTCGGCACGGACTCGGCAGGCCGAAGGGCCTGTTTCCACACTGCATCTCTAAAGTCTAAAGCTGGGTCGAAATTGTCCCCAAATCTGGAGTTGTGTGTTTTTACACCTATACCTGCTTGCTGGGAGAGGGGAGAAGCAGGAGTGACTGAGTTGCAACTCGTCCTCGATTATGCTGCGGGCACAACTGAACATTCTTCAGCATCAGCAGGTTTTTTTACTTTCAAGTCAGATAGAAATCCTTGACGATGTCTGCTGCGTAAAAGTCACTGAAGATGGGACTGTGCACGATGGAATTGTCAGGCTCACAAACCAACATGCCCCATCTACACATCCCACCTGTATGCATTTGGCCTACATTGCTCTTAGCCTCTCCTTTCCATGTACCCATCTAAATGTTTCTTAAACGTTGTGAAAGTGATGGCTCTTTTTCTCTGGGCACGAGGCATTACCTACAACACTGCATTACTGTAATTCACTGCTCAGAAGCAAGTGGGGAAAAGAGAAAGAGAGAACAAGAATCCAAGGCAGCAACTGTATGCATTGTGACTTTCCTAAAGATTGTGATAAGATGACAAAAACAGCTATCTTTCAATCTTGACGATACTAAGATTTTTTTTTTGCCTCTTTATTTTCTTTTTAGAACCACTGGCTTCTTATCTGCTCCTCTGATCTCATCTCCTTCTCCATGGAGCTTTTATTTGACGTGCTTTCAATATCTGCTTGCACTGATCAGCCGTGACCAATTCCCACTCTTTGGGACGAGCTGCTTTCATCTGAACCTTCCCCACACTCAGATGTCAGCACTTCCCAGCTTCTATCATTATTTTCACTGTAACTTTGATAGTTGCACAGGGTTTTGATGAATGCATAAAGCGATACTGTGTAACATGATAATTTTACATTTGGATTTATTATCGGCACGTGTACAGAGGTGCAGAGAAAAGCTTGGTTTTTTGCACGCCATGCAAACATAATTATGGGCGGCACAGTGGCGCAGCGGCAGAATTGCTGCTTTACAGCACCAGATACGCTGCCTTACAGCACCAGGTACCCCGGGTTCAATCGTAACCACAGGTGCTGCCTGTATAGAGTTTGTACATTCTCCCTATGACCTTGTAGGTGTTCTCCGGTTTTGTACAACTTTCCAAAGATGTTCATTGTTGTAGGTTAATTGGCTTCTGCAAATTGTCTCCAGTATGAAGGATAGAACTAGTGTACCGGCGATCACTGGTTGGCAGAACTTGGTGGACCGAAGGGCCAGTTTCCACTCTGTATCTCCAAACTAAACTTTAATTTCTTTACTGAGGAGTGGCTTCCGTCTGGCCACTCTACCATAAAGGCCTGATTGGCGAGTGCTGCAGATATAGTTGTCCTTATGGAAGGTTCTCCCATCTCCACAGAGGAACTCTGGAGCTCTGTCAGGGTGACCATCGGGTTCTTGGTCACCTCCCTGACCAAGGCCCTTCTCCCCCGATTGCTCAGTTTGGCCGGGCGACCAGCTCTATGAAGAGTACTGGTGTTTCCAAAGTTCTTCCATTTAAGAATGACAGAGGCTACTGTGCTCTTTGGGACCTGCAATGCTGCAGAAATTGTTTTATACCTTTCCCCAAATCTGTGTCTCGACACAATCCTGTCTTGGAGGTCTACGGCCAACTTTGCTCAATTTTGAATGTCATAGCAAAGGGTCTGAATACTTATGTAAATGTGATATTTCAGTTATTCCTTTTTAATTACTTTGCAAACATTTCTAAACACCTGCTTTCACTTCTTCATTCTGGGGAATTGTGTGTAGATTGATGATAAAAAAAATGAATGTAATCAATTTTGAAATAATTTTGCTGTAATATGTAACAAAATGTGGAAAAAGTGAAGGGGTCTGAATACTTTGAGCTGGGGTGGAAAACCCGGGGGGGGGGGGGGGGGGGGGGGGGGGGGGAGGGGACACGTCCCCCCCATGTTTTGAGAGGTGGGCGACATCCCCGCCAGGTTAACCTGCCTGGGCTTGTGGGAAATATGGCCACTGCAGCAAAGCAGCGCTGGTGTCCCGTCAGCCCAGACAGGGCCGTTGGTTAACCCGGTGAGACAGGCAGAGTCAAGCTGCATTTAGCGCTGGATCCGAAGCCTCGCGCGCGTGAGTGTGCGTGTGTGCCAAAAAAAAAAAAGGTGTCCCCATCCCCTCCATGTTTTGATAGTGAGTTTTTCGACTTTGATTGCACTGTATATAATAGTATGACAGGCATAGACAAGGTAGACAGTCAGATCCTTTTTCCCCCAGGATGGAAAAGTCAAACACTAGAGGCCATAGCTTTAAGGTGAAAGAGGCACATTTTAAAGGAGATGAGCAGGGCATGTTCTTTTTGGTTTTTTTAATACAAAAAGTGATGGGGCCTGGAATGCACCACCAGAGGTGGCAATGGTGGCAAATGTGATAGTGGCATTTAAGTGATGGCTGAGATAGGTGCTATAATGACATTTAAAATATTTGGGTAGGTACAGTGATAGGAAAGGTTTATAGGGATAAGGGCCAAACATGGGCAGGTGGGACTGGTGTGGATAGGGCATCTTGTCAGCATGGGCAAGTTGGGTTGCGAGTGCCTGGTGGTGGATGAGGCAGATGATAGCAGCATTATGAGACTTTTGGATAGGCATATGCAGGGATATGGATTATGTGCAGGTCGATAAGAAATGGTCTTGGCATCAAGTTCAGCACAAATATTGTGGGTCGAGAACCGCAGTGGTTTGTCAGAGCCTGGCTTTGGAAGATTCACGACTGACAACATAGAAGTACAAAAAGCAGCTCACTGCATGACCAAAGAGGCAACAGTCTTAAAGTGACAACCAGTTTTATACGGCCAGTTACGGATTGTTCTCTCCCCTCCCCCCAAATCAGGCAGGAGATGCAAAAGTTTGAAAGCAAGTAGCAACAGATTCAAGAACAGCTTGTTCCCTGATGTTATCAGACTCCCCAGCACACCTCTCATACATTAAGGAAACATTTCTTATCTTCCAATCTACCTTGGTGCAGCCCTTGCACTTTTTCCTATTTGCACTCTGTAGCTGCAACATAACAATCAGCCGGAGTAACTCAGCAAGACAGGCAGCATCGCTGGAGAACATGAATAGATATCATTTTGACTCGAGACCCATCTGCAGAAGGGCCCCAAATCCAATGTCACCTATTCATGTTCTCCAGAGATGCTGCCTGACCCTCTGAGTTGCTCTAGTACTTTGTCTTTTTTTCTAAACCAGCATCCGCAGTTCCTTGTGTCTACACTGTATTCTAAACTCCGTTTCCTTTCTTTTTTTATACTGGCTGTTGTACTCACGGAAACTTTAGACTTTAGTGAAACAGTGTGGGAACAGACCCTTCGGACCCCCGAGTTTGTGCTGACCAGCGATCCCCATTCACCAGCACTATCCTACACACAAGGACAACTTTACAACTTACCAAAGCCAATTAACCTACAAATTGGCACAATCCACCCACAATTGAGTGTGGGAGAAAATCCGAGAACCTATAGAAAACCCACGCAGTCACAGGGGGAAATATACAAACACCCTGCAGACCGCACCCATGGTCAGGATCGAATCCAGGTCTGTGCCGCTGTGCCGTTGTGAGGCAGCAACTCTACCGCTGCACCACTATGGGCACCCCTATGTATGGTTTGATAACACTAGTGTAGGGTAGGGTCTGCATAGATCACATACAAAACAGACTTTTTACACGTGGCTGTAATAAAATAAAGCAATACCATGCAGAGCTGAAGAAAGGTAGGAACATCTTTTCCAAATGATACTGACAACTCCAATGAAACAAATGCTTTCTTATCGACTTGCACAGATAGTTTGTTGACAGCTGGTCGATATCTATCAGCTCTAGTGAGCACCATTGTTCAAAACATAATGTTTGAAAAATGCACACTAATTAGGAATGATATCAATATACCTGTCTAGTGAGTGACTGCAATTTAAACCAATCATTAAAACACTTACAACATTTCTGCAGCATTTTTTTTTTTTTTTTTTTTTTAAAGAGATGCAGCAAACCAGCACTTAAGCCCACAGAGTCTTCGCCAACCATCAATCGCCTGTTCACATTACCTCTCCAAGACACAAGGATCAATTTTTACAGAAGCCAAATAACCTACAAACTGGCACATCTTTGGAATGTGGGAGGGAACTGGAGCAACTGGAGGAAACACACGTGGTCACAGGGAGAACGTGCAAACCCCTCACAGTGTGAACGTACAAGTTCTGCACAGACAGCACCTAAGGTCAGGATCGAACCTGTGTCTCCGGTGTTGGGAGACAGCAGCTCTACCATTGCCCCACTGTGCCGACCAAAGCATCGCCATTCAAATAGACAATGATCTATTTGCTGAGCAAATAATTCCCAGCAAGATCTGATGCAAAATAAAAACACGAATTTGTTTCAATGTAGATCACAACCTGCAGTACATGGACTGTATTTGCATTCCTGTTTTATCATGACGAAGAAGTTGAGGTTCAAACATGATCTTGAAGGTAGACAAAAATGCTGGAGAAACTCAGCGGGTGAGGCAGCATCTATGGAGCTAAGGAATAGGCGACATTTCGGGTCGAGACCCTTCTTCAGACTGATGTCAGGGGAGAGGTGGGAAAAAGAAAGGAAGAGGCAGAGACAGTAGGCTGTGGGAGAGCTGGGAAGGGGAGGAGAAGGATGGAGAAAGCAAGGACTACCTGAAATTGGAGGTCAATATTTATGCCGTTAGGGTGTAAACTACCCAAGCGAAATACGAGGTGCTGCTCCTCCAATATATAATCATGATGTTCATTGAATGGATCGATAGCTACTTTGCTCTATTTTGTTGAAGTCATTGCCTAGTCTGCCATCATGAGGTTCAATTATGAAGCTAACTCAATCTGACCCCTAGCATAGAACATAAAGTGCTGGAGTAACTCAGCAGGTTAGGCAGCATCTCTGGAGAACACAGACAGACAATGCTTCGTCGGGACCCTCCTCTATTCCAGCTTTCTCTCCCCAGTACAATCAGACTGAAGGAAGGTTCCGATCGAAAACGTCACCTATCCATGTTTTCCTGCTGCCTGACTCGCTGTTACTCCAGCACATTGTGTTCTACGCAAGATTCCAGCACCTATAGATTCTGTGTCTCATTCTGAACTTATTCCTATTTCATCCACCGAGCTGATCATACTTTGAAATTGTCATAGAATCATACAGCATGGAAACAGGCCCTTCGGCCCAACTTGCCCACACTGACCAACATGCCCCAACTGGACTAGTTCCACCTGCCTGCATTTGGCCCATATCTTTCCAAACCTCTCCTATCCATGCAGCTGATAGCTGGTCTAGCTAGCTTTCTAGTTTTCCTTGTAACCAAATTTCCCAACTGTTCCATCAGCTCCCCCCACATTCCAGTACCTAATTCTACCCTCAGGTTAATATACAAAGTTAGATTAACCTGCCAACCTGCACGTTTTTGGGATTTGATGCAAATCAGACCATACGCAGGACCTTAGAATTACCATTAATTGTACTTTTTCAGACCAATGTTATTTCTTGTACAAGATCTTCCACTAAATATGGTACCATTAACCTTTATCTGTACAGTGTGAATGGCCTAATTGTAGTCATGTGCAGCATTTTCTTTGACTGGACATCATGCAAACAAAAGCTTTACCTCGGTACACATGACAATAATAAATTAAAATAAACCCATGCAGGGAGAATGTGCAAACTCCGTATAGATGGCACCAAAGTCAGTAGTGAATCCAGGTCACTGGAGTTTCAAGGCAGCAGCTCCACCAGCTTTGCCACTATGCTTCCTTAAGAATTGGCATGGATTTAGAACTACAGCTCTTTAAATAAATCCTCTTGTGGGCAAACCATCTGTGAATGGCAAATGCAATTTGTTGCAACCACTCATCATGGACCCTCTGCATTTGATACACCACTCTCATTCCCACATTTAATCTCCAGAAATACCTATTTTCATCTTTGCAATAAATATTTTGAAAATATACAATGTCTGTAATATTCAGTTTAGTTCAGTTCAGTTCATTGTCGCGTGCACTAAGGTTCAGTGAAAAGCTTTTGTTACGTACCAACCAGAAAGACAATACCCAATTGCAATCGAGCCATCCAGAGTGTACAGATACATGATAAAGGGAATAATGTTTAGTGCAGGAACGTTAGTGCAAGAAGTGCATAACATTATGCAACACAATACTGAGCTGCTAGATTTAAATTCAGCTTCTCCTTAAGCCAAACATGTGGAGCAAGTCCATGGCTCCCATCATCTTGTGTGCGTAAACAACACAGCGGCTCCTGGCAGGAGAGGGATCACTCTGGAACTGCTAATCACTGCAAATGGCCATCTGACTTGCACTGTGATGTTGAAACCAGGCAGAGATCCCACCCTTTCAATACAGATTGTTTATGCCAGTCTGAGGGGAAAGACGGGCATCAATTTTGTTTAGACTTTCGACTTTAGAGATATAGTACAGAGAGAGGCCCTTCGGCCCACCGGGTTCATGCCGACCAGCGATCATCCTATACACTGGGGACAATTTACAATTTTATTACCGAAGCCAATTAACCTATAAACCTACACGTCTTTGGAGTAAGGGAGGAAACCAGAGCACTTGGGGAAAACCCACATGGTTACAGGGAGAACAAACAAACTCCGTTCAGACAGCACCCAGTCAGAATTGAACCCAGGTCTCTTGCACTGCAAGGCAGCAAATCTCCGGCTGTGCCACTTTGCCGCAAAGGGAATTCGGTCTCATCCCAGAGTCTCCAAGACTCGGGTACCCCTTAGCTTGTGAGCACAGCGTAGATGTTTTCCCCAGTGTATGGAGCGAGCCTTTCAATAATGTCCTCCTGAGTCAGAGATAAGAATGCTACCAAATGAGCCATGCCTGACCCTATGCAAGTGATATGATTTTTTTTTAATTAAAAAGGTAGAGCAGTTGCCGCACAGTGCCAGAGTCACGCGTACCACCAGACTACAGGAGCTGTCTGTACAGAGTTTGTATCTTCTCCCTGTGACCATGTGGCTTTTCTCTGGATGCTCCAATTTCCTCCCACATCCCAAAGACGTGCAGGTGTGTGTGTTAATTTGCGTCTGTAATGTGTAGGATAGAACAAGTGCACTAGTGATCGATGGTCAGCGTGAACTCAGTGGGCCGAAGGGCCTGTTTCATGCAGTATGTTTAGTTATTTAGAGATACAACATGGGAACAGGTCCTTCGGCCCATCGTGTCCATGCTGACAGAACGATCACCCCGTACACTAGTTCTATCCCACACAATGGGGGCAATTTACAGAAGCCAATTAACTTACAAACCTGCGCGTCTTTGGCATGTGGGAGGAAACCAGAGGACCCAAGAAAACCCACGTGGTCACACGGATAATGTACAAACACCGTACAAAGCACCCATAGCGAGGATCAAACCCGGGTCTCTGGCACTGTATGGCAGCGTCTCTTCTGCTGTGCCACCCCATCTCTAAACTAAACAAAACAAAGTCAGATAATAACTGGAACAGCTTCTGCTTAGTGAAAACTCGCCATTAGTCTCCCAAGAAATGCCAATAAATTGCTGGACTGGTGCCTGGAGTACAATTAAATCTTGCCAGAGACATTTAGGAGATGGCATTTTCACTTTAGGATTTATGATCCTACGATGCCAGATAATCTCAGAGGCTTGAGGAAAAAAACAATTGAAAACATCAGGTTGTGTGTTTTTTTTTTGGAATTTCTGACTTCTCTTCCCAATTCATCCTCCTTCTCTCCCATCCCCTTTTAACCCCTTCTCTTCCCTGTGCCCCACCTGGATTTGCACCCATTTTCCCCCCTTCTCCCTCTCCCAAATGTATTCCTCTGGCTTCATAATTTGCACCACTTCACTCCTGAACGTATGCTTTTAATATCTATCCTTGGTCCAACCATGTGCAAGTAACCCCCCCCTCCCCCCCAACCTATCATTCGCCAGCTTTTTACTTCCCCCACCTCTTTTCCAGCTCTCCCGCACCTTGTTCCCCACTGCAATCAGTATGAAGGATCCCAACCGAAAACGTCATCTATCCATCCTCTCTGGAGATGCTGCCTGAAATGTTGTTTTTTTTTAAAACTTAAATTTTTTTTTTTTTTAATATAAAAATTGCATGTAAATAATTTGCATTCAAAACTATATATTCACGATTCAACTTCATTTAAAAGGACACAAAGTGCAGGAGAACACTCCATATACTCCAGAGATGCTGCCTGACCCACTGAGATACACCAGCACTCTTAGTCTGTTATTGCAAACTAACATCTGCAGTCCCTAGTGTCTCTATTTTTTTGTTTTTTTCCTTTTCTTTCATTTTTCTATCTTTGCTCCGTTTCACATTTTGCCCCTCAATGTAGTCTTACTCCATCCTTAAGACTTGAGATACAGCATGGAAACAGGTCCTTCAGTGCAATGCCCATGCTATCACTAATCTAGATTAGAGACAATTTACAATTTTTACCAAAGCCAATTAACATACAAACCAGCATGTCTTTGGAGTGTGGGTGAAAACCAGAACACCTAGAGAAAGCCCATGCGGTCACAGAGAGAAGGTACAAACTCAGTGCAGGCAGCACCCGTAATCAGGATCGAACCTGGGTCTCTGGCGCTGTAAGGTACAAACACTCTTGCTCTGCCGTCCTTACCTCTTTTAATTGAGGTAATGTACCACTGACACGTTGGGCTGAAGGGCCGGCGTCCGTGCTGTATGACTCAAGGGTAGACGCTTTCCCTAAGGAACTATGAAACCGGACTAGATAGAAATGTTACTGAGTAGGTTATGATAAAGACATCCTATAGTTGCTGATGGTTACCGGTGGTCAGGATCGAACCTGGGTTTCAGGCACTGTAAGGCAGCAGCTCTACTACTGTGCCACCATGCCACCCTTAGTTCTTTGGCTACAACCCAATATTTAGAACCTCCCATCGTTCTATTAACAATTTACACTTCTGGCCATCGGTGATGTAGAAATAACTGAGGCTGAAAGGAGAGGATAATAAAATGATGGAAATTCAATAGACAATAGGTGCAGGAGTAGGCCATTCGGCCCTTCGAGCCAGCACTGCCATTCAATGTGATCATGGCTGATCATCCCCAATCAGTACCCCGTTCCTGCCTTCTCCCCATATCACCCCGACTCCACTATCTTAAAGAGCCCTATCTAGCTCTCTCTTGAAAGTATCCAGAGAGCCGGCCTCCACTGCCCCGAGGCAGAGAATTCCACAGACTCACAACTCTCTGCGAGAAAAAGTGTTCCCTCATCTCCGTTCTAAATGGCTTATCCCTTATTCTTAAACTGTGGCCCCTGGTTCAGGACTCCCCCAACATTAGGAATTCACCACCTTTCCTGTGAGATGCCCTGCTTCTACTAATTCTGCAGATTTCCTAGGCTGCAGATTTGATTGAGCAGAAGCCCGGCCAAGAGTTGGATTATTACTGTTCAACACCAGCACAATGCCAAAATACCAACTGCACCAACACCAGGATGATCTAAAATGAACAAATGTTTGAAATTTATTGGAAACAATGTACAAAAAAAAGTTGCCAAAGCCTATTGTTTGGCACTTAATTCATGGAATCATACAACGTGGAAACAAACCCTTCGGTCCAACTTCCCCACACGGGCCAACATATCCCATCTACACTAGTCCCACCTGTCAGCATTTGGCCCATATGCCTCTAACCCCATCCTATCCTTATACCAGTCTACATTTATTTTAAGCCCTGCCTCAACTACTTTTGACGTCAGCTTGTTCCATACACCCACCACCCTTTATTTAAAAAAATTACCCCTCAGGCTCCAATTAAATCTTTCCCCCCTCACCTTAATCCTATGTCCTCTGATTCTCGATTCCCCTACTCTGGGCAAGAGACTATGCGTTTACCCAATCTATTTCGCTCACAATTTTGTACACTTCTATAAGATCACCCCTCATTCTTCCTGCACTCAAAGGAATAGAATCCCAGCCTGCTCAAGTGCTCCCTGTAGCTCAGGCCCTTGAGTCTTGGTAACATCCTCGTGAATCTTTGTTGCACCCTTTCCAGCATGATAACAATTATTTAAAGAACATGTGGCACTGCGCAGTATCTGGTAGAGCCGTTGCCTCACAGCACCAGACACCCAGGTTCGATCCTGATCATAATGCTGCATCTTGACTTTAATCTCCCCATTATATTCTGAATTTCCATATTAACTGGCCAATAAACCCATCGCTGAAATTTGCCAACTAATCACTCGTTCACGTCCACTTTTAATGACATGATAATTAATAATGATTTGGAATCTACCTCATATGCCCAGAAGCTAAATCTATCCATTTCCTTCGCTGTGTATCGCAATCTGATAGATTGGCATTTATTTTAGGAAATACTAAAAATGTCAAATATTAATTTTCTGAGTATGTTCTTGATTCTATCAAAGTTGAGTCTCTACTTCCTTTCCTCTCCTTCCAATTTACATATTTGATGTGTGGAGATTAATGAGATAAGTAATCCATTTTTGGCTCCGAATGTGTCTGGGGTTATAGGGAGGAGACAAGAGAATGGGGTTAGGAGGGAGAGATAGATCAGCCATGATTGAATGGCGGAGTAGACTTGATGGTACGAATGGCCTACTGCTGCTCCTATCACTTATTACCTTCTGCTTTATGACCTATTTGTGGTCCATCTTGGACTATATGAATCTATATAGTTGCACCCCAGTCTTACATCCCAATCTGTCCATGGGCCTAGCCCGTTGTTGACATCCTGAATCTTTTGGCCCGACTTCACCACCAACCTTTGACGCTCTTGGCCAACCCCCCTAGTCTCAGATCTCTAGGCCGACTACTCTTGGGGGAAAAAAGGCACTAAGTGGCTTAGGACAGCATAATGGCGCAGCAGTAGAGTTGCTGCCTCACAGACCCGGTTCAATCCTGATTACAGGTGCTGTCAGTGTGGAGTTTGCATGTTCCCCCTGTTACTGCGTGGGTTTTCACCTCGTGATTCGGTTTCCCCCCACATCCCAAAGACTTGCGGGTTTGTAGGTCAACTGACCTTCGTAAAATTGCCCGTGGTTTATAGGGAGTGAACTAACATGAAACTAGTGTGAACGCATTATCAGAGGTCAGTGTAGACTGAAGGGCCTGCTTCCATGTATCTCTGAATCTAAAAGTCAGTGATTTTAAATATATTTTTTTAAATAAGTGAACAGCAACGTTAGCAATCATTCTTTAACATATCTTATAAACAAGTCTTGGGGAAGATATCTGGCTCGATAAAATAGCTAGGTGTTAATAAACACCTTAGACGAGCAATGTGATTGTGAACACCCGAGGCAATCGGTAAATACCCATAGAATTAGAGTATTCAGGGCAAGAGTTCAGATTGTTATTACAACGACAACAGTAGAATTAAAATTTACATTAAAATATAAAAATAATTCCACAATGAAAAATGGCCTTGTCAATCCCAAAAATAAACAACTGTTTAAAGCCAATATATCATTGGACTTTTCTGCCAGATTGTTAGCATATAATAATAAATCCCGTGGTTAGTTTTTGTTTGGTGTTCTCGCAAATTTCTCAGCAAGCTCATGTAAAAACATTTGGTAATCATTATTTTTTAATTAACGGTGGCAGAAAGTCTGATACCAACCACCAAATAAACAAGATGCATGGTTGAGTGCTTGTAAAGTAGCACTAAGCAATTTCATTGATCATCGTTGCATTTTTGCATATCTTTCATTCATTTGTTCTCTATCTCTCGTTTCCCTTTCCCCCGACTCTCAGTCTGAAGAAGGATCTCGACCCAAACCAATATCCATTCCTTTTCTCCAGAGATGCTGCCCTCATAGTCCAGTTTTTTGTGTCTATCTTTGGTATAAACCAGCATCTGCAGTTCCTTCCTTCACATTTTGTAAGCTTGAAGAGCTTTGTTAATAATTCTTGTGATTATGAAGAATTCAAATAGACTGCTCCAAATGCAAAGACTCTGAGGGTGGATTAGAGGGTTTCAGTGACAGGGACAGGTTGGACAGACGGAGCCATACAGCATGGAAGCTCGGCATCATATTCAGCACAAATATTGTGGGCCGAAGGACCCGTTCCTGTACTCTTCTATGTTCGAACAGTACTGTGCATAACCTTCTGATATGAAGTCCATGTGTGTCAACAACATCATAGATGTTTAGTCCATCTTTATTTGCAGTGAAAATTCAAATTTATTTGTCATAAACAGACTGATGTTTTAATCTTTGTATAATACTTGGGAGGAATATTCCCCAATGCTTGTTTTTATTTCCTGGACAACATCGGACAACCCAGAAGGATCTTGACGTCCAAGTCCACACTTCCCTGAAAGTAGCAACTCAAGGGTATAGAGTGGTAAACTTGCGTATGGATAACTGCCTTCCTCAGTCGGTATAAGAGTCAGGTAGTCATGTTGTAGCTTTACAGGGCTTTAATAAGGCGGCATTGTGAGTATGATGAGCAGTTCTGAGGGCCCCATTACTAGATGTTTGTAGAGGTTTTGGAGAGAGTGCAGAAGAGGTTTACCAGAATACAACCCAAATTAGATGTATTAGCTATAAGAAAATGTTGGACAAACTTGGATCATTTTCTTTGGAGAACTGGAGGCCGAATGGTGACCTGATAGAAATATATAAAATCATGAGAACCATAGACATACTAGACAATCAGAATATTTTCCCCAAAGGGGAAATGTCAAAGCCAAGAGGCAAGAGGTGCTGAAGTGTGAAAATGCATACGTCCAGATTCAGGGACAGTTTCTTCCCAGAGGTCATCATGTAAATGAACTGTCCTATCAACTAGAGAGCAGTTCTGAACTACTAGCTACCTCTTTGGAGACCCTCCGACTATCTTTAATCAGACTTTACCTTGGACTAAACATTATTTGCTTTATTCTGTACACTGTGGACAGCTCAATTGTAATCATGTATAGTCTTTATGCTGAACTGGATAGAACGGAACAATAAGCTTTTTACTATTCATCAATGGCACATGGCAACGATAGATACTGTAGATATACACATATTATACATACATGTATGTATATGTTATACATATACATATAACTACTTTAGGGAGACACAGTGTAGAAACAGGCCCTTCGGCGCGAGTCTGCGCCAACCAGCGATCAACCCGTACACTAGCACCGTCCCACACATTAGGGACAATTTCCAATAGCCAATTAACCTACAAGATAGATAGATAGATAGATAGAGACACACACACACACAAATATATTGGCCCTTCGGCCCTCAGAGACCGCGCCGGCCAACAGTCACCTCATTCACTAATCCTATCCTACACGCTAGGGTCAATTTACAGAAGTCGGTCATCCTACAAATCTACAGGTCTTTCGTGCGTGGAAGGAAACCGGAGCGCCTGGAGAAAACCCACACGGTCACAGGGAGAAAGTGCAAACTCCAAACAGACAGCTCTCGTAGTAATTTATTAGTAAAAAAACTAATTTTTACAAGTAAGCACTATTTAATATTTAACGAAGAATTGCTTAAACATTGTCCTCCTTCACTGGCAATTCATACATTTCATGCACTGTTGCTCGTTAATACCATGTTTGTTTTTTATCTTTTAATAATTTCAATGGTTACACAGCTGCTTCTACAATCACAGCGAGTTTGTTATCCCTATATGAGTATCAGTCGTGTAGCGATCAGCAATGTTGCTTTATATGGGTTTACAGTGCTACTGAGTAAGCCCATAAGGAGACAGCAGAAAAAAGATTTATAGTAGATTAACAAGAACCTTGACTCGGGTTTCCCTTTTCAATACACAGACTATATATTTCCTGCTGTCTAGATTTTGAGGCATATATTCTATTTTGCGACTTAGCGTCGAGTGGGTGTTAAATACTTTGTAAAATAAATATTCACTTTATGTAATTGACAAATCACAGAAACTAATGACCCAACAGCAATATTATTTGCGGTAATCACTCTTTAAACCTCTGACGCAAAGAGGAATTGATTTTAAAATCCAGAAATCAGTTAATAATGTCAAGATTTTTTGTGAAATATTAATTTCCCCTCTCTGTTCCTCTGGAGGAGCTCATTAGCCCACGTTATAGAAGCAGAATTAGGCCATTCGGCCCATCAAGTCTACTCCGCCATTCAATCATGGCTGATCTATCTTTCCCTCTCAATCCCATTCTCGTGCCTTCTGACACTCATACTAATCAAGAACCTGTCAACCTCCACTTTAAAATTACCCAAAATTGGCCCCCACGTCATCTGTGGCAATGGATTCCACAGATTCACCACCCTCTGAACAAAGAAATTCTTCCTCATCTCCTTGATAAAAGTATGTCCTTTAATTCTGAGAACATTTAGTAGACCTTTGGATCATTAGAGTGAGTGATTTTAGGACCAGAATGTAGATAATTTTCAGGATGCCACAACAATATTAGTTTAATTTAGAGAAACAGCATGGAAACAGGCCCTTTGGCCCATATCGATCAGCGTTCTTAGTTCTGTGTTATCTCACTTTCACATCCACACCCTACACACTAGGGACAATTTTACAGTGGCCAATTAACTTAAACTCGCACGCCTTTGGGATGAGAGTGGAATCCGGAGGACTCGGAGGAAACCCATGCGGTCACAGGCAGAACATTTGAACTCCACACAGACAGCACCAGAGGTCAGGATTAAACCCAGGTCACTGGTGCAGTGAGTCAGCAGATCTACAAATAGTTGCAGGTACTATCGCAATGTTTAAGAAACATTTAGACAGGTAGACAGATAGCCTAGGTTTAGAGGGATATGGGCCATAAGCAGACAGGTGGGACTAGTGTAGATAGGACATAATGGTCAGAGTGGGCAAGTTGGGCCGATGAGCCTGTTCCCATGCTGGATGATAATCAGCTACACAGTGCCGTCCTCTTGAATTCATATTCGTGGATGTTTAGTAAATTCTTGGTTCATTACAACTTCAAGAGGAAATCCCTTCCACAGTAGTGTGAAAATTTCCACACAAATCATCTTTTGATGCTTTCCAACATCTTTCAGAGGAAGAAAATTCTATGTTATCAGAAACTACATTGTATTTAGTCGCTCATTGCACCGCGAATGCCGATTTACTAAGAAAGGCACAAAGTGGTGGTGTAATTCAACGGACCAGGCAGCATCTGTGGAGAACAACAGTCTGCAGAGGGGTTCCAATCTGAAAGGTCATCCATCCATGTTCTCCAGTGATGCTGCCTAACCCGTTGAGTTATTCCAGCACTTTGTGCCTTATTTGGTATTTATGGTCACTGGTTTAGGATCTGCCTGCAAATGGAGACATTTTATTCATAACTAACCTATTAAAGACTTCTGTGTGTTTCCTTCTTCTAAAGCGAAAAGATTGAATACATTAGCTTTTACATGCATTTACTTAGCACCCGTCTCAAGGTACTTTTTTAGTTTTAGAGATACAGCACGGAAACTGACCCTCCGGCCGACCGAGTCCGCGCTGACCAGCGATCCCGCACACTTCGACTACCCGACACACTAGTGACAATTTACAATTTTACCAAGACAATTAACCGACAAACATGTGCGTCTTTGGAGCGTGGGAGGAAACCGGAGCACCTGGAGAAAACCCACGCAGGTCATAGAGAGAACGTACAGACAAGCACCCGTAACCAGGATCGAACCAGAGTCTCTGGCGCTGTAAGGCAGCAACTCTACCACTGAGCCACTGTGCCGCCCCTTCACTGTCCTTCACAGGGACTTTGCCAACATAGCTGAGGAACTGCACCTCATATTTCGCCAGGGTAGCTTACAACCCAGCAGTATGAAAACTGAATTATCTAATTTTAAATAACTTCTACTAACACTCCCCTCCCTCCACCCTAGTCGCTTAACCAGTTCCACACATCAGTCTGAAGAAGGGTCTCGACCTGAAAAGTCACCCATTCCTTCTCTCCAGAGATGCTGCCTGACCCGCTAAGTTACTCCAGCATTCTGCGTCGATCTTTGGTATAGACCTGTAGCTGCAGTTTTTGTTTCGACATACTAGCTGAGGCAACATTTAGCTGAGGCTGCATGGGTGGTGAAGCATTCTCAACGATGACAATTTAATAGAAGCTTGATGTAGCACCTGCAGAGTGCAATGTACCACATGATTTATCACTTTGAAAATCATGTCGGCAGAAGGAGCTGTGAAAATGCGAAAGCCAGTCATTTGTTTTCACTCCAGCATACGGTTTGTGCCCAATGTAAAACTATGTGCAAAGCTCCTCGAGGCTTCCCAGAGTGAATAATGGGCTCTTCACGGAGTGAAAAGATGGGAGGAGTAGATCGGGTAAAGATAAAGCGTCTTTTGCCCAGAGATGGGGAATTGTGAACCAAAGAACATACGTTTAAGGTGAGCAGGGAAAAGATTAATATAAACCTGAGAGGTACTATAACTTTTTTCACACAAATGGTGGTGGGTGTGTTGAACAAGCTGCCGGAGGGAGGGAGGGAGGGTAGTTGAGGCAGGTACTATTGTAACATGCAAGATAAATTTAGACAGGTACATGGATAGGACAGGGTTGGAGAGATATGGCCAAAAGCAGGTAGTTGGGACACGTTGGGCCGAAGGGCTTGTTTCCAGATTATATGACTCTTTTACTCCTTTTACCATTTCATCTGATTACAATCCCACTGCGGTAAGTGTTCTGTGAATTTTGTTTGAAAGTATTCTTTCATTGAGTAAAACAGATATTTGAGATGGTGATAGCTTCATGCTCACATTATGATTACTAACATCTATTAAACTATGATTACTAACATCTATTACTCCACTTTCTCAGCTATTTATCCCTTTTCTAATCTATTTTTCTCCCTTTTCAATAAGCACAGTTCTCCAAAGCCTCCTTCCCCAATCTTTTACTATAACAGTTATTATCCTTCACAATGCCAAAGACATGGGTTCAATCCTGACCTCAGGCACTGTCTGTGTGGAGTTTGCACTGTCTCCCTGTGACCACATAGATTTCCTCCATGTGCTCCAGTTTCCTCCCACATCCCAAGGCTTTCAGGTTAACTGGCCTCTGTAAATTGCCCCTAGTGTGTAGTGGGCGGATGAGAAAGTGGGATTACACAGACCTAGTGTGAACGGGTGATCAAAGGCTGACATGGACTCCACGGGTCGAAGGGCCTATCCACATGCTGTAATATTCACTCAATTAATCAAAAGCTCCCAGCAAATATCCCTGTTATCGTGAAAATAAATGTGATTTGTTTTTAGTCAGGTCAAAGATACAATCAAATAAAAGTTATTGTTGTCAAAAGTGATGAGTTTTGAGGCCGATGAGCGGTTTATCTCGACATCATGTTCAGCGCAAACATTGTGGGCTGAAGGGCCTGTTCCTGTGTTGTACTGTTCTATATTCCATGTCCTAAAATCCAATTGCCTCGTCTGCCTTCTTTGACGAGAATAGTTGGTGGTGACTGCTTTCTTGGAGACTAGCACATTGTGAAGGATGGATTTCCAACACCCCTCTTCCAAATCTGTCCATAACGAACATGGTTTTAGACTTTGCCAAACCTGAATTAACGATTTGTATCATTTATGGAAAGACAATCCCATCGCCATGAATCAGACATGAAAGGCATTAGCTCATCAAGTTTAGAGGGTTCAAAAGATGAGCGCTCGATTGTGTTCATTGAAAATACCCATTTCTCAATTTTTCAACAGCCACAGGGAGAGTGAAACTGAATCACACACCCCTGCTTTTGTCTGCTCAATCATGCATACAATTAACTTCTAAATGAGTTTAATCAAAAATGATACAAATTCCAATAAATCAAAAGAACTTGGGTGGTAGAAACAGACAATGTGGAGAGAAGAATAATTAGTGTTTATTAATATGGCAATAAATCTCTTAATGGCTCACCTCGTTAGGTCAATCGGGCTTGAATCATTAATCACTTTCTGGACACATTTAATCAAAGCAATTCCGTACAGCCCAATAACTGCATCTTTCACCAACAATTCTTCAATCAAAGAGTTTGAACCTTTTGATTTGAACAGGTGTCAGAGGTTATTTGGGGAGAAGGCAGGAGTATGGGGTTAGGAGGGAGATATAAATCAGCCATGATTGAATGGCAGAGTAGACTTGATGAGCCGAATGGCCTAATTCTACTCCTATCACTCATGACCTTATGACCTTAATACTTGAAAAACAACTCCCATTTACGTAGAGCCTTTAATTAGAATATCCCAACATGAAGCAGAGGATTGTATAAAACAAATAACCGTGAGCTGGAATTAGACTCTTCAGGACACAAAACCAAAAAAGGGGTGACCCAGTTAGATTTGCTGCCTTACAGCGCCAGAGACCCAGGTTATTTTTTCCGGGTGCTCCGGTTTCCTTCCACACGCCATAGACCTACAGGTTTGTAGGTTAATTGGCTTCGGTAAAAATTGTAGAATAGTGTTAGTGTAGGGGTGATGGTTGGCGCGTCGGCAGCGGACTTGATGGGCCCAATGGCCTTTTTCCACGCTGTATCTCTGAAGACTAAAGTGAGGTAAAAGGGGAAGGTTTAAGGTGAGAGGGGAAAGAGAATAGAAATCTGAGAGGCAACATTTCACATAGAGGGTGCTGTGTAACAGAATGAGCTGCCAGAGGAAGTAGTTGAGGCAGATACTACAACAATGTTGTAAATAGACGGGAAAGGTTCAGAGGGATATGGGCCAAAGACAGGCAGTGTAGATGGGGCAGCATGGTTGGTATGGGTGAGTTGGTCCAAAAGGCCTGTTTCCATGCTGTACGACGTTGATTCTCGAAAGATTTAGATTTTAAACATGGATAGAAAGGAAGAGATGTTTCAGGGTGAAAAATCGAGAGCTTAATGCATTTGAATGCACACTGCAAAAGGTGGAAGTATTACAAATAGAACTGCACAAAATGCCAGAATAAAAGGAAATATGGATATAGAAAGGATATGTGGAGGAATTTCTTTACTCAGAGGGTGGTGTATCAGTGGAATTCATTGCCACAGACGACTGTGGAGGCCAAGACATTGGGTATTTTTAAGGTGTACAAGAAGGAACTGCAGATGCTGGTTTAAACCGAAGATAGACACTAAAAGCTCGAGTAACTCAGCGGGACAGGCAGCATCTCTATGAGAGAAGGAATGGGTGATGTTTTAGGTCGAGACCTTTCTTATTTTTAAGGAGCAGATTGACAGATACTTGAGGGGGGTATTGTCAGGGGTTATGGGGAGAAGGCAGGAGAATGGAGTTGAGAGGGAAAGATAGATCAGCCATGATTGAATGGTGGAATAGATTTGATGGTCCGAATGGATTAATTCTGCTCCTATGACTTATAACTGAGGGAAGGAAGGCGTTCCGAAATCTGGTGGTACACAGTTCCTCAGCCCAGAAATAAATCTTGCAAGTCTACACTAAACTAGCGCAAGGTAAGTACATTCTTCTTTAGGGTGTAGTTTGCCAAGCATGTTCCCTGGCTTCTCGTATTTTTATGCTATTGTCTGCCTAGCCAGCATTATTATAAGATTTAAAATCTCATTGCTGCTGTTTTGATCTGACGAGTCTGAGGGGGAGGATGAGGTAACAAAGCAAATATAGTGGTGAAAAATCATCTCTTTCAGCTGGCTGGCATTTCTACTGCTTAATAACTTTAATTACAGTGGAATTATTCATTAGATTTGCAAATATCTTTGAACCAACCTTGATTTTAATGGATTTTGAAATAATTTGATAGTGCTACTTTTCTTTTCTAACTAATCCAATTAATTTACTCGCCCATATTCCAATTCTTTGTTCACTTGGCCCCACTCCAGATGCAGAGAGTTTGTTTACAGCCCATACAACCACAACTACACTTGTACGATTCACATGCCAGGCGCACTGCTTCCAATCTGGGTGGTGCAGCAGTAGAGTTGCTGCCTTACAGCACCAGGGACCCGGGTTCAATCCCGACTACGGGTGCTGTCTGTACGGAGTTTGTACATTCTCCCCATGACCACGTGGGTTTTCTGGTTCTCTGGTTTCCTCCCACACTCCAAAGGCGTGCAGGTTTGTAGGTTAATTGGCTTTGGTAAAATTGTAAATCGTCCCTGGTGCATAGGATAGTGCTGGTGTACAGGGATCGCTGGTCAATGTGGACTCAGTGGCCTGTCTCCGCGCTGTATCTCTAAACTTAACTAAATCTACTGGCAAAAATGCAATGTGGGGACAGATGTGTCCGACTGGCTGGTCAGAGTTACCAACATCAGTATTTAACACATCATTTTACATGATCTGATGCACCACTCATTTACACATTCATAAAATACCACACCAGACATCAATCCGACATAAAAACTAAGAATGGGACAAACTCTCAGCTGGTCAGGCAGCATCGTTTCACATTTAGTTTGGTTCAGTTTACAGAGACAGCGTGGAAACAGGCTCTTCGACCCTCATAGTCTGCGCCGACCAGTGATCACCTCGCACACTAGCACTATGCCGCACACCGAGGACAATTTACAATTTTACCAAGCCAATTACCCTACAAACCTGTATGTCTTTGGAGTGTGGGAGGAAACCGGAGAAAACACATGCAGATCAGGGGGAGAACATACAAACTCCGTACGACAGTACCCGAAGTCAGGATTGAGCCCAGGTGTCTGGTGTTCTAAGGCAGCAACTCTACCACCACTAAGTTAATGATCTTTTATCAGAACCCTATCAGCAGTGAGGGCAACAGAGTGGACTCTGCTGAATGAATTCTGGCAAAGGTTATTAACCTGAAAGGTTTAACACTGCTCCTTTCTACACAGCGGCATTCAGTCATATAGCACAAAACAGGCCTTTTGGCCCTACTTGCCCGTGGTGACCAAGATGCTCAATCTGTGCTAGTCTCACCTGCCTGCATTTGACCCATCCCTCAAAACCTTTCCTATCCATGTACCTGTACAAATGTCTTTTAAATTCATAAGCTTCATATTCATAAGACACAAGAGCAGAATTAGGCCATTTGGCCCATCGTCCACTCCTCCATTTGATCATGGCTGATTGCTCTTTCCCCCTCAACCCCCTGCAACTTTTGACACCCTCACTAGCCAAAAACCTACAAATCGCCGCTTAAAAAACAGCCAATGGCTTTGGCCTTCATGGACATCTATGACAATTAATTCCACAGATTCATCATCCCTCTGGATAAGAACATTGATCCTCATCACCTTCCCAAAGGTACGCCCTTTTGCTACGAGTCCGTGCCATCTGGTCCCAGACTCTCCTAGCGGTGGAAAGATCTTCTCTGCATCCACTCTATCCAGGTGGTTCATTGTTTAGTAAGTTTCAATGATGTTCTCCCCCCCCATCCTTCTAAATTCCAACCAGGTGCAGAGCCATCAAGTATCATCAGGGTTTTCTCCAGGTGCTCTGCTTTCCTCCCACACTCCAAAGGCGTACAAGTTTGTAGGTTAAATGGCTTCTGTAAATTGTAAGTTGTCCCAAGTGTTTAGGATAGTGGCAGTGCATGGGGTGATCGCTGGTCGGCACGGACTCAGTTGGCCGAAGGGCCCTTTTCCACCTTGTATTTCTCCAAAGTCTTAACGCACAACTCATAGATAACATAATAAATCAAATAAAGTTCAATAAGTTACAAACAAAATCCAATATTAGTGCAAAACCGCCCCCCAAAAAAACCCAGGTCCCATTCGTGACAGACAGTTGGTAGATTGCAAAACAAATAGGGACTTTCAACACCATTTTAACGATAATACAAAACTAATCCAATTAATACAAAACTACTGTAAATGGAATGTAGGAGTTAGAAAAGTACAATCCAAGGTCAGGCCCTTCTACCCTCAACCTCTGTACTAAACACCATGCAATGTTAAACTAATCGTATTGCCTGCATAAGAGTCGTATCCCTCCAATCCCTCCAATCCCAGTGCCCATCAAACAGCCTCTTAAACACACCAGTTATATCTATCTGCCTCCGCCACCATCCTCGGCAGCAAGTTCCAAGCACCCACTACCCACTGTGTAAAAAATATATACTAGCCCCGCACATCTTCTTTGAACTTTTCCCCTCTCGTTTTGAACCCATGTCCACTGGTCATAGGGTCGTACAGTATGGAAACAGGCCCTTCGGTCCAACTTGCCCACACAGAACATCATGTCCCATCTACACTAGTCCCACCTGTGTTTGGCCCATATCCGTGTATACCTGTCCTATCCATATATCTGTCTAATTCCTTCTTAAATGTCACGATAGTCCCTGCCTCAACCACCTCCTCTGGCTGCTCGTTCCATACACCTACCACCCTCTGCTTGAAAAAGTCATCTCTCAGATTCCAATAACATTTCCCCCCCTTCACCTTAATCTCTGCCCTCTAGTTCTCAATTCCTCCACTCTGAGCAACAGACTCTGTGCATTCACCCAATCTATTCCTCATGATTTTATACACCTCTATAAGATCACCCCTGATTTCAAGACAGTTAGATTTAGATCTTAGAAACATAGAAAATAGGTGCAGGAGGAGGCCATTCAGCCCTTCGAGCCAGCACCACCATTCATTGTGATCATGGCTGATCATCCACAATCAGTAACCCCGTGCCTGCCTTCGCCCCATACCCCTTGATTCCACTAGCCCCAAGAGCTCTATCTAACTCTCTTTTAAATTCATCCAGTGAATTGGCCTCCACTTTCAGTGGGAGAGAATTCCACAAATTCTCTCTGGGTGAAACAGTTTCTCATCGAGATTGTTTTAAATGGCCTCCCCTTTATTCTTAGACTGTGGCCCCTGGTTCTGGACTCCCCCAACATTGGGAAATTTTTTCCTGCAACTAGCTAGTCCAGTCCTTTTGCAATTTTATATGTTTCGATAAGATCCCGTCTCATCCTAAATTCCAGTGAATACAATAGGGCTAAATAAGGAATAAGGGGACAAAGCAGGAACAGGGTACTGATTTTAGATAATCAGCCATGATCATATAGAATGGTGGTGCTGGCTCAAAGGGCCAAATGGCCTACTCCTGCACCTATTTCTCCAAGTTTATGCGCTCCAGGGAGTCCCAGCCTGCTTAACCTCGCCACATAGCTTCAATCCTCAAGTTCTGGCAACATCCTTGTAAATGTCTCCCCCTTTTCCATACACAATGGTCTGTCCTCAACAGAGCCCTTACCTTTGTATCCCTCTGACCCCATCTCAACAAGTTCCAGGCCCGCCATGATGTAGAGTTGTTCTTCTGTCACCTCGCATTCCGTGCCTTCTCCAATGGGAAGGAGCCCTCAGTGTTTCTGAGCCCAGTGTTCTCCTCCTCCTCTTCGACTCCCCCCTGGACGGCCTTCTATTTTTCAGCAGTCTGAAGAAGGGTCCCGACCCGAAACGTCACCCATACTTTTTCTTCAGAGATACGGCCTGACACCAGCAGTTTGTGTGCGTGTCTATCTCTGACTATCTGCAGTCAGGATAATAACAACAATAAAAGTCACCCAAGCCTGCTTCCTGATTCACTGTTGCTATCTGCTGTTGATTGTGCCTCTCGATCTGCTAACCAGATGCCCATGGGGAAGGCAGGACTGATTGTGACTCAGCTGGAATTAATTGGCACAATCTATCCCCAATCACAATTCCCACTCTAATCACAAGCTCGTTAAACAATGCTGAGCAATTACATCTCTAATTATTGGTTCTACCCAGAATTACATTTGTGAGTGTAAACTTTCTGTAATCTTGACAAGACTTTTCGAGAGATGATGCAGCTTGTTGTTTGAGAGGCTGAAACATTAGTCAGGTAGCAGGGGTGCTTTGCTTTCCTTTGCCTTGAAGAGCGCTTGTATGAGCTGAAGTGATGATCACACTGAGGAGAGAAAAGCAGTCCATTAGTTAGGGTTTAAGAAGGAACTGCAGATGCTAGAAAATCGAAGGTACACAAAAATGCTGGAGAAACTTAGTGGGTGCAGCAGCATCTATGGAGCGAAGGAAATAGGCAACGTTTCGGGCCGAAATGTTGCCTATTTCCTTCGCTCCACAGATGCTGCTGCACCCATTACTTAGGGCGCTGTCCGATTCACCTCTACCCCACTGTAGAAATTGGACTTTGTCCATGGAACTGGTGCGCTACAATGCTGAGACCTATGTTCTGCACTCTGTATCTTCCCCATTGCTCTATTGTACTTGAGTTTGGCTTGATTTTATTTATGTGTGATATAACCATATAACATATATAACCATATAACAATTACAGCACGGAAACAGGCCATCTCGACCCTTCTAGTCCGTGCCGAACACATCATCTCCCCTAGTCCCATATACCTGCGCTCAGACCATAACCCTCCATTCCCTTCCCGTCCATATAACTATCCAATTTATTTTTAAATGATAAAAACGAACCTGCCTCCACCACCTTCACTGGAAGCTCATTCCACACAGCTACTACTCTCTGAGTAAAGAAGTTCCCCCTCATGTTACCCCTAAACTTCAGTCCCTTAATTCTCAAGTCATGTCCCCTTGTTTGAATCTTCCCTACTCTCAGTGGGAAAAGCTTTTCCACGTCAACTCTGTCTATCCCTCTCATCATTTAAAAAACCTCTATCAAGTCCGCCCTTAACCTTCTGCGCTCCAAAGAATAAAGCCCTAACTTGTTCAACCTTTCTCTGTAACTTAGTTGCTGAAACCCAGGCAACATTCTAGTAAATCTCCTCTGTACTCTCTCTATTTTGTTGACATCCTTCCTATAATTAGGCGACCAAAATTGTACCCCATACTCCAGAATTGGCCTCACCAATGCCTTGTACAATTTTAACATTACATCCCAACTTCTATACTCATTCTATACTCATCTGAACACTATATCTGATCTGTTTGGACAGCATTCAGTACAGCATTCGCTGTACCTCAATACATATGGCAATAATAAAGGTAAACCAAGTTACACAAGTTGACAGCCAGTGTCTTTATCGACATAAAGTGCGGAATCAGGCTCTTCGGCCCAGCAAGTCCACACTGGCCATCGATCACCTGTTCACATTAGTTTTATGTTATTCCACTTTCTCATCCACTCACTGCACATTAGATATATGACAAGAGACTTTAGAGATACAATGTGGAAACAGGCCTTTCAGTCCACTGACTCCAAGCCAGCCAGTGATCACCCATACACTAGAACTATCGTACAAACTAGGGACAATTTACAATTTTACCAAAGCCAATTAACTAACGGACCTGTACGTGTTGGAAATGTGGGAAAAACCGGAGCACCCGGAGAAAATCCACACTGTTACAGGGAGAAATGAAAATTCCGTACAGACAGCACTTATAATCATGATCGAACCTGGGTCTCTGGTGCAGTAAGGTGGTAACTCAACCACTGCGCCACCTATGCTGCCCCAATAAAGCACGGGTATATTTGGGTATGGTCTAGGCTAATTTAACCTTGTGAACGGAGAATGAATTTGCACAGGTGGCGATATATCGTTTGATAGATAATCCAAAGCAAACTGTAGTTTAAACAAGGCTTTGGTGACCAAGAAAATAAATGCATACGTATAGCTGTGAATTATGAAGAGTTGGCTGCTATGCTTGGCAAAAACTATATTGTTGACTGACTGACTCTTCATTTTTTAGAAGATGCAGATGCCTAGGATTCACAAATTCAAAAGGACCATGGTTTACATGAGATCTTTCAAAAGTGCAAGTCAAAGGAATGTGGATAATGACATCTTCTCTCGCCCCACCTTACACAAGACATACAACAGTACAGTACAGGAACAGGCCCTTCTGCTTGCAATGTCTGTGCTGAACATGATGCCAGGATAAACTAATCTCTTCTGCCTTCACGTGATCCATCCCACCATTCCTTTCATATCCATGTGTTTTCTAAAAGACTCTCAAACACCACTATCATATCTGCCTCCACCACCACCCCTGGCAGTGGGTCCAGGCATCACTACAGTCCGTGTAAAAGAAAATGCCCACACATCCCCTTTAAATATTGCCCCTCTCGCCATAAAAGCTAAGCCTCAAGCCTTTGATATTTCCACATTAGGAAAAATGTACTGACTGTCTATCCTATCGATCCCTAGTTTACAGCATCTGTATTCCTAGGCCGTCTCCCATCCGAGTACTAAGCAAGCCTGAACCTGACCAGTTGTTTTTTTTAATGTATTGTGTCTCTTGTTTAAAGATGTATCTGAATTTGTAACTATGGCTGACCCCTGCAATGTGGCTGTTTGGGTAATGGAACTGCATCCTTACTGAATTTACAAATTACCACCTAAAAACAAATCAATCTTCACTTTAAAAATACCCAATGAATTCCACAGATTTACCACCTTATATCCATTCTAAAGGTGTCTCCTTTTATTCTGAGACTCTGCTTTCTGCTCCTGAACTCTCCCACTACTGGAAACATCCTCCTCACATCCTCTCTACCTAGGCCTCTCATTCTTCTGTAAGTTTCTATGAGATGCCCTCTCGTCCTTCTAAACTCCAGGCCCAGAGCATTCAAACGCTCATAAGTTAACCCAATCATCGCCAGGATGGATCATACTCGTAAACCTTCTTTGGACCCTTTCCCATGCCAGCATATCCTTCCCCAGATATGAACAAAAATGCTCACAAAAATACTCCAAATGTAGCGTGACCAGCTCCTCATAAAGCCTCTGCACTACATCCCAGTCAGAGTTAATGTTGCCAAAAGTGAGATCGAACATACTGGAGCAGGGAGGAAAGCCTTGTTTAAACAATGTGCCTTCAGCTTCACAATCGTGGATGAAAAGTGCGCTTCTACTTTTTTATTCCGAATGTTTTATTTTGAAAGATTGGCATTACAAGTTAAAACAAATCAAATGAAGTATTCTACACATAATTACTATACAATGGTGTCCGGTGACATCCCTGAATGGATATTGCTTCAGCTTCAGTCAGCAATGAGTGGATAGTTATTCTTCAATCGCTATATATACCACAAGTGGCAGAAAATATGTGAGACAGCGACCGAGATTAAACACGGCATTCATGGCTGATGAAACTGGTTCTGAATCTACAATAAGGTACACAACACTTTGTAACTACAGAGTAATCAATAACCTTAAACCTAAAAAATAGTTGTCACATTGATCAGATGGCCATTTTTATTTTCTCTTGTACTTGCATAATAGACATGCAATGGAATAACTTTCTTTCCTTTGAAAGAATCTTTTATGCAAAGGTTCGGACTGTTGCTGTATTGCATAAGAGCATCACCAAAATAAAAGAGCTAAAGAACCAGAAACAAACATCTTAGGTTTTTATGTGAATGTCCTGCACTTCTTCTGAGACGCATGGGCAGTCAAACAGAAGCATGTACATCAAAAGATCTCGTTACAGTGTAACACGGTCATGCACACAACCTCTTGCATAGCTCAACCCACATATAGTAAGGCACTATTTCCTCATCACAGCCCACTGTCCGTCAGTAAATTGGATGCCATGGACATCAAGAAGTACACAATAGCATTCCAGATGAAGAAATACATAAATGTTTAGGATGAGAGCAATTTATCATCTGTCACTTATGTGCTCACAAGATGAAGGAAATGTCTGAAAACGTATCGGCGCACAGTTTTAAATCAATATTCCCCCCCCCCCCCCCCCCCTCTACATCAATTTGAAAGCAGATGTGCTGTCAGCAGACTCAGTGCGTTCCAGCGTTGTTGTTCCGGATGCACACTGAGCAGGTTATACACAAAGAAAGGCTTGAAAGCATTCAAAGAGGGAAATCTCCAGGTCCAATGACCAATCTGCAATGTCCCAAAGCCAGCTTAGTCCTCATTCAGTTCAGCTGGTCTTCATACTGCTTGCGGAAGCAATCTCCTGCGGGGAAGAACTCCCAGCAACGTTCCTGATACATTTTCCATACGTAGGATTCCTGGTGGACAAAGGTAAAACGTTGAATGTAGAAACTGCAGACGCTGGTTTGTACCAAAGCTAGACACTGGAGTGCTGGAGTAACTCAGCGGGTCAGGCAGCATCTCCAGAGAAAAGGATAGGTGGCGTTTCGGGGTGCAAGCCTTCATCGGACGGATAGTAGTAGGAAGAGTGGGGAAAGAAAACTAGAAGCAAGAAAAAGTCAGGACAAATCAGGGCTGGCAACAGATAACCAAGCAAGGAGGTTCCCTGGTCGGCAGATTATTTGGTAGAGATGGGTGTGAGCATAAGAGGATACACCGTTGTCAACTACAATCAGTCTGAAGAAGGGGTCTGACCCAAAACATCACCCATCCTTTTTCACCAGAGATGCTGCCTGACCCACTGAGTTATTCCAGCACTTTGCGTCTTTCTAAAGTTAAAATGTTATTTAGCTAACTTTAGTTTAATCATGTTAGGTTAATTTAGTGATACAGCGTGGAAACAGGACCTTCGGCCCATCAAGCCCACACCGACCAGCAATCGCCCGTACACACCAGGGACAATTTACAGAAGCCACTTAACCTACAAACCTGCACGAATACGAGAGGAAACTAGAGCACCCGAAGAAAACCCACGTGGTCACAGAGAGAGCATACAATCTCCATACAGAGAGCACCCGAAGTCAGGATCCAACCTGGGTCTCTGGCGCTGAAAGGCAGCAACTCTATGAGCTGCACCATCGTGAGTTCCACTGTATCAAATGTCTTTGAACCATACATCCAGCTATTTGTATTCCATGATTAGAAAGTGATGTATCTTACCTGTCCTGTGTGCTCTGTTTCATCTTTATTAATAAGGTACATCAAGAAAAATCTGTTGGAAAAAAGACACCAATTGTCAGCATCTAAATAAGTATTATGCATACGGATCCACTACACCACTTATTTTCAAATATCACATCAATCATGGCAATGCATTGTTGCAATGTAGGTTTTTTGAAGAGCATTATTGATTTCTATCCATTTCCCTTCTGAAAACTACAATCCACTTTTGCATCCACTGTCTATGCACTCAAGGCAATTTACAGAGGCCAATTAACCTTTCTTGATTAGTACGGGTGTCAGAGTTTATGGGGAGAAGGCAGGAGAATGGGGTGAGGAGGGAGAGATAGATCAGCCATGATTGAATGGTGGAGTGGACTTGATGGGCCGAATGGCCTAATTCTACTTTCACATGATTGTATGAGGAATGTGGGGAATCCACTGTGGAGGATGATTATGTTAACTATTATGCAGTTGCTTTTTTTAGTATGGCTGTCTGGTAATACGAATATCACTGTAACTTAATTGGTACATGTGACAATAAAAGACCTTTGAAACCTTTGAAACTTTTGAACCTGCGAACCCGTTCATCTTTGGGATGTAGGAAGTAATCGGAGCACCAGGAGGAAACCCATGTGTCACAGGGAAAATGTGTAACCTCCACACAGACTGCTCCTGTGATCAGGATTGAACCTGGTTCTCCAGCACTGTGAGGCAGCAGCTCTACCAGCTGCCTTTAGATCTTAGCCACCAGCTCAGATTTGCAGGTTTGGAAGATAATGGCTGAGGCCCCAACAATTTTCCCTCGTACATCGCTCAGGTGAAGTCAGAAGCAACCAATCTTTCCTGAAGAAGCGTCTAGACCCGAAACGTCATCTATCCATGTTCTCCAGAGATGCTGCCTGACACAGTTGCTCCAACACTTTGTGTGTATTAACTAGCATCTGCAAGTTCTTTGTTTTTGCATGTTCACTTCACCCCATAAACAAAAAATTCTGAAGCTACGCAGTCCTCAGCCCCACACACACTTAAATATATACAGACTCTGCATTAGATGGCATGAATCACTTGTCTAATAGCTATGACATATATGTGTGTGTGTGTGTGTGTGTGTGTGTGTGTGTGTGTGTGTGTGTGTGTGTGTGTGTGTGTGTGTGTGTGTGTGTGTGTGTGTGTGTGTGTGTGTGTGTGTGTTCGTATTTTAGTTTAGTTTAGTTTAAAGATGCAGTGCGAAAACAGGCCCTTTGAGCCCCCAAGTCCGCACCGATCCCCACACACTAACACTATCCTACACACACACACTAGGGACAATTTACATTTTTACCAAGCCAATTGGCCTACAAACCTCTACGTCTTTGGATCACTCAATCACTCAAACTATTAAGCTGCAAGTTTAACAGTACAGCAACTTTCTTAGCAAGACATTTGCCTCCATCTGCTGGCACAGAGGGAATTGACAATGCTCTATGATGCAATGGATTCTGTCCTTAAAAGGATGTTTAATGGAACTGTGCATTAGGAAGGGATTGCTTTTCCTGGCAGTTTGCAGTCTTCCCATATAAATGCACCACTGATGAGGCAGCTTATTGTCTTTTCTTCTTTTCAGCCGCTCCGTTGATTAAAGACCGCAGGTCACTCACAGGCCTCGCCTCTGGGCAGATTGAGTGGCAGGCAATGGAAGTACTTACAGGTAATTTGCCAAATTGTGCTCCTGCAGTGTGTGAGTCTCAAAGCCGTGGGGCACCATGTCGAAGTAGTCATTGCCAATTCCACAGATGAAACACTTGGTCTGGAAGAACAGAAAAGGGAAACAGCAATGACCGGTAAAATGCTGATCAATCTTATCTGATGATTCTAATCAGTCAGCAGGAGAGATGAAGTCTAAAGGTGGGATGCATGGCAGATGCAGTTTAATGCGGATAAATGTGAGGTTATCCACTTTGGTAGCAAAAACAGGAAGGCAGATTACTAAGTAAATGGCGTCAAGTTGGGAAAAGGGGAAGTACAACAGGATCTGGAGGTCCTTGTACATCAGTCTGTGAAAGTAAGCATACAGGTACAGCAGGCAGTGAAGAAAGTGAATGGCATGTTGGCCTTTATAACAAGAGGAATCGAATATAGGAACAAAGAGGTCCTTGTGAGACCACGCCTGGAGTATTGTGTGCTGTTTTGGTCCCCTAATTTGAGGAAGAACATTCTTGCTATTGAGGGAGTGCAGCGTAGGTTTACAAGGTTAATTCCCGGGATGGCGGGACTGCCATATGCTGAGAGAATGGAGCAGCTGGGCTTGTACACTCTGGAGTTTAGAAGGATGAGAGGGAATCTCATTGAAACATATAAGATTGTTAAGGGCTTGGACATGCTAGAGGCAGGAAACATGTTCCCGATGTTGTGGGAGTCCAGAACCAGGGGCCACAGTTTAAGTATAAGGAGTAAGCCATTTAGAACGGAGACGAGGAAACACTTTTTCTCACAGAGAGTGGTGAGTCTGTGGAATTCTCTGCCTCAGAGGGCAGTGGAGGCAGATTTTCTGGATGCTTTCAAGAGAGAGAGCTAGATAGGGCTCTTAAAAATAGCGGAGTCAGGGGATATGGGGAGAAGGCAGGAACGGGGTACTGATTGGGGATGATCAGCCATGATCACATTGAATGGCGGTGCTGGCTCGAAGGGCAAAATGGCCTACTCCTGCACCTATTGTCTATTGTCTGTTGAGCCATACAGTGTGGAAACAGGCCCATCTGCCCAATTTGTCCACTGACCAACATGCCCTATCTACACTAATCCCACCTTTAGACTTCAGAAATACGTGGAATCAGGCCCTTCGGCCCATCTTGCCCACATATCCCATCTGAACCAGTCCCATTTTTATACTTCAGAGATGCAGCGTGGTAACAGGCCCTTGTCCAACCGTCCACACAGACCAGCGATCACACCATAAAACAGCACTATCCTACACAGTAGGGCCAATTAACAGAAGCTAATTAACCTACAAACCTGTACATCTTTGGAGTGTGGAAACTGGAGAACCTGGAGAAATTCCATGCCCGTTTCCACATTGTATCTCTACGCAATAACGGGGAGAATGTACAAACTCCATACAGACAGCACCCATAGTCAGGATCAAACCCAGGTCTCTGGTGCTGTTAGCCAGCAACTGTACCACTGCATCACTGTGCCGCCCTCACACCTGCCTGTTGTTGGCCCATATTCCTCTAAATCTGTCCTATCCACGTACCTGTCTAAATGTTTTTGTTGTGAAAGTACCTGTCTCAACTACCTCCGGCAGCAGCTCGTTCCATATTCCTACCACCCTTTGTGTAAAAAATGTTGCCCCATAGGTTCCTATTAAATCTTTCCCCCCCTCATCTTAAACGTATGTCCTCTGATTCTCGATTCCTCTACTTTTCCATCACATGTCCTAACTCATTATGCTCCAATTCGGTTTTCATTCCTGAATCATCTCTGATTGGTCACATAAACGGTGGGAAAGTTATGAAAAGGAATTTGAGATGTTTTGCATAACTGAAATTAAATTGAACACAAAATTATTTGTCCAACAATTTAAACCTGGCCGATGTAATTCCCACACAAAACATAACTAGGAAATTGCAAACAGCTTTCTTATGTGGACATTCATGTCGACAGAGAAGCAACAAATAAAGCTCCTTGCCTGAAATACCCTTTGGCAGCCAACAAAAGCCCACATCCAGTTGTGCTGGCTGTCCAAAGCTCTAAATGTTTCCGAATGTCAAAAATAAAATGTTCCACTTTTGCTTCCCTCAGCTGAGCAAACCATTGCAGTTAATATAAGGGCTGATCAGGTTAGACGTTGTGCATTAACCATCAGTTCCCTGGTAAATGGTGGGGAATCTCAGCGAGATGGAGCTCTGCTCCAGACTCTGTGAGACAGTCAAGTGACAGGGACCATTGATCAGAGTGCCAACATCTGTGAGTAATGTCAGGACTTCTGCATTTCACAGTACATGTGCCAAAGCCCCAGAGATGCAATGGACTTTCCTGCAAGTTCTGTGCCAATCATTCTTCCTTCGGCCTCTGTCACTAATCAAGCCTTTATTGATGTAGAAACAAGGAACTGCAGGCACATGTAGACACAAATTGCTGAAGTAACCCAACAGGTCAAGCAGCATCTCTGGCGAACATGAACTGGTGACGTTTCAGGTTGGGTCTGAAAAAGTCACCTATCCATGTTCTCCGGGGATGCTGCCCGACCCACTGAGTTGCTCGTACACTAAGAGTCTTCTTTTTTGTCACCCTTCACAAAAGAGGCCTTGCAACATTGCTCTGACATTTTTTAGTGTCTGACCTTGAAATTGCAGTGAGAGAATGCAAAGATAAGAAGCACTCAACCAAAAGTTGGCTCCAGAGATAAGGGCACATATTCTGTGGTCTTCTCAGGTACCTTAATGCAGACATCGCTATTCCAAGTGTTGAAACTCTTACCTCCATGTCTTCCTTAACTTGCTCCTGCTGGTCCCTCAGTTCACCAAAGGCATCGATAATTAGACCTGAGTTAAAAACAAGAACAAGATCACTTTGATGGATTTTGTGGTGGTCTCTGAAATGAGCAGTGCAGTGGATTGCAAACATGTTTCATGTTGAGGCATTGGACAAAGTTATTGCTAAGATAGATACAAAGTGCTGAAGTAACTCAGCAAGTCAGGCAGAATCTCAATTACAATTTAAAGAAAGAACAGCACAGTGGCGCAGCAGTAGAGTCGCTGACTTACAGTGCCAGAGACCCGGGTTCGATCCTGACTATGGGTGCAGTTTGTAAAGTGTTTGTACGTTCTCCCTCTGACCGCATGAGTTTTCTCCAGGGGCTCCGGTTTCCTCCCACACTCCAAAGACATATACTGTAGGTGTGTAGGTTAATTGGCTTTGGTAAAATTGTAAAATATCCCCAGTGTGTTATCTGAATAACATGGGTTGGTGACGTTTCCAGTCAGGACCCTTCTTCAGACCTTCTTCATCACCTGTCCATTTTCTCCAGAGATGCTGCTTGACCCGCTGAGTTACTCCAGCAATTTGTGTCTATCTTTGGTATAAACCAGTATCTCCATGATATTGCTACTTTTGTGAAAACAATGGATATGCCCATTACTATTTCTGCAAATAAATCCAGGCATAGTTATTGCCATTTTTTTTTTGTTATTATTGTTCTCCACGCAAGTAACGTGTATTAATTGATAAATAAAGTTTGAAGAGCTAAATTTGACTTATTTTTGTACTGGTCCACCACCAATTTTCCAGCAACTGGTCGTCCTTTAATCTTCTTGTAATCCGTACAAAATTACGAGTGCACTTAAACATCCCCCCTCCCCCCCCTCCTGGAAGTTCCCCCAGTAATGTGATGCCTAGGCTGGGTGAGGAGACCGATCCCTACCTCATTGGGTCTCCAAAGCCTATCAGCAGATCGAATTTGTCCCCTACAGCCAGGGCTACGAAACTCCGACCAGGCAGATCCCTCCCCAAAGCTGACTTCCGAGGCCGACTGCAGGTCGGTATCGCGGCCTCGTTCAGGTACCATTGGACTCCTCTTGGAAGCCATGACCTCTGTTAGTCTGGCAAAATGGATAATCCGGAAAGGCTCAGGAACCAAGGGTGCTGGAAAATCAGTGGTGGATCTGTAATATGATTATGAGCACCTCTAATCAGTCATAAATAGTTCTGACAGAGAATTTCATACCTTGAATGATGGCCAGCAGGATGACAATTACAAAGAAAAAGAAGGTGATGTCAAAAATGATTCGATATATTTCATATTCATCCCCGGCTGGGTCTTCAATCTCATCGCCAATGCCTCCACCAGCACGGACGCCCACATACATGTGGAACATGTAACACTGTAATAAAATCACAGCTCAGTCACCACAACTTCAGATAAGACATATGAGCAGATATGGGTGGCATACAGCAACACAATGGCGTAGTGATAAGAGTTGCTGCCTTACAGGGCCAGAGACCCGGGTTCGATCATGACTATGGGTGCTGTCCGTATACAGTTTGTATGTTCTCCCTGTGACTGCGTGGGTTTTCTCTGGTTTCCTCCCACATTCCAAAGACGTGCAGGTTTGTAGATGAATTGGTTTCTGTAAATTGATCCTAGGGTGCAAGATATAAGTAGTTCACAGGTGGTGCGGACTTAGCGAGGAGAAAGGCGTGTTTTCGCGCTGTATCTCTAAAGTCTAAATTTGCATTGGAGGCAGGTCAGAGAAGGTCAATTGAGAATGTTCTTCAGATGAAGGAGTTGGCTGATGAGAAGTTGAGCAAGTTCAGCCTATACCCTTTGGGGTTGAGAAGTTTGAAACTTTGGAGTCTGTGGTGGTTGCCAATGTAGAAGGGACGGCTTATCTCCTCAAAGGAGATGTGCATACAAGGTGGCATCAGTAGGAGAGAATATTGTGCTACACCCATACCCTGTATTTGCCTTTTTTAGATAGGCACAGACACAAAATAAAACAGCTCGTAGATCAGTGGTGAGTCTATCTAACAAGTCAGTTTATTGAAGGCTTTAACAATGCACACCAGAAACACTCTGAGAGAACCCAAAATGTTTCAAAGATTCACAGTACCTCAAGTATTTTATATTTTCAAGGCACATTGGTTACTTGCACATTTGAAGTAGGTCATCATTGACCAATGTCTCTGTAACCTTTCATCTTTGTCTTTCCGCAGAGTTATCTTTAACCCAACGCTTTGTGTTAACTCAAAAATCTGCTTCACATAGATACCATAGATGGCAATATCTCTGTAAGGAGAATTGGTGGGGTCTACATATCAAAGAAGGCTGCTCGTTAATCTCTGAGAGACTTGCCTGCCAAACACAGTGACAAAGAGCAACTGTAATCTCAGGTTTGCAACAGATAAGAACTTAAACAGAACTGCGAGCAACTATTTCCCCTCAATCGATAAGGAAACCAGCTGTTAAGAAGAGTGACACAAAAAGCTGGAGTAACTCAGCGGGACAGGCAGCATCTCTGGAGAGAAGGAATGGGTGATGTTTCGGGTCGAGACCCTTCTTCAGAAGAATGTACTGGTTTGATTACTTTTAGCTATTTACAACCCTCAATGTTTACTTATCGATGCTAGCTCTGCCGTGGAAGTTAAATCCACATCCATGTATTGTCCTCCTAACATCCTGTGCCGACCATTGTTCCTATCGTGTTTCCCCAGCATTTGAGCTCCCATATAATGTCCAACATTTCCGACAACAGCATTGGTTCTGATTTGGTGAGTATGAAGACAGGTTCTGACCTGAAACGTCACCTATCCATGTTCTCCAGGGATACTGCCTGACCCGCTGAGTCACTCCAGCATTTTGCATCTATCTTTGGTATAAACCAGCAGCTGCCATTTTTGTTTCTACATACTAGCTGGTAAACCAGCATCGGCAGTTCTTTGTTTCGGCATAGATTCAAAATTGAGGGTTTCCATTTAATTGAGAAGTAGAAGGAACGTTTTCTCTCAGTGGGCTATGGATCTGTGAAATTCTACAGCCCAGAGAGAGCAGCAATGGTTGACTCATGGAAGCCAGAATGGTCAGATTTCTGGACTCAGGAAGTCAAGTGAAACAAGAAATGGTAAGGTAAATGGGTTGAGGCCCAGATCAGATCAGCCACAATCATATTGAATGGCAGAACAGCAGGTACGAGGCTACTGGTTTTCCTGAACCTTGTGTTCTTTTGTATGTTTAAGAGTCAGACTAGACAAGTGAATTAAATCGCAAATAGTATGCCACTTACCGTCAACATATCATCGCACTTCATATCTGGAGTGTCTCCATCCTCACTTTTGTTGTAGAATTTACGGAAGAAATTAAAAGCAACCACGGTGTACAGATAGACCACGACGGCTAATAAGCCCACAGTTAAAACCAGCTGTGCGGGAGCAAGGAGCAAATGCATGTCAGATTTTCATTAAATAGTTAATGGTCAAAAGTTATGAAAAATTGTAACATGTATTAGCAGAGAACACAGAACTCTGTCTTTCATTCAACAGGCCTTTCATGTTGAATGATTCTATATTTGATGTTAATTCATCTGACTCACTGTTCAATTTATAACTTATGTTAAATTAGGACAAGCAGATCTCAGTGCTTTACCTTTTAAATCTGAAGAACTGCCTACTAAATGGGAAATACTCACTCCTAGAGTCATACAGCATGGAAACAGGCCCTTCAACATTCCCACTCCAACCAAACTTCCCCATTTACACGAGTTCCATTTGCCTGCATTTGGCCAGTACCCCTCTAAGCCTTTCCTATCCATGTATCTGTCCAAATGCCTTGAAAATGTTGTTATAGTATAAGCCTCAACTACCTCCTCTGACAGTTCATTCCATGAAAAAATTGCCCTTTAGGTTCCTATTAAATCTTTCCACTTATACCTTAAACCTATGTATGTCCTCAGCTTCTCGATTCCCCTACTCTGGTTAAAAGACTGTGCATTTAATCCTTTGATGATCTTATCCACCTCTATAAGATCACCCCTCATTCCCCTGCACTACAAGAAATAAAATCCTAGCCTGCCCAACCTCTCCCTGTAGCTCAGGCCCTCAAGTCCTGGCAACATCCTCGTCAAGCTCCTGTTTACCCTTTTCACTCATGATATTAACGTTTCTTTGCATTCTTCTACTAACCTGCTCTCAGGATTTTAAATGTAGAAACACACACGTCCAAGTTTTAGTACCTGTTTGCCATTGTGCGTCACTGATGAAAGGATAGTCCGCAATGTTTTAAATCCCATCGCGATATCCAGCAGGTGGGCAGCAAAGAAGAAGTTGTTATAATGTCCTAGAATTGACATAGTCATGTACCAGGCAAGGTATAAGAACGACTGCAAACAAAGAGAAGCAGGAATTACATACAGACAACAGCCAGAACTTTGGTGGAGACACAAGGAACTGCAGATGCTGGCTTACAATAAAATAGACAGAAAAGTGACCCTCCTTTCTCCCCCTCTTCCCCGTGCCCCACCTGTTTGTGCATCCATTTCTCTCTCTCGCTCTCCTTTCCTCCTATCCATTTCCACCTATATTCCTTCCTCACATTTTGTGCCTTATTTCTTAGCCACAGTCATAGAGATAAACAGTGTGGAAACAGGCCCTTTGACCCAACTTACCCACGTTGACTAACATGCATCATCTATACTAATCCCACCTGCCCGCTCTTGGCCCATATCTCTCTAAACCTACCCTAGGAGGATGCTAGGAGGCTGCAAGGTGACTTGGATAGGTTGGGTGAGTGGGCAAATGCATGGCAGATGCAGTATAATGTGGATAAATGTGAGGTTATCCACTTTGGTGGCAAAAACAGGAAAGTAGACTATTATTTGAATGGTGGCCGATTAGGAAAAGGGGAGATTCAACGAGACCTGGGTGTCATGGTACACCAGTCATTAAAAGTAGGCATGCAGGTGCAGCAGGCCGTGAAGAAAGCGAATGGTATGTTAGCATTCATAGCAAAAGGATTTGAGTATAGGAGCAGGGAGGTTCAACTGCAGTTGTACAGGGTCTTGGTGAGACCACACCTGGAGTATTGCGTACAGTTTTGGTCTCCTAATCTGAGGAAAGACATTCTTGCCATAGAGGGAGTACAGAGAAGGTTCGCCAGACTGATTCTTGGGATGTCGGGACTTTCATATGAAGAAAGACTGGATAGACTCGGCATGTACTCGCTAGAATTTAGAAGATTGAGGGGGGGATCTTATAGAAACGTACAAAATTCTTAAGGGGTTGGACAGGCTAGATGCAGGAAGATTGTTCCCGATGTTGGGGAAGTCCAGAACAAGGGGTCACAGTTTAAGGATAAGTGGGAAGTCTTTTAGGACCGAGATGAAAATAAAATTCACACAGAGAGTGGTGAATCTGTGGAACTCTCTGCCACAGAAGGTAGTTGAGGCCAGTTCATTGGCTATATTTAAGAGCGAGTTAGATGTGACCCTTGGGGCTAAGGGGATCAGGGGGTATGGAGAGAAGGCAGGTACAGGATACTGAGTTGGATGATCAGCCATGATCATATTGAATGGCGGTGCAGGCTCGAAGGGCCGAATGGCCTACTCCTGCACCTATTTTCTATGTTTCTATCCATGCACCTGTCTAAATGTCTCTTAAATATTATGTTCGTACCTGCTTCAACGACCACCTCCAGCAGATTGTCTCATATATTCACCACCCTTTGTGTAAATAACTTACCCCTCAAGTTCCTATTAAATGTTTCCCCCCCCCACCCCCCACACCTTAAGCTTATGTCCTCTGGTTCTTGATTCTCCTCTTCTAGGCAAAAAACTCTGCGTATTTACGCAATCTATTCCTCTCATTTTGTACAGCTATATAAGATCACCTTTATAAATCTGTTATCTCACACCTTTTGTCTTTTCATCTTTGGCCAATCATTTGCCAATCAAACCCCCTCTGGCTCTGTAAAGCAGCAACTGTATCGTTATGCCACAGTGCTGCCCAGTAATGGAACTGGTTTTGCTGATGTCCAATTTTAAATTATGGTGGTATATTTAAAGGTATCACGTTAGAAATCCAGGCCACAAAGCTCTTGAATAATATTTTCTAATTGCACTGAAATTTGTAGAAAGAGTTTCTTAATTCTGGACAATTTATGAAAAGCACCAATTTTCAGGAAAGGTACAAAGCCTCATTTACCAGTGGGGCTCCCAAGCAGGTGAACGGGATTTACAAATGAGGAAACTAAAAGAGTTAGTATGTAGGAACAAGGAACTGCAGATGCTGGCTAACACAAAAGGATACAAAGTGCAGGAGTAACTCATGGAATCATGCACCATCTCTGGAGAACATGGATAGGTGACGTTTCAAGTCGGGCCCTTCGGCCCACAATATTTGTGGCAAACATGATGCCACGTTAAATTGATCTCATCTGTCTGTACATGATCCACATCCTTCTATTCCCTGCATTTCCATGTGCCTATCCAAAAGCTTCTTATACGCCACTATCATATCTGCCCACCACCACCTCTGGCAGTGCGGTCCAGGTACTCTGTGTAAAAAAACTTGCCCGCACATCTCCATTAAGCTTTCCCCCTCTCACCTTATAGCTATACCCTCCAGTGTTGGACATTTCCACCCTGGGAAAAAGGTTCTGACTGTCCACCCTATCTATGCCAATTAAAAAAACAATAATGCTTGGTGTTCTGAGACCTAATTATGTCAAAGAGTTGCAAACTTAATTGTCATTGATTGAACCATTCAATATTCACAATGTGTTTCACATTTTCTATTGCATTATGTAAATTCAATATTAAATGAGGAGCACATTCATTAAAAGAACATTATGAGCGATATGGAAATGAAAGCAGAAAAATGTTGGCCATCATGATGCTATTTCTGGGCACGGAGCATTGCATTCAAGGTAATCTCTGTGAGATGAAATAAAACTGAAGTTAGTAAGCTGTCTAGGTCAAATTTATAACAATTTCAGTATTGTGTTATGATTACATTCCAAGACAGATAGTCATAGTGGGGAAACAGGCACTTCGGCCAAACTTGCCCACACCAATTAACATGCCCCATCTACACTGGTCCCACCTGCCTGCATTTGGCCCATATCCCTCTAAACGTGTCCTATCCATGTACCTGTCTGAATTTTTCTTAAATGTTATGATAGTACCTGCCTCAATTCTCGTTGCATATAACTATTCCTCTCACGATTTTGTACACCTCTATAACATCACTTGTCATCCTTCTTCACTCCAAAGAATGGAGACCTAGCCTGCTCAACCTCTCCCTATAGTTCAGACCCTCGAATCCAGGCAACATCATAGTGCCCAAAGCATAATACTCTAAATGTGACCTCACTAACGTATTATATAACTGCAACATGCCCTCCTAACTTCTATACACAGTACTCTGACTGAAGAAGTCCAATGTACCGACAGCCTTTTTGAACACCCTATCTACCTGTGATGCCACTTTCAAGGAAAAAGGTAAGGTCAAAGACTAAAGAATACAATCACTGGCATGGAAGTTTGTTAAATCGAACTAAATTTCAATTCCCGGTAAAATGAGAAAAAATATATATGGTGCTCATAAAGTTGGTGATGTGACTGAGAGGGTTGATGATGGAAATCATGTTGGTTCTAGATTTGACAAAGGTAGCTTCTGGTTCCCCTCTTTTCTTCCACCTCTGTCATTATGATAGATGCAAGAATTCAGACATGTTCTCAACAGCCGATACATTGGTTTGGATTATTATTATTGCCACATGCATCAGTTTAGTTTTAGTTTAAAGATGCCGTGTGGAAACAGGGTCCACCGAGTCAGCGTTAACTAATGAGCACGTACAGTAGTTCTGTCCTACACACGAGGAGCCATTTACAGAAGCCATTTAACTTAAGAACTTGCACATCTTTGGAATTACAGTAAGAAGCCGAGACACCTGGAGAAAACCCACGCGGTCACAGGGAGAATGTGCAAACTCCATGCAGACAGCACCCATAATCAGGATTGAACCTGGGTCTCTGGTGCTGTGATGCAGCAATTCTATCGCTGCGCCACTGTGTCGCCCTAATACAGTAAATACCTTTATTATGCGAGTTGTCTAAGCAAATCTTATCAAGCGTGAGCACAACAAAAGAGAAAGTGATCAAAGTGCATGAGATAGTGTTTCCTGGTTACATAGAAACATAGGAAATAGGTGCAGGAGTAGGCCATTCGGCCATTCGAGCCTGCACCGCCATTCAATATGATCATGGCTGATCATCCAACTCAGTATCCCATCCCTGCCTTCTCTCCATACCCCCTGATCCCATTTAGCCACAAGGGCCACATCTAACTCCCTCTAAAATATAGTCAATGAACTGGCCTCAACTACCTTCTGTGGCAGAGAATTCCACAGATTCACCACTCTCTGTGTAAAAAATGATTTTCGCATCTCGGTCCTAAAAGACTTCCCTCTTATCCTTAAACTGTGACCGCAAGTTCTGGACTTCCCCAACATCGGGAATAATCTTCCTGCATCTAGCCTGTCCAACCCCTTAAGAATTTTGTAAATTTCTATAAGATCCCCCCCTCAATCTTCTAAATTCTAGCGAGTACAAGCCGAGTCTATCCAGTCTTTCTTCATATGAAAGTCCTGACATCCCAGGAATCAGTCTGGCGAACCTTCTCTGTACTCCCTCTATGGCAAGAATGTCTTTCCTCAGATTAGGAGACCAAAACTGTATGCAATACTCCAGGTGTGGTCTCACCAAGACCCTGTACAACTGCAGTAGAACCTCCCTGCTCCTATACCCAAATTCCTGGTTCATTGCATCCCAGCACAATCCTCATCCATGTATATCACTTACATTGTCCGTAAACACGACACCCAGCTTCCAGATCTGATACTTGACATCAATAGAGTTAAGTCTGCAGGAAACAAAACCAATCAACTGATTAGGTTTAACAACTGAATGACATGGGAAGATAAATATTTTGCAGGAAATATTTGCCAGGAACAGAGAGCGAAATAACCTTATGAAGGTTAAAGCATTTGTTGATCGAGGGGATTAAAAGTGAGCTGCCATACATTAAACCATGTGAACGTCTCCCAGTGATCCACTCCAATATCAGTCCAATAGAGTCATGGAGAGTCATATAGCATAGAAACAGGCCTTCGACCCAACTTGCCCACACCAACCAACATGCCCCATCGTCACGTCCCACCTGCCTGCATTTGGCCAATAACCCTCTCAACCTAAGAAAGACACAAAATGCTGGACTCGGTCTGATGACGGGTCACAACCCGAAACGTCACTTATTTCTTATCTCCAGAAATGCTGCCTGACCTGCTGTGACTCCAGCATTTCGTGTCTATCTTCGGTGTAAACCTGCATCTGCAGTTCCTTCTTACACAGCCCCTCTAAACCTACCCTTTCCTTCCAGACACCTGCCACCCTTTGTGAAGAAACAGTTACCCCTCAGGTTCCTATCAAATCTTTCTCACCTCACCTTAAACCCATGTCCACTGGTTCACGATTTCCCTACTATGGGCAAGAGGCTGTGCGTTTACCCAATCTATTCCTCTTCTAATTTTGTACGCCTCTATAAGATCACCCCTCATGCTTCTGCACTCCAAAGAATAGAGTCCTAGCCTGCTCAACCTCCCCCTATAATCTCTCCCAAAAATGTCACCCATCACTGTCCTCCTGAAATGCTGCCTGACCAGGTGAGTTACTTCAACAGTCTGGGTCTTTTTTTGTAAACCAGCATCTGCAGTTCCTTGTATTATTTTGATTATGTTGCCTGCTTTCCAGAGGCTGCATGAAGTGTAGACTGAGTTGAGGGGCAGGAGACAGGTTTGCGTGTTGGACGGGCTGTATTCAAAACTCTCTGCGATCTCTTATGCTCTTGGGAAGAGCAGTTGCCAAACCAAGTTAAGAAGCATCCAAAAATGATGCTTTCTGTGCTGCATCTGAAGAAAATAGTTATTGGATATCAAATTTCCTTAGTTTCGATTCAGGAGATGCATTGATATGTTTTTTTGACCTTTATGTGTTTGGACCAAGACCATTTTTCTGTGCAATAATGTTCCATGTTCTAGGACAAATTGTTGGTGGTATTTATGCCTAGGAATTTGAAGCTTTGACCATCTCCAACTTTGACATAATTGACACAGACGGACATGTACATGTTGACCTTGTCGATGGTGCTAAAGCCAGGCCGCTCACTGCATGCTGGTCCCAGAAATGGATCTGCAATCATTCATTACCATCGCTCCATTATTAAAGTTCTAATCCAACAATAGCATTTCTTACTCTAATTATGCTGTTTTTAATCTCCTCTTAGATCTCTCACTTTAATCAGACTAACACCAACTAGAGAGCGGTCCTGAGCTACCATCTAACTAATTGGAGACCTTCAGACTATTTTTAATCAGACTTCACTGGACTTTGGCTTGCACTAAATGTTCCCTTTATCTTACATCTGTACACTGTGGACGGCTTGATTGTAATCATATATAGTCTTTTCGCTGACTGAACAGCTCGCAATGATAAAGCTTTTCACTGTACCTCAGTACAATATCGTACCTCACTATAAGAAGCCACATTGCCACTTTTCATTTCACTGCACATCTCGTACATGTGTATGTGACGAATAAACTTGACTTGACTATACATGATTATAATCGAGCTGTCCACGGCACACAGTTACAGGATAAAGGGTATAACGTTTAGTGCAATGTAAAGTCCAGTAAAGAATAATTAAACAGAGACACAAAATGCCAGAGTAAGTCAGTGAGTCAGGCAGCATTTCTGCAGAAAAAGGATAGGTGACATTTTGGGTCGGGGTTGATGAAGGGTCCTGACCCGAAACGTCACCTATCCTTTTTCTGCAAAGATGCTGCCTGACTCGCTGACTTACTCCAGCACTTTGTGTCTATTTTTGGTACAAACCAGCATTTACAGTTCTTTGTTTCTCCATAAGGAATAATTAAAGATAGTGTGAAGGTCTTCAATGAGGTCGATTGTAGGTCAGGACCATTCTCTAGAGGACGGTTCAATTGTCTGATCCGTTCTCTACATTATCCACGACATTGAAATAAAAAACTGCATCAAAGTGTGGGAAGATTGATGCAGATTTGACTCTTTACTGCATTTATCTCAAAACATTTTAGAACCATGTGAACATAGAATGTTTCACAAGGAAAACGTGACATGGTTGTAAAATGTTTTGAGATAAATGCAGTAAAGAGCCAATACTGCGTCAATCTTCACACACTTTGATGCAGTTTTGTTCTCTAACATAAGCTCTTCGGTCAAAGCTTGTTGCTCAAAGAGATGTCTTCTCTTGCTTTGAACACATATGCACTGATCAATTCTTCTCATGGGCAATTAGGGACAGACAATTGACAGGTTGGCTAAGTCTGCAAAGCCCACATCCCTTGAATGTATTAAAAAAACACCCAGGTAGACTGCAGTTGCTAATCTAGCATTTTTAATCAGTTAAATCTAAAAATTGGGCTGTAGGAAATTAGAGAATCAAGTCAAATTCAAACGTTTTAAAGTATCAGCCAAAAAATAGTTAAAAGAAATATGCAGAGATAACTTCAGGTTTTAGCATTGAGCTGAATAAATCATAAATATAAAATAACCTTTCATACGAATATTAAAGGAGAGAATCTCTTTGACAATTTAATTGGATTTCACCAGAGGCAGCCAGGGTCCCAATGAAAAGATTTTTTTTTCAAATGTTGCCTGTGAAAGTATATATTGGGCCTCAGGATTTTACTTTACCTTACTTTTTGAGATACAGCACGGAAATTGGTCCACTGAGTCTGAGAAAACCAGTGATCACCCCATGCACTTTCACTATCCTACACACTAGGGATAATTTCCAATTTCACTTAAACCTACAAACCCACGCGGTCACAGAGAGAGCATGCAAACTCTGTATGGACAGCATCCTCAGTTAGGATTGAACCGGATCTCTGATGCTGAAAGGTAGCAACTTTACTGCCACCTTTGCCAAGAGGAAGTTGCTTTATATCACAGGTATGAGAGGGCAGAAGACTTTCAAGATCCATCTTGTGGAGCATGGTAGGGAGCAAATAAACAAATTCTCCTTTAGAAGTCAACCATTTCACAGGGTCTCATAAAGAACAGGAGCAGACAGGTCCATCTTTTGTACATTTGTCAATTTTCCTTTCAAAGTGGATAATGATATATTTCCACAATATACTCCCTGACCTCTCATTAAGCTATCTATATTCAAACTGCTATGCTGAAAGAATTCCATGGATGCAATCAAACCAAGGCTGCATCTCTGTGGGTGGCTCATTTGTGTGAATGGAACAAGCAAGAATCCAGAGGCAATAATCATAGAGTTATATAGTGTGGAAATAGGTCCTTTGGCTCAACTTGCCCACACTGACCAACATGTCCCATCTACGCTAGTCCCACCTGCTTGTGTTTGGTCCATAACCCTCTAAACCTTTCTTATCATGTACATGTCCAAATATTTTTTAAACATTGCGATCATACCCTGTCTCAACTACTCCTCTGGCAGCCCATTCCATACACCAACCACCCTTTTGACATTAGACAATAGGTGCAGGAGTAGGCCATTTGGCCCCTCGATCCAGCACCGCTATTCAATGTGATCAAGGCTGATCATCCGCAATCAGTACCCCGTTCCTGCCTTCTCCCCATATCCCTTGATATCCCCATATCTTTAAGAGCTCTGTCTAGCTCTCTCTTGAAAGCATCCAGAGAACAACCTCCACCGTCCTCTGAGGCAGAGAATTTGTGGTAGTAAATTCGAGATACTTCACAGAGCTTAAGGATTACCCCGTCAGCATTTCCAAATTGGATTGTGGTCAATTTTGACTCCACTGTGACTGCTAAACCTTGCTGTGCTACAGTTTTGGATAAATCAAGATCTCCAGCTGGTTAGCAATAGGGAACAAGCAAGGACATAACACCATCATTCCAGCCAGCCAGCCTCAATGTAGATGCCAAACAGGTAATGCAAGCTATTAATACTTGGAATGTCATTCACAGTAAGAACTTAAGCAAGTCGTGAAACAGTCAACATCCAAGAGATAGATTGTCATCGAATCATATAGGCCCATCAGCCCAACTTGTCCTCACCGACCAAGATGTCCCATCTACATTAGTCCCATCTGCCTGGGTTTGGCAGTCTCAATGATTCTTAAACATTGCAATAGCACCTGCCTCAACTACCTTCTCCGGCAACTCGTTCCATACACCCACCCCCCTTTGTGTAAAAAAGATACCCCTCACGGTCCTATTAAATCTTTCCCCCTCACCTTAAACCAATGTCCTCTGGTTCTTGATTCCCCTACTCTGGCAAGAAATTCTCTGCATTTACGCAATCAATCCCTCTAACGATTTTGTACACTTCTATAAGCACCCCTCATCCTCCCATGCTCTAAGGAATAGATAGCATGTACATCTTTGCTGGGAGATTGTCCACTGAAAAGCTAACCCACCTTGAAATAGATACTTTCCAGTCATATGAGTATTTGAATTACGAGTTTAAAAGGACCGGCCTTTCATCCTTCCATAAATGCACAGAAAGATGATAGAAGGATATGAAGGCCCCAGGAACTGCAGATGCTGACAATTTGAGCAACTCAAAGTGATGGATGAACTCAATGGGCCAGGCAGCATTTCTGAAGGACATGGATCTTACGATTTGGATTGACCCTTATTCAGGCTGATTATTTTGAGAGGGGAAAAGCTGGAAGAGGTGGGGGATCCAGAAGGCCCCAAAGGGTAGTAGGTGTATGGAACGGGCTGCCAGAGGAGGTAGTTGAGACAGGTACAATCATAATGTTACTCCAGCACTGTCACTTTTTATAGGTGATGATTACTGTCGGCATGACTAGGCAACTGTAACATACACTCAATCTTTGCCACTGAACAACAAAGGATCCAGATCACATTTCCAATGTCAATTAAATCATCCAGAAACCTGTGAAGATTCTCATTTATAATAGACAGCAGGAGTATATCGTGTTTGATTACGTTGTACTAAAGGGAAGTTTTGCTTTTGAATAACTTGTTGAAACAAATCATCAAGCTCGTGAACTCCAGATAGGATTTTATAAACATTTTAAATAAATAAATTACAGTATGCACACCCGCGTGTGAACTTCCACCTCCCAGTTTTAGTTTAGTTTAGTTTAAAGATACAACACAGAAACAGGCCCTTCGGCCCACCAAGGACATACCAACCCAGTGATCTCCGCACACAAGCACTACCCTACACACTAGGGACAGTGCATAATTTATTTTTAACCAAAGCCTATTAACTGACAAACCAGTATGTCTTTGGAGTGTGAGAGGAAACCAGAGCACCTGGGGGAAACCCACACGACCATGGGGAGAATGTGCAAGCTCCATACAGACAGCACCCATAGTCAGGATGGAACTCGAGTCATTGGCGCTGTTAGGTTGCAACTCTGTTGCTGCGCCACTGTGATGCCCCCACTGCAAGAAAATAGATTACTTGAGACAAAGCAATACGTTCTTATACTTGAAGATTGACATAAAAAACCTCGAGTAACTCAGCTGGTCAGGCAGCATCTCTGGAGAAAAGGAACAGGTGACCTTTCTGAGGATCAGGGGAAAGGGAAACGAGACATATAATGAATGAATGAATAAGTTTATTGGCCAAGTATGTACGCATACAAGGAATTTGCCTTGGTGCTCCGCTCACAAGTGACATCACAACATACAGTGAACCATTAAGAATAAAACATTAAGAATAAAACGTTATAGTTTAAACAGTGATATGGAGACTTATAGAGATATAGTGTTACACTGGAATGGTTTCATAGCATTTGTTAACACTACTCACACTGCACAGAAGGAGTTTTCTTTCTTGGGCTTTTTCTTTTCTTGCGCATCACTGAAATCCAAAGCAGCTTTGTCCATGCCCAACAATTCACTAATCCTGTCCCGACCGTAGAATTCTCCATACTTGTCCATAACCTGCAGGGATGCATGGTAAGATGTGACCAAAATATTTTACTGCCATATTAAGATATGTGTCTGGACCTATGATGAGAGTAACAGCAGATAAAACACGAGTAAAGGGTGTTTTATTGACAAATGTCCTGAAACAGAACAATGACATTTAGTTTAGTTTATTTAGTTTTAACATACAGCGCAGTAGCAGTCCATTCGGCCCACTGAGTTCATGCCAACCAGTGATCACCCCCTACACTAGCACTATCCAACACACACAAGGGACAATTTACAATTTTACCAAGCCACTTTAGCATACAAACCTGTACGTGTTTGGAGCGGGTTTGCAGGTTAATTAGCTTTGGTAAAAAATGGTGAATTGTCCCTAGTGTGTAGCATAGTGCTAGCGAAGGGGATCACTGGTCGGCGCTGACTCGGTGGGCCGAAGGGCATGTTTCCGCACTGTATGTCTAAACTAAACTAAACTAATAATCAGTCAAAGTGTTTTCCTACAGGGAGCACAGAATGAAAAACATCACAGAATGTGTAGGTCGGAAGACAGTAGCTACCTTTCTCTTCACAAACTTGTCCCAGTAGTTATATGGGAAAGATCTGAAAAAAGGAGTGCAGTATTAGTACCATTGATCACGTCTCTTAACACACTCATACCATAAAAGTAACAAACATGCTGAATTTCCTGACTAAGGGGGACCCGTTGGGTCCCTGTCACACGGGAGGCCTGGTCCCCCAATGCAACCCTTTCCCCAACGCAACATTCAACCACTCACACATAGCCCCCAACTGCGCAGGCGCGGCTCATTTCTCCTCTTCCCCCAGCACTCCCTCCCCTTCCTTCTCACCCTCCCGCTTCTTTCCCCTCTCCTCCACCCCCTCCCCAATCCCTCAATTCTCTCTCCCTCTCCTTTCCCCTACCCTCAGTTACTCCCTTCGTCCCTAAATCCATAAAAAGCAGCATCTGTAGTTCCTTCTTCCACAGGTCATTCATTGTTAGCTGTGGTTTAGATCCTGTTGATTTGATGATTGGACCAAATTGCATCGTGTGTGTGTGTGTGTGAGTTTCTCAAGCCCCACGCAAACTGCTCGGCCATTCCTTCCCTCCCTCCCTCTGCCCACTCCGGCTCAGCCGGCGCTCAGTCCCCATCCTGTCCGCCCTCCCGCTGCTGCCGCTCAGCCCGTCCCCTCCCTGCCCACCCGCCTACCTACTTGCTGCCGCCGCCAGGCCGGGGGGGGGGGGGGGGGATGGAGTCGGTGTTTGTCACAGTGGGCAACACGAGTTTTGATGAGCTGGTGGAGAAGATCTCCTCTGAGACGGCCGTGAGGGTGAGTTACCGCGATGGCGGCAGCTAAGGCGACGGACCCGGGAGGACGGGTAGACGGGACCGCCCTTGCCGCAGAGGGCGGGCGGGGGAGAGGGGTGAGTGATGAGGGAGAGAGAGAGATGGGACCAGGGCCTCCACTGAACCCCACCCGCGGCCGCCGCTTGTGTTGGGAAGACGATAAACAAGTTACCGTGAGGAGGGCAGAGAGGAGTTTGTGATTGAGGCGGGACACGTTTTTTAAGATTTTTAAACCTCGATAACTTTTACAACACCACCGATCGGAACGAAACCTGTTGCCCTCGCAGGAGAACGGCGAGTAATATGGCAGAAAATCGTAGGGCTATCGCGTACCGTTTTAGCGCGAATAGAAACAATGCGCAAACTGGCAGAGCACATGATCAGAATTTTAATTATGTACAGATTGATTTGGTTTAACAGAGAGAAAACTTCAGCAGTAGCTGAATATATGCATATGTTCCACAGTATCAGTGTGGTAACATATTGTTAAATGAGCCAGAGCTAAACTGTGTTGTAACTGTTCTTTGTTTGACGGCACTGGGCCTGTACTCGCTGAAGTTCAGAAGGATGGTGGGGGACCTCATTGAAACTTGCTGAATAATGACCTATAACATGGTGCCCAAAACTGAAAACTATACTCTAAATGTGGCCTCACCAACATCTTATATAACTGCAACATGACCTCCCAACCTCTATTCTCTGTAAGTATGCAGATAATAAAAGCACCATTGAATTGAACCATTGTACTTACTGAGTGTTTATGACCAGCCTATCCCACTGTCCCTTGATGTCATCCTCTGAAGGTTGCTCTGTGATGTATAATCCATCAAACTCCAACTTCCTGGCCACCTCCTTCTCGCGTTTGAAAATAACCAGGGGGACCTACATGAACCAAACAATTGGACAAGCTCAGATAGACACAACGTGTTGGAGTAACTCAGCGGCTCAAGCAGCATCGCTGATGAAAAAGAATAGGTGATATTTCAGGTCAGGACCCTGAAGAAAGTAGGGGTGGGGAGGGGGAAAACCCGGATGACCTCAGTCAGGGAAGTTCCCCGCTAGACCAATTGTTAGCTAGGGAAGGTGTGATCCCAAGAGAAAAACATTTTGTGAACTGTAGAACTGGTTGAACATTGCGGGTCGAGTAAAGGGAGGCGGGGGGGGGGGGAGAAGGGAAGGGAGAGTCATCTGAGTTACACAGCAGCCCAATTTCAAAGATCATAATTCTATAATTCCATGAACCCCACCTTATCATTTGACTCCAGACTGGTTTTTAATCACATGCAAGAAAGACATTTATCCTCAAGGAATTTATATAACTTTGATGCTCCACAGCAAAAATAACATGAATTTGGGCAACTGTGCAATAGTTGATATGTAACAGCCATGCATCAGCCATGTTTGAATAATGGAGTAGACTTGATGGGCTATAAGGCCTAATTCTGCTCCCAAAACTTATGAACAGCAATGTTTTCTAGATTGGGTATTATTTTCCTAACTTCTGAAGTTCAACATTAACTTAGCACACAACCAATACAATTATGCAACTTAATCGTGATTAACATTGATCCTGATATGCTTCATTTCTTTGATATACTTTTGCTCATTGATGTGATACCAAAAACTTAGTTAAACAGCATTGTACTCCAGTTTGAGGTAAATGCATTAATTCAGACCCTGATAAGTTGACAACAAATCAAAGACAGGAACGTTCCATTATTCTTATTCCAATTATTTTCTACCCCAATTTTTCAGACTGGTTTGATAGATATGTACAATCTAGTTTTTAGTTTAGAGATACAGTGTGGAAACTGGCCCTTCGGCCCACCACATCCATGCTGACCATCGATTACCTGTACACTAGTTCTACGCTATGCCGGTTTCACATCCTACACACTAGATAGAATTTACAGAATCCAATTACCCAACAAAGCCACAGGGAAATTGGACAAACTGCATACGAGGCCGCAACTCTACTGTAGTATCACTGTGCCACCCGGTAGGCGGCGCGGCTCTGGCCAGCAGCGGCCTCTGCAGTCTGTCCGCATTTTTATTATTTTCTGTCTGTGTTTTAAATGTAGTTTTTTGTTATTTTTGTTGGGGTGTGTGTGTGGGGGGGTGGGGGGTGGGGGTGGGAGGGGGGGGGGGGAACTTTTTGAATCTCTCCCTGCACTGGAGACCCGACCTTTTTCTCGTCGGGTTTCCGTTGTCGTTGAGGCCGCAACGAGGAGCGGCCTCCAACAGGAAGAAGCCGGGGACTCTGGTGCTACTCACCGTCGCCGTCGCGGGGCTGGCCGAGTCCGGAGCGGTTGGAGCGGTGGAGGAGCGCTGCTGCTGCTGCTGCTGCTGCTACCGATGCCGCTGCTGAGTCGGAGGCTGCAACTGTGGGTCTGGCGGACGGCGGCGCCGGGAGCCCGCGGATCCCTGGAGGGAGACCGCTTTTCGGGGCTCCTGCAACGGCGAATTCTCCCGCCCGTGTTGCGGGGTTGAAGAGCTCCTGGAGCTGGGCCTCACTACACCGCCCCGCGCGGCTGGAATGGCCGCGGGACTTTGCGAGCACACACCGGGGGCTCCAACACCAAGACCTGGTGTGCGACCTCGCACCACCCGGCGTGGCTTCAATGGCCGCGGGACAATCGCCATCGCCAGCCGGGGGCTTTGACTTTGACTCTGACATCGGGGGGGGGAGAGTGCAGTGGAGAGATAAGTTTTTTTTGGCCTTCCATCACAGCTATGTGATGGATGTTTATGTAAAATGTAATTATGTTGTGTCTGGGGTCTATTTGTGTGTAATGTATGGCTGCAGAAACGGCATTTCGTTTGGACCTCTAGGGGTCCAAATGACAATTAAATTGACTCTTGAATTGACTCTTGATTGACTCTTGACTCCAGCACTTTATGTCTTTTTTTTTGTCAACTGCAGTTCCTTGATTCTCCATCACAGAGAATATTTATTTCGTAAAGTGCATGCAATGACCAGAAGTGTCCGTAACCTTACTTTTAAACAGTAGTAGCCAATGATGCAGAAGAAGGAGATGATAGTGTGTAGGATGGCCAGAATCCTCAGTGTTGGCTCCATATAGCCACTGCTTTCTTGTAGAACATAATGCACTGTGACCCTACGCCCACTTCCCATTCCGCTCCATCGAGAGCCTCTGCCGTCTTGACTGTAAACACCAAGTCTTTTTTCCTTCTCTTCTAACGTTGGGGACGTGGAAACCTGTTGCACAGTGATTCAATGATTCAGTGATGCTTTATTGTCACATGTACCCGAGTACAGTAAAATGCTTTGTTTTGCATACAACCCGGTAAAATCCTGTAGCAAACCTCACCTCTCCAGTACACAAATGTCGCCACGTTTTGGTGCTGACAAAGTTACAACGTTCTGGGGATTTTTGCTTACCAACAATGATCGAAATTCCCAACACAATTCCATACTCATCATACACAAGCATTTCAGGTTTACAGAAATCTCTCTCAGTGGCTGTTTGGTTGGAGAGCAATGTATTACGAATAACATTGAACCCTTTGTGAATGACAGAATCATAGAAAGTTTATCTAGAAATTATGTATTGAAAGTACATCGCAAAAGCCAAGTGTCTTTCAAGTTTGACTTTTGTTATTGTATTTTGAGCCCCCAATCTATAGGTGAGAAAATGGTGGGTAAATGTTGTCCTCCAGTGACCTTTTGATCTCGAGTCAGTTCCATGCTTTCATTGCATCTCAGAAGTGAATGATTTTGTCCATACGCTCTACTATTATGGACCTCCAGATAACGGATTTTGGTTATAGCGGACCGAGGCGTCCATTCGTGGTGGCGGTTGGCAGGTGGCGCGCAGAACAACAGCAAGGCAACTGTGGTGAGAGAGCGAGCAGTATAGAACTCCTGAAGAGTTCAGAAGGATGAGAGGTGATCTCATTGAAACTTACCGAATAGTGAAAGGCCTGGATAGAGTGAATGTGAGGAGGATGTTTCGACTCGTGGGAGAGTCAAGGACCAGAGGCCATTGCCTCAGAATAGAAGGAAGTATATTTAGAAAGGAGATGAGAAGGAATTTCTTTAGTCAGAGGGTGGTGAACCTGTGGAATTCATTACCACAGACGGCTGTGGAGGCCATGTCAGTGGATATTTTTAAGGCTGAGATTGGCAGATTCTTGATATGGTTAGGTACACAGTTCTGGAATAACTCAGCGGGTCAGGCAGCATCTGTAGAGAATGCGGTCACAGCGAGTACGTGCAAACAGGTGTCATGGATTATGGGGAGAAGGCAGGAGAATGGGGCTGAGAGGGAAAGATAGATAGATCAGACATGATTGAATGGTGGAGTAGATGAAAGGCCAAATGGCCTAATTCTGCTCCTATAATTTATGAACCCACAAGAGCGTTGCATTGGGCCCGGGTTTGCAGCGGCTGCCACAAACCGCCACTGCACCTGCGTCGCCCTGGCCATGCATGTCTCAATTATCTGGCAATGGCATGAGGCTCCTATTGTACTACCACCCACCTCCACCCCATTCCCGCTCCCCCGCATCCAGCTGCCGCCATGTGGAAGGAGCTTCTGGTCGCGAGAGCGGCGAGAGCGAGCAGCGTGAAGATGGCGTGTGTGGGGCCAGGGCTCTGCGACTCCCTGGCCTGTGAATTCATGCTTTTTAAACACCCCACCCCCCCAACCACAATGTCATGCTTCTTCCCTCCCAGCCCTGGGTCAAACCCCCCTCACTTGGTTATAGCAGACAATCACAGACACCCCCCCCCCACCCCCTCCTACAACTTGCGGACCGTTATAACGACAGTTTACTGTTTGCTTATTTTAGATATAGAACAGTTTGCACTGATGCAGCAACCTTCAATAGCAGCATCAAATTTTTAGCATGTTTGAAAGAGCTTTGAACTGTATTATAATCAATGGGAAACAAATAATTATTTTTATCTGAAGCATGGATATCGCTGACAAGTCCTTCAGCATGAAGTCCTTCGGCCCAACTTGCCAATGCTGATAAACGTGCCCCATCTACACAGCTTTTGGCCTATATCCCTCTAAACCTGTCCTATCCACGTACCTGTCTGACTGTTTCTAAAAAGCTGCAAAACATAGAAATTAGGAGCAGGAGTAGGCCATTCGGCCCTTCGAGCCTGCACCGCCATTCATTATGATCATGGCTGATCATCCAACTCAGTATCCGGTACCTGCCTTCTCTCCATACCCCCTGATCCCTTTAGCCACAAGGGCCACATCTAACTCTCCCTACCTCCTGATCCCTTTAGCCACATCTAGAAAAGTACCTGCTTTGTTGCCCATCCCTAAATGGTTTTGAGAAGTTGGTGTTGAGACAGTTTCCTGAACTACAGCTGTGCTTCTGGTGAAGGTGGTCTCCTGGCATTACTACATAGGGAGTTATAGAGGACAGCACAGGAACAGCCCCTTCGGCCCATAATGTCCATGCCAAACATGATGCCAAGTTAAGTAATCTTCACTGCCTGCACGTGATCTATATCCCTACATATCCATGTGCCTATCCAAAGGCCTCTAAAAAGCCTCCACCCTTGGCAGCAGATTCCAGGCACCCACCACTATCTACAAGAAACAGCAGGCAGATATCCTGTAAACATTCCCCCCATCCGTCTTAAAGCTTAAAACTCTTTGACATTTGAACACTGAGACAAAGGCTCTGACTGTCTATCTTAGCTATGTCTCTCATGTTTCATATAATTCTATCGGGTTACCTCTCAGCCTTTGACACAACAAGGAAAACAATCCAAGTTTCTCCAACCACAGCTAACACCCTCTCATGCAGGCAGCATTCTGATAGACCTCTTCTGCACCCTTTCCAAAGCCTCCACATCCTTCCTGTAATGGGGTGACAAGGGCAAGGTGGTGCGGCAGTTTGTGGTGTCCCCATGCTTGCTGCCATTCCCCTTCCAGAGGGTTTTTGGTAAGGATTCATTACATTAGCAAAAAACACTACTATCCCCTCACCACTTCATCAGCACCCCAGGAAATGTTCATCACATTTAAACAAGGAAACAAAATATCTTACCTTGTAGAAAAGGAGAATGAAGTTAATTGCAAAGGCTACAAACAGTGCCAACATCCTCATATTGTAGAAGTTACGGGCAAAATAATTCTGGAAAAATAGGAGGATAATTTAGTTTAGTTTAGACATACTGTGTGGAAACAGGCCCTTTGGCCCACCAAGTCCATGTCAACCAACGATCATCATACACAAGTCCTGTCCCACACACTAGAAACAATTTACAGAAGCCAAATAACCTACAAACCTGCACGCCTTTGGAATTGGGAAGAAACCGGTGCACACGGAGAAAACCCACGTGGTCACATGGAAAACGTACAAACTCTGTACAGCCATTACCCGGGATGGAACCCGGGACTCTGACGCTGTGCGGTAGCAACTCTACCGTTGTGGCAACCTGCCGCTTATATTTCCTTTCTGCTGCTATTTATGGGCATCCTTTCATTTCAAAGTGTCACATTTAACACTGCTTTGAATAATTCAAAATCAGTTCGCTTTGCAAGAATAACTCACACAAATTATTTTATCCTCTGGTCACAATATCCAGCAAAATGATGGAAACAATTTAGTGTGTAATAAATTGTTAGATTGTTAGCAATGATTCATAATTAAAAATTACTGGATGCTCTAACTTTGCTTTAATTTGAGGCTGTCCAAGTAACAAATGTCAAGCAGTAATATTTTCTCATGTAGTTTAGTTTAGAGATTCAGTGTGGAAACAGGGCCTTCAGCCCACCAGGCCCATCCACGGCAAGCAACAATCATCCATACACCAGATCTATGTTATCTCAGCTTTGCATCTTACACACATGGGGCAATTTATAGAAGCCAATTAACCTGCACATCTTTGGAATGTGGGAGAAAAACGGAGCATCCAGAGAAAACCCATGCGGTCAAGGGGAGAACGTACAAACTCCGCACAGACAGCACCTGTAATCAGGATCGAACCCAGGTCTCTGGCACTGTAAGGCAGCAACTCAATTATTATGAAAAATATGATGTGTAGATACAACGGGGGAGATTATTATTTTTTTTAACACTGGGGTAACTCATAAAATGGTGACAGCCCACCACCATATGGAGAGGTGTTACTGACGTACAGATGCATTTAAGGGGAGGCTGGATACATATAAGGAGATGGAAATATAGGTCCACTAATGTTGTTTTAAATGGTGAAAGATTGGAGAAGGCTGGGGCATATATAACTGTTTGTTTCTCTATACTGTACCCAACTCTAGGTACAGCTGTGTAGTTTAGTTATTAGTGTCAAGTGTACCGAGGTACACTGAAAAGCTTTGGTTTGCCTGCTATTCAGTCAAAGAAAACACTATATCTGAATACAATCAGGCTATCCACAGTACACAGATAAAGGATAAAGGGCACAACATTCAATGTGGGGTAATGCAGTGGCGCTGATCTAGAATTCAATGCCTGCATAAAAGGAAACTTTAACACAATGATGGGAAAAGATACTGGGCATAAGGGAAAATAGATTGCTATATCAGAATCTGATGGGCTGAATGGTCTAATCCTGTGCTATACCAATTCAATGATGTTAAAGTTTTTTTTTAAAGGTTTGGAAAGACCAATTTCTGTGGTTGAACAGGTAAGAGAATCAAGTTATTTCACACTAATGATGCAAACATAAATCAAAATATCACTCACAAGTAACTTCTGCTGGTAAGCTGTAATCTTTTTCCAGAAAGCAGACTCTTGTACTTCAGGTTCATCTATTTTCTCAGCGTGTCGCTGTCTCCTTTTTCGTCGAGGCTTCTGTTCTGTCACATTTTCCCCTTTTTCTCCATCCTCCCCGCTTTAATGCAGAAAGACACTTGTTATTTAACATGCTTAAATCATGATGTTTAAGACTCACACGTTAAATTAAATGCGAGACTTCGACATGGGAGTGAAAATGTTCATGGTTTTTGAGGTGGGAGCCACTGAGCATTTGGCCATTGGTGGGGTGGAGATCATTTAGTTGTGTTTATTTTTGCAAGCAGCGTGGAAACAGGCCCCTTGTCCCACTGAGTCCATGCCGACCAATGATTACACCTACACTGGTCCAACGTTTTGCATCCTACACACTGGGGACAAAATGCACACCTATAGATTCAGGAACAGCTTCTTCCCAGCTGTTATCAGGCAACTAAACCATCCTATCACCAATTAGAGAGCAGTCTTGACCTACCATCTACCACATTGGACACCATTGAACTATCTATCTTTAATTGGACTTTACTGGACATTATCTTGCACTGAACGTTATATCCTGTTTCCTGCATCTGTACACTGTGGACGCCTTGATTGTAATTATGTATTGTCCTTCCGCTGACTGGATAGCAACTCCATAAATATACTCCTGACAATAATGAACTCAACGAAACTTACAGAACCCAATTAACCTACAAACTCGCTCGTCTATGGAATGTTGGAGGAAACAAGAGCACCCAAAGAAAATACCACACAGTAACAGGGAGAACGTACAAGCTACGTACAGACAGCGCCCATAATCTGGATTGAACCTGGGTCACTGACGCTGTAAGGCAGCAACTCTACAGCTGTGCCGCCTGTTGTGAGACTTTGAAGTGAGCAATATCATTGTATCTAATCGTTACATCATTGTTACAAGGGAACAGGTTCAAGTATCTGACTAGATACTAGATACGCAGGCAGTGAGACTGGGCCCGCACCTGTCCTCCACTATCACCCTGAGCACCGGCACACCACAGGGCTGTGTACTGAGCCCCATGCTCCACTCCCTCTTCACTCACGACTGTGTTCCTGCATTCGACACCAACACAATCGTGAAGTTTGCAGACAACACAAGTGATTGGGCTGATCAACAACGGTGATGAAACAAATTACAGAGCAGAGGTGCAGAACCTGGTGGACTGGTGCGCACGTAACAACTTGTCACTAAACACCTCCAAGACCAAGGAGCTGATTATTGACTTCAGGAGGTCCCATAATGGAGAATACGCCCCAATCTCCATCTACTGGGAAAGTGTGGAGAGAGTGTCCAGCTTTAAGTTTCTGGGCACTCACATTTCAGAGGACCTCACATGGTCCACCAACACCGCTGCGCTGGTCAAGAACAAAGATCTTAGAGCGAAGCAAGATAGGTTACTCTCACGCAAACGTGAGGTACGCTCATGGGCGGTTTCATGGGTGATTACAGGACACATTTTAGCAAGCTGACTCCGCCATCTTGTTCCGCCATCTTGCTCCGCTTTCTTGCTCCCGCCTTCTTGCTTCCGGCCAAAGATTGGTTCCGCAGCGGGGAGAAGGAGTGCAGGGCCCGGGGCAGTGGGGAGAGAGAGTGCGGGGCCCGGGGCAGCGGGGAGAGAGAGTGCGGGGTCCGGGGCAAGAGAGAGTGCCCCCGGGGCTACGGGGCAGCGGGGAGAGAGGGTGTGGGGGGAGAGGAAAGTGTGCGGGGCCCGGGGCAAGCGGGGAGAGAGTGTCCAGAGAGAGTGCTGCGGGGCGGGGCAGCGGGGGAGAAGGAGTGCGGGGCCCGGGGCAAGTGTTTCTTATTTACAATGTTTCTTATTTAATGGTCCCTTGTCTAGTCTTAAATAAAGTTCATTATTGGTTTAGAAGAAATATAATTGTTGTTATATACATTTATATAATTTTGTCATGGGTGTTTATAAACACCTTAACAAGAATCAACAGAATTATGAACATATTGGGTCGGTTCCGGTTACTACAAAATCACTCAAAACATGCTTGTGAGCCATTTAAAAAGAAATGATTTAAAAAACATTAAAAAAGACAATTACCAGAATCAAATTTTATTCTTGACAAGAAGTTTGAACTGACAGATTTATGAATCTGACCCACACAAACTGTTGCCCCGCAACATTGATTACAGTGCGAGTCGGGTCGGGTTAGTTAGGTAGGCTCAGGTTGCTAAAATGGGCGTGGAAAATGCCCATGATCCCCTCCATAGCGTACTACACGTCAGTCCATTGCATTTAGCAGGAGTAGCCTATCTTGCTTTGCTATAAGATCTTTGGTCAAGAAGGCACAGCAACGGCTGTTCTTCCTGAGGACATTAAAAAAGACTGGTCTGCCCCAACAGCTGCTGACAACCTTCTACCGCTGCACCACAGAGAGCATATTAATGTATGGCATCTCTGTGCGGTATCTCAGCTGTACGGAGGCGGAGAGGAGAGCTCTTCAGCGCGTCATCCACAGAGCGCAGAGGATTATTGCGACACAGCTACCAGCCTTTTTTTTTATTTTTTATGAAACTACTTTTATTCAAAAAATAAAAATAAACATAGAGTATTAACACAATCAAAGACTGCCTATGTTGACAGTTTACAAACAAACGATCATCAAATTAATATAACGTCAACTTTATCAACAAAACACTCGACCTCCAACGGCGACCAGCATTCACGGAAGGCCTCCAAAGTCCCCATGGACACCGCGTGTTCCCTCTCCAGGGACAGGCGGGCACGGACGTAGACCCGGAAAAAGCTCAAGCAATTTAAAAAACACTTAAACAAAATTATCAAATTAAAATATTAACATTTTAATCTATAATATATTCAACCTCCTGTGGTGACCAGCGTTCACAGAAGGCCTCCACAGTCCCCATGGACACAGCGTGTTCCCATTCTAGGGACACGCGAGCTCGGACGTAACCCCGGAAAAGGGGCAGGCAGCCGACCGCTGTGCGGCCATCGACTGCCCGCTGCCTGGACCCGCGAATGGCCATCTTGGCCAGGCCCAGGAGCAGACCGACAGGGAGACCCCCTCCTCCCTCCCATCCATCCCCCCTCTGTACCGGGTGCCCATAAATTAATAGCGTTGGACTAAAATGTAGCCAAAACTTGAGGAGCAGCCCCTTCAGATACTCGAACAGTGGCTGCAACCTCTCACACTCTATGTACACATGGAACACGGTCTCTTCCTCACCGCAGAAATGACAAGCAGGGGAAGAGTCCGTGAACCGGCTCTAATACCTATTACAGTCCACGGCTTTGTGCAACACTCTCCACCCCAGGTCCCCGATGTAAAGGGGGAGGACTCCCTTGTAGAGAGACATCCACTGGGGACCGCTCCCCTCGTCAGGTGGTAACACGGACCGCCAGGGTGTGTCTGGACGGAAGACGAGGGCGAGGAAGTGGAGAGTGTGCAAGAGCAGCCTGTACAGTACGCGCCTCTCCATGTCACAGAACGGCACGCTGGGCATCTCGGAAATGCGGCTCATGTTGCATGGGGCCGGCTCTCGGGGAGGGACCCGGGCCGTGGGCCCTATGAACAATTCCGACTGAGCGGGGGTAAGCTCGTCCGGAGTCGCGCCATGCACACGCCTCTCCTCAACACCCACCGTCACAGCCACGACACCCCTCTCCCCCTGAGGAGCAGGGCCCTGGCTGAAGGTGACCAAATTCCTGGCCTTCAGGAGGTCACGGTAAAAGCCAGGCAACTCCCGCGTATCCCGCCTAGCGCATCGACTCATGCCCGCTACCGGGAGCCGTGAGCCCTCCTGAAGGCAGCGCCCCTGGCGGAAAAATACGTCGCCAGCACATGCCATTTAGGAGGGTAGTCCGAGTAGAAGTACCTCCGCAGGGTCCTGAGTCGGAGAACCACCACCTGGGTACGAATACAGACCAGCGCCTGACCACCCTCCTCCAACGGGAGACTCAGAACCCCAGCAGAGACCCAGTGGTTCCTCTCACCCCAGAAGAAGTTGACCAATCTCCTCTGTAACATGGTTATAAAATAAGAGGACGGGACTATAGTGGCCATCTAGTACCACAGCAGAGAGGCCACCAGCTGGTTTATAACTACAGCCCTGCCCCGGTAAGAGAGCACACCAAGTAGGCCGGACCAACGTCCCAGCCGGGCGATCACCTTCGCCTCCAGCTCCTGCCATTTCGCCGGCCACCCCCCCTCATCGGGACTCAGGTAGACCCCCAGATAGAGGAGGTGCATGGTATACCACGCAAAACCAGCCATCTCCTCCAGCAGGGAGTCCACCTGCCACCCACCCACCAAGAGACCAGAACACTTCCCCCAGTTGATCTTGGCGGAGGAAGCAGCCGAGAAAACCTGCTGGCACTCACGCATCCTCCACAGGTCAACAGGGTCGATGAACATCAGAATGACATCATCGGCGTAGGCCGAGAGGACCACCTCCATCCCCGGCCTTGGAGGGCATCTACCACACACGGTGCCTCAGGAAGGCCATAAAGACTCCTCACACCCTTGTAACGGACTGTTCGAACTACTTCCCTCTGGCAGACGTTACAAGGCCTTCTACGCCCAAACCTCCAGAGTCAGGAACAGCTTCATTCCCAGAGCTTGGCCTCATCAGCAACAACGATGAGCTGGCCTACAGGGAGGAGGTCCAGCACTTAGCAGCATGGTGCGCTGACAACAACCTGGCTCCAAGAAGACCAAGGAGCTCATTGTAGACTTCAGGAAGTCTAGGGGTGGCACGCACACCCCCATCCACATTAACGGGACGGAGGTGGAACGTGTTTCCAGCTTCAGGTTCCTGGGAGTCAACATCTCCGATGACCTCTCTTGGACCCACAATACCTCAACTCTGGTCAAGAAGGCTCACCAGCGTCTCTTCTTCCTGAGGAGACTGAAGAAGGTCCATCTGTCTCCTCAGATCCTGGTGAACTTCTACCGCTGCACCATCGAGAGCATCCTTACCAACTGTATCACAGTATGGTATGGCAACTGCTCTGTCTCCGACCGGAAAGCACTGCTGAGGGTGGTGAAAATTGCCCAACGCATCACCGGTTCCTCGCTCCCCTCCATTGAGTCTGTCCAAAGCAAGCGCTGTCTGCGGAGGGCGCTCAGCATCGCCAAGGACTGCTCTCACCCCAACCATGGACTGTTTACCCTCCTACCATCCGGGAGACGCTACAGGTCTCTCCGTTGCCGAACCAGCAGGTCCAGGAACAGCTTCTTCCCAGCGGCTGTCACACTACTCAACAATGTATCTCGGTGACTGCCAATCACCCCCCCCCCGGACACTCCTCCCACAGGAAAAACACTATGACTGTATGCATGTAAATAGATTTATTTATTGAAATCATATTCTATGTCGCTCTTCCAGGGAGATGCTAACTGCATTTTGTTGTCTCTATACTGTACACTGACAATGATAATTGAAATTGAAGTTGAATCTGAATCTGAGAGCTATAGCGGCTCTGAACCGGCCCTGCTGAGTGCCCCCCATCCCCCCTGGACTGTCTCCCTCAGATGGTCACATCGCACAGACACATCTGCACTTTAGTCTAATGAACTGTTTTACTGTTCTTTTTACAATCCATGTTCTCAGGTTATCTAAATCCAAATTTTATTAGTTATTTATGTTATGACATCGGTTGGAAGCTGCATACCAAATCTCGTTGCGCTTATGTGCAATGACAATAAAAGATATTATTATTATTATTATTATCTGACTAGAGAGAAAAAGGCTCACTCATCTGTTTAGCCACAAATCAGTTTTATTAGCAAGAGAGAGAATAAAAACAATATTTGTCTTGGTATACACAGAGCCCGTTTTACAGCAGCACACCTCCCACTCTCTGCCTCCATCCACGGCACTGATCGCAACTCAGCCTGTCAGCGAACCCGTCTCATACATGAATTAACTTATGGCTTACTGGTACCAGCCTTTATACAAGTAAGAAGCCAGCTGTTGAAATAACTGCTGGCCAATAGCGCTGCTCCCAAATTCAAACTATAACAATGGCAGGGGCTCCACTCCCCCCCCCGCATGTGAAGCGATACACAGCACAACAGACACCACACAAATCAATACACACAACGCTGCCAGTTTGGTAGGCAAAGGTTTAAATATAGTGCTACTGGTTTGGGGCGTGGGTATTTAAACAAAGAGCTGTTGGCTACAGCGTTATGGGCTCTAAATATAGCGCTACCGGCCACAGCGCTATGGGGTTTAAACACAGTGCTATGGCCACAGCGCTATGGGTCACAGACTGGGCAAAATTCTCGTATAACAATCATCTCATCAGATTTGAAAGTGCCAGAAAGTGCCATCCTACTCCCTCCCTTACATCTTACATCCTGATTAGCAAGGGTGTCAGGGGTCATGGAGAGAAGGCATGCACATACACAATGTATGCTAAACCCCTACACTCCGTCACTATTACTATCTCCAACGCTTCCTGATTTGGCTGTTGGATACCTTTCCCCTGGGATTGTGGCAGAATCTTAAGAATCATAAAGTCATGGACTTGCCCATGCTGACCAAGTTGCCCCATCTATACGAGTCACACCTGCCCGTCTTTCGCCCATATTCCTCTATATCTTTCCTTTGTCCAGGGTTATAGGGAGATGGCAGGATAATTGGGTTGAGAGGGAAAAATAAATCTGCCATGATTGAATGGCGGAGTTGGTGAGCCGAATGGCCTAATTTTGCTCCTAGAATTTAGGAACTCCCCTCATCCTGACTAAACACCAGCGTACTTTCTCTTCACTGAAAGCCCAAACTCACAGTTGACCAGGTCGTGTTGAGTGCGATTGAAGATGACAATAACCCTATCAGCTTTTTTAAGGTGAGATGGGTAAAGTTTAATGGATGTGTGCGGGGCAAGTATTGAATACACAGTGAGTGATAGGGGCCTGGATCGCATTCATAGGGGTGGTGGTGGTGGCAGATACGTTAGTGGGGCCTAAGAGGCTTTTGGACAGACATACTGTATCTACAGTCAAAACATTACAAATTCTTCCAACCGCTCATAGTAGGTAATGCCCTCTAATCCAGGCAACACTCTGGTGAAAAGTGTTAGATCAATGGCCCTTCATGCTAACGTTAACTGTTTCTCTTTCCACAGGAGCTGTCTGATCGTCTGAGTATTTCCCACACTTTCAATTTCATTTTCAAAACCAAAAGGATTTGGATTTATCGATGTACTCACTCAGCTTTCTCTGGTTTGTCTTTGTAGTTTTCTTTCTCTTCTTTCTCGTCTTCCTTTGTTTCTTCAGCCTAACAGTACATCCAAATATTTAAAAAAGATGCAGGCAGAAGAGATCTCTTTCTCTTTTATTAAATCATGTTTGTGATTTTTTTACTCAAGGAAAATTTAGTGGACATGATGCATTATCAAGAGGGTAAAAGATTTGTTAATATTAAGAATGGTCAGATTCCACAAGATTGGAAGGGTCAAAACAAAAGGTTAAGGTAATGTCAGGGATAGAAGGAGTGGAACGATGTTTAGTAAGGAATCGGAGGCGATACATTAGAAACTGCAGATGCTGGAATTTTGAGCAAAACACCAAGTGCTGGAGGAACTCAGTGGGTCAGCCAGCATCTGTGGAGGGGATGGGCAGATGATGTTTCAGGTCGGGACCTGTGCTTCCTCCATCACTTTGTGCTTTGTTGAAGAAAGGTCCCAATCCAAAACGCCACATCTGAACGCCACATCTGAATCCCAACCCAAAATTACGCCAAAGCATTCCCTCCATGATACTGCCAGACACACTGAGTTCCTCCAACACTTTGTGTTTTGCTAAGGAAGTAGGAAGTCTGGACAAAACTTCAGGGCGGGAAGAGATATGTTGATCTGTGATACCATGCGCATTAAGAATCAGTAACTCGCCTGTTGTAGCAAGACCTGTGACAGAACAAAACATCTAAATGTCGCCTGTCCATTCTCTCCATAGATGCTGCCTGACCTGCTGAGTTACTCCAGCACCTTGTGTTTTATTTCACGCATTGTCACACGAGGCCGAAATGTTACAACGTGTATTTAAACTTAATTAAATTACATTAATTTAATTTGCATTAAATTACATTAACTTAATTTCATTTAATTAAACTTCTAATTTGCAAGGTAAGAGATCAATCAATCAATTAATCCTAGTTTCTATAAAATGTGGAATGAAATAGGAAATTGCAAAATTATGCTGCTCTTATAAAAAGTATAATTTGTAATTAGATGATGAATTTGAGCACCTGGCCTGAAGATGTCCTAAATATCTATGAAACTTAAAATTATAATAATTCAAATTAAAAGATGAGAAATTGCTTTCCATGAATATCTACATTTAATTTCAGCATTTGCTCCTTTAAAGCAGGGAGTCGCACCCAAAATGGTGGGTGATCGGCAAAGTGGAACTATGATATTGTGGGATGAACTCAGATTCACAATATTGGTGGATTTAAGTGAGTAGCCGAGTGCAAGAAAGAAACACATATTTTATTTTGTGGAAATCATTGCCACAGATGGCTGTGGAGTCTTTGGGTGTTATCAAAGTGGAGATTAATAAGTTATTGATTAGTAAGGGCATCAAACGTTATAAGGAGAGGGTTCAATATTACTTTTTTTCTCACGTGTACCAAGGTACCGTGAACACATGTTTTTTTACATATAGCTCAGAAAGACTATCGCCTTACATAAGCACAATCCCCCAGTGGGTATAAAATGTACAGAACAGCCCACTGAAGCCGTATGCAAGGGTCACCATTTTAGCACCACTTTACAGTTCTAGATGCAGCTGGCCACAAAGGCCCATTACAGCCATCACCTCCATTCGCCTCTCTACTTGATTGGCCCTCTTCACCCCTGCCCTAGCTGACCTTGAGGGTGTGGAAGGTAAGACCCCACTGAGTGGGAAAGATAGATCAGCCGACGTTTGAATAGTGGAGTGGACTCAATGGGCCGAATGGCCTAATTCTGCACCTAAGTCTTATGAATGCTGCAGGAGGAAAGAAAATTCTACACATTACCTGGCAGCTCGTCTGAACTTCTGGCAGTGCCAGAGTAGGAGAAGGTGGGTCAATCAGATCAGTCATGTGGGCATTTGGGTTGTGTGGAATTAGCTTGTATTGCCCTCCTTCCCGCCGTAGGTCCAGACCAAAGATATCAGATAAGAAATCGCTCTCCTCAGTGATTGCTCTTAGATCCGTCAGGTCTTCAGACGTCAGGGTCGATGGCCGAACCTTCCCCTCTCCCTCTCCAACCTCTCCACGCACCTCGTCGTGCGTTGGGTCCGGCATGCTAGCTAAGAGCTCAGTCACTTTAATCTTCTTGGCTCCCTCCACCAGACTCCCCCCAAGGAAAGTGCTGTACATGATGCGGAAAAATCCCCGGAAAACACTGAAGACAAAATGGGAGAACCCAATCAATAGACTCCAATAGAAGGAGAACAAGGCCTTGGCCATATCTTTCATGGTCATCTTCTTCATTTTCTTCAACTGTTTTTTGAGGCTTTTGGTTGTCAACAGCTTCATGAGTATCATCACATTGTACCTGAGCGCCATTAGGGCGGATCTAATTGTCGTCATGGAGAAAAAACCCACTCTGGGGTCTTCTTCCTCGATTTTGTCCTTCTGAGCTTCTCCCTTACACACGGACCTCTCGTTAGAATCCGATTCCGAGATTTGTGCTGCCAGCTGCATTTCAAAGATCGTATCTTCACAGAAGTTGACGAACAGTTCCATCTTTTCTTTCTCTCCTCCTTCATTTACAACGTCAAAGATGAACTGCCTTTTGGACTCCTTCACTTGAGGCTTCTCCCACTGAGTCCGACTGGATTCACTGATCTCAAAGTACACCCTCTCGATCCGTTTGGCGCTTCCCATAATCTCTATACGGCCGAGAAATGGCTGGAAATAATTGAGAACGCTCTCTGCCAACTCCAGGAAGGTCTGTAGCCGCGTATCATGGGGCATGTGCTCAGATAAGTTGGTAAGTAGTACGGCGACATTGAAACCAATGTCCTTCGCTGGTTCATGAAACCTTTCAACAAACTCCTCATAATCCAGCATCTCGTTCTCATCTGTTTCTGCGCAAGAGAGTAAGAATTCGGTTTCTGACTGTGTGTAGTGCTTGTGACTCTCCATGGCCTTCTGGAAGTCCCTCTTGGAGATCAAGCCTTTGCTATCGGGATCATATTCTTTGAATGCATCGGAAGAGGTCAGGTTCTTTAGCTTCAGGAACATGTCAAAGAATTTGAGAATCATCTCGACATTGTTTGAAGATTCCACCAACATATCCACCATTTGCTTCCCGATTGTCCCGTTCACCACATTACCTGAAACAAATAATTTATGCAGCATTACATTTGGTCCGTGAGTCATAAAGTCATACTGTGTGGAAACAGGCCCTTCAGCCCAACTTGCCCACACCGACAAACATGCCCCATATACATTAGTCCCACCTGCCTGCTCTTGGCCCATATTCATCTTAACCTATCCTATCCATGTACATGTCTAAATGGTTTGTTAAATGTTATGATAGTACCTGCCTCGACTACCTCCTCCAGCAGCGGGTTCCATACACCCACCACCCTTTGTGTAAAAAAATTACCCCTCAGGCTCCTATTAAATCTCCCCCCCCTCCCGTGGAGGCAGATATGATTTTTGTGTTTAAGAATCTTTTAGTTGGGCAGATGAATATGCAGGGAATGCAGGGTATGGCTCATGTGCAGTGGAGAGGAGATTGGTTAAACTTGGCATCATGTCGGGCACAGACTGTGGGCCGAAGGGCCTGTTCCTATGCTGTACTTATCGATGGATTACATGGAAGGGTTCCGATCCGAAACATTACCTATCCATGTTCTCCAGAGATAATACCTGATCTGCTGTATTTTCCTATGTTCTATTGCGTGGAGATCAGCAATGTGGCAAGGCATATACCAACCTCAGTTTTCCAATGCTGCAGCCTGTTATGGACAAGTCTCCATCACTGCTCACAGCCTTTTGAGACAAATCTCGGCTCCCTTTGTCATATTACACCTGGCAGTGGTTAGAGTTTAGTTTAGTTTATCAGGCAACTGAACCATCCCATCACCAACTGGAGAGTGGTCCTAACCTACCATCTACTTCATTGGAGACCCTCGGACTTTACTGGACTATCTTGCACTAAACGTTTTTCATACCCTTTTTCCTGCATCTATACACTGCTTCATTGTATTCATGTATGGTCTTTCCATTGACTGGATAGCACGCAACCAAAAAGCTTTTCACTGCACCTTAGTACGTGTGGCAATAAACTAAACTAATAAACAAGAGAAATAGCAGATCAATGAAACGAGCTAGCAGAATCAAGAGCAGACCTAAGCAGACAACTAAGGGCAACCTGAGTAGGAATTTCTTTAGTCAGAGGGTGGCAAATCTGTGGAATTCATTGCCACAGACGGCTGTGGAGGCCAAGGCAACGGATATTTTTAAGACAGAGGTTAACAGATTCTTAATTAGTACGGGCGTCAGGGGTTAGGGGGAGAAGGCAGGAGAATGGGGTTGAGAGGGATAGATAGATCAGCCATGATTGAATGGTGGAGTAGACATGATGGGTCAAATGGTCTAATTCTGCTCCTATCACTTATGAACTTATGAATGTTTTTGCACCTCATTTTATTGACCAGTCCCCACCTTCTAACATTGAAAGCAGCATCACCACCATGTCTTTCTGTAGATCCATTAGCTCCTTCAGCAACTCAATCTGACTGGAATCCTTGAAAAGAGAAGCAGATGCTTTAATAAATTATTTTTATTATACTGAAATTATAAATGATACTGAAGTGTCAGAGAGTCATGGAAACATACAGCAGAGGAACAAACCATTCAGGCTACTGGCTCCTTGCAACCACTCATTGACAAGGATCCCACATTAATTCCATTCCTTTAACATCCCCAAATTCTCAACAACGCAGAGACCACGAGGGAGCTCCAACGCGGAGACCATGGGAGCCATGGGAGCTCCGGCGTGGAGACCACGGGGGGAGCTCCAACGCAGAGACCATGCAGGAGCATCCATGAGAACGGAAATGGCCGCATGCGACAGCAACAGTGCACTGCTACCAAGATACCAAACTCGGAAATAAAGCTTGAAGCTTTAATCCTTATTTCTTAATGAAAGGGGTTCAAGTGGGCTTTAAGTATGGATTTCGGAAGTCCGAGTTTACGCAAGTCACCTATTACGTAAGTCAGGGAATGCCTGTAATGAAATTCTCATTACCTTTATAACAAGAAGAGTTGAGTATAGGAGCAGAGAGGTCCTTCTGCAGTTGTACAGAGCCCCATTGAGACTGCACCTGGAGTATTGTGTGCAGTTTTGGTCTCCAAATTTGAGGAAGTGCTATTGCTATTGAGGGAGTGCAACATAGGTTCACGAGGTTAATTCCTGGGATGACAGGACTGTCATATGTTGATAGAATGTATACTCTGGCTTGTATACTCTGGATTTTAGAAGAATGAGAGGGGATCTTATTGAAACATAAGATAATTAAAGGTTTGGGCATGCTAGAGGCAGGAAACATGTTCCCGATGTTGGGGGAGTCCAGAACCAGGGGCCACAGTTTAAGAATAAGGAGCGCGCCGTTGAGAACGGAAATGAGGAAAAACATTTTCACACAAAGAGTTGTGAGTATGGAATTCTCTGCCTCAGAAGGCAATGGAGGCCAATTCTCTGGATGCTTTCAAGATATAACTCTTAAAGATAGCGGAGTCAGGGGATCTGGCGATAAGGCAGGAACGCGGTACTGATTGTGGATGATCAACCACAATCATATTGAATGGCAGTGCAGGCTAGAAGGGCCGAATGGCCTACTCCCGCACCTAATGTCTATTGTCTACTAATGTCCCTTTACTTCCAGCTAAATTGTCCCTTGTTTTTTAAGGTTCATTCAGCTCTTTAAAATGTAAAGCTGCTGCATCGCTCTGATTTGGGATCAATTCTACCATCCTTGTCCAGTTAGACTTTAGACTTTTGAGATACAGCGAGGAAACAGGCCCTTTGGCCCACCAAGTCCGCATTGACCAGCGATCACTCCGTACATTAGCACTATCCAACACACATGGGGCAATTTACAATTTTACTCAAACCAATTAATCTACAAACCTGTACGTCTTTGGAAAGTGGGAGGAAACTGGAGGAGCCAGAGAAAAGTCACGCAGTCACAGGGAGAATGTACAAACTCCATGCAGTTTGTATGTTCTCTCTGTGACGGCATACATCACTTACCCGTATGCGTAGTCAGGGTCAAACCCAGGTCTCTAGTGCTGTAAGGGAGCACCTCTGGTACATGGACAGGACAGGTTTAGAGGGATGAGGGCCAAACACAGGCGGGTGGGATTAGTGTAGATGGGACATGTTGGCCACTGTGGGCAAGTTGGGCAGAGTGGGCCCGTTTCCACTCTGTAAGTTTCTATGATTCTACCATTGCAACACCTGGCCAACCCAAAAGTTCACCATTAACTCACCTGGGACAACTTCATCTGCATGTGAGCAAAGACATGAAGAAAGCCAACCACTGCGTCCCACAGCCTGCTGTGCGCCAGACTCTGCTGGTTGCCAGTGCATGGACCCTGTGGAATAGTAATGCACGATGAGTTCAATTGAAGTGTAAGGAGATACAAGGAACAGCAGATACTGGTTTACAAAAAAAAGACTCAAATTGCTGAAGTGACAAAGATAAGGGTAAGGTTGAAGGATTTTATTTAAGAATGGCATGTTGGCCTTCATAACGAGAGGAGTTGAGTATAGGAGCAAAGAGGTCCTTCAGCAGTTGTACAGGGCCCTGGTGAGACCATACTTGGAGTATTGTGTGTAGTTTTGGTCTAATTTGAGGAAGGACATTCTTGCTATTGAGAGAGTTCACAAGGTTAATTCTCGAGATGGCGAGACTGTCATATGATGAAAGAATGGAGCGACTGGGCTTGTATACTGGAATTTAGGTGATCTTATAAAAATATATAAAATTGTTAAGGGATTGGACACGCTAGATGCAAGAAACATGTTCCCGATGTTGGGAGTCCAGAACCAGGGGCCACAGTTAAGAATAAAGGTTAAGCCATTTAGAGTTGAGATGAGGAAAAACCTTTTCACACAGAGAGTTGTGAATTTGTGGCATTCAGAAGGCAGTGGAGGCCGATTCACATTGCATTCAAAAGAGAGTTAGATAGAGCTCTTAGGGCTAGCGGAATCAAGGGGTATGGGTTGAAAGCAGGAACGGGGTACTGATTGTGGATGATCAGCCATGACATTCAAACTCCACGCAGACAGCACGCCAGGTTTAGGGTCAAACCCTTGAAGCCAAGATACAATGAATGTACAGCCTATCTCTGTTCTGTTCACCTTTAGACTTTAAAGATACAGCATGGAAACTCTAATTCTTTGGCCCACCGAGTCCGCGCCAACTAGCGATCACCCCGTAGACTAGTTCTATCCTACACACCAGGGACAATTTAGAACTTACAGAGGGCCAATTAACCTACAAACCTGCATGTCTTTGGAGTGTAGGAGGAAACCAGAACACCCGGAGGAAACCCATGTGGTCACATGGAGAACATGCAAACTCCGTACAGACAGTGCCCGTGGGCAGGGTCAAACCCGGGTCACTGGTGCTGTAAGGCAGTAACTCTACCGCTGTGCCACCGTGCCACCTTGCAACATATCTAATTTCTGGAAAGTGATGATCGTACCTGAATATATTCTGTAAGAGTGTTGAACACCTGCTTTGCCACATTGATTGCCTTTGAGAAATTGCGCTGTCCTTGTTCATCAATGATGTCTTTTGCAGAATAAAACCAATAGAAATCACTGATCGATTCCTGCAAGCAAAGAAATGTGGTGATTATTATAGACACCAACAGTTGAATACCTTCAGAACACTTTGCACACTTCAGAAGGTTGAACGCTGCTTCAATATCTGAATAATCTCATGTTTAAGCTTGGTGACTCAAGAGCCTGAGCTATAGGGAAAGGTTGGACAGGTTAGAACCTTATTCCTTGAAGCACAGGAGAATGAGGGGTAATCTTATAGAGGTGTATAAGAACATGAGAGGAACAGATGAGGATAATGCACAGTCTTTGCTCAGAGAAGCGAACCAGAAACCAATCTGGAGGACATAATTTTAAGGCGAAAATTGAAAGATTTAAGCGGGTCAATGTTTTCACCTGGAAGAGGGCGGAAGGGGGGGGGGGGGGGGGTGTATGTGGTGACGTGCTGCCACAGGGAGTAGTTGAAGCATAGACTATAAGAAGATTTAAAAGACATTGGACAGGTACATGGATCAAAAAGGTATAGTCAGATATGTGCCAAACACGGCCAGGTGGGACTAGTGTAGATGGGGCTTGTTGGTTGGCATGGGCGATAGTTATAGTTATAGGAAAAGAATTAGGCCATTCGGCCCATCAAGTCTACTCCACCATTCAATGATGGTTGATATATCTTTCCCTCTCAACCCCATTCTCCTGCCTTTTCCCTATAAACCCTGACACCCTTACTAGTTGGGTTGAAGGGCCTGTTTCTGTGCTGTATGAGTCTGTGACTATGACTAAATCTGAGTAATTGATCTTCCCTCTAATTGTTAAACACTCGTACAAGTGTGTAGATTCATCATTCAATGTACTTTCATACAGTTTCTTCGGGCTGCGTTTCCCAATGTTTCAAAGGGGCATCTATCATACCAGTGCCCATGAACAGCATGGTGACCTGCCTCAATGACTACCTTCGGCTCCCATTTATATTCACCATAATGAAGAGGTTCAAGAGCCAGGAGGAACTGCTGATGCTGAAATTCTGTGTGAAACTGAAAATGCTGGAGGAGCTCAACAGGTCAGGCAGCATTTCTGGAGGACATCGACAGGTGTCTTTTCGGGTCGAGAGGTTGGTTTTGGTTTGACAGAGTGGTCCTGGGATGGATGGGTACTTAAGGGTCGGCATGGACGGTGGGCTGAATGGCCTTTTTCTGTGCATAGTACTCCATGGCGCTGGGTTTTTCTTTTCTGCACTGCTTGCAATGGTACAATGGTGCTTTGTCAGGAAGGGAAATTCTTTTTGCATAGCTCACACTTGTACAAATCGCCATGACTTGGTGCCATTTACTAAATGAATAAGTCCAAAGTCAGGTCCACATGCTGGATGTCCTGGAGCGCCCCCAATCCAGATAAGCCCTAGGATGCTGCAGGGCCTCCTCCGTCGCCCTCGACTGGCTCTGCCCGCTAAATGAAGTCCCTCTCCTCGCCCGACCGCCACTGTGTCCCAAGGGTTCCTCCTGCAGCCGACCTTGAAGACACTGGAGGCAATACCCTGGTTTTGTCTGGGACGCCATAAATAAATATTAAATGAATGATCCTGATTGCCTTTAATTGTAACCTCACCCAACCTGTATAGGGTTGAGTGTTTAAGAAGGAACTGCAGATGCTGGAAAATCGAAGGTACACAAAAATGCTGGAGAAACTCAGCGCGTGCAGCAGCATGTATGGAGCGAAGGAAATAGGCAACGTTTCAGGTCAAAACGTTGCCTATTTCCTTCGCTCCATAGACGCTGCTGCACCCGCTGAGTTTCTCCTGTATAGGGTTGATTCGGACAAACCTCAGCAATCTCCTGTTCCAGCCTCATCCTACTATATGTCAGGTCCACTGTACATTCCTGACTTGCCCGAGAACTTCCCCAGAGACCGCGCCAACCATCGATCCCCGTACACTATTTCTATCCTACATTAGGGACAATTTACAGAGGCCAATTAACCTACATACCCATAAGTCTTTGGAATGTGGGAGGAAACTGGAGCATCCAGAGAAATCCCACAAGGTCGCAGAGAGAAAGTAAAAACTCCATACAGACAGCATCCATGGTCATGATCGAACTCGGTTCTCTGGCGCTGTAAGGCAGCAATTCTACCCCTGCACCACTGTGCCGCCCTTTTTCAAATTGTCATGTGGGCTCATTGGGTTCAATTGGGAAACAGGAAACTCGGCCCACCGAGTCCACACAGAGTCAATGTTATCCCAGTTACCCACTCCTGACACTCCAGGGCCAATGGTCCAATGGTACTTTATTGGCACATTTAGTTCAGAGATAGTGTGGAAACAGGCCACCAACAGGCTACAAGTATCCCTTGTAGAAACAAGGAACTGCAGATTCTAGTTTCCAAAAGAAGACACAGAGTGCTGGAGTAACTCAGTGGGTCAGGCAGCATCTCAGGAGAACATGGATAGGAAGAAGAAGGATCTCAACCAGAAAGGTCACCTATCCACATTCTTCTGAGATACTGTCTGACCCGCTGAGCTGCTCCAGCACCGCGCCTTCTTTTAGTATCTTGACATTTTCTCATCATGCCTTCCTCACGCATCAGCTACCAGAAAAATTAAAGAAAAGCATGAATTTCTCACGCACAGTACCTGAACTCTCAAGAGATAGTCCACAGTTGAGATGATGATGTTGACTGTCGTGTTGTTGCCCGTCTGGGTCCTCAGGTAGTTCTGGAAATCTTCAAACAAAAAAAAGGTCAGAATGTAAAGAATGAACTACAATCCAAACCATTGTACACTCTACTGCTGCAGCTCTATACACAGAGTCATGCAGTGTGGAAACAAGGCCCTTTGCTCCAACTTTCCCACACCAACCAACATGTCCCATCTACACTAGTCCCACCTGCCATCATTTAGGCCCATATCCCTCTAATCCTAATCTATCCATGTACCTGTCTAAATGTTTCTTAAATGTTGCAACAGTCTCTGCCTGAACTACCTCCTCTAGCAGCTCATTCCATGCACCCACCACACTTTGTATGAAAAAGTTATCCCTCAGATTTCTATTGAAACTTTCCTCCCTCACCATAAACCTATGTCTTCTGGTTCTTGATTCGCCTACTCTTACTTCCCAACAGACTCTGTGCATCTCAATGAAATATTAAACAAGAACATCAGCATTGACAGACAATCCAAAACTTGGACTGTTCAAGAAATTGCAATTTATTTTACGTACAGTTGCAGATTTTACATGCGAGGAGTTGCAGTGGTGGGTTAGGGCGTTTATAACCCATCCTTGGATTAATTTTGCATGAGAGAAGGTCTCATTAATGTTTGATGGATCTTGCTGACTTTATATATTGATGTGTTTGTTTACTACTGAGTTTTGAAATGCTTTTTTCTCTACTGTAATGTAACAAGTCTTACTACCATTGATTTGAAGTGGGGTTTTTTGGGGTATTGGTAGCATCACTTCTTTGTGTCTCTAAGGATCTCAGATTTTGGGCTTTGTTTTATGTACATGAAGAATTGTATTCCTTAGGCATGCACACCTACAATTTGGTATATACTTATTTCCAAATATAATGTTTGGAGTCACGCAAGCGGTTTGCTACTTGAACCTAATATTGATAGAAACCCAATATTCAGGGCACAGTGGCACAGCAGTAGAGTTGCTGCCTTACAGTGCCGGAGTCCCGGTTCGATCATGATTATGGGTGACAATAGATAATAGACAAGAGGTGCAGGATAAGGCCATTCGGCCCTTCGAGCTAGCACCGCCATTCAATGTGATCTGTTTGTACAGAGTTTACATTAGCAATTTACAGAGGCCAATTAACCAACAAACCGGGTTCTCCGGTTTCCTCACATGTTCCAAAGATGTGCAGGTTTGTAGGTTAATTGGCTTCAGAAATTGCCCCAAGGGTGTAAGATCGAACTTGTGTCTGGATCCTCAATGGTCAGCATGGTGAGCCGAAGGGTCTGTTTCCACACTGTATCTCTAAACTAAACAAAATACTAAAATATTGTTTGAATGGACGGAAGAGGTTGGGCAAATCACGAATGTGCAGTGTTCTTGACCCACTGTAGGATGAGGCAAGCACAGGAGATTACAGGTTTGTAGATTAATTGCCTTCTGTAAATTGTCCCTAGTGCATAGGGTGCGAAACTAAGATAATGTAGAACTAGTATACGGGTGATCGTTGATCAGTGTGGACTTGGTGGGCCAAAAGGCCTGTTTGCACACTGCATCTCGAAACAAAACAAAACTAAAGAAGGAGGTAATTTGGTCTTTTTCTCAAAGCTGAATCTTATTTAAACCATCTTCCCCCGCCTTTCGTCCCAAGTTCTATATGTTTTGGCTGTGCAAATGTTCATCCAGGTACCCAGGTCTCTGGCACAGTGAGGCATAGTTCTACCAGCTGCACCACTGTGCTACATTCAAATTGAAAGTGTAGTAAGGAACTGCAGATGCTGGTTTACACTGAAGATAGACACAAAGTGCTGGAGTAACTCAGTGTGTCAGGCAGCATCAAAGGATGGTGACGAGTTGAAACTCTTCTTCAGACTGACGAAGTGTTCCGACCCGAAAACATCACCCTTTGTTTTCAACAGAGATGCTGCCTGACCTGCTGAGTTACTCCAGCGTTTTGTGTCTATGCCGAGATGAACGGTGTAGCATGAGGACCACAGGTTGCGCCTGAATTTGGGGAGAGTAAACGAGTGGGATTAATTGGAGGACGGTGTGGGCGTGGTGGGTTGAAGGGCCGGTTTTCATGCCGTGCGTCTCCATGACTCTCTTCGTCCTAGAAACATGTTGAACCTTTGTTACTCACCTGAGTTGTGGCCTTCACAGAGCAGCTGCAGGAATCGAAAGAGATCGCACGTAAATTCATCATCCTGCATCACCTTCTCCCCTACAAGATGTCAGTGAGAGCGAGATTGCAATGTGTCAGTACCAGCAACCTGGTGTGTTGCATCTTATATCCAACAACCTTGCATTACGCTTGTTCAATTACACACACATATCCTTCCAATCTTTCCAACAATTGCTAATCATACCTTACTGTTCTATCAGAAGCCCTCACAGTGCTCTTCACAGATAGAAAACAAATGAAAAACAGCCACACACAAAATATGCCTACCAAAAATAAAACCTGAAAACACTCAAAATAAAACACACAGAACTATTTTAGTAGTTGGCATGGCTCTTGCCAGCAATGAATGATCTTTCTCAAATTATGTGGTAAAATTTGTGAGTGTACGCCATTAATAAGAATTAGAGTGGTAAATGCACGAGTGGGGACACTAAAAATATCCTTAGAACACGCCAATTTAATTTTAAACATTAGAAAAAATTCAATGTTGATATTGCAGGACTATGAAGCTTCAAGGGTAATAAAGTTACTTGATTTACTGATGCAGGGATTTGGAAAAGTTTAATGCAATGGTAAATGCAGTAGCTCTGAATTGATCAGATTGAATCCCATAATAATTAGATGAGAACCTGAGGGGTAACAAAGGGTGATGGGTGTATGGAGCAAGCTGCTGTAGTAGGTACCATTGCAACATATAAAAAACATTTAGAGAGGTTCATGCATCGGATTAATTAGAGGGATATGGGCCAAAAGCAGATAATGAGACTAATGTAGATGGAGCATGTTGTTCGGCATGGGCAAGTTAGGCCAAATGGCTTGTTTTCAGGCTGTATGACCCTAATAAGTGGAAGCAAATGAATTGCAGATGCTGGTTTATAAAAAAAGACACATAATGCTGCAGTAAATCTCTGGAGATCAGGCAGCATTTCTGGAGAACATGACGTTTCAGGTCGGGAATCTTCCACACCCTGAGTTATTTTGCGCAACTCACGCCCTTTGCGTTTTTTTCCAATAATAGCAAAAAAGGCTAGTATAGTTATGTGGAACAAAAGTTACAATAATGAACTCCAACTCTTCAATGTTAATCTTTATGCTGTTTTCTTTTGCATGTAGGTTTGGAATGTTGTGAAGTCAATTACATTTTCGGGCTGGAGAAGGGTCCCAACGCAAAATGTCACCTATACTCGTTCTCCAGGGATACTGCCAAACCCATTGGATTACTCCAGCACTGTGTCCTTTTCAATTGTTTAACATGGATTAGAAAGCTTTGTGAAAGGAGACAGGTTTATCAAAACCCGGATATACTTGTAATTCTTTATGTCTTCATTTTTTTTTAACATTGAAACATGAGATGGTTGAAATTAGAATTAAAAGAGACAACAGAGGCAACCATTAACAAAGGCAGTGGAAAACATGAATATCTATGTTATACAGTAAAAGACTAACTTAACTAAAAATTCTTCACTAAATTGTAACATCCAGAGAGGGCTCTTTTGAGGAGTGGAATTATTCAAACTGAACTATCACACATTCTGAAGATAGATAGAGAATGTTGGAATAACTCAGAGGGTCCGGCAGCATCTCTGGAGAAAGGAAAATGTGACATTTCGGGTCAAGGCTGAGAGTCAGGAGAGAGGGAAACAGGAGGTGTGAAAAAGTTCAGTACAAACTAGAGCCGGCACCAATGACCAAGGAAAGGTAGAGCCCACAATGGTCCATTGTTGGCTGTGGAAGTGGTGATAATGAAGGGATATGTGGAACTAGCAGGACAACTAGGGTGGGGGAGGGACGGAGAGAAGGAATGCAGGGGCTACCTGAAATTAGAGAAATTAATATTCATGCTCCACACTTTCACCAAGCTCTGAAGCAGAGTTAAGATAATTGCACAGTTAATATAAATCGCAGTTTATCCAAACTCAATTTTAAACAAGTAATTTGAACCAAATATGTCAAGTCGTGGCTATGAACCATGCCAACATTTCTAAAATATGAAGATCACTGACAACGTCATGGCTAATGGTAAAAAGCTAATGCTTAATGGCTTTATGACTTCACATGGGACTTTTTAGATGTGCACCACAGATGGAGTACAGTGAGTGAATGACAACACAGGGAAACAAAAAACAAAGATTCTTTTGATGTGAATTGAATTACAATCTAGGCTTAAATGACCTGGCTGAAAGAGCATACTGGATCCAGAAACACAAGGGGTCACAGACATTCTGTGAGCTAGAGGTTCTATCTGACACAGCAAAAGACAGTGCAGTCGTTAAAGAATTAAACTGAAGTTGTAATTTTCTCTGAGTGTTTCTCATCTCCTTCTTTAGGATGAGAGTGGCCGAGACTCAGCAACTAAAACTTTTGTCTGGCTAGTGAAGGGTAACCACGAGATGTAACAAAATATGTCATCTGCTTCAGTGGTTGAGGGGGGAACATGCCCTAGTTTAACATCCTACACGTGTGATATTGAAGAGGTTTGCAGCTGTCAATATAACTCCAAGGTGAACAAAATAACAATGATAAAACATTCCAAAGATATCTATTTCTAGATGGTAAACAGAGTTTGACAGTCATAGAGTCGTACAATGTGGAAATAGGCCCTTCGGCCCAACTTGCCTACGCCGACCATCATGCCCCATCTACACTAGTCCCACCTGCCAGCATTTGGCCCACATCCCTCTAAACCTATCCTATCCATGTACCTGTCCAAATATTTTTTTAACTTTGTGATTGTGCCTGCTTCACCTACCGCCTCTGGCAATTCTTAATAGAATTGTACAATACCATTGAACATTTTTAACACAGAAAGCCATCATGTCTGACCTGGTCAAAAATAAAGCCTAATCTCATTTCTGGCATATGATCCGTGGCTGTACAGATCCCAGCTCCTGACATGTGCTGTTTAAATGTGATGAGAATTTCTGCCTCTTCCCCTTTCAGACTGTAGAGCTCCGGCACCCTCTGTTTAAAAGCACTTTCCCCTCAATCCTGCCACCAATTACTTTATAGTGCCTGGCTTTTTGTTCCCCTGCTAAGGGAAACTGGTCCTTCTTATTTACGCCATTTAGCCACCGCCCCTCACAATTTTATGCAACTCAATTACGATTCTCCCGGACACGATCTGTTAAAAGCCAACCTAGTTTATCCAATCTTTCCTCGTAGCTCCAATTTTTCAGTACTGGCAACGGTCATAAATTATAGGAGCAGAATGAGGCCATTTGCCCATCAAGTCTCTGCCATTCAATCATGGCTGATCAATCTTTCTTTCAACCACATTCTCCTTCTCCCCATAACCCCTGACACCCTTACTAATCAAGAATTTGTTCATCTGTGCCTTCAAAAAGTCATCATAAATCTTCTCTGCACTATCTCCAGTGCAATCATATCTGTCCTGTCACATGGGAGCCAGGATTATACACTATGGTTTAACTAATGTCATATACAGTTCTTCTCCCTGAAGTCATTGAAGAAATTGTTGAGGATTTCAGGACCTATTTGGAATTCAGATTTCCTTTCAATTTTGGAAAAAGGTATTCTGCCATTAGCTATCATGACTGCTCGTGATACCATCACTTAAGTAACTTTTGCCTGAAGTAACTTTTGCCTTAAGTAACTATTGCATGCTGTATCTTTTATCTGAAGCAAAGTTTGCCTGAAGGAAACATTTTGCCTGAAGCAACTTTTGTCTGAAGTAACTTTTGCCTGAATTAGTTTGCCTGAAGCAAATTTTGCCTCAAGTAATGTTTGCCAGAAACAACGTCTCACTAATGTAACTTCTCCTATAAGTATTGATTGCAGAGAATTTAATTGAGAATCAATCAATCTTACGACACTGAAGACCAGAATGTTGTTTTATTGTGAAGCGTTTTTCTGTTTCTGCATCCAGTATGCGTTTCTGACTTTGAGAGTTTCATGTTTAATGGGCTGAGCCTAAATAACCAGACGTCCCCACTGACAAGTCTGAAATTTACATTGCAATGTATGCAAAGGAACCCAGCTGAGTTGCAAAAAAAGACAGCTAGTAAAACACGCAGTAAACTCACACAAAGAATGTCATCTGCAATACAACAAATAATCAGCACCATTGCACACCAGTCTTAAAGCAACTGAAAAGTTAAATCAGGTACAAACTTTAAAGACTAAAGTTCCTTTTTTATGTGTTACTTGCACATTGATGGGTGCAGCCATAAAGCCACATTGAATACACAACAAACGCTACGGTGACTGTACACCACAGCTTGGCGCATCCAACCACTGCAATAACTATGCCACTGAACGGCTCACAGTTCTTACATCTAGTGTGCCAGTTACTGTGCAAATCCTGAGAGAGAGGCAAAACAGACATGAAGTTGACCAAAAGGCTTAAACTTCTCTAAAGCAAGAACAAAACAAAAAGAAAGATATATATTTTTTTCTCTTTCTCATTAGCGACTATGCACAGTGTCTCAAAGTGCGAATTGGCAGAGTTCAGGACCTGTACAGTTCTGACACAAGGTTACAAAGGAAATGGCAATTATAATTACCACGTTCATGAGTGATGACTGAGGGGGAAGACAGAACAATTGAAATCAAAAGAAAAAAAAAGATGAGATTAGGTATTAGAAATTATACTCAACTTCATTTAAAATTGTTTTTTTTTTTAAGAATCGGATAGGTTGAAAGAGGGGGGGAAACAGAATTGTAAAAAATCACACAGAAGGAAAACCATATATTAATAATCATAGAATATTTACAGATCTCAATGTAGAAACAAAGAACTGTAGATGTTGGTCAATACACAAAAGGAAATAAAGTGCTGGAGCAATTCAACAGGTCTGGCAGCATCTCTGAAAAACAAGAATAGGTGACGTTTCTGGTCAAGACCCTTCTGCAGGGTCCTGACTTGAAACATCATCTATCCATGTTCTCCAGAGATGCTGCCTGATCTGATGAGTTACTCCAGCACTTTGTGTCCTTTGGTGTTTTTTTAATATACAGTTCTCCTTGGATTATTTTAAACCAAATAACAAAGAATTTTATGCTGGATAAACCATAGGCATTCTTAATAATTGACAAACCCTGTGTTTATTTTACATTTTGTTATGTAAAGAAAAATTAAACACGATTTTATTTTATTTGTTAGACATATACAAGCATGCACACACGTACATATCCCTTTGCATAGGTACACACATTTTATACACACTGGTATTGGAAAAATACATGAAAAATCTGCGCACTTCAAAGGCTTGCTTATTTATTATTTTATATCCAATCCTGCTGCCTGCTGCAAGTCTAACTTATTTGACTGTCATTTGTAGTCTGGTAAATGGTGATGGATTTGTCGAGGAGCATTAAATATGTTTTTATAGGAAGTCACACAACACAACAAGAATACAAGTGGTATCACAATGCAATGGCTGTGATTGTTGAACACCAAATGAAAAATTATAATGAGGAGTGATTCAAAACCGAGAGAAAGAGGATGAAATAAAAATTACCACAATTTTAGAAAATGTAAAATGCAGTAGTATGATTGGCTTGTGCCCAAGCAAAAAAGGTTTCAGTATCAAATAGTATGTACAATTTTTCTAATAACTAAACTTCAAATCTTTGTGAAAAAGAGATCTTTTGCTGGATACATCAAAGATTGGATTAAATACGATATATTGTTGCTGAAAAGTAAAATGCATAATCTTTTGATATCTGTAGCTATTTCATGATGAATATGTAACATTATCTTGTAATAAATGATCTTGAAACAATGTATCTCTCATGAGCACACGCTGTCTCTTGCCAACAATCAGACTATCAGAGAACCTCCTAGCCTGAAATAATCTGTTGCTCGCCCAGATTTGTCCTGGTTTATTTCTCACTTCCAATTCCCCTCCTCCCCCACTACAATCGGTCTGCAGATGGGTCCCAACCCAAAGCATCACCTATCCATTTTCTCCCAAGATGCTGCCTGACCCGCTGAGTTACTCCAACATTTTGTGTCTAACTTTATGTAACATCAGAAAGACCATCTGTTGATAACAGCTCTCAGTTGTCATCTATAATAATACATCATGTATAGAGGAATGTTCATACAAGCATAGAATATAGAACAGTACAGCACAGGGAATAGACCTTTCAGCCTACAATGTTTGTGCTGAACATGATGCCAAGTTAAACTCATCTCCGTTGCTTGCTTGTGATCCATATCCCTCTATTCCCTGCATATCCATGTGCCTATCTAAAAAGTATCTTAATTGCCACAAACATAACCTCCTCCATCGCCACTCATGGTAGCGCGTTCCTGGCACCCACCACTATGTGTATGAAAACTTGTCTTGCACATCTCCTTTTAATTTTTCCCCTCTGACATGCCCTCTATTCATTTGTTCTTTGTGCCTATTCATACCTCTAGTTTCCCTCTCCCATGACTCTGAGTCTTGACCCGAAACGTCACCTATTCCTTTTCTCCAATTATGCTGCCTGACCCACTGAGTTACTCCGGCACTTTGTGTCTACCCTCTCTTCTTTGACATTTTCATCCTGGGTAGGTGAAAATGTCCTACTTTGCTGAAGTATATATAAGATTATGCTTTTTTTCGGTGGTATAGAAACTTATTCTTCATTGTTTTGAACAAATAGGCAGGCAGATAGTGCAGATGATTATTCAGTGATAGTGCAGTGACTGTTCTAACTCTCCAACACAACAGTAGCTGCACTCTCTCTATCGCTGAATCATAGGTAACATTTGACCACAATATATTATTACTTATATTATAAGTAATATAACTACCATACATTACTTATGATGGTAGTTAGGTACCATAACTACCATTAGCTACTCATGGACCGAAGTAAAACGTTCATAAACCAGGTTATATGAATTAGTGTGCCTGCAAATTGTGCATTTTAGCTGTTGTTAATTACAACACAGTGGTTTTAAAATAGTCCCATCAGATATTATTATGTGAAGACATATTTGTGTGAATTTTATTTCATTTCTATCGGACCTGATAGATTAAAATGCAGGATTAATAAAGGCAGACATATACAAATGCATTAGGCATTTTCACATCAATATTCTATTCCATCACATATATTATGGCAAAGCTTATAAAATATGACTAGAATACCATAAGGTGCTTCAGCATATACCTGATCCCTCCTCTGTTACCATGCCAAGTCCTTCAGCTTTGTTCTGCCGTTCAAATGCATTCAGATCAAGAACACTGTATTTAAAATAAATAAACATTAGTTTGATGTTTAAGTTGTTTAGGTTTCCCAGAAACAATATTATAACGTAGGATATTGCAGATGATAAATTCATGTCATAGGAGCAGAATTAGACCACTCGGCCCACTGAGTCTACTCCACCATTCAATCATGGCTGATCTACCTTTCCGTCTCAATCCCATTCTCCTGCCTTCTCCATATAACCCTTACTAATCAAAGATCTGCCAATTTCCACCTTAGAAATAGGCAATGGCTTGGCCTCCACAGCCGTCTTTAGACTTTTTAGATATACATAGAAACATAGAAATTAGGTGCAGGAGTAGGCCATTCGGCCCTTCGAGCCTGCACCGCCATTTAATATGATCATGGCTGATCATCCAACTGAGTATCCCGTACCTGCCTTCTCTCCATACCCTCTGATCCCCTTGGCCACAAGGACCACATCTAACTCCCACATCTATACAGAGCAGATACAGGCTCTTCAGCCCACATGGACCAGCGATCACCCCATACACTAGCACTGCCCTACGCACTAGAGATAATTTACAATATTACTGAAGCCAATTAACCTACAAACCTGGATGTCTTTGGAGTATGGGTGGAAACTAGAGCACCCGAAGAAAACCCACACCATTACAGGGAGAACATACAAACTCCTTAAAGACAGCACCATAGTCAGGAATGAACTCAGATCTCTGGCGATGTAAGGCAGCAACTCTACCGTTGCGTCACTGTGCCGTCTGTGGCAATAAATTCCACAGATTCACCACAGATGAAGATAAGACATCAGGGACACAGTCATGACCAGTTCGAAGTGGCACTGTTAGATGGTAGCATATATTTTATCATTTCATACAATAAATGTTATTCCCAATGAACACTCAAATTCACATGAACTGGGTCATGATTCCATAGAAACCTCCAGATTCCAAATAGTAGAAATTATATCCTCAATATTTATTACCTAACAAACGTTCCTTTAAAAAAAATAGAAACTAGGACTAGTGGATGCTGGTTTACCAAGGAAAGACACAGTTCTAGAATAACTCAACAGGTCAAGCAGGGTCCCTGGAGAACATGGATAGGTGATGTTTCGGGTCAAGACAATTCTTTGCAGTGATGACCCATTTTGGGTCAGGACTTTTCATCAGTCTGATGAAGGGTCCCAACCCGAAACGTCACCTATCCAATAATTAAATTCAATGAATCTTTATTGTCATACAATATGTATTGCATACAACCTCGTAAAATCATATAGCAGACCTCACCTTGGCATTACATAAGTGCCGCCACGTTTTGGCACCGGCACAGTTCACCGAACAGTCCTGTCTACTGTCTGCTGCTGAAGCCAATTAACCTACGAACCTGCACATCTTTGGATTGGGGAGGAAACCAGAGCACCCAGAAAAACCCCACACGGTCACAGGGAGAACGTGCAAACTCCGTACAGGCAGCACCCGTGGTCAGTATTGAACATGGGTCTCTGGCACTGTAAGGCAGCAACTCTATCAATGCACCACGATCATGGACTTCTCATGGCATCCCAACAGGGCAGTGCAGATTTCCCTTGGTTTCCCAGCTCGAGAGCTGTGAAATCTGCCCACTAACCCTGCATCAAGTTACGCCTGGCACTGGAACAGCCGTCCCATTGCAATGAACTCAAGGGGAAGAAGCGCCTTGGACATTCTTACCTGCAAGATTGCATGAGACCTGCCAAGCTCTGAAAGAAACCAACGTCTTTCTTTTCCTTGAGACAATCGAGCATTTTCTGCAGAACATGAAAAACAGACCTCACATGAAAAATTGATGACCGTGTCATTGTTTAAACAGAAAAATAACATAACACATCGGTCAACTAACATTATTGAGAAAAATCATTCTGCATCTGAATAATTTTACAACAGCTTTTACACTTACTTTGTAGGCATGGCTGGAATGACATTCATTTGAAAGAGCAATTAAAGTTTGAACCATTTGATTATAAGCATATACTAAATCTGTTTTATTATGATCATCAGAATCATCATGCTCATCAGAACGTAAGTGTGTACTAAATCTATTTAAGACTGTGTCTCATTTAGCACAGAATTAAACATCATATTTTTTAAAATAATGTTATTAGAAATCATAGAATGATCCTCAATGTTTACTACCCAAGGCAAGCTCCTTTTATAAAAAGTAGAAACAAGGAACTGCAGATGCTAGTTTACAAAAAAAGACACAAATGCTGGAGTAATTCAGCGGGTCAGGCAATCTCTCTGGAGAACAAGGATAAACATAGAAACATAGAAAATAGGTGCAGGAGTAGACCATTCGGCCCTTCGAGCTAGCACCGCCATGGCTGATCATCCAAAATCAGTACCCCGTTCCTGCTTTCTCCCCACATCCCTTGATTCTGTTAGCCCTAAGAGCTAAACCCAACTCTCTCTTTTACTCTGAAAATTTAAGTAAGTCTGAAGAAGGGTTTTGGCCCGAAAGAGAGGCGGGGCCTATTTCCTTCGCTCCATAGATGCTGCTGTGATAGGCTGAGTTTATAATAGGCCATATAACAAAAACAGCATGGAAAAGACAGGTGTGACCTCGACCCTTCTAGTCCGAAGCCGAACACATAAGGAACCCTAGTCCCAATAGGAGCGCTCAGACCATAACCCTCCATTCCCTTCCCATCCATAAAACTATCCAATTTATTTTTAAATGATAAAAATGAACCTGCCTCCACCACCTTCACTGGAAGCTCATTCCACACAGCTACCACTCTCTGAGTAAAGAAGTTCCCCCTCATGTTACCCCTAAACTTCAGTCCCTTAATTCTCAAGTCATGTCCCCTTGTTTGAATCTTCCATACTCTCAGTGGGAAAAGCTTTTCCACGTCAACTCCGTCTATCCCTCTCATCATTTTAAAAACCTCTATCAAGTCCCCTTTTAACCTTCTGCGCTCCAAAGATTAAAGCCCTAACTTGTTCAACCTTTCTCTATAACTTAGTTGCTGAAACCCAGGCAACATTCTCCAGCTTTTTTGTGTACCCTCTCTCTTTTATTCGATAGGTGACGCTTCAGGTCAGGACCCTACTTCAGCCTGATTGTTGCGGTGGGGAGAAAGCTGGAAGAGAGGCGGGGGCACGACAAAACCTGGCCAGTGATAGGTGAGGGTGGTTTGTGATAGGCAGTTGGTCAGACATAGGCCAGAGATGAAAAAACAAAAAATATGAGGTGAAAAGACAGGTGTGAGGTCAAGAAGGGGTGCGAATGGTGAAGCCAGAGAAAGGAACATGGGTGGAAGGGGAGGGGGAAGGGGAGAAAAGGGTGCAAAACTAGTTCTGAAACAAATCTCATCATCACTGGTGATCCTAGAGATGGGTAGATGGGCTGGTCAAGAAAGTTTCATCGGAATATTGAGTATTTCACAATTTCTATATTTAATACTCAGACTGATAAAGGTCAATGTGTAATAGAAGGCTTTTGGCACATTGGCCTTGATCAGCCAGAGTGTTGAGTATTTCACAACTTCTATATTCAATACTCTGACTGATAAAGGCCAATGTGTCAAGAGGCTTTGGGCAAATGGGCATTCCACAGTCAGAGTATTGAGTATAGAGGTTGTGAAAGTGATATATCTGAATTGTCTGAACTGTGGCAGAAGACTATCTTGCCAGTCAAGTGTGAGGCTAACCAAACAAACTCCACGTAATCACTGGCCAAATGAACATTTGGTACAGAGTTGCCACCAATACCACAGTCCTGCATTTAGTCTGATTTACCTGTTGAACGGTGGAATTCCCACCATTTAGAATAGCAATGCCAAGTTTCAGAGTAGACGCAACCATCGGCCCCATTTCACCTAAAGAGATTGAAAGCAATGCTGAAACATATTTGTTCAGAACTTCAAAGCGAATGAAATAGCTTAGAGACACAGCATAAAAACAGGCCTTCAGCCCACCGTCCACACCAACCATCGATCACCCATTCAGCCGAGTTCTATGTTATCCCACTTCTTATCCACTCCCTGAGGGGCAAATTTACAGAGGACTATTATAACCTACAAACCAAGTCAAGAGTGTTTTATTGTCATATGTCCCAGATTGAACAATGAAATTCTTACTTGCAGCAGCAGAACAAAATATGTAAACATTGTACTCTGCAAACAATATAATAAACGATAAAAAAGTTCAGTGTGTGTTTATTTTTATTAATATATAATATATATATATATATATATATAATACCAATGCCTCTAAGTCTATGTACTTCACAGCTTATTTGACGGTTGTAGTGTTTAAAAGACTGATGGCTGTAGGCACGTCTTTGTGAAAACAGAGCACCCAGAGGAAAACCACGCATTAACAGGGAGAACATGCAATCTCCACACAGACAGCACCCAGAGGTCAGGATCGAACTGGGGTGTCTGGCGCGGTAAGGCAACATCTCTACCGCTGGTTCACTGTGCCGCTCTAATTATTCAGTCTTACAGAGAAATACTTTTTCTCAAAGTTACAACCAAATTACCCATTTCTCCCACAGCATCCATGAAGCATGCTTTTATTTTAAGTGCATCGCCTTCTCCAATGAACCGAAGTTCTGTTTGCCCGGGTTCGATCCTGACCACGGGTGCTGTCTGTGTGGAGTTTGCACACTGTCCCTGTGACTGCGCGGGTTTTCTCTGGCTGCTCCGGTTTCCTCCCATACTCCAAAGATGTACAACTTTGTAGGTTAACTGGCTTTGGTAAAATTACACATTGTCCCTAGGGTAGTGCTAGTGTACTGGATGATCGCTAATCAGCGTGGACTCGATGCGCTGTTGGGCCGGTTTCCGCACTATATCTCTGCAGTCTAAAGTCTATCTAAAAGCCTAAACTGCACTATCATATCTGCCTCCACCATCACCCCTGGCAGAGTGTTCCAGGCACTCACTACTCTTTGTGTTCAAACTGTGCCCTGCACATCACATTCCCCCTCTGCCCTTAAAGATGAGGACAATTTTTACTGAAGCCAATTAACCTACAAACCTATATGCCTTTGGAGTGTGGGAGGAAACCGGAGCACCTGGAGAAAACCCACACGGTCATGGGAAGACCGTACAGCACCCATATTCAGGATCTAACCCGTGTCTCTGGCGCTCTAAGTGTTGCAAGGGAACAGGTTCAAGGATCTGACTAGTAGACCAGGAAAAAACTCACTGGTCTGTTTAGTTGCAAATCAATTTTATTGGCAGGAGAGGACAAAATAATACTTGTCTTGGTATGCGTGAGGTCTAATTTTACAGCAGCACACGTCTTTCTCTCTCTCTGCCTCTGTCCGTGGCGCTGATTGCGACTCAGCCTGTCGGTGAACCGTTCTCGTACATAAACTTGAACTACCTTCTGGCTTACTGACACCTGCCTTTATACAGGTAAAAAATCACGTGTTGAAATAACTGCCGGTAAGTCCTTGCCAATAGCACTGCTCCCAAATTTAAACTGCACCAAGCGGGACCCTCACCCCCCTTTGGAAACAAAGTGCTATCAGTTGCAGACTGGCGCATGAAGCAATATCCAGCGCTAAAGACTTGGGGTAAAGGTAATACACACAGCGTTGCCGGTTTGGCACGCAAAGGTTTAAACAGAGCATTGTCGGCTTTGTGCATGGGAGTTTAAACAAAGCGCTACTGGCCACAGCGCTATGGGTCACAGACTGTTCGGGCAAAATTATAACAGTATAACAATAAGGCAACAAGTCTTCTGCTGCATCACCATTCTGCCCATTTTTACTACATTGTTTTGTTACTGGGTTTCCTTAATTTCATTAAACTACGTTTGAACCCCCCAGCTGCTATTGTGGGCATCAAAGTCACTTCTCTGAGTTCATCATTCCAGGCCTCTGGAATTTGTCCAGTGGCAGAACAACTCTGCAGTGGCCTCATTAAAGAGGCATCATTTGATCTGAGCAAAGTTCTTGATGTAATGTTTAGTTTAACTTAGAGCTACAGCATGGAAACAGATTATTTGGCCCTCCGAGCCCACACCAACCAGTGATCACCCAGCAAAAACACGCATCATGGATGCTGTAAGAGAAATGGAATGCTTAGTTGTGAATTTGGAGGGGAAAAAAAGTATTTTTCTTTAAGACCAAATGATAGTGGCAAACTCCACACTGACAGCACCCAGATAGAACCTAGGTCTCTGGCGCTGTGAGGCAGAAGCTCTACTAACTTCATGTCCATAAGTCAGGCCATTCGGCCCATCAAGTCTATTCTGCCATTCAAACATGACAAAACATAAACCATTAGTTCAATTCATGCTAGGGCCCATTTACAGAAGCCAATCAACATACAAACCTGCATGTCTTTGGGACGTGGGAGGAAACCTACACGGAGCAAACCCACACAATCACAGGGAGAACATACAAACTCTGTACAGACAGCACCCATAGTCAGGATTGAACCCCCAGGACTCTGATGTTGTAAGGCACCAACTCTACTGCTGCCCCGGTATAAATCTTAGCTGCCTTACCTTTGCTGGCACTTATCATCTGTAGAACCATCTCAGCAGCCCCTCGGTCATGAAGTCTTGCCTGTTGGTACAGCAGCTTCTGCTTCTCCATTTCTTTTTCCTAAACAGAGAAGCCAGGTGATTGAACAGGAGCAAAGGAAACAACACTCAATTCTCCGACAAGGACGTTCTTCTGTTTTTAAACCAAGGGCTCCATGCTAACTTCTCAGACTGGACACATTGGAGAAATAATGAACTGCAGATGCTGGTTTATACCAAAGAAAGACACAAAGTGTTGAAGTAAGTCAACGGGTCAGGCAGCATCTCTGGAGAAAAAGAATAGGTGACGTTTCCGGTCGGGTTCCTTCTTCAGGTCCCGCACAGCTTGCTTCCACCTCTTCCTGAAAAGCCACAAGCAGAACTGCCCTGGCAGACCCATTGTTTCTGCCTGCTCCTGCCCCACTGAGCTCATCCCCACATACCTCGAAGATAGGCACAAAGTGCTGGAGTAACTCAGTCGGTCAGGCAGCATCTCTGGAGAAAAAGAATAGGTGACGTTTCAGGTCGGAACACTTCTTCAGACTCAAGTAGAAAGAATGGTTCCAACCCGAAAGGTCACCCATCCTTTTTCTCTAGAGATGCTGCCTGACCCGCTGTTACCCCAGCACTTTGTGTCTGTCTTCTGTGTAAACTAGTATCTGCAGTTCCTTTCTACGCATTTTCTCCAGGTACCTTGATTTTATGCTATCCCCCCCACCCCCCACCTTCCCTCTCCAATCCTTTCCCACCTAAATCCAGAACATCTTGCATGCCCTGCAATTGTTTAATAACTTTTGGTTTCCAGGCCCTCATTCACTCATCTTTACCTTGGACGTTCAGTCCTTCTACACCTCTATCCTCCACCAGGAAGGCCTTAAGGTCCTTTGTTCCTTCTTAAAGAATCTGAGTCTGAAATGGGTCCCGACCCGAAACGTCACCCATCCTTTTTCTCCAGAGATTCTGCCTGATCCGCTGAGTTACTCCAGCATTTTGTGTCTATCTTTAGACACAATGGAGATCTAGCATTGAAATTTCAACTGTTCTGTTACCGTCTACAGTCCGTCTTTACAGGATGCTGACAAAGGTGTCAAGACATGGGCCCAACCATGTTTAAATGATGTTAATGACTTATTTGATCATCTTAATAAGCTGATGTATCCTTTTTTGAGTAGATTGCACAGTCAAAACAATAATCCAGAACAAAGGGATGCAAGAAACTGCAGATGCTACAATCTTGAGCAAAATAGAAACGGCAGATGCTGGATTCTTGAGCAAAGCACATACTGGTGGAGGAACTCAGGTCAGACTGCATCTGCACAGCGATGTCTGAAGAAGGGTCCTGACCCATCTGTCCATTCCCTCCACAGATGCTGTCTGACCCACCTGAGTTGCTCCAGCATTGTTGTTTGATTCAATACAAACCTTGTGCAAGCATGAACTTTGGCTGCTATTTCGTATGGCATGGAAAATAAAAGCTTATTTTTGGTGATTTGAACAGTCACGAAAGAAAATAAGCAAAATTGTCTGTGCATTTTACGAAGAAGATATAGCGTAGAACAGGTGCATCTGCCCACCAAGTCCGCGCCGACCAGCGATCACCCAATACTATCAGTACCTACACACCAGACAATTTACAATTTACAGAAGCCAATTAACCTATAAATCTGCACATCTTACTAAGAAACCGGAGCACATGGAGGAAACCCACACAGTCATAGGGAGAATGTACATACTTTGCTTAAACACAGCACCCATAGTCAATATCAAACTCAGATCACTGGCACTGTAGGGCAGCAACTCTACCGCTGCACCACTGTGCCACACTCCTTGAGAGCATAGAGTCACGTACCATAGATACAGGCCCTTCGGCTTAAACTTGCCCACACAGACCAACATGTCCCATCTATTGCTGGTGTTTGACCCATATCCCTCCAAACCTGTCGGATCCATGTACCTGTCTAAATGTTTCTTAAACGTTGCGATTGTACCTGCCTCAACTCCCTCCTCTGGCACCACTTTGTGTAAAAAAAATTCCCTTCAGGTCCCTATTAAATCTTTACCCCATAGCCTTAAACCTTTGGCCTCTGGTTATCCCAGAATTGTTCTGTCGCTCCAGACTCTGAACCATTTTGTTCTCAAATCATTTGTCCAGCTTCAATTATCAGCCGATCGATGTTCTCTCAAGCTGCTGCCTGACCAGCTGAATTACTCCGGCATTTTGTGACCTTTTGTGTGTTAACCAGCATCTGCAGTTCCTTGTTTCTATTCTGCTCAATGTAACAGGCCTGACAAAACCCATGGGAATCAGCACGCCATAAGCAAGCCTGGACTCCTGCCCACATACATTTTGCAAGTCAACTGAAAAAATGAGATACCGCAGCTTGGTTGGGACAAGAGGACCTACAGAAGACAGTTTAGAGCCCTGCAAATAGTGTTGAGTGTTCAATGGTGTAGCTCAAAGCTGAGGACACAGGGCATGACACAATCAAATCCGCATCATGTCCGGACAAAAGGAATCTGGGAGACATGTGTGGCTTATGAGGAGCAGTGAAACAGCAGCAACAGCAGGAGCCTGTCGTGATGTTGGCTTTGCTGCCTTTATGTTCTCCCGGATCCATTCAGGAACATGTTGGAAGAACCACAGGTTCAAATGGCAAAGGTTAAAGAAAAGGGGAGGCTCTTTTAACAGGACTAGAGATACAAATAAATAGAAGAGCAATGACACAAATGAGCAAGGTAATGAATTGGAAACTAAATGAAGGTTAATTGTAAAACAGTAGATGGCACTAACACAGAACAATTAGTGTTGTTTTTTTGGTTGTTTTCTTTTTTTTTGTTGTTTTACCAGAGTTGTTTCCCAGAAGCTGCCAAATTTGTTTCGTAAATCTTTGATTATATCATGCTGTAAAAACAAAATTGATCAATTTTTGTCATTTCCACAGAGCGCAAGAACTCTCAAGTCTGGAAGAAAATGGAGAAATGTCTGAAAAGGGAGCGTAAAGTAAGAAAACAACCTTGCGTCATTTAGCCCTGCCAAGAGCTGAAAGGTTAGAGGGTAGGGCCGAGGATGCCCTGGTTGAGTTGCTCCAGGGCCTGGCCAAGATGGCCATCCGCGAGTCACGATGCCAGGCGGAAGAGGGCTCTGCCCGAGCCAGCTGCCTGTCCCTTTTCCGGGGTTACGTCCGGGTCCGGGTGGTGTTAGAGAGGGACTATGCGCTGTCCACGGGCACCCTGAGGAATTTCTGGGACGGCTGGGGACGGCAGGCGGTTGAATGCATCCTTGACAAGGATTGTAACGTAGTTGTATAGTACTTTATTTAGTATATTTGTTTGTCTTGTATTATGGTGATGGGTTCTGTTTTGTTTTATTGGTTTCTTTTCCATAATTGAATACAGTTTTTGATGATAAAATAAAAAAAGAGCTGAAAGGTTTTGCCTTCATTTCCAACTCCTTCCTTTGTAGTTACACAGCGAAAGAAAACAAAATCCTGTCAGGAAAAACGTTTTTGTTTTTATTAAAGCTTCAGTATCCGTTTTGTAACCTTTGTGAATGGATTTTATATTTTAATTTAGTTTGGTTTAGAGATAAAACAGGCCTTTCGGCCTACCGAGTCCACGCCGACCAGTGATCACCCACACACTAACACTATCCTACACACCGCTGTAAGACAGCAACTATGGCACCATGCTGCCCCTTCTTTCTCAAGTTAGCTTTGCTCCCTCCATGCCTGACACACAAATTCTCCCGTGTGAAAACTACAACAAAATTAGCTTGCAGGTAAATTGCCCTCAAAAGCTTTCACTGAGGTGAGGGATAGGTTGGCACATAGTGTCCATTTAATATCTTAGTATAGTTTAGTTGAGTACAGCATGTAAACCAGGCCCTTCAGTCCAATGAGTCCACGCCGACCATTGATCACTTGTTCCATGTTATCCCACCTACACACCAGGAGCAATTTTCAGAAGCCAATTAACTTACAAACCTGCATGTCTTTGGGATGTGGGAGGAAACCAAAACACCTGGAGAAAAACCATGCGGTCACAGGGAGGATGTATAAACTGAGTACAGACCACACCTATAGTCAGGATCAAACCCGGGTCTCTGGCGCTGTAAGGCAGCAACTCTACTACTGCAACACCATACCACCCCCAATGATGATTAGATTAATTTCAGAAGAATGCAACACTGTGCATAATCCCAGTCTCTGCAATGATGTAATCTAACTTGAAGAACAACTGACAGAATCATCTTTATTGAGAAAGTATTTCTCCTTGGGGTCATTTGTTCTGCACAGAAACATCAAGCAACGAAACATTGAGGTGTCCACATCATTTGTAATGGATTAATTGGGTAAACGCACAGAGGACATAGATTTAAGGTGAGGGAGGAAAACTTTATTAGGAACCTGAGGGGTAACATTTTCACACAAAGTTTGGCAAGTATATGGAATGTGCTGCCAGAGGAGGTAGTTGAGGCAGGTACCATCACAACATTTAAGAAATATTTAGACAGGTACATTAGATTGATTAGTACAGCTGTGTCAGGAGTTAAGGAGATAATGCAGGAGAATGGGGTTGAGAGGGAAAGAGAGGTCAGTCATGATTGAATGGCAGAGTAAACTTGATGGGCCAAATGGCCTAATTCAGCCTCTATAAATTATGGACATGGATAGGACAGGTTTAGAGTGATATGGGACAAACGCAGGCAGGTGGGACCAGTGTAGATTGGACATGTTGGTCGGTGTGGGTAAGTTGGGCCGAATGGCCTGTTTCCACTCTATGGTTGTGTATGACCACTTTGTTGGAATTAAACATCGCATCCAACTTAAAATAAGCAGCCAATTTAAAGAGCAAAGCTCACCGTGTGTAGTATTAAGAAAAGACATCTACAAAAGAAAATTTGTAAGGACATAAAAGCTATGAACCATAATCTAATATGTATAGTAGGAGAGATTAATGGAGGAAAATCTTACTTCAAAGGTTTTGACTTCTTCTTCACCATCTTCATCTTCTTCTACGTGACAACTCTGCGGCAACAGAACAGGAAAATGTCTCACTGAAAAGTGATTCACTTTAAAACTTGCGTGAGCCATGACTATAATTCTTAACCCAATTCTAAACTTCTCAGCTCTTTCACCATCATTTCAAACTGCTTTGCTGAGCTGATTAATTCACTTCAGGACTTCCAGCCTCGACACTGAACAATTTTGTCATAGATACCACGAGTAATTGCAACGTGCAAACGTGGCAAATGTTTATTCAAATATTACCTTTGCCATGATATCAGCATAAGCCATGTAGAGAAAGTCTTCTTCCAGGTTACTGTAGATTAAAACAAAAACATGTAAAAGCCATTTGGACAGGTACTGGATGGGAAAGGTTTAGAGGGATATGGGCCAAATGCAGGCAGGTGGGACTAGTGTAGATGGGGCATCTTGGTCGGCATGGGTAAGTTGGCCCAAAGGATATGTTTCCATGATGTATGTTTAGTTTTAATTATTTAATTAATTATTATTTTTTTTTTTTTAAACCTGAGTTTCACATTTAGGACTGCCCTTGATTCTGCTTGTGCAGAAGTAACAGCAAATGCTGGTTTACACTGAAGATAAGCACAAAATGCTGGAGTAACACAGCGCGTCAGGCAGCATCTCTTGAGATGCTATTTCTTTTCCTTTTCCTTTCCTATTTCTTTAGTTGCTGCCTGACCTGGTAAGTTACTCCTGCATTTTGTGTCCATCTTGATTCTTCTTGCTTGTTTCATTTGTCTACAAATTCTCATTTTTTTTAGTTTAGTTTAGTTTATTGTCACGTGTACAGAGGTGCATTGAAAAGCTTTTTGGTGTGTGCTATTCAGTCAGTGGAAATATTATACATGGTTCTTGGCCTGTCCCACATAGGCGATTTTTCAGGCGACTGCCGGTGACTGTCAAGTTGCTGGCAGTTGCCTGAAAAACCGGCAACTGGAACGGTGAATGCCAGTGGAACACACACACACACATTGTTTCCTTCACCAGCCCATTATGCAGGCGGGGGACAGGGCAAGTGAGGGGAGCGCTGTCTGAGTGAAATTCACACGGTGCAAAGCCAAGGTGATGCAGACACACACCACGATGAACAGGAAGGTTGGCGATGTAATTAAGACGGCTAAAGTACAGTGTACGGTAAGTCCTTTAAAAGAGGGGGGTAGAGGGGGGAGAAGGAGTGGAGACAACTTTTAAGAAGCCAGAGATACACGGCTGTGAAGTTCGGCGGACATTTAACATTACCGGTCGGTTATCCTTGGTTCTGAAAACTACTGCTTACGTTTTTTTCCCCAATGAGCCAATGAAATTTACCGGTCAGCACCGGCTACAACCTACGAGATCCTATGAGAACCTTCGACCTCCTGGCGACCCACTAGGACCTCCTGGCGACCCACCTAAGGCATGAGAATTCTCGCTACTCTCCATGGCGGCTTCATTCTGGTCGCCGCTAATATTTCAACATTAGTTCCCAGAATGTGGGAACTCCACACGACCATGAAGGTGACTTCCCGGCAACCACCCGCAAACATGTGGCGACAACAGAATGTCCTGGAGTCGCCTAACAATTCGCCTAAGTGGGACAAGCCCATAACAATCAAGCTGTCCACAGTGTACAGATACAGGATCTATTGAAGTAGAGGTTTAACTGAGTGGAGCGATTGTAATGAATGGTTGCAGATCTACTTCTGGGACCACCACGCAGAGAGTCGCCTGACTCTATTTTGAATATAATTTCATATCAATATTCAGTTAATTCTTCTCGTGGCTATGATTGCCATCTGTAAGAACATGAGGAAGGATTTCCAACAAGGTACTTTGGTAGCTGAACACTATGATCCCTGAAACTACTCTAGTGCAACCCCCTAGCAACCTTTCAGGGAACTTCACATCCTCCTTATAGTGTGGTGACCAGAACAAGACACAATGGCTAGTTGTGGTCTAACCAGACCTTTATAAAGATTCAATATAACTTGCTGGCTTTTATACTCAATACACATGTTTATGAAGCCCAAGATCTTACTCTCTCAACTCTTGAGAGCAAGGCCAAAGGTTATTCCACATAATATCACTCACATGAGTGATGGCAGCGTGGAATATCCAAGCCTGTGAATCAGTCTTCAAAGATGGAAGCAGGAACCCACAGATCCCTCTGTTCCTGCACACAGTTTAGAATGATGCCATCACATTTGTATTATATTTTAGTTTAGTTTAGAGATATAGCATGGAAACAGGCCCTTCAACCCACCCATGCACTATCCTACCCACTAGGGACAATTTTTACAGAATCTCTTCTCTAACTCCAGCAGACTTTACTTTAAACTTTAGAGATACAGCCCCTCAACCCACCAAGTCCATGCCAACCAGCGTACACTACCTCTATCCTACACACTAGGGATCATTTTTACAGAAGCCAATTAACCTACAAACCTGCTCAACTTTGGAATGTGGGAGGAAACCGAAGCACCCGGAGAAAACTCGCAGTCACGGGAAGAATGTACAAATTCGACACAGACAGCATCCATAGCCAGGATTGAACAGGGGTCTCTGCAGCACAAGGCAGATATTCTACTGCTGAGCAAACGTGCCGTCCTCTGGACCCAAAATGTTAACTGTCTATTTCCCGCTACAAATTCTGTCTGACCTGCTGAGTTCATCCAGCATTTGTTTTTCTACTCAAGGTTGTAGCATCTGCAATCTCTTGTGTCTCCATTACCTGGCACCTGGGTGACCTCTCTGATACAATGGTGAGCAGTACTTAAGAGACAAGGCAGAGATTGGCTGCTTGCAAAGATCCTGGAAACTTGAGAGCAAGGCCAAAGGTTATTCCACATAATATCACTCACATGAGTGATGGCAGCGTGGAATATCCAAGCCTGTGAATCAGTACCTTGTTCCCCAGAGTTGACATATCCAATTCTAGAGGGCATAGGTATAAGGCGAGAGGGTGAAAGTTTAATGGAGATGTGTACAGGTCGGCATGGTGGTGCAGCGGTAGAGTTGCTGCCTTAAAGTGCCACAGATCCCTGTTCGATCCTGGCTTGTATACTCTGGTATTTAGAAGGATTAGAGGGGATCTTATTGAAACATATAAGATTATTAAGGGTTTGGACTCGCTAGAGGCAGGAAACATGTTCCCGATGTTGGGGGAGTCCAGAACCAGGGGCCACAGTTTAAAAATAAGGGGCAAGCCATTTAGAACAGAGATGAGGAAATACTTTTTCACACAGAGAGTTCTGAGTGTGGAATTCCCTGCCAAAGAGGACGGTGGAGGGCGGTTCTCTGGATGCTTTCAAGAGAGAGCTCGATACGGCTCTTAAAGATAGTGAAATAAGATGTTATGGGGAGAAGGCAGGAACGGAGTACTGATTGTGGATCATCAGCCATGATCACATTGAATGGCGGTGATGTCTCGAAGGGCCAAATGGCCTACTCCTGCACCTATTGTCTATTGTCTATTGACTATTGGTCTGTACAGAGTATGTACATTCCTCCCACACTCCAAAGAAGTCCAGGTTTGTCGATTAATAGATTTTGATAAATTGTCCCAAATGCATAGTATAGAACTAATGTATGGGTGATCGGCACAGACCAGATGGGCCAAAGGACCTGCTTCCACACTGCATCTCTGAACTAAACTAAAACCTCTTTAAAATGAATGAATGTTCTGCCTCTCTCCACGGCAGCTGTCTGACTCGTCGTATATTTCTAGCTAATTGATACACTGTTGTCAACGTACCATTTTTCTGTGAGAGCTGTTCGACTGAAAAGTAGAATGAGTTGGTGAAGTGGGTCGAGGTGCTTGGTTCCCTCCTCTTCTTCAACTGGCTTCTCTCCCCCTGGTTTCTGGGGAAATCAACAAATCAACTAGAAAGTAAACTGCAATTCTATGGAAATAGCATCACTGCCTTTCACCACAATAACTCCGAATGGGTTTCTCCCCTCCACCCCGCCAGCACCCGCACCTATTTCGCCCCTCCCTCTCCCCCTCCACCTACATTCTTTCCTCTGGCTTCACAATTTGCAACCCTTCAATCTCACCTCTTGTTATTTTCATCTCTGGGCCTTTGTCCAATCATCTGTCTATCAACCCCCCCTTGCCTGTGTTCACCTGTTGCCTGTCATGCTTTGTCCTGCAGCTCATCACTTCTAGTGTTCTTTTCCTCTCCCATTCCCCCACAATCAGCCTGAGAAAGAGTCCCGACCCAAAACGTCACCTATCCATGTTCTCCAGATCAGCTGCCTGAGCCATTGAGTTTCTCCAGCACTTTACCACTTTATATCTTTTTATGGTCGAAGTTCCAATGTTCCTGGACCTAGTACCTCCAGTAAGGCATGTGACAAGATAGGCTGGTCTCAAAGTTCAAGACATATGAGATACAAAGCGAGCTGGCTAATTGGATCCAACACTATAGGTGATATGAGGCAGGGGACAATCTTCAAAGAATGACACAAAGTGCTGGAGTAACTCAGCGGGTTGGGCAGTATCTCTGGACAACATGGATAGGTGACATTGTGGGTCGGGATCCTTCTTCAGACCTGAACCGCACGTCTGAAGAAGGGTCTGGACCCGAAACATCACCTATTCCTATTCTCCAGAGATGCTGCCTGACCCGAAGAGTTACTCCAGCTTTTTGTGTTTATCTCAGCGGTTAAAGGATTCTTTTCTGATTGGAAGCAAAATATGAGGTACATAGTTCGTAAACTTGAAAGGCTCCCTGCATAATATTGACCTGAAGTTCTTTGCACTGAGAAGCTCCAAACCAAATCTATTAAATACAAATATTCTCCTTTGGCATTGCTGATCAATATGCACAGTAATAGAATATTTTTTCCATAATTCCATTTTGATGGGTGTATGAAAAAAGCTGCTGGAGGATGTAGTTGAGGCAGGTCCTGTTGCAACATTTAAGAAACATTTAGACAGGTACATGGATAGCAAAGGTTTAGAGGGATATGGGCCAAACACAGGCAGCTGGAGCATGTTGGTTAGGAAGGGCAAGTTGGGCCGAAGGGCCTGTTTCCGCACTATATGACTCCATGGTTTATCACTTAATATTTTATATTCTATATCTTATACTGTAATGATATAGATAGCTGATTTTTGATCTCAGAAGCTTGAGTGAAATTGTTTTCTCCTGGACTAAAAATGCTGGATGCACATGTCAAACAGTAATGTCTGTCGGAAGGGCTTACCGCAAACAATTAAGGCGCTGCTGGAAAACATTTGTAGAATAACCTTCCAGCATCTATCTCCTTATAATATTTCATGCAAATCTGGCTCCACGGGAACCAACTTCAAAATGTTACTCACGGCAATATCTTCTATTAGCTTATCTTCAAAATAATGTTCCTCGGTCTCGATCCATGACTTCTCGTAGCCTTGGAGGAAGAGATTGACAGCTCGGTGCCTGTAGAGGGACATCCAACGGCATTGTGACAGGGTTACTTGTTTTGCTTAATGGATAAGGACTGAAGATCATTGCACACAATATTAACCTGATTAAAGAAATGGATGCTGCTACTGAAAACCCATTACGTCGCATTTCACTGTCAGTTAATGCCATCTGTTGCCGTAGGTTTTGATCATTTCTCACCTCAAGCTAGATTTTTTCATCAGCCTCAATCTGATTAGGGTCCTATTTAATAATATTTACATCAACATAAAATGACTGTGAATCTTACATTTAAATTTATTCTCTCAAGCATATTTTTTGTGATTACACAACGTGCTCCAATGTGTTTAATAGTAACCTGATGGGCAACGTTTTCACTCAGGGGGTGCTGCGTATATGGAGCAAGCTGCCAGAGGAAATAGTTGAGGCAGGTAAAAATAACATTTAAAAGACACTTGGACAGGTACATGGATAAAAGAGGTTTAGAGTGATATGGGTCAAATGCGGGCAGGTGGGATTAGCTTAGACGGAATCTTGGTCAGGATGGACGAGTTGGGCCAAAGGGCCTGTTTCCATGCTGTATGACTCTATGATGACTCTGCCCCAGAAGATCCCCTGTATCCATGGCAGCATTAGTTGGCTTCTCATGCCTGAATTCACAATCTCCATCCTCATTTATAAAAGCCTCAGGGGTCCTGGTATGTGTTTAATAAAACTCTCACGCAGTTTCCTGCAGGTTCTCCAGTTTCTCCCATTTCTCTCTAATGGCTGGGTCTTCAATCATTCTCAGTTCCTGGAACTGGTTTGCATGCACTTGTAACCTCTTCGGTGACTTCATCAGGCTTTGCTTTAGACTTTAGAGATGCAGCATGGAAACGTGTCCTTCGGCCTACCGGGTCCGTGCCGACCAGAGATCACCCCGTACACTAACACTATCCTACACACTAAAGACAATTTGCAATTTACAGAAGCCAATTAAACTCCAAACCTGCACGTCTTTGGAGTGTGGGAGAAAACCCATGCAGTCACGCTGTACAAATTCCATACAGACAGCACCCGTAGTCAGGATCAAGCCTGGTTCTCTGGCAGCAATACTACCGCTGAGCTACTGTGCCGCTCATCTCCACACTTCTCAACATCATTGCATAACCAATCATGCTGACTTGTCTGTATTTTGTATTCATGTGTGAAGGGCCTCACTAAATTTGGTAAGCTAAAATGGGAGTGTAAATTTGTGTAGGTCATATATAAATTGCACCCTTTTGCTGCTTGGAACTAAATCTATCTATATATAATGTTGTGAAAAGTTCCCCTTGCTGTGACAAGGGCAATCTGATCTTGGCAGAGGATATGCAAAAATTCAATACTAGTTCTTTTACTGGCTTAGAACATAGAACACTACAACAACACAGGCCAAGCGGAGGTTTGGGCGGAAATTGGGCGTCCGCAACCAAGCTGATCTCCCAGCGTGGCTCCGGGAGAAATTCAAGCCCCCTCCACTCCTCCCCCCGACCTCTTTGTCCTGGGTCCCTCCATGGCCACCACCGGGGAGGAACGAATTCTCCCCAAGGGGTTTTTTGGCCCACAATGTTTAGCCAAACATGATGCCAAGTTAAACTGATCTTATCTGTTTGTACAGGATTCATAATCTCTATTAGGTTAGAATTAGAATTAGATTCCTTTATTGTCATTCAGACCTTTCGGTCCGAACGAAATTATGTTGTCTGCAGTCATACACAGAACCAATAAAAACAAAACATACAATAAACACAAATTAAACATCCACCACAGTGAGTTCACCAAGCACATCCTCACTGTGATGGAGGCAAAGTCTTAGTCTCCGTCTCTTCCCTCCTTGTTCTCCCTCTGCGTTGAGGCGATCGATCCAGGCCGGAGATGCCGCCCTCCAGTCCAGCGGACCTCCGTGGTGATGTCGCTGCCACCGAAAGCTGGAACGCCGTCTCCGCTCCGAGACGGCCCGCCACAGCATCAGCTCCAATTCCCTCCAATTCCATGTGCCTATCTAAAAGCTTGTTGAACGCCACTATTGTATCTTCCACATCCACCACCCCTGGCAATGCGTAACAGGCTCCCACCACCCTCTATGTAAAAAACTTGACCTGCACATCCCCATGAAACTTCCCATTCTCACATTTTCGCTATGCCTTCTGGTGTTGAGCATTTCCACCCTGGGATAATGGGTTCTGAGTGTCTACCTTATCTACACCTCTCATAATTTTATATGCTTCAGTCAAGTCTCCCCTCAACCTCTGAAGTGGCCATTTGGCTTAATTTTGTGTGTCGTAAATTATGGCATTTGCCTTTAAATTTTGTCTGCCTGTAATTATGTGGGTGGGTATTATCTTCAGAATGCTCCATAGATGCTGCCTCACCCGTTGAGTTTCTCTAGCATTTTTGTCCACCTTCGATTTTCCAGCATCTGCAGTTCCTTCTTAAACATTCTCCTAACTGTGTTTTCTCCTAAGTGACTAGAGGGAGCGATCTCTTGAACGATATAATAATCTGCCACTATATTCTCCATCATTTCAGGCACAGACTCGGTGGGCCAAAGGGCCTGTTTCCGTGCTCTATCTCTAAACTAAGCTAAACTACAAACTTGTATGTTTTTGAAGTGTGGGTGAAAACCAGTGCTCCTGGAGGAAACCGATGTGGTCACAGGGAGAAGGTACAAACTCCATACAGACAGCTGCCGTGGTCAGGATCAATCCCGGGTCCCTGGCACTGTGAGACAGCCACTATACCACCCCACCACTATGCCACCATGCGCTACTGTCCCCCATTCCTGTAATGGGGCGACGAGAACTGCATGCAATACTCCCAATAATAGTAGTGAGAGGGAAACAAATCATTTCTTACCGAGGTAAATTATAAAGTGGTGCCATCCTGAAGCAAGCCACCACTGCCCGCTTGCGTTGTTTGGACAGTAACTTGTGCCACACAGCTTTTTTAGATCTCTGTGGATGTTCAACCTGAAGTATTAAGTACAAAGGCAAACATTAATCTCACCGCCCCAACCGTGTGACTACCCGGAAATGACCCTCATTGTTCCTGCTGCAATGTGCTAGTTTAGTTTAGTTTACTGATACAGCGTAGAAACTGGCCCTTCGTCCACGTCTGAGGCAACCATTGTTCACCTCTACACCAGTTCCATGTTATCCTATTTATCGCATCCTACGCACTAGGGCCAATTTACAGAGGTGTACAAAATCATGAAAAGAATAGATAGGGTGAATGCACCAGAGTAGGGGATTTGAGATCCAGAGGACACAGGTTTAAGGTGAGGGGGGAATGATTTAATAGGAACCTGAGGCATAGCTCTTTTTACACAATAGGTGGTGGAACGAGCTGCCGGAGGAGGAAGTTGTGGCAGGTACTATTCCCACCTCCTGTCAGCTCCTCAATTTCCACCTCCAAGTCCCCAATAAAATGTGTAGAAAGAAACTGCAGATGTTGCTATATACCAGGATAGACACAAAGTGCTGGTATAACTCAGGGGGTCAGGCAGCATCCCTGGAGAAAAAGGATGGGTGATGTTTCGTGCTGGGACCCTTCTTGGGTCCAGACATAATGGGGGCTTAAAGTGCAGGGGAGAGAACTGAGGGTATGACTCTTACCGAAACATTACCCAGACCTTTTCACCAGAGATGCTGCCTGACCCACTGAATCATTCCAGCAGTTTGTGTCTACCCGCAACACAATGGTCGGCACTCTGCCATATCGTTCCGAATACACCCACTGAGTTGAGCTCTGGAGATCAACACAAAATGCTAAAGTAACTCAGCGGGACAGATAGCACCCCTGGAGTGTAGGAATGGGTGACATTACTTGTACAGATCCTTCTTCAGACTGAGCTCTGGCACCTGTCTTTGTTTTAAACCAGCATCTGTAGTTCCTTCCTACACATTTTGTAAGCTCCAGTGGACTTCTCTTGATTACTGATCCTAGGTAATGACCAGACCTGTTCCAAATGGAGGACCACGTTGGCAATATCCAGCACACGCAGGACAGTTTTCTCTGGGTCAGACGTATCTTCGTTCCGGTTGGGTAGATCTTTGTAAAGTGCCATCTGCCATCGAATAGCAGGATCCTCCAGCTGTTGGAACAGACATGTGTCAGTCGTCACACCACAATATCCACCAAGCACAGCGCACTTCTTTTTCAAAACCCATGCTGCAACTTTAAATCACCAAATGAAGAAATGTTTCCATAGTTAGGGTCCTCACTAAACATTCAATCGACAGCTTTTAAAACATAATCACTTCTGAACAATTTAAACAGCAGGTTGGAAAAACAGGATGAAAAAAAAGATCACATTTTAAACAGCTGTACACATTTACACACTATGAATTTTGGAAATTGATAGTGAGGGTCTATTTAACGGTAGATCAGCTGCAATTAAAAATTCCCTTCAGACCATAATAACACATCGGAGCGGAATTAGGCCACTCAGCTCGTCGAGTCTTTCCCGCCATTCAATCATGGCTGATCTCATTTTCCTTCTGAACCCCACTCTCCTGCCAGCTTACTGATCAAGAACCTATCAATCTCCGCTTTAAAAAATACCCAATGTCTTGACTTCCACAGTCGTCTATGACAATAAATTCCACAGATTCACCACCCTCTGGCTAAAGAAATTCATCCTCGTCCCCATTTTAAAGGTACTTCCTTCAATTTGAGGCTGTGCCCTTTGCTTCTACTCTCTCCCACCACTGGAAACATTTCAGATTATTTAAGCAATGAATGCTTTTGGAACTTTGCATAACATTGCTTCTCCAAGCCATGCTAAAATAAAAGCAAGGCTGTGAAATGAATGGAAACTATAAGAAACCATAATTCATACATATCAGATGATTATGCAAGCATCACACGAAAAAAGCAACGAATACCTGAAAATTATTACAAAGCACACATAAGCTCAGAATCCAAAGCATTCATGTCGTGGCAATAACCACTGAACCATTGAAAAAGTTGCAAACATAATGTTAAAATGGCAACACAATGGTTAGAGAATCTATCATTTGGTTAGAATTAAAGCATTGGGATTAGTGGCAAAATAGCCTTTTCTGTCATTTTGTCCAGTTCAAGAGAATCATTTTTTCCACACTGGAAATTCCTTGGTGCAGATGTTATAATGGATTAATAACCTCCACACATGTATTAGAGATACCCGATGATGCCTCCACTGAACTACCTACAGCTGTGATGATTCAATCCTTTGAAGTTTAATGGAAAGAAATTGGGTGATTGGTGTTCAGGAAATCGCATATTTATTAACTGTAATAAAAAAGATAGCTTTTTCTTTCAGAAAGATGCTGCAGCTTTAGAGTATATACTAAAATGCAGTATGCTGCTGGTGATATGTTTGTTTAATTTATCAATAGCATATCTAAACTATAACTGTTACCCGCATAATTAACCTCTGTAAAATATACCAGCAAAGCACTAGAGACACAGAAGTTCAACTAATGCAATTTAAACTAACTGCATATTTCTATTATTTTAATATGTTTAAAGGCAAATTTCCAAGAAAAAAATCTGATTGAATAATATCAATTTATACACAATATGCATGCAAACATAAAATATGAAATATATTCCATGGTTAAGTGATTTGTTTATCCAGAATTGGGGTGTTATTCTTATGTTTGTATTTGAATTAAACATCTTATCTTTCGACTAAAATGCGAGCCTTGAATAAATATATACTTCAAGCACAGTTCTTTTGCAAAATAAAGAATCTACCATCAACACCTCATGGAAGCTTGGTGCCATCTTATTTTATTAATTAGCCCTTATAGATTATTCTGACTTACATCGTTACCAGTTTGTTGCACCCAAGTTTGTTGGTCCCTACCACTTTCAGACTTTTCTTGGTCTTACAAGCCAAGATCTCCAAATAATTGAAGAATAATTGAATAATCTGAAAAAGGTTTTCGGCCCGAAACGTTGCCTATTTCCTTTGCTTCATAGATGCTGCGGCACCCGCTGAGTTCTCCAGCTTTTTTGTGTATCTCCAAATAATTTGACTGGTCTTTGAGTGTCTTGTCAGAGGCACAATGTTTAGATTAATTACTGTCACATGTACCGAGGTACAGTGAAAAGCTTGTTTTGCATGCAATCCAATCAAATCAGATAATACTATACAAAAGCACAATCAAGTCAAATTTATGTACTATAGGTAAGGAAAGATACAGAATGCAGAATATTGTTCTCAGCATTGAAGTGCATCAGTTCCATAGACAAAATCCAATGAATGCAATGGGGTAGAGGTGAATTGGACAATTAGCTTCTGGAAAGACTGTTCAGAAGCCTGATAACAGAGGGGAAGAAGCTGTTCCTGTCTGGTGGTGCACACCCTCAAGCTTCTGTATCTTCTGCCCAATGGGAGCAGGCAGAAGATGGACTGACCGCAGTGGGGCAAGTCTTTGATTGTGTTGCATTTCCGAGGCAGCGTGAGGTGTAGATGGAGTCAATGGTGGGGGGTCTGGTCTGTGTGATGGACTGAGCTACAACTACAACCCTGTGCAATTATTTGCTGTCTTGTGCAGAGCTGTTCCCAAACCAAGCTGTGAAGCAATCTGACAATATGCTTTCTACGATGCACCTGTAGAAATTTGTAAGAATCAATCAATGGCTTTTTTTTAGTATGGACCAAGGACTTCTGGGATTAATGCCTGTTGCAACGGACCATTTTTGTATGGTCAAGTGTTTTTGAATACAAGTAGCTGACAAATTTGGACTTGAGTTGGTGAACCTCGGATTGGATTTGATACATTTGTTGTGCGCACTTTTCTGAATAATATTTAGTCTCTTCAGCAGTTCCCTATAATAAAATGCTTGAAGTTGAAAATCAGCATGCATTCATGCAGAGAGAGGGAGAGAGAGAGAGAGAGAAAATGTAACAGATGTGAATTTAAAACATAAAAGATGGAACAACCAAGCATTGACTTCAATGAAACGTGTTTGTAACCATGCTCTAACGTTGCAGTGCGAATGAAACGGGTGCACTTTTACCGCATGCACGAAAAGAGCAATTGGCCAGTGCGTCGTGCCAGAAACCTACTTTCCCCTGAAGGTGTAGATTATTGCGAATTATTTCTCTAACTTCATCCTCCGTGTCTTTCTGTTTCGAGAGGGAAAAATCATTAAGCTTTAACAAACTACCTTCCACACAGATCCACAACATCAGGCAATTCTCCGTACCTTTATCAATAAAACAGTAACAGCATCATCTGCAGAACCGCGTGGGCCTATTTTTTTCAAATACTTATATGAGATACTTCAGCTTTAGATCTTTGAGAGTTACACAGGTTCCAACTCCTTATGCAACATAAGCCATAAATGGTTCAACGGTACTTTATTATTGCATGTACTTAGGTTCAGTGACCAATTTTGCACACAGTTCATTAAAAGTCTTAGTAAAGACAGGCCAATCGTGCTCAAGTACAAGAGTGTAAGATAGTACATTACAATGAGACAGTCAGTGGCCCAGTGGTAGTGGTGCTGTATTAAAGCGCCAGCGACCCGGGTTCGATCCTGACTAAGGGTGCTGTCTGCATGGAGTTTGTAGGTTTTCCCTGTGACCACGTGGGTTTTCTCCAGGTGCTACGGTTTTCTCCCATATTCCAAAGATGTGCAGGTTTGTAAGTTAATTGGCTTCAGTAAATTGCCTCTGGCGTGTAGCGTGGAACTAGTGTATGGGTGATCACTGGTCCACTCGGACTCCGTGGGCTGAAGAACCTGTTTGCGCGCTGTATCTCTAAACCAAGTACCCAAGAATTGCCACATTTCCGGCAACATCTTGTACGATTCAAGTCCGAAGTTGTTATAAATATCAAATATTAACTTGGCCATAAAATCTGGAGGTCAGGGTGATGTTTTAACTATATTTTGTTAGGACAAGAAGGGTTTAGGGTCCTCAGACCACCATCATTGCCTTACTCAGCTCAGTTAAACTGGATGCAAGCTGAAAAATAAATTGCAGATGCTGGAAATGTGAAATAAAAATAGAGAATTTTGGAACTACTCAGCATGTAGGGCGGCATCTGTGGAGAGTGAAACAGAGCTAACCTCATCAGGGGACAATACTTGATAGATTGGAATCACTCACTGAAGTCACTGCAGCACAAGTTAAACCACATGGAAAGGTTACATTTTAAATGCTAAGAGACCTAACATAGGCAAATGGGATTAGTGTACATGGGCAAAAAAGTTATCATGTACAGGCTGGCAGGCTGATAAAACTCCAATAATCAGGATGGCAGTCTCCCTCACGTGTTGGTACAACAAGAATCAGTACAACTACTACCTGTCATCTCACTCACAGCAACAGTTATGTTAGAAATCGAAGCTGAAGAGATTACTCTTAAAGATCTGTTACTTTAGATTCTTCGGGACTGAATTACCCACATAGAAATGAAGTATTTTTATTACTGGAATTATGATGAATAAGCCATGAGTTATAATAGCAGTAAAATGAAAGAAATATCACAGTTGCACAGCTGGTAAAGCTGCTGGCTCACAGCACCAGAAACCCGTGTTCGACCCTGACCTCGGATGCAGTCTGTGTGGAGTCTGTATGTTCTCCCTGTGACCGTGTGGGTTTCTTCAAGGTGCTCCGGTTTCTTCCCACATTCCATAGATGTGGGGTTTGTAGGTAAATTGGACTCTTTAAATTGCTCCAAGTGTGTAGGGAGTGGATGCGAATGTGGGATAACAGAACTAATGTGAACAGGTGATGGATGGTTGGCACGGAGTCTGTGGGCTGCTGTATCTTTCAATCAATACAATCCAATGTTGCTTGAGCAACTATTTATAGTGTTCTTAAGCCTTTTTAAACAGTATGGCATGTCCGAAGGAGGGTCCCGACCCTGAAACGCCACCTATCCATGTTCTCCAGAGTGGAATGGTACCATTTGGCGCCGCCGTTTTGGAGCCTCCATTTTGGAGGCCCCGATCTTTTGCTAATTCATCTAATTTGGATTTGCCTGAGGGTGATCGTATAAAGGGTTCAATTGTTTTTGACACAATCTTCTCCATATCTTCAACTTAAAACACCAAATTGGACAATTTCCATGCAAAAGTAAAACTTTTTAAACTCGTGCAAAAGTAACACATTTCACTTTATGTACTTTGACATTGACAGCCTGTCCTTCTAATTGCAGATGATGTCAAATTGGCCACTGGTGAATGTTATGGCAAAACAGTTTTCTCCAGACTCTCCAGCAAAGCCTGGCGCTCTTCTTCCACTCGCTTCCTCGTCTGCAGCTGCTCTTTCTTCAGGTGGCCGTTGCACTCCTTCAGCTTCAGTAGCGTATCCTGCGCCGAATGGGCGGCGCCAAAACGGAGGCGCCGGAATGGCAGCGCCGAAAAGTACCCGACCCCTCCAGAGATGCTGCCTGACCAGCTGAGCTAATCCAGCACTTTGTATCCTTTCTGGGCATATCCAACAGCTGACTCCTTGGGTGGCTGAATTCTTTCAGCAATTCAATTATTGTTTCAACTGCCGATGAAATCCTCTTCAATGTCCGTGTAACTGCTAATCTAGGCTACACCACCATATTCTTTGCACGTCTGCAATGGATCAACCTCTGGTAAACGTAATTCCGTCAAAAATTCAATTCCCGATTACAACTATTCTTAAAAAAACATTTTCCTGACGTTCCCCTTGCATACACAATGCTCCAGAATCATGTTATCCAACATACTAAAACTTATTAATGGCAAAAGACAACCAGAATAATATAAAAAGTGTTCATATGCATACCATGCTAAACCTATTCTTGGCCAACGAGATTAGCTCCTGGTCGCCGGGTACACAGATGTTTAACCCGATAGGCAGTAACCTCTTCAATGCTGCCACTATGAGGGAAGTTTGTAGAGAGTAACGGTCTCCTTTCCTCTTTGACTTCTTTCTCTCTTGATCAGACACCCCTCCCTGTGGAAAGAAAACAAAATACTTCCTTGACAGATAAAATGGTGTTGCGATCATTTTTTATCAGGGGAGAGCAACTGAATTTGTACATAGGGTGAAGCATGGGAGGGAGAGTGTGGGGAGGGGGGGGTAGAGTGGGGGGAATGAGGGAATGAGAGATAGAGGGACACTGGGGGGGGGGGGAGAGAGAGGGGGGGAGGAAGGGGGAGAGAAAGTGGGAGAGAGGGGGTGGAGGGTGGAGAGAGTATGGGGAGGGAGCAGCGAGAGTGGGGGAAGAGAAATAGATGGAGAGAGGAGAGAGGTGGCGGTTATGTAGAACAAGCTGCCATAGGATGTAGTTGAGGCAGGAACTGTAAAGGGCAGCACAGTGGCCACAGTGATTGAGCTGCTGCCCCACAGCTCCAGAGACCCGGGTTCTATCCTGACCTTGGATGGTGTCTGTATGGAGTTCGTACCTTCTCCCTATGTCCACGTGGGTTTTATCCAGGTGTTCCGGTTTCATAGAAACATAGAAATTAGGTGCAGGAGTAGGCCATTCGGCCCTTCGAGCCTGCACCACCATTCAATATGATCATGGCTGATCATCCAACTCAGTATCCCGTACCTGCCTTCTCTCCATACCCTCTGATTCCCTAAGCCACAAGGGCCACATCTAACTCCCTCTTAAAAATAGCCAATGAACTGGCCTCAACTACCCTCTGTGGCAGAGAGTTCCAGAGATTCACCACTCTCTGTGTGAAAAAAGTTCTTCTCATCTCAGTTTTAAAGGATTTCCCCCTTATCCTTAAGCTGTGACCCCTTGTCCTGGACTTCCCCAACATTGGGAGCAATCTTCCTGCATCTAGCCTGTCCAACCCCTTAAGAAATTTGTAAGTTTCTATAAGATCCCCTCTCAATCTCCTAAATTCTAGAGAGTATAAACCAAGTCTATCCAGTCTTTGTTTCATAAGACAGTCCTGACATCCCAGGAATCAGTCTGGTGAACCTTCTCTGCACTCCCTCTATGGCAATAATGTCCTTCCTCAGATTTGGAGACCAAAACTGTACGCAATACTCCAGGTGTGGTCTCACCAAGACCCTGTACAACTCCAGTAGAACCTCCCTGCTCCTATACTCAAATCCTTTTGCTATGAAAGCTAACATACCATTCGCTTTTTTCACTGCCTGCTGCACCTGCATGCCTACTTTCAATGACTGGTGTACCATGACACCCAGGTCTCGCTGCATCTCCCCTTTTCCTAGTCGGCCACCATTGAGATAATAGTCTGCTTTCCTGTTCTTGCCATTAAAATGGATAACCTCACATTTACCCACATTATACTGCATCTGCCAAACATTTGCCCAATCACCCAGCCTATCCAAGTCACCTTGCAGTCTCCTAGCATCCTCCTCACAGCTAACACTGCCCCCCAGCTTAGTGTCATCTGCAAACTTGGAGATATTGCCTTCAATTCCCTCATCCAGATCATTTATATTGCAAATAGCTAGGGTCCCAGCACTGAGCCTTGCGGTACCCCACTAGTCACTGCCTGCCATTGTGAAAAGGACCCGTTTACTCGTACTCTTTGCTTCCTGTTTGCCAGCCAGTTCTCTATCCACATCAATACTGAACCCCCAATGCCGTGTGCTTTAAGTTTGTATACTAATCTCTTATGTGGGACCTTGTCGAAAGCCTTCTGGAAGTCCAGATACACCACATCCACTGGTTCTCCCCTATCCTCCCACATTCCAAAGACATGCAGGTTTGTTGGTTAATTGGCTTCTGTAAATTGTCCCGTGTGCGTACATTGCAAAAGTGGGATTACACAGAACTAGTGTCTGTGTGATTGCGGGTTGACGGGGTCTAGGTGGGCAGAAGGGCCTGTTTTCATGCTGTATTTATAAACTAAACATTTAAAAGACATTTGGGCAGGTACATGTATAAGAAAGAATTAGAGGGATAAGGGCCAAACATGGGCAGGTGGGACTAGTATACTAGTATGGGGCATATTGGTCAGCATGGCATGTTGGGTCAAAAGGTCTTTTTCCGTGCTGTATGATTTTATGATTATAAGGCAATTGAAGATTCTGCCACCAATCCTTGGGGAAAGGTACGGTGGGCTGAAGGGTCATTTTCAACACTATCTCTAAAATCGAAAGTCAGTCAGAGTAAAGCCTATATGATTACAAATCCCAGTGTTCAGTTACAGGATAAAGGGTATAATTTTTAGTTCGTCCAGTAAAATCCGAGTAAAGATAGTTCTAAGGTCTCCAATGAGGTTGAATGGAGGTCAGGACTTTCTAGTTGATGAGAGGATGGCTCAATTGCCTGATAACAGCTGGTAAGAAATTGTCCATGAATCTGAAAGTAGGCATTTTCAAACTCCTGTACCTCTTGCGAATTTCAGAACAGCACACACTAGACATACAAATCTAAAATGCAAGTGGTTCTGATATAAAGCCACAGTGTGCTCCTCTTTGTTTCAATAGGTAAAGGAACTAGACAGTTTCAGATCAGACTTGCAACAAGTGTGGACTTTGCATGTTCTCTCGGTGACTGAGTGGATTTCCTCTGTGTGCTCCGGTTTACTCCCACATCCCAAAGACTTGTGGGTTTATAAGTTAATTGATCCAGTATAAATCGCCTCTGGTGTGTAGGGAGTGGATGTGAAAGTGGGATAACATGGACTCAGTGTTTAGTTTATGTAGTTTAGAGATACAGCATGAAAACAGGCCCTTCTGCCCATCGAGTCCATGCCAACCAGCAATCACCCACTTTTTTAATCTAACACACGAGGGATAGTTTACAGTATGCAATCTATGGTGGCCTGAGGGGCCTATTTCTGTGCCTTAGCTTTCAATCCAATCAACCAATATTTCAATTGGTTTTTTTTCTGCAATTAAAAATACTAAAGGCTGTCTGTTACGTTGCTTAATAGAGTGTTGTTTAATAAAATATTGTTGCATAAGTGTCAATAGAAGCGGCACAGTGTTAGAGTTGCTGACGTACAGTGCCAGGGATCTGGGTTCAATCCTGACCACGGGTATGGTCTGTATGGAGCAGTACATTCTACCTGTGACCACATGGGTTTTCTCCGATGCTCTGGTTTCCTCCCATATTCCAAAAATGTGCGGCTTCGTAGGTTAATTGGCTTCTGTAAATTGTCCTTAGTGTGTAGGATAGAACCAGTGATCGATGGTCAGCGTGGACTCGGTGGGCCAAAGGGCCTGTTTCCATGCTATATCTCTAAACTACACTAAACTCAGATGCACTCGTTTGTTAATTTAAATGGCCACCTGTAGTGAAAGTAGCAGCTGTGTTCTTAAGAGACAATGGGTGTCCGATTTCTAGGGGAAGGCTGCATGGAATGTTATTTTTTCTCTATATACTGTTTAAATCCAAAACTGCTTTTTTTCCTGCTTGTCAATTTCCATAGTAAGTTTTAAATGGGTTTCCAGTGCCTGATCATAGTTGCCTATGAGGTCGCTAGAAGGAGAGTTCTAGCGACCTCATAGGACCTACTAGGACTACGTGTCGACCATGCTGCAAGTTTGAAGGTCGAAGACACTCTTCTAAACTCGCAGATTAGGTCGCCCAAGTGGGACAGCCCCTAACTCATTACTCGCATTGTATCCAATGTGTGTAGGTATGTTGCAAAACCTACCTTCAGCGGGGCTGCAGATCTGTCCCAGCCCGTGTGCGTGATTTTGGCGCCGTTGAGAAGGGGGCGGGTTTAAAACGCGATTTTCCCTAGGTTATACAAATCGAGGTTGTTCAGCCTACTTAGTGGCTGACGAAAAATCGCTGCGAGGTTCATTCGCTGCAGCTATTTTTAAACTTAATTGGTTAATTTAATTGTTATAGTAAAATTATCCTCTAAACCCGCGACTGCCGACAACGGGGCGGATCTCATACAGGGGACAACGGAAAGTAGGTTGTTTATTTTTACATTGAAAAGGGCTTCTTAAGATCCCTCTATACAAAGTTTTATGTTGCAAGTAGCTAATTTGGGGCCCCATTAAATCCCGCAGTATTTTTCTGGGCATATGGGGTACAAATCTACCGCAATGGGAACGTTCCAAACCAGCGCGTTCCACAGGATCCCACTCGAAAGCTGATTTAAATGGCCATTAATTTACAGCAATTGAACACTAAATTCCTTCCATTTGGCCTATAAATTAATGTAAATGAGATTTAAAAATCATGTTTTATTGTGAATTCTTTGTGAATGTTATTTGGACACTTAGGCTATTTAAAAATGTTAATCTTTTCTTAAGAAATGGATAGATGTTTAGATCTAGTAATTGAAGTTTGGAATTAGCTTCAATTGGGTAACTAACTAATTATATGCTTTAATTTCAGGTCATCCAAGTAAGATTGTTTCATATTTGTTCTGAATGCTTTAATCTATAATGACTGAAAATTTCTTTCAGTTCTCTTAATTTTTAAGAAAGTTATGGCCATTTCACTGTCCTCGATCACAGCTTTTGTGTTAAGTCAATGGAAAATCAATAGGGAACAAGATGCTAATTTCCGAGTATGAAAATGGCCATAACTTTTTTAATACTGAAGATATGAAAGTGAATTAGGTGTCAAATTAAACTTATTTTTGTGCTTATCTGATGGGATAAATTGCAGACTTGATTTTTAAAATCTCCAAATTTTGTAACATTGCTAATGTGTGTCATGGAAACATATGTTATAGCAGAACCACTCAATGAGCCACCCAGTGAGCTGGAATGTTAGTCTAATAAACAACAAATATATACATAAATGGGAGTTCCTGTAACTTTAAATTCAATGCAATGCAAAATAAAAGTTGAAATTCCTGTATAACATAAAATAATGCAACACAATATAAAAATGACAGCAAAGTTAGAACCTTGGACATCTTGGACTTTGTATCAGTGATGAGGAACGACATGTTGTTGATGTCATTCTGAATCACAAAGTTTTGTTCTTCTCTTTTAAAATTCTGCAATAATAACACATGTTAAAAGTGAATGAAACTGATAAAGTTTGCACTGTTTTATTGAGATTTACTTTGAAATACTTTTTGCATTATTGAACATTTTGCTCACATGAGATTTTGCCCAGTATATGAAAACTTCAGCCACCATACGGAAAAGCTCTTCTGCGTCAGAATTTGGTTCTTTGAGCCACTTTGCACTGAAATTGAACAAATAAAAAAGACATTTCACGGGAATGTTGCAAAACCATGTTTGATTTTAACACCAAAGGACAAAGTGCTGAAGTAACTCAGCAAGTCAGGCCGCTTCCCTGGAGAACATGGAAAGGTGGTGTTTTGGGTCAGCACCCTTCTCCATATTTTGATTTTAACTCCACTGTGCTTGTAGTGAACATAGGGCTGATCTACCCTGTGGAAAGGAGCAACGCTGGGAGGAAGGGCTGCCCTGGGTGCCCTGAAATCACCATCAGCTAATGGATGACACTGTGAGATTGTAATATTGCTGCATCTCAAAGAAGCTGGTAAAATAAATATTTAGGCACAGCTTGAGCACAGTGGCACAGCAGTATGGTTGCTGCCTCAGCACCAGAGACCCGGGCTTGATCCGGGTGCTGTCTGTATGGAGTTTGGACCTTCTCCCTGTAATTGTGTGGATTTTCTCCATGTGCTCCGATTTCCTCCCGCATCCCAAAGACATCCAGGTTTATAGGTTAATTGGCTTCTATAAATTGTTGGCACGGACTCGGTGGGCTGACGTGCCTGTTCCAGCCTGTATCTATAAAGCCTAAAAGTCTAAAATCAATCTGAAATTACAAAATTAGAAAGAAGAGACTGCAGATGCTGGTTTACACTGAAGATAGACAGAAAATGCTGGAGTAACTCAGTGGGTCAAACAGCATCTCTGGAGAAAAGTAATAGGTGATGTTTCAGGTCGGGAGCCTTCTTCAAACTCAAAATGAAAAAAAATATCAAAATGAAATCAGTTGGTAAAAAGCAGATGGACTGAGGTATATTCCTCTCCCGGAAGGACATGAATCTTTGGCATTCTCTTCTAGGAGGGAGCTGCAGATGCTGAGTATATTCAAGACTGAAATAAGCAAAGTAAAGTGGAACTGTTGCTAAAAATATGACTGCTTTTGACCTTACTGCTTCTGCTTCTATTCCATATTTTCAAAAGTCCAAATCAGGCAAGAGAATTTGCCAAAACTATTAAAATGTCAAGAATCAGATGCCTCATTTATTAGTGTTCTTGGTAATGTGCAGAAAAATATTGAGGTTATCCTTAGCCTGTCTTTCCAAAAGGTTGAACATTAAGCCGAGCGGCACATTGTACTTGCTTTCAAGGGTATCAACCTGCATTTATGCAGCAGTTGTATATCTTCCTACTTGGAGTTAGATTAGTTTAGAAATACAGCGCGGAAACAGGCCATTCGGCCCATTGAGTCCGTGCTGACCAGCAATCCCTGCACACTAACACTATCCTGCACGCATGAGTGACAATTTACAATTTTACCAAGCCAATTAGCCAACAAACCTGTCCGTCTTTGGAGTGTGGGAGAAAATCGGAGCACTATAACAAGGGAATAACTCCAATCTTTAGGACCATTATTGCATTTTAGTTGGCATGTTTCCATGCTGTGTGACTATGAATATCTCTGGATAGGGAGTGAGTTATTTAGATGAGGATTGTACCTAAAGCTTTGGAATTCCCCAGCTCAAGAGTCTATTGGGTTAGCACTGGAGATTGACAGATACTTGCTTGTCAAGGGCGTCAATGGTTATGGGGGAATGCAGGAGAATGGGGTTAAAAGGGAAAGATAGATCAGCCATGCCAAAGGAGGTAGTTGAGGCAGATACTATAACAGCATTTAAAGAACATTTGGACAGGGACACGGATAGGAAAGGGTGAGAGGGATATGGGCCAAATGGGACTAGCTTCAATGGGGCATCTAGGCTGGCATTTACAGGTTGGGCCAAAGGGCCTTTCTGTACAGTATCACCATGACTCTCTCTCTCTATGGCTTTCGTGACAAAGTTTGTTAGGAATGGATGGGTGGGATTCAGTAGAGTTGAAAATGGGCATAATTTTAACATTCACATGTTGCTCTGTGCTTTCTTTGCAAATAAATGAAAATGTTTTGCCAGGTCTGACATCTGTTACATATTTATATCCTTGCACCCCCAACAATTTTTAAATTATTTTACCGGTTGTAGTCGACAAATCGGATCAGCAGTGGGTAGAAAGCGTAAAGATCCCGGGCCAGTACAGTAAATTCATCCAGAATGAGCAGCTCAGCCTCTGACATGTCTCCTCTGCCCTCGGCCTTGAGGTGTTCCTCTTCCAGCACCACCGTGGCCACTTTCTTCTTCAGTTTCTCCATCAAGGGCAGGAAGTGGGTTTTAAGGAGCTGCGGCTTCACCTTGCTGATAATCGGCAGCGAGAACACTGTTGGAAGCAGAGCAGCAGCTTAGAGGAAGTTGACATGAAAATCAATTGTAACTTGCAAAGGCCACCAGCATAATCAAGGACCAGTCTCGCCCCGGTCGCTCCCTCTTCTCCCCTCTCCCATGTGGAAAATGCAGCTTCAAGGACAGCTTCTTCCCAGCTGCAATCAGGCAAATGAACCATCCCACCACCAACTAGTGAGCAGCCCTGACAAACCATCTACCTCATTGGAGACCCTCAGGCTATCTTTAATCAGACTTTACTGGACTTTACCTTGCTCTAAACATTAATTCCATTATCGTGTATCTGTACACTGTGAATGGCTTGACTGTAATCATGCATATTCTTTTTGCTGACTGGATAGCACGCAACAAAAAGCTCTTCACTGTACCTCGGTACACGTGACAATAAATAAACTAAACAAAGGGAGAATTGGATAAGTACACTAGGCAGTTACTAAAGTAGAGAAAGAACCGTGGGCTGCGGGTGATAAAAACTTTGGGCCAAGTGGCTGCTTTTAATGGGCACAAGGAACTGTAGATGCTGATTTACAAAAAAAGACACAAAGGGCTGGAGTAACTAAAAGGGTACCAACCCGATACGAATGGAAGGTTGGTTAAGAAGGTTCAATTGTTGGGTATCAATGGTGGAGTAGCAAGATGGATTCAACAGTGGCTGAATGGGAGATGCCAGAGAGTAATGTTGGATGGCTGTTTGTCAGGTTGGAGGCCAGTGACTAGTGGGGTGCCATAGGGATCTGTGTTGGGTCCACTGTTGTTTGTCATGTACATCAATGATCTTGATGATGGTGTGGTAAATTGGATTAGTAAGTATGCAAATGATACTAAGATAGGTGGTGTTGTGGATAATGAAGTAGATTTTCAAAGTCTACAGAGAGGTTTATGCCAGTTGGAAGAGTGGGCTGAAAGATGGCAGATGGAGTTTAATGCTGATAAGTGTGAGGTGCTACATCTTGGCAGGACATATCAAAATAGGACGTACATGGTAAATTCTTGGTTCTTTGTTCTTGATTCTTGGGTCCTCCAAAATATTCCAACTGGAATTTAAACTGGAGGTGGTGAAGGGAGGGATTAAGCCAGAAAGGATATAAAGAACACACACTATAGAATTTAACATAAAGCATCCCCACACAGCAGAATCAAAGTTTCCCACTGTGTGGGAAGTCAGTCAGGAATTGGTAGGGAATTGAAGAATGCAGTTGAACAGAGGGATCTGGGAATAACTGTGCACAGTTCCCTGAAGGTGGAATCTCATGTAGATAGGGTGGTAAAGAAAGCTTTTGGTGTGCTGGCCTTTATAAATCAGAGCATTGAGTATAGAAGTTAAATTTACTAGAATGTTGCCTGGGTTTCAGCAACTAAGTTACAGAGAGAGTTTGAACAAGTTAGGGCTTTATTCTTTGGAGCGCAGAAGGTTAAGGGGGGACTTGATAGTGGTCTTTAAAATGATGAGAGGGATAGACAGAGTTGACGTGGATAAGCTTTTCCCACTGAGAGTAGGGAAGATTCAAACAAGAGGACATGACTTGAGAATTAAGGGACAGAAGTTTAGGGGTAACATGAGGGGGAACTTCTTTACTCAGACAGTGGTAGATGTGTGGAATGAGCTTCCAGTGAAGGTGGTGGAGGCAGGTTCGATTTTATCATTTAAAAATAAATTGGATAGTTATATGGACGGGAAAGGAATGGAGGGTTATGGTCTGAATGCAGGTAGATGGGACTAGGGGAGAATACGTGTTCGGAACGGACTAGAAGGGCCGAGATGGCCTGTTTCCGTGCTGTAATTGTTATATGGTTATATGATACGTCACCTATCAGCGTTTTCCAGAAATGCTGCATGGCCCACTGAGTTACTCTGGCACTGGGCTTTTTTTGGCTGCTTTACACGAGGGACTGCAGGCTTTATTTTGTTTGTGCACTATAATGTTTCTTTTAATTGAACTTCTTTTTGTTTGTGTATTTTTATTATATGATCTAGTTGTGTATTTACAAAACTGTTAAGCTGTCGCTGCAAGTAAGAATTTCATTATTCCGTTCCGGGACATGTGAGAATAAAATATTCTTGACTCACTTGAAAAACAGTCAGATCAACTTATCATTACACTCATAGTGATAGAATGGTACAGCATAGAAACAGGCCATTAATCCTACTTGGCTGCATTAATTCCATTTCTCTCATAGCTCTGCTTGTTGAACTCGTCTGCAGCTGAATCTTAAATGTTGCCTCTATTTCTGCTTCCACCACTTCCTTTGGCAGCTCATTCAAGATAATAGCAACCATTGTGTTAAAAAAATTATTCCTCACATTCTCTTTAAACTTCATCCTTCTCAACTTAAACTCATTCCCTCCAGTTTTAGACATGCTTAGGGTGGTACAGTGTCGCAGCAGCTGAGTTGCTGCCTTACAGTTCCTGAGACCCAGGTTTGATCCTGATTACGGGTGCATGTCTGTACAGAGTTTGTACGTTCTACCCGTGACCGTGTGGGTTTTCTCTGAGATTTTCGGTTTCTTCCCACACTCCAAAGCGTACAGGTTTGTAGGTTAATTGGCTTCATATAAATGCAAATAGTGTGTAGGATCTAAGCTTTGTTTACCATGGAAAACAGATATATGGGCTATCTACCCTATCTTTGCCTATTGTAATTTTATATACGTCAATCATGTCACTTCTCAAGTTTGTATTTATCTTTGGTATAAACCAGCATATGCAGTTCTGTGTAGGAAGCAACTGCAGATGCTGGTTTACACTGAAGATAGCCACATAATGCTGGAGTAATTTAGAGGGTGAGGTAGCATCGCTGGAGAGCGGGAATAGGTGACATTTCGGGTTACAACCCTTCTTCAGACTGAGAGCAGTCTGAAGAAGGGTCCTGATCCAAAACGCCATCTATTCCTTTTTCTTCACAGATGCTGCCTGAACCGTTGATCCTACACATCATTACCTGCTAATCTCTTCATCCAGGCTCCTTCGTCGATGCCCAGGTTGTTGGATATGATCTTCAGAATGTTGCCCAGCAGGGTGTTCATGTGCTCCGAGGTGAGGGCAGTGCAGCAGAGCTCTGCTTTCTCCGGGTTGTTCTCCGGACCATGCTCCCACCAATGCGACATGTAGCTGCACAGCATGGGCAAGATAACTTCCATCACATGGGGCATCTGCGTGTAGCGTATGCCAGATTCTGCCAGCTCTATTATCTCATCCAGCAGACATTCTAGGGAAGGGATATTGGGACACATATCTTCCACTTTAGCTGGTAGCTTCAGTGCTAAAAGATAAGAAACAATTTTAACATTAGCATCATAGAGCACGAAAATAGGCCCTTCGGCTCAGTTCATCCATGCCGATCAAGATGCACCATCTAATCCAGCCCCATTTGCCCGTGTTAGCTCATCTCCCTCATTGAAACTTATCAAAGAGTGAAAGGCGTGGATAGAATGGATGTGGAGAGGATGTTTCCACTAGTGGGAGAGTCTAGGACCAGAGGCCATTGTCTCAAAATAAAAGGACGTATCTTTAGAAAGAAGATGAGGAGCAATATCTTTCGTCAGAGGGTGGTGAGTCCGTGGAATTCATTGCCACAGAAGGTTGTGGAGGCCAAGTCAATTGATATTTTTAAGGTGGAGATTGACAGATTCTTGATTAGAAAGGGTGTCAAGGGCTATGGGGAGAATGCAGGAGAATGGGGTTGGGAGGGAAAGATAGATCAGCTATGAATGAATGGCAGAGTAGACTTGATGGATCAAATGGCCTAATTCTGCTCCTGTAACATGAACTTATGAAAACCTTTCCTATCCATATACCTGTCCAAATATCTTTTCTGAATGTCACCCATCCTTTTTCTCCAGAGATGCTGCCTGACGCTCTGAGTTACTCAAATTTCACTTTACCTTAGTTGGTTAAGTGACAATAAACGGGAACTTGAACTTGAACAATTTGTGTTGATCTTCTAAATATCTTTCCGTGCTGTTACAGTACCTGCATCAATGATCTCTTCTGGCAGCCTAATTTTTTGAAATAATCGGCGGAACATGGAAGAAGAGGAAACCATTTTCGACCACTAGGGAGACTGACAAAAACCTCCGGGAACCGCACAGAAACTTTGGGTGGGGCGCAAAGACTCCAGAGGTTTCCGTTCAGGTTTCCTCAGTGGGACAGGGGCATAGCTTTAAGTGCTTTATTTAAAACTTTATTTTCTGGGTAAATGAGCTCATACCTCACATAGCAAGCTTTAACCTATGTAGTGTCTATTTTTCCTTTCCTTTCTTTAACAAAATATATTCCATTGATAATAACATATATTTGATCATCTCTGATACGGCTTCATGTTGGTTCGCGTGACTTGTTACCCCAGATGGTATTATAGCAAAGATAAATGGAGCAACAGAGATAAATATACACGAGTTAACGGAGGAGGATAAGTGTTGTGAGCTGTGTTATTGAGACCATGGTTTCAGACTGCAAAGGGCCCACATAATTTATCCAGATTAACAAAGGGAATTGTCTGCAAACCTCGTGGTTGATGACATGCCATTATAACACTGCCTGCCACATAATGCAACAGTAAGAAAAACAAAGTTGCCTCCAAACGGCAGTGATCAGGTACATCCAGGAATATGTTGGTAAATGGATGGAATTGGATGAATTGCATGTTTGAAGCCCACAGGTGTTCGTTGGAGATAGAGCTGCTGCCTCTTCCAACCTTCTACAGACCGGAAGAACCAAACCTATTTACCAAAGGTTGCATCACGACACAACGGAATATCAAAGTACAGTAAACCTTTGTTACAACAAACCTCTTGATAACAGATTTCAGTTATATGGACTGTCTCTATAAGAACACAGGCTGTTAAGGGGCTGTCCCACTGTACGAGCTAATTCAAGAGTTCTCCCGAGTTTCCCCTGATTCGAACTCGGAGAATTACGGTAATAGCCGATCGTAGGTACTCGGGGCTCTCATGGACATTTTTCAACATGTTCACGAGTCTTCACGAGCTTACTGCGTTTCCCGAGTACCAGCCGTTAGCGTTACAAGCAGCTAAGAGACATCCCGAGCTCCGACGTACCCGCTACGTACATTCTACGTGCTTACCACAAGTTTAATTTTTTTTTAAACTCCGGAGAGCTCTTGAATTAGCTCCTACAGTGGGACAGGCCCATCAGTTACACTGCGGAGGCCATTGAAATTGACAAGACATAGAAATTGACAAGTTGTCGAAATTGACAGGTAATTGAAATTGGCAAGGCAATGAATATGACAAGCAATTACTCCGATCCACACTTAATTCTAATAAGCAATGTAACAACCAGCCTTTAGCATTTTTTGCTTGCAGTTACAAAAGTAAATTTTTAGTTGTTAAAACAAATTTTGTATTTGAAAATAGCTCACTTCACAGTAAATCCCTTACTCGGTTATAGCGGGCAATCGGCAATAATGGACATCATTTCCCCCCCCTCCTCCCTTGATCCGTTATAGAGTGATAGAGTGATACAGTGTGGAAACAGGCCCTTCAGCCCAACTCACCCACACAATGTCCCATCTACACTAGTCCCACCTGCCTGCGCTTGGTCCATATCCCTCCAAACCTGTCCTATCCATGTTTCTTAAACAATGGGATAGTTCCAGACTCAACAACCTCCTCTGGCAGCTTGTTCCATACACCCACCACCTTTTGTTACCCCTCAGATTCCTATTAAATCTTTTCCCCTTCACCTTGAATCTATGTCCTCTGGCCCTCGATTCCCCTATGAGCAAGAGATCAATTGCTCTCATGATTTTGTACACCTCTATAAGATCTCCCCTCAGCCTCCTGCGCTCCAAGGAATAGAGACGCAGCCTACTCAACCTCTCCCTATAGATCACACCCTCTAGTCCTGGCAACATTCTCATAAATCTTTTCTGGACCCTTTCAAGCTTGACGATATCTTTCCTATAACATGGTGCCCAGAACTGAACACAATATTCTAAATGCAGTCTCACTGATGTCTTATACAACTGCAACATGACCTCCCAACTTCTATACTCAATACTCTGACTGATGAAGGCCAAAGTGCCAAAAGCATTTTTGTCCTCATTATCTACCTGTGACTCGACTTTCAAGGATCCATGCGCCTGCACTCCTAGATCCCACTGCTCTACAACACTACCCAGAGGCCTACTATTTACTGTGTAGGTCCTGCCCTTGTTCGACGTCCCAAAATGCAACATCTCACACTTCTCTGTATTAAATTCCATTAACTTTTCCTCCGACCATCTGGCCAATCGATCCAGATCCTGCTGCAATCTTTCACAACCATCTTCACTGTCTGCAAAATCAATCAATTTTGTATCATCACCAAACTTGCTAATCTTGCCCTGTATGTTCTCGTCCAAATCATTGATGTAGATGACAAATAGGCCCGGCACCAAACCCTGAGGCACACCACTATTCACAGACCTCCAGTCTGAGAAGCAACCTTCCACCATCACCCTCTGCTTCCGTCCATGGAGCCTATTTGCTATCCATCCAGCTAACTCTCCTTGGATCCCATGCGATCTAACCTTCCATGAGCAGCCTACCTTGCAGAACCTTGTCGAATGCCTTACTGACATCCATGTACACAACAGTTCTGCCCTCATCAACCTTTTTGTTCAACAGTTCTGCCCTCATCAACCTTTTTGTTCACGTCTTCAAAAAAATCAATCAGATATGTGAGACACGACCTCCCACGTACAAAACCATGCTGACTATCCCTAATCAGCCCTTGCCCATCCAAATGTCTGTAAAGCCTATCCCTCAGAATACTCTCTAGTAACTTTCCAACTACTGATGTTTAGCTCACCGGCCTATAGTTCCCAGCATTTTCCTTGCAGCCCTTCTTGAAAAGAGGCACAACATTTGCCACCCTCCAGTCTTCCGTCACCTCTCCTGTATTTAAGGATGACTGATAAATTTCAACCAGGGGAACCGCAATATTCTCTCTAGTTTCCAGCAATGTCCTTGGATATATCTGATCAGACCCTGGAGATTTGTCTACCTTCATACATGGCAGTACCTTCAGTACTTCTTCGACAATAACACTGACTGCTCTCAAGACAGTTCCATTGACTGCCCCAATTTCCTCTGTCCTAGTGTCTTTCTCCTCGTTAAATACATTTCCCCCTTAGGTATTTATAAAATCTTTTGGGATTGTCCTTAATGCTACTCGCCAGAGCTATCCTGGTCCCTTTTTGCCCTTCTGATCTCCTTTTTCAGTTTACTCCTTAGTCCCCGAAACTCCTCCAGGGATGCACTTGATCCCAGCTGCCCATATCTGCCCCATGCATCCTTCTGGTTTTTGACCAATGCCTCAATTTCCCTCGTCAGCCAAGCTTCCTTATGTTTGCCTGCTTGGCACTTCACTCTAACGGAGACGTACATATCCTGAGCTTTCGTCAGTACACTTTTAAAAACATCCCACTTGACCGATGTTCCTTTCCCCTCAAATAACCTGCTCCAGTCAACTTGAGCGAGACCTTCTCTCATACCCTCAAAGTTGGCCTTACCCCAGTTGAGCACTTTACCACGTGGACCCTCTCCGTCCCTATCCATAACTATCTTAAACATAATCAAACCCTGGTCACTGGTTCCAAAAGGCTCTTCCACAAACACTTCATTAACTTGCCCTTCCCAATTTCCCAATGCTAGATCCAGCATTGTGACAAGGGTTTACAGTATTGCTCTGCATTCAAAGATCGCACAGAATCTGATGAATAGATATCCAAGAGCAGCTTTCTAGCTGTACAGAAAGTTAATATACCATCACGATCAAGAGGAAAGGTTGGAAATACTCTGGATCAGACCACACTTGTGAATAAAAGAAACAGAGTTGACCTTTCTTCAGAACTGTTCTGCTGCCTGTTCTCTGAACATGTTTGTGTGTGCACAGAATTGCACAACCTGCAACATTTTGCCATGACGTTAATGTACCTGTTACATCTTTTGGTTTCTTCGTGTTGTAGCTTGAGAATGGATTGTGCTTATTCGAGTCAGTTTCCAGAAAGGCGACTGGAAAAGCCCCGGCAAATGCTGCCAGGCATTCCCCAAGGGCTGGGCGCTGCCTATGGACAACAAAACATAATTAGAAATTAAATTAACAAAGGATCATAAAGACTCCGAACATAGAACTTTGAACAGAACAGCACAGAAATGGGCCCTTTAGCCCACAATGTCTGTGCCGAACATGATGAAGTCATCTTGTTTGCCTGCATATGATCCATATATCAATTCCATGTGCCTATGTAATAGCCTCTTAAATACCACTATCGTGTCTGGCTCCACCATCACCACAGGCAATGCGTTCCAGGTCCCCGCTGTGTAAAAAAGCTTGCCCTGCACATCTCCATTAAACTTACCCCCTCTCACCTTATAACTATGCCCTCTAGTGTTGGACATTTCCACCATGGGATAAACGTTCTGACTGTCTACCTTACAGCATCAGAGACCCGGGTTCGAACCTGACCATGGGTGCTGTCCGTATGGAGTTTGTACGTACTCCCCGTGACCGCATGGGTTTTTCCCCATGTGCTCCGGTTTCTACCCACATTCCAAAGACGTGCAGTTTTGTGGGTTAATTGGCTTCGGTAAAAATTGTAAAATTGGTCCTAATGTGTAGGACAGTGCGAGTGTACGGGATAGTGCTAGTGTACAGGGATCGCTGGTTGGCATGAACTCGGTGAGCCAAAGGGTCTGTTTCCGTGCTGTATCTCTATTCTAAACGAAACTAAACTAACACGTTTGTAGCTGAATTACTAGTACAACTTCACTGTATCCAAATTACAATGATATCTGTCATGTGTGTAAAATACCTGCTTAGATACATATGGTCTATGTTTTAATACTTCCATTTACCATCTCCTTACCTTTCAACGTATATGCTGTTCCCTGTACCCAATGCATACAAGCTGTTTAATATTCTGTAGCCAGAGACTTGTACATCATCCACTGCAAAATAAAAGTAGCAGCCGCTTGATGTTACTAAACTGGAAACTCAACTCTTTATATTCACCTTTTGAAAAATATAAAAATTATCTCTGGAGATAAGAAAGATTTACAATTAATTAGAGAATTTCTTAACAATGTTTAAGGAGAAAGATTTAATAGGAACCTGAGGGGTAACTTTTTCATGCAAAGAGTGGTGGATGCATGGAACAAGTTGCCACTGGAGGTAGTTGAAGCAGGACTACTGCAATGTTTAAGAAACAAATAGACAGGAATATGGGCCAAATGCAAGCAGGTGGGACGAGTGTAGATGGGACATGTTGGTCGGTGTGGGCAGGTTGGGCAGAAGACCCTGTATAACTCTATGACTATAACGTTTGCAACAGCCCAGTGGTCATAGTTCTATTGAAAGTGCTTCTACTATGTGTAGAAAGGAACTGCAGATGCTGGTTTATACCGAAGATAGACGAAAAGTGCTGAAGTAACTCAGCAGGTCAGGCAGCATCTCTAGAGAAAAAAGATGGGTGACGTTTCAAGTTGGGACCCTTCTTCAGACTGCAAGTAGAGGGGCTACTTGGTCTATTATGTTTCAGACCATAAAGATTGCTCAAAGTTGTATTAATTCATGTTAGCAGATGAAGTTGTACTAAATATGCTTTTTTCTATGTCACCGTCACATTTTGTGTATCCAAATAAAGATTTAAGAACATACATTTTGGTGGGTTCAGACAACATTCTTGAGCTTTGAGGGTTCTCTTAGAAAAATAATTCTTTACCAATAGAGGTAACACTTGAATTCAGATAATCTCAATGGGAACTATGGTGCGTTTGTGTGTATTTAGTATGATAATATTAAAGAGCAACTACTACAAAATACTGCTCATGAAAACATACAGCACAGAATCAGGCCCCTCGGCCCAACTTGTCCATGCTGACCAGGAAGCCCCAATGAAACTAGTCTAATCTGTCCATGTTGGCCCATATCCCTCTGAACCTTACGCAGGAAAGAACTGCGGATGTTAGTTTACACCGAAGATAAACACAAAATGCTAGAGTGACTCAGCGGGTCAGACAGCATCACTGCAGAAATGGAATAGGTAACATTATGGGTCATGACCCTTCTTCAGACTCTTAGAATCTGAAGAAGGGTCTTGACCCAAAACGTCACCTATTCCTTTTCTCCAGAGATGCTGCCTGACCCACAGTGTGACTCAAGCATTTTGTGTCTATCTTTCCGTCTAAACCTTTCCTATCCATGTACCTGTCCAAATATATTTTAAATTATGTTATAGTATGTGCCTCAACTACCTCTCTGGCAGCTCATGCCATATATCCAGCACCCTCTGAATGCAAAATTCACTCTTAAGTTCCTATTAAATCTTTCCCCTCTCACTGCTGTGAATTCTTCATGCTCACCTTAAAGGCAACACTCCGAGTCTCTTAGAAATTAAACCAAAGCTACTATAAAGTTCAAAATCTGTTAAATTGCACAGTAATGTCGTGTTGCAATAATATATGCCTGCAAAACTAAGCCAGAGGTTGGTGGGTGTATGGAACGAGCTGCCAGAGGTTGGTGGGTTTATGGAACGAGCTGCTAGAAAAGGTAATTGAGGCAGGTACTATAACCATTTGAAAGACACTTGGACGAGTACATGGAAAGGAAAGGTTTTGAGGGATATGGGCCAACTGGGGGGTGATGGGACGAGTGTAGATGGGGCATCTTGGTCAGCATGTACAAGTTGGGCTGTTTCTGTGCTGTATGGCTTTATGACACAGCTATCCAGAATACCAATGCGCCAAATCCAAATCCCATCACTCCAGATGGGAAACTTAATTTCAGATAATTAACTGAATGTAATTAAATAATGGTGAGCAGGTAATTAATGGTTGTTTAAAAAATCACTTTGACTCATGAATGACCTGTAGGGAAATAAATCCACTGCTCACAATGGCACAGTGGTGCAGCGGTAAAGTTGCTGCCTCACAGCACCAGAGACCCGGGTTCGATCCTGAGCACAGGTACTGTCTGTAGGGAGTTAATACTTTCTCCCTATGACTGTATAGATTTTCTCCAGGTGCTCCGGTTTCCTCCCACACTCCAAAGACATGTAGGTCTGTTAGTTAATTGGCATCTGTAAATTGTCCCTAGCGTGCAATATAGAACGAGTGTTTGGGCGATCGCTGTTCGGCATGAACTCGGTGGGCTAAAGCGCCTATTTCTATGCAGTATCTCTAAACTAAACACAACCTGATCCATCTGGCTTTGATTTGGTTTTTTCATACCTTTCATTCATTTGTTCTTTGTACCTTTTCATATCTCTAGTTTCCCTCTCCCCTGACACACAGGTCTCGACCCGAAATGCCACCTATTCCTTTTCGCCAGTGATGCTGCATATCCCGCAGAGTTGCTCCAGCATTTTGTGTGTCTTCAGCTGGGTTGGCTTACACGTGTCTCCAGGAAGACAACTAAAATTGATCTACATTGTGAAAAGGCTAACCTTGCCTCTCGGTTTGAGAAACTTTCATAAATGGAAAAGAAAACCATCATTGAGAGTGGGCATATTATTAAACATGTGAGGTGTAATAGCGCCACCTTTGGTTGGAGGATTGTAAATGATTGAATACCCCACAGTGCAGCTGTTCTGGTCAGCAGTGAGTTAACTTGTTATTCTGTGTCTGATCTCAAGATATCACATGAGATACAGTATAATCTGCATTTCTAGAGGCAAAGGAACCAAATTCCATCACCATGGATTTGTTAAAGGAAGATCAGACCTGCGTAGAACACAAATTGCTGGATTAGCTCAGCGGGTCAGGCAGCATCTGGAGGAATAAACAGATGACATTTCGGGTTGAAACAGCTATAGAAACATCCATCCAGGGGAAAGGATGAAGCATTTTAAATTGATCAAAGTTGATCAGAATCCAGACACAAAGTGCTGGAGTAACTCAGCGGGTCAGGCAGCATCTCTGAAGAACATGGATAGGTGATTTTTCTGGTTGGGGTCCTCCTTCAGACTCTAAAGGTTCCAATTCCATCTACCCATATTCTCCGGAGATGCTGCCTGACCCGTCAAGTTACTCCAGCACTTTGTGCCTTTTTTTGTAAACTAACATCTGCAGTCCCTCGTATCGAGTCATAGAGTCTGACAGCGTGGAAGCAGGCCCATCGGCCCAACTTGCTCACAATGGCCAACATGCCAAAATTACACTGGTCCCACCTGCCTGCATTTGGCCCATATCACTCTCAACCCATCCTATCCATGTACCTGTCTCAATGTTTCTTAAACGATTCAACAGTACCTATCTCAAGAAATAATCATCTTACATTTCCAGAAATTAACATGGGCATACTATATACTTTGATTTAAATTTAACTTAAACTTGTTAAAAAAAAAAACATTGAAAAGAGGAGAAGCCAAGGTTGAGATAGTATCTATCTCAAGAAATAATCCATCTTAAATTTCCAGAAATTAACATGGGCAATCTATAGGTTCATTTAGATTTAGCATGAACTTGTTCGAAAATAATGTTGAAAAGAGGAGAAGCGTACGGATCAGATCTTCGCCGAACTGGTGTTGTCCGATGTGTTCGAAGAACGATGAGAGAACAGGTAGCAGTGCCACTGTGGTGTAATTGATGATCTGGGTCACTCCCTTCAGCTGTGTCCTGGTGTGAGTGAACTGACCCAGTTTGAGATTCTCGATGGTTTTTTCCAAATCTTCCGCTGCGCTTTCGAAGAACGTCCGCAAAGCCAACTTGACAGACTCCAGGCCGGTTTTCATCAAGGTTCTGTGCAAATCAAAACACCCCATTTAGACCTGGAGAAGAGGCAGCCACAGCCTGCTGAATCTTTGAGTCCTAAAGTGCTCCTCTTCCTTTATAAAATAAAATTCCTTTGTGGTGCGGTCACATCTAGAAATACATTGTGTCTGAAAATCATTGTTAAATGGCAACCCTTCGATTGGGAAGAACAAGATTATTCTTGCGTGAAGCGATATTCAGTTGTGGCTTGTGGCATGAGTGACGTGTATTGTTTGGGAAAACAAGTTCATGGCATTTCCTCCACCAACTCTCCTCCTGCGCAGCTAACAGAGGAAACTAATTAGATCAATGATGCACTTTCCGACTTCTTTTCTAAGGTACAGAGAGACCCTGTTTAACACGGACACTGAGGAGCCCATGGTCCAGCTGAACCCATTGTACCATCTCTCTGCTGGAAGCATTGTTACCAGTTTATCTAAAAAATCTCTGGATTGAATAGTTTGAATCACTGGATTGAATAAGGCAGCACAGTGGTCCAGCGGTAGAGTTGCTGCCTTACAGCATCAGAGACCCGGGTTCGATCCTGTCTATATACAGATTTGCATGTTCTCCCCGTGATCACATGGGTTTTCTCCGGGTGTGCTCCAACAACGTACAGGTATGTAGGTTAATTGGCTTTGGTAAAAAAATAATTGTAAATTGTGCCTCGCATTTAGGATGGTGCTGGTGTACGGGTGATCGCTGGTCAGTGGCCGAAGGGCCTGTATCCCTAAACGAAACTAAATGTTTACCTGGCATCCAAGGTCTGGCCCAATATGTGAAGACAGTTTACAATTGATGTTGCGTCGCTCCCTGCATTAAAGAACAAGATTGATTTAAAACTCCAGGGCAGAATGGGGCATGCATTGAGGTGCTCTCCAAAACCATTCTAAGCACAAGACACATGGCAACAAATAATATTAACTCTGCAGCAAAACAGCTACGTACCAAACAAATACCACAACTGGTAAGTTTGCACCTGCAGCCTTTGACTCAGTAAAATACCAGTATGAGAAAGCTGCAGCCACATTTGAGGGTGGGTGCAGCATGAAGCTACATGCAGCTTGAATCAAAACCTTTTGGGAGTAATGGCACAGAATGATGGTATTCAACCTGTAGTTCCAAAGTTAAAGGCAGAGATTGGGTAACATCATTTGAAATTCCACTCAAATGTACTTGCTTGTTTACCAGTTGCAAATCCAGGAGCATGTGTGAGTGAATGAGTTATAGATACAGACATGGGATTCTGGTGAAGTGGATGGAAATCTAGTCACAGATAATGTTAATGCTAAGTAACTACAACTTCTAAACAAAATGTGACAAAGAGCAGAAAATATTTGAACAGGTACATACTTAGTAAAAAATGATGGTCCACATTTGTCGACATTTGGTATGAAGAGCAACAACTATGTATTTGCACTGCTTCTGAAGCACAGTTCTATTGAACATAATCATGGCTGATCTATTTTTCCTTCTCATCCTCATTCTCCTGCCTTCTCCCCATAAACTCTAACCAATCAAGAACCTGTTAATCTCCGTTTTAAAAATACCCAAAGCCGATTGTGGCAATGAATTCTTCAGATTCGCCACCCGCTGGCTGAAGAAATTCCTCCATCACCTTTCTACGTACTTTTATTCTGAGACTGTGCTCAATAAAATCACCCCCCCCCCTTTATAAATAAGGTATATTTATACCTAATGAAACCAAAAACTGATTCCAATCGCACAAATACTTGAAAGACTGAGACACAATGGCAGTCACTAATAATAGCTTCCATCAATCAGCTGAATAAAATATTTCACCGTCAGATGATCAGCTTATTGATAAGAAGTCTAAATTTCAAAGAACCATCACAATCAGATATCAGTCGCAAAGACAGGGACTGGCTGAAGCATAGGCAAGGCACAGCACCTGGAGAAAGTGACAGTTACTGGAAGAACAGGGTACAAGATGCAAAGGATAGACTTCAAAGCAAAAATTATTTTTTCAAAGCAATTCTTCAAAGGTATTCTTCAAAGTAAAAATTAAAACGTGCAAAACTCTCCACGCTACAGGCCAAATAACAACGCGTGCACATGGTAAGACAACAATAGGTGGCCATGCTTCATTCATTCATGCTGTTGCTTACCAAACAGTGATATCCTATATCTGACAAGCACTCCGAGTTTGCAGAAGAGGCTGAAGTAGAGAGGGGAGGGTGGGGAAATAAGGACAGAGGGGGAAGGAAAACAGAAGAAGGAAACAGCTGAAACAAAAGCCTACTCAGTGAAGAGAACATCATGAAAAAAAGTAAACTCTAAATAAACAGCAAGGAACCATCACAGAATTTTGGAGAAATGTTGCTGAGTCTGTAACACAAGAACACAAGAGATAAGCAAATCCCAAGGAAAGCCAAAAGCAAAGCTCTAATTAAAATGATACAAGTAGGTCTGGCGAAACAAGGAACTGCAGATGCTGGTTAATATACAAAAACACACAAGGTGCAGGAGTAACTCAGTGGATCAGGCATCATCTCTGGAGAACATGGATAGGTGACGTTTTGGGTCAAGGTATCTTCTTAGTCTGTTTGAAGCTTCTGAAGGAGGATCTTGACCCGAAACATCACCTATCCATGTTCTCCAGAGATGCTGCCTCACCTGCTGAGTTACTCCAGCACTTTGTATCCTTTCAAGCAGGTCTGTTGTTAGTAAACTTAAGTTTATTAAAGAAAGAGAATGTGTAATTTTGCCTTGACAATTTCACACCAATTGTACTCAATATTAATCAGATGGATTAATGACATAATTTTAAGTTAATTTTTTTTCCCAACACACAATTAATTACCTTAATTTCCCCAAACTTCAAATGTACCAATGTTAACTATCATTACACATTATTCAATGACATAATTAGGATATGAGTGACCTGTCCCAAACTGATTGCCAATGTCCAGTACAACCGGCTGTTAAATGAAATGAGGATGAGGGCAGGTCTTTCCCTCTCCTTACTGTCTCTGGAGAACTCCTTGACCTTTGCCCTGCACTTCTGATCCACCAACTGCCCAAGATCAAAACTTCTACTCATGCAAACGCAAGTTAAATTCCTCTCTTTTTTCATGTCTTTGGGGAATTTCCTTCCATTACAAATCTTTGAGTTCAGAGTAGTTGGGGCAGCACAGTGGCACGGCGGTAGAATTGCTGCCTGACAGCGCCAGAGACACAGGCTTGATGCTGACCATAGATGTTGTCTGTATGGAATATATACGTTCTCGCCCCCGTGACCGTGTGGGTTTTCTTCGTGGCAACCAGTGTTGATAACACCTATTCCACATTGAATAGTCAAGAGTGTTTTATTGTCGTATGTTCCGAAACAGAACAATGATATTCTTACTTGCAGCAGCACAACAGATATGTAAACCATAGAGTGTATAGGAAAGAACTACAGATGCTGGTTTATACCGAAGATAAACACAAAGTGCCGGAGTAATTCAGAGGGTCAGGCAGCATCTCTGGAGAAAAGGAATAGGTGAATAGAAGGATTCCGATCTGAAATGCTACTTCTACTTTTCTCCAGAGATGCTCCAGCATTTTATTTAAGAAGGAACTGCAAATGCTAAAAAATCAAAGGTACACAAAAATGCTGGAAAAATTAAGCGGGTGCAGCAGCATCTATGGAGCGAAGGAAATAGGCAACGTTTCGGCCCGAAACATTGCCTATTTCCTTCGCTCCATAGATGCTGCTGCACCCGCTGAGTTTCTCCAGCATTTGTGTACCTCCAGCATTTTATGTCTATCTTTGGTGTAAACATAGTACTCTGTATATAGTACATAGGATTTCCAGTTAAGTTCTTTGTCACCTCTGTGAGAAAAGGCTGGAAATCCAAGTCCCTCTCCAGAGGCAAGGTGCAATTTAGAATGCACTCCTGAATGTTGCAGGGACAAAACAATACCAATGCCTTTCCAGGCCTGTTCCATCATTCAATACAATCGTCGCTAGTATGCCCTTTATAGTTGATTAATAAATTGTCCTATTTCCCTCATTCTGTTTCCCTCATACTGGAAGAATACTACGCCACTACCTTACTGGTGAAACACAAAGGAGAGTCCCTGCACACCTGTTTAATAAATTGACCTATTTCCCTCTTGTGATTTCTTCCGTTAAAATTATTGAACTTCTACCAAATCCTCTCGCTAGATGGCACTCTGATCACATGGTACAGAAATGATTGCCATGAATCAGCCTCTGCTTGGAAGTGCAAGGGTTTAAATTACAATTAAATTGGGATGTCTGCAAAAAAAACCTTGCAAAATGATATAAAGATCCATTCAACATGTAGGTGGCACAGTGGCGCAACGGTAGAATTGCTGCCTTACAGTGCCAGAGACCTGGGTTCGATTCTGACCATGGGTGCTGTCTTTACGGAGTTTGTACGTTCTCCCCGTGACCACACAGGTTTTCTCCAGATGCTCCGGTTTCCTCCCACATTCCAAAGATGTACAAGTTGGTAAGATTTGGTAAAGATTATAAATTGTCCCTAGTGTGTAGGATGGTGCTAGTGTACGGGGTGATCGCTGGTGGGCACAGACTCGGTGGGATGAAAGGTATGTTTCCATGCTGTATCTCTAAATTAAACTAAATTACTAGCCGATTTAACATAACCAAACTCATATTTGTCCAAACACAGTTCCATATTAATGCATAGATTCTAATTCTAATTGCAAAGTATAATGCAGGTTCTTTTTTTGACTATAATGTGACTGTATGAATAGCTGTAGATTTACATGCAAATCAAAATGGAATAAGGAACATCCAAATACATAAACGTTAAAAATGGGCGGCGCAGTGGCACAGCAGTAGAGTTGCTGCCTTACAGCACCAGAGACTTGGGTTTTATTATGACTATGGGTGCTGTCTGGATGGAGTTTGGACATTCTCCCTGTGACCGCGTGGGTTTTTGCCAGGTGCTCTGGTTTCCTCCCACATTCCAAAGACGTGCTGGTTCATAGATTAATTGGCTTCTGTAAATTGGCCCTGGTGTGTCGGATAGAACTAGTGTACGGCTGATCGTCAGTCGGCGTGGACTCAGTGGGTCAAAGGGCATGTTTTCATGCTGTATCTCTAAGACTAATGACTGCCAGAACTGATCATGGTTTATTATTAGGGATGTAAAATAAATGTGGCACCAGGCATATTTTGATTTGCCTAGTGCCACATTCTAAGCCAATATGTGACCATATTAGTTTAGAATTTCTAATCCTTTACGCTACTGAGTAAAGTTTAGACTTATGGTTTAGGTTTAGAGGGCTATGGGCCAGATGTAGATAGGTAGGACTAATGTAGATGGGGCATCCTGTTCAGCATGGGCATGTGGACCAAAGGGTCGATTTCCATCTGAAGGGTCGGACTCTTATCTGTTGTAGATGGGTGGTTGATTGTCACTGCACATGCTGTGTTACTTATGACTAAATGTCCCATCTTGTCAAATTTGAACTACAATACAATACAATACAATTTTATTTGTCATTTGAACCTCGTTGAGGTCCAAATGAAATGTTGTTTCTGCAGTCATACATACAAAAAGAAAAAGACCCAAGACACAACACAATTTACACAGACATCCATCACAGCGCATCTCCTCCTCGCTGTGATGGAAGGCAAAAAATGTATCTCTCCCCTGCACTCCCCTCTCCCCCCCCGATGTCAGAGTCAAAGCCCCCGGCGGGCGATGGTAATTGTCCCGCGGCCATTAACGCCACGCCGGGTGGTGCAAGGCCTCGCTCCGGTTCTTGTTGTTGGAGCCCCCGGCGGGCGCTAGCAAAGTCCCGCAGCCATTCCAAGCCGCGCGGGGCGGTGATGTAAGGCCCCGCTCCAGGTAATCTTCAACCCCGCAACTCGGGCGGGAGAAGTCGCCGTTGCGGAAGCCCCGAAAAGCGGTCTCCCAGCAGGGACCCACGGGCTCCCGATGTTCCTGTCTGCCAGACCTGCGGTTGGAGCCTCCGAATCTCCGGGGGTCAGGTCACAGCAGCGCGCCACCACCGCTCCGAACTCGGCCAGCTCTACGATGGTGAGTAGGTCTGCAGCTCCGCGACTGGAGCCCCAGGTCGTTCCTGCCGGAGGCCGCTCCACGTTGCAGTCCCCAACGACAACGGAGACCCGACAAAGAAAAGGTCGGGTCTCCCGTGCAGGGGAAAGTTTCCCCACCCCCGCCCCCCCACACACATACCCCGTCAAAACAAATAAAATAAAAACTACATTAAAACAAGACAGAAAATAATAAAAAGACAGACGGACTGCAGAGGCCGCTGCGACGTGAGTCGCGCCGCCCACTGGAAATGTGTGTGTTAATGAACTAACCTGAAAAATGACCATCAATAAAACATTCCCCTCCACACCCCACCCCACTACTTACTTTAGTTTAGTTTAGTCTCAGTTTAAAGAGACAGCATGGAAACAGGCCCTTCAGTCCACCGAGTCCACACTGACCATCAATCACACAGGCACTAGTTCCATGTTTTGCCAGTTTTGCATTAGGGACAATTTATAGAAGCCAATTAACCTACAAACCTGTATGTCTTTTGGAATATGGGAGGAAAATAGAGCGCCTGGATAAAACCCACGTGGTCACAGGGAGAATGTACAAATTCCGTACAGACAGCGCCCATAGTCTGGATCGAAAGTGGGTCTCTGGCACTGCGAGGCAGCAACTCTACCACTGCGCCACCGTGCTGCCTCCAAACATAGACTGCGATGCACATTCAAACATTACCTTGTTACCATCTCCTTTTCTTTGTTGGATGCATGCCCTCCACTGCTCAGCAGGCTGCTTGCAGTCGACAGGAAGTACAGACGATGGTTCTTAAAATATTGGTCAATTAAAGGAAGAACGACCTGCAAATAAGAAGAACATTCAGTACATGTCAAACCACAGATCATAATTTTCCATTTTATTTTCTTGCTTCATCGATGCCTCTGGTTGCTTAAGTATTCTCTGGATCACCGGCTTTGACCTCCCCACCATCGAAGGGATCTATCGTAGTCGCTGCCTCAAAAAGGCAGCCAAAATCCTCAAGGACCCACACTATTCTGGCCACACACTCATTTCACCATTGCCATCAGGAAGAAGGTACAGGAGCCTGAAAACTGTAATGTCCAGGTTCAGGAACAGCTTCTTCCATCAGGCTATTAAACACAATGAATAAGCTCTGAGCTCTGAACTGCAAAATACTCTATTATTATTTGTATTTGCACTATATTTGTTATTTGTTGAACTTTTTCTTTTTTTCCCCGTTATGTACTATGCTTACATATTCACATATTCTGTTGTGCTGCAGCAAGTAAGAATTTCATTGTTCCATCCGGGACATATGACAATAAACCACTCTTGACTTGACTCTTGTAACGTCTGCCTTAATTTCAGAACTCTTGCTTCTGCAGACACAGTCCACTATTCTGATGGTCACTGGTGGGCGATGGCCTGTAGAGGGGGCTGCACAATCCAACCCCTGCTCATCCCCCGATGACCGGACAACCAGAGGGGAGTGAGCCAGCAGATGCACGAGTAAGGGCCGGTAGGAGGGTGAACCGGGGTCTTACCCTTCGCACCCTCAAGGTCGGCTGCTGGAGGCACTCCCCGGGACACAAAGGCTGAAGGTGGCTGGGCAAGGAGAGGGTCGACGGTTCGCTGGATGATCTGGATGAAGGCGACGGCTGGAGCAGCCTGGGGGTCACCTGGATCGGGCGCCGATCAGGAGACAGGACTGAACAAATGGCGCCAAAATCTGGCAACTCTTGCATGCGGGCTCAGTGGACTATTCCTGTACACTTTGTACTAATTGGGGGTTGTGCTTAAGTATGGCTATACTTTATTGAACTGTATGGAAAAATAAATATTGCTGTGCATTTGTACATGTGATACTAAAGCGGCATTGGTATGAAGACTGGTCGTGTTGCGGATAATGTGTAAGCTTAACGAAGGGTACAGCAGGATATATATATATATATATATGAGATAGTGTTGGGCAGAGCCATGACAAACAGAAATAAATGCCAACAAGTGAAATGGCGTTAAAGATTATCAACTCTTTGCTTGCTCTTCCCTGAGAAGTGTCTATGACGTACTTGAGTTTGACCTGATTGTATCTATGTATGGAATATCTGATCTGTTTGGACAGTAGGCAAAACAAAGCTTTTCACTGTACCGCAGCATATGTGACAATAATAAACCTGAAATAGATTGCAACTTTTCCCCTCAAAACACAGTACCTTGGCAAAGAACTTGATTTCCTGTTCATGCACAAATTTTTCACCTCTTGTTGTGCAACAGAGATCTGGAAGCGAGGGCAAAATCAAGCAATGAGACACAGCAGCCATGAACATAACCAAGTGTCAGAAGCAGAATTGGAAATTGTAAAATTAGACGCAATGCGAACAGTCCAGGAACAATAGCAAGCACAAGTGTGGCATATGAAATAAACAGAATAGAGACAGGCACAATCACATTTTTATGCAGAAATATTTTACTCTTGGTAATTGGAAGTTGATTGAAAGTTGCAGTGATTTCTGTTTTCAGAACGATATTATTTCCTTCTTCTGATTGATCTCCCAGGTTTATGCAACACCCACGATAGGAAAAAAAGGTGGGAACTGGTAGAAGGAACGTGATCTGTGGCAGAATTCTCAGACACCTTACAGTCTTCTCGGCTTTTCCACTGGAATTACATCTCCACCTCACCTGTCTATTCTCATGAGAATTCCTCCAATGCTCCAGGCGTTTGACTTGCTAGGTGAGGTGAAGATGCAATTCTGGTGGGAATAGACAACTCCCTGATGTCCTGTATCAGCTTATCTCAGTCACAACCTTCAGGCTATTGAACACTACAAGCTCCAACTAAACTCTGAACTACAAACTCCCTCGATTGCAGTAGGGACTTTTTTTGTCTTTGTATTATATTGTTTGTTTGTTTTTATGTATTGAATTTGTTGTTTATTATGGTATCTATTAAGTACTATGTTTACATGTCTGTTATGCTGCTGCAAGTAAGAAATTCATTGTTCTATTTCGGGACATATGACAATAAAGGGCCTGTCCCACTTACGAGACCTTGGCACGCAAATTACGTGACCTCGTGGTCGCGTTGAGGAGCACGGGCATCGTATGGCCGCGCGGGGCCGATCCCACTGAGAAGCGCAGAGGGGTATGTAGTTGTACGTGACATCGCGCGGTGCTCCAAAATATTTGTAGTGAATGAAATCTTCGCACGCCAACGGCCTGTCGCGGAACTGACGGCCAAAGTGGGACAGGCCCAAGACCCTGGCCCAACGCAATGTCACGTCTCACCTTCAACAGCAGCAGAAGCAGGCAAACGATCGCCGAACTCAGCCTGAGGCTCACGGCCGTTGAGGTCCGGTTCCGCCCCCACTTCTACTCACAGAGCGGGGCCAAGAAAATTGAAGATAGACACAAAATGCTGGAGTAACTCAGCGGGACTGGCAGCATCTCCGGAGAGAAGGACTGGGTGACGTTTCGGGTCAAGACCCTTCTTTCAGACTGAAGAAGAGTCTCGACCCGAAACATCACCCATTCCTTCTCTCCGGAGATGCTGCTGGTCCCGCTGAGTTACTCCGGCATTCTGCGTCCATCTTCAAATGACGTCACGCGCTCCAGATGGCTGTGCGGTCGAATGAAGTCACGCGCGACCTTCACGGGACCGTCGAGGTTCAACGTGACCACAAGGTTGCGTAATTATCGTGCCAAGGACACGTAAGTGGGACAGGGGCTTAAAACACTCTTGACTCGTGGAAATTTTGGGAATGTCTATGGTGGGATTATGGTTGTTCATGGCAGGATTTGAACTGGTATTCCTGGGTCAACTGCCCAGATCTATGGAAAATGGTGCATCAACTTAAACACACTTCCCAGATCATCTACACTGCCCCATTGTTCTTCATGTAAGTCTCCTCCGAGTATTCTTCCATGACAGGTACATCTCTCAAGTATGACAGAACCTAAGGGGCGGAAGAGTGGCACAGCAGCAGAGTTGCTGCCACACAGCGCCAGAGACCAGGGTTCAATCCTGACCATAGGTGCTGTCTGTACGGACTTTGCATGTTCTCGCTGTGACTGTGTAGGTTTTCTCCGGGCACTCTGGTTTCCTCCCACACTCCAAACACATGCAGGTTTGTAGGATAATCGGCCTCAGTAAATTGTAAATTGTCCCTGTTGTGTAGGATAGTGTTAGTGTATGGGGTGATCGCTAGTTGTCACAGCCCCGGTGGGCCAATGGGCCTGTTTCCCTGCTCTATCTCTACAGTAAAATCGAAAGTAAAAATGAGCATGAAATCACCGCTCCCATTTGGAATCTGATATGTTCATAACAGGTCAATGTGGACTTTACCAAACTGCAGAATGTAGTTATGAGCCTGGTCAACATATTTGATGAGTTGCTGAAGAAAGCTGTAGGCAAATCTCTTTTCAATGGAAGGTGTATCCAACTCCATGTCTTTTAAACCCCTGGGGGGACATAAACAAACTCCAGTTAGAAAAGGAGGTTACACAAAAAAGCTGGAGAATCTCAGCGGGTGCAGCAGCATCTATGGAGCGAAGGAAATAGGCAACGTTTCGGGCCGAAACCCTTCTTCAGACTGAATCCTACTTAGTAGAATAACCAGTCATTTAAATGAAAAGGGCACAAAGTTCTGGAGTAACTTGGTGAGACAAGCAGCAGCATCTCTGGAGAACATGGATAGGTGACATTTCAAGTCGGGACTCTTTTTAATTTAGTTTAGAGATACAGCATGGAAACAGGCCCTTTGGCTCACCGCGTCCGCGCCAACAAACAATCCCCACACACCAACATTATCTTACACACACCAGGGACAATTTACAATTATACCAAACCAATTAACCTACAAACCAGTACGTCTTTGGAGTGTGGAAGGAAACTAGAGATCCCGGAGAAAACCCCACGCAGGTCACGGGGAGAACGTGCAAACTCCATACAGACAGCATCCATAGTCAGGATTGAATCCGGGTCACTGGCGCTGTAAGGCGGCAACTCTACCGCTGCGCCACCTGAAACATCACCTATCCATGTCCCCCCAAGATGCTGCCTGACCCACTCCAGCACTTTGTGTCCTTTTGTATAAACCATCAAAAAGTGGCTACTGTCCATGATATTACTGGGTTGTATGCAAAACAAAGCGTTTAACTGTACCTAGGTACATGCGACAATAAAGTTAATTCACTTTGCACATTTGCACTACATCTGATACTGAAGCCTTCCCTAAGCTGCTCTTCATACCTTGAGACTGCATAGCCATTGATCTGCAGGAACTTGAGGATTTCCTGTGCTTTCTCCCGGTCTTTGGCTTTCTCTTTGGCTGTTAGTGTGTCATAGGGTACCAGCAATGGGTGGTTTCCTCCTCCTGAGTGTAAGACAATGAACAGAAGGATCAAAAATCTGATGCAGATACATCATGGAAACAGGCTCTTCAGCCCATCGAGTTGATGCTGACCAGCGGTCACCCGTTCACACTAGTTCTATGTTATCCAACTTTTTCATCCACTTCCTACACATTAGGAGCAATATACAGAGGCCAATTACTCCCACACCCTTTTGGGGTGTGGGAGGAAACCGGAGCACCTGGAGGAAACCCACGTGGTCACAGGAGAACATTTTTTTAGAGATTATAATATGGTAAAATAGTTAGTAAAGAATTGTTATTCATTCGATAAGTTTCAATGAGGTCCCCCCTCATCTTTCTAAACTCCAGCGAGCAAGATGAGGGGGAACCTCATTTAAACTTACCAAATAGTGAAAGGCCTGTGATAGAGTGAATGTGGAGAGGATGTTTCCACTAGTGGGTGAGTCTAGGACCAGAGAACATAGCCTCAGTATAAAAGGACGGACATTTAGAAAGGAGATGAAGAGGAATTTATTTAGTCAGAGAGTGCCTGCAACAGTCAGACTGTCGTGGAGGCCAAGTTAAAGAATATTTTTAAGGTGGAGGTTGATAGATTCTTGATTAGTAAAGGTGTCAGGGGTTGTGGGGAGAAGGCGTTGAGAGGGAAAGATAGATCAGCCACGATTGAATGGCAGAGTAGACTTGAATGGCCTAATTCTGCTCGAATAACATGAACATGAAGAAAGCAGAGACACAGCCATTTCGGGAGTGCGATTTGCGACTGCAAAGTCTAACATCACTGTGGTGAATTTACTTTCATAAGTTCATAAGTGAAATAAAAACATTCAGAAGGCAGCACAATAGCACAGAGGGTAGAGCCACTGCCTCACAGCTCCAGCATCCCAGGTTTAATCCCCACCTCACCCAGAAGACCTGCAAAGTCAATTCAGCACAATGATGTTGCATTCCCAAATCACACTCCCAAAATAGCTGTGTCTCTACTTTCTTTGTGAATCGATGTTATTATTTTCCCTTCAATGCGTGTGTACACTCTCCATTTACTTGTCAAGGATTCGTTGTGGAAAAGTAAAATGTTGGGAATGCAAAACATTGTGTTCGATTCTGACCTCGGCTGCTGTCTGTGTGGAGTTTGCATGTTCTCCTACTTATCCTTGGACCGTGATCCCACAGACGAGCACCAGGCCTTAATCTCACACACCATTTCTGATTTCATCACTCCCGGCTGTCTGCCTTCCACAGCCTCCAACCTTATCGTTTCCCAGCCCCGCACAGCCCAGTTTTACCTTCTCCCCTTCCGCCTTTCCTCCGGGAGTTCCGGCTTACTCCCACAATTGGCTGCTGTAAATTGCCTCCACTGTGGAGGGGAGTGGGGAAAGATGATGGGAATATGGAGATAATAAAATGGGATGAATGAAGAATTAGTTTAAGTGAGTGGTTGAACATCGACATGGACTCAGTAGACTGAAAGGTCTGTTTCCACGCTCTAACTTTCTTTGACATTGACTCTTTCAGTGATCAGATCCCAGGGTTATTTCCTTTCGAACAGGGATCACAGGCCAAATTGTGTGAAGGAGTTATGGAGGGGGCTTTTCCATAAGTTTCATGATCTGCCAAAGTGATGTGTTGATTGCAGCACACTGCCACAATCTTTGACAAGTCATAAGTTACTTTAAATTTTCACTTAAAATAACCAGAATGAGATCCGAATCATTAAAATCCTTTCAAATACGATAAGCTGACAGTAACCTAATGATAATACAACATGCATCATTACCTTTTGCTTCCAATTCGTTTTTCTTTTTCTTTGCCCAGATGTTGTGGTAGTTTTCAGCTAGAAGCTCTGCCATTGCCTGCAGTAAATTGCAAAGGAATGTCATCAAATGTCACCACTTTCAACGTTAAACTTTAGACATACAGCATTGGAAACGGGCCCTTCAGCCCACTTCAGTCCATGCTGACCAGCGATCACCTCGTACACTAGTACTAGTACTATCCTACATACTAGAGACAATTTATACTTTTTTTTAATCAAAGCCAATTAATCGTGGCTTGGTTCGGCAACTTGAGCGCCCTGGAGACTACAAAAAGTAGTAAACACTGCCCAGTCCATCATCTGCTCTGACCTTCCTTCCATCGAGGGGATCTATCGCAGTCGCTGCCTCAAAAAGGCTGGCAGTATCATCAAAGACCCACACCATCCTGGCCACAGTCACCTCCCAGCTACCTTCAGGTAGAAGGTACAGGAGCCTGAAGACTGCAACAACCAGGTTCAGGAATAGCTACTTCCCCACAGCTATCAGGCTATTAAACTTGGCACGGACAACATTCTGAACATTAATAGCCCATTATCTGTGATTTGCACTTTTTCAGTTTATTTATTCATGTGTGGATATATTTATATAATGGTATATGGACACACTGATCTGTTTTGTAGTCAATGCCTACTATGTTCTGTTGTGCTGAAGCAAAGCAAGAATTTCATTGTCCTATCAAGGACACATGACAATAAACTCACTTGAACTTGAACTACAAACCTGTGCATGTTTAAGTGTAGGAGGGATCCGGAGCACCCGGAGAAAATTCATGTGGTCACAGGGAGAACACAGAAACTCCATTCACCCATACTCAGGATGAAACCCTGGTCTTTGGCACCATAAGGCAGCAACTCCACTGCTACGCCATTGTGCCGCCCCAAAACACGATGACTAATTTCTGCAGAGGTGGAGATGGAGATACTGATCGTTTACCACCGCAATCCCGCTGCACCAAAATTGAATGTTGCCCCCCCTTACGGTGCTTTTAAAGGGCAAATTTCAGTGCCTTCATGGTGCTGGTGATTCAGCTTTACATACTTCATCACCACTTCTTCACAGGGTGGTGGGAGGGGGAGAGTGATGGGGGTGGATCATCATTTAGGGTGGGGGGGGGGGGGGGTCAAGAGTCACGAGTGTTTTTTTTGTCATATGTCCCAAAATAGAACATTGACATTCTTACTTGCAGCAACACAACAATTATACAAACATTGTATTCTGTAACATCCACAATTAACAACAAAAAAGTTCAGTATATAATGTGTGTGTGTGTGTGTGTGTGTGTGTGTGTGTGTGTGTGTGTGTGTGTGTGTGTGTGTGTGTGTGTGTGTGTGTGTGTGTGTGTGTGTGTGTGTGTGTGTGTGTGTGTGTGTGTGTGTGTGTGTGTGTGTGTGTGTGTGTGTGTGTGTGTGTGTGTGTGTGTGTGTGTGTGTGTGTGTGCGTGCGCGCAAAGTAAATAATAATACCCCCTAAGTCGATGTAGTTTGGAACGTGTTTGGAGGTTGTAGTGTTTAATAGCTTTTTAGTTGTAGGGAAGAAGTTGATCCTGAAGTGGACGCTATAGATTTTAGGCTCCTGGACCTCCTTCCCGATGGCAGGAGTGAAAAGAGATTGTGACCAAGGACGTGTGGGTCTCTGATGATGTTGGCTGCTTTTTTGAGTCAGCTACTCTTGTAGATCCTTTCGAAGGTGGGGTGAGGGCCATCGAAGAAGGGAGGGTGTGGATATTGATAGGAGTGAGGCTCAGGAGATGGGAGAGGACTGGTTAGGATTGGAGATTGGTGGAGGATTGGAGATCCTCAGGTTGAGTTTGTGGCCAAGAGGTCAGGAACAGATAGTGTGGAAAGTCAGGAAATCATCAAGGAATTAAACAGCTGGGGTGGCCGATCTGCATGGGCGTGGGGTTGGTGTGCACAGGGCAAAAGACCTGTGAGCAGGGTGGGGCAGGAAAGGATTGTGAGCCAACTTGGGGCAAGGTGTTTTTTACACAGAAGGTGCTGAATGCCTATAACTCTTGGAAGGAGCAGAATTAGGCCATTCGGCCATCGAGTCGGCTCTGCCATTCAATCATGGCTGATCTATCTTCCCCTCTTAAACTCATTCTCGAGCCTTATCCCCATAACCCCTGCCACCCTTACTAATCAAGAACATTGAATATCATTGGATGAAAAATAAGGGTGCGGTGGGTGTATGTAATCTGTCAATGCAAAACCCGTTGTAACAATCAATATGAAACGACAATTCAAAGCATAAGCACTGTAGTGCAATTTTTCTCGGGCACCGCAACACATTGCCCGAGAACCAACTGCAACGAGTAGAACTTACATGCAGGTCCCTGGAAAGCGAAACATTGCTCATATCGATGGGACGAGGACTATAACCATGAGCAGAGTCTATAGACACCTGAGCAATAAGCACAAATACATTTGTAACAGTAGGTACAAAAACTGAGCAGATGTATACACCTCATGCCTCAATTGCAGTAAAGGGCAGCAAATGAAGAGGTCAAACTTAATTTTTTATTAGATCATAAGACGCAGGAACAGGATTAAGCCATTAAACCCATCAAGTCTAAACTGACATTCAATCATGGTTAATCTGGTTATCCCTTGCAACCCCAATCTCCTGCCTTCTCCCCGTAACCTTTGACACCATTATTAATCGAACCTATCAATCTCCGCTTTAAAAATACTAAAAGACTTGCCTTCCACAGCCGTCAATGGCAGTGAATTCCACAGATTCACTGGCCTCTGGCGAAATAAATTCCTCCTCATCTCTATTTTGAAGGTACATCCTTTTATTCCGAGGCTATGCCCTCTGGTCCTAGACTCTCCCATTACTGGAAACATCCTTTCCACGTCCACTCTATCTAGGCCTTTCAGATAATGGAGAGGAGGGCAAACAGTGGTGGTGATGAAAACTAGCTGCAATTCCAAAATTCATTTAACTAAAGACTCAAGTAACTCATGAATTCAATGCATAAAGATTTCTAAATTGTTTGGAGGAAAGAACAGTGGCATTACTGGGCCGATCCAAATAAGTTCATAAGTGCCAGGAGCAGAATTAGACCAATCAGCCCATTAAGTACTCCGCCATTCAATAATGGCTGATCTATCTTTCCCACTCAACCCCATTCTCTAGCCTTCTCCCCATAACCCATGACAAGTTTACTAATCAAGAATCTGTTAATCTCTGCCTTAAATACATCCATTGACTTGGCCTCCATAGCCATCTGTGGCAATGAATTCCACAGATTCACCATCCTCTGACTAAAGAAATTCCTCTTCATCTCCTTTCTAAAGGTACGTCCTTTTATTCTGAGGCTATGGCGTCTGGTCCTAGATTATCCTAGTCTTGCAAACATCCTCTCCACATCCACTCTACTCAGTAAGTTTCAATGAGATCCTCCCCACATCTTTCTAAACTCCAGCGAGTACAGGCCAAGTGCCTTCAAACACTCATTATATGTAAACCCAATCACACTGGAATAATTCACGTAAACCTCCACTGGATCCGCTCCAATGCCAGCACATCCTTCAACTAGTCTAACCTGACTTGACTGAGATATTCGGCGAGTTCTATGATGCAATGCCATGAATTCTCCTTCTTGAGTCCGTTCTATTGTCCAACTCCAGGCAACCATTGTTTTCAGGGACTCCTTTATTGGCCAACGATACACTTCTTTGTCCTGGAAGTTAATCAGAAAAAAAAAAGTAATTTTTCATTTACATTTTGTGTATCACGATTTGGAAAAAACCCAAGGAAATTACATGGAGAAATACTGATGTGTTTTTTCATGTGAGAAGTGAGGCAGTAAAACATTGGCAAGTAGAAGTTAGAATTAACAATTATTTTTTTAAGAAAGGACTTTGAAGCCATGATCTGCATGGATAATGCACCTAATACGTACCTAGCAATATCAGATTTATTAATAAAACTAAAATAATTGGATCTCATCCGAGACCCATGGGTGTGATGATTTCAGTAGGTGTAATGATTACTCTGTGAGATTCGTGTGAAATTGATATTGATACTGGTTTATTATTGACATGTGCATCTCGACGTCTTACCCAGGCAAAATACATGCATACATCAGGTAGCGCAAAAGAGAAAATTAACTGAGTGCAGACTAGAGTGTTACAACTAGAGTGTGTGCAGATAAAAAATAAGTCCAAGAGTTGCAACAGGGTAGATTGGGTAATGTATCCCAAGCATATGAGAAGTTTGTTCAAGTGTCTGATAATGAAGGGAAGAAGATAGTTTTGTTTAATATTGTCACGTGTACCGAGGTACAGTGAAAAGCATTTTCCATGCTATCCAGTGAAAAAGACTATACATGATTACAATCAAGCCGTCCAGTGTACAGGGTTACGAGTATAATGTTTAGTGCAAAATAAAGTCTGATTAAAGATAACTCGCGGGTCTCCAATGAGGTAGATGGGAGATCAGGGCCACTCTCTAGTTGGTGAGAGGACAGTTTGGTTGCCCGCTAACAACACGATGTTATATGCCATGGTGGATTTTATTGTGTCCTGCTGTACATGACACTAAATTAGTCTGCTATAAGTTTAAAGGCAGTGCCAGAGGTAGTCATCTAATAGGACTGTGGATGGTGCAGACACAGATGCCCAGTGGGAATAGAGATAATCATTGTGGAACTGAACTTTGGTTTGTGTGTGGGTTACTGCATTCAACAAGTGATTTACCAGTCTCCGCACTTGTTTTTGGAACTTGTTGACAACAGGTAGTGCCAAGTATGTGATGAAGGCACAGGAGACTGCAGATGTTGGAATCTGGAGCAAAAACCAAGCTGCTGGGGGAACTCAGTGGGTCAAGTGGCAGGAAGATCCTTTGTTAACATGTCATCTTCCCCTTAGAATGAAAGTGGATGCATGAGATAAAGTGGGCTGCCTACTCACCTTTTCAGACAGAAGCTTGAATGGCTTTAACAAAGGATGAACCTTGGTAATCTCGTTGTTTGTTTCTCCATACACCCATCCATTTGTTAGCTGGAAAAAGAACAGCATTTGCTGCAGTCTGGGTTAGATTGAAGACCGAGGGACATGGGGCAAATGGGATTACTATAGACAGTCAACATGGTCAGGACGAGTTTGGTCATAGTTTAGATTTAGTTTAGTTTAGTTTACCGTACCAAGGTATAGTTAAAAGCTTTTGTCACGTGCTAACTAGTCAGTAGAAAGACTATATATGATTACAATCACGCTATCCACAGTGTACATATACATGATAAATGGAAGAACATTTAATGCGAGATAAAGACAGTAAAGTCTGACTAAAGATAGTCCAAGGTTCTCATCATTGGCAGAATGCATCCATATCATAAATTAATATGCAATAAAATGGGGAGAAAACAAATGTATGCAATACTGCAAAAACATATATTATTTAGATTTTGTAGCGACAGATTTATTATCATAACATTATCTCAAGATCGTTATCAGGGTGGTCTGTCTATGGAATTCATTGCCACAGACGGCAGTGGAGGTTCAATCTGACCTACTAACTCCCTGAGCTCAGCTGAACCGAATGATAATGAGTTCAGCTGAACTCATAATTGATCAGCGAGGCAATGGACTGGGAAATATGGACCAAGACCTAAAGTGACAAAGGCATGAATAGGCTGCAATCTGAACCACCATTAAACCAAGAAAGGAATAAAAAATAAAATTAACTGCCTTACCTTGTCCATCGTCCATTTGTCATGACTGTGCTCTGCATATTTATTGATGAAATAATCCAATTTTTCCGGGAGAGTTACACTGGCAGTGAAAGTGAACAAACAACACTGGTTATTTCCTCAACTACATTTTTATGATTAAGTAATTGGTAAGAAATTTGCAACCATATTATCAATCCGGTGTTTAGTTTAGTTTAGAGAGACAGCGTGGAGTCAGGCCCTTTGTCCCAGCGAGCCGTGCTGATCAGCAATCACCCCATACACCAGTTCTGTCCTACAAACTAGGGACAATTTACAGAAGCCAATTAACCTGCACTTCTTTGAAATGTGGGAGGAAACCTGAGCACCCGGGGAAAACCCACGTGGTCACAGGGAGAATGTACAACTCTGTACAGACAGCACCCGTAGTCAGGATCAAACCCGGATCTCTGCTGCTGTAAGGCAGCAACTCTACTGCTGCGCCACTGTGCTGTGGTCATCCTGGATTGCCCTCCCCTCCTTTTTACTCAACAGGATGCTATACAAAACATTCAATCATGGGTTCAACTGTTCAGACTTCACCTCTACCAAATCCCATTGGCAAGTTTAGTGTGAAGTGCAGATAGGGCAGAGTGTGGAGTAAAATAGTGGCTCAAATTAAAGCTAGAAAAGGGACCATGCATCATTAGATTCTGTTCTACTCTTCTATTGTAGGTTAAAGGAGTAAGATGTAGGTTTATTACCCCAACAGCATTTCCAGGGAATTCCTATAACCAGCAACGATTAAAAGGGCCCATAAGATGTTTTACATCATTACCCCAGACATATTTCTCAGCTCCACATGGAGATAGTGGTGAATCCTCAGTTAATCTGCTACTCTCACATGACCACCTGGGATCAACCATTGCTTTATATTAGCATATCAAAGATAAGCATAAAGATCGGGAACATGCTCAGATACAGGTCCCTGTCACCTGCCGATGTAAGGGCACCTGACTCCCCTGGTAAAGCCATATGTCTGCCCAGGTAAAGGCATCTGGGTCGACAGGTAAAAGCACCTGTGTCGACAGGTAAAGGCACCTGCCAACACAGGTATAGACACCTGTCCTCCGGTAAAGCCAACCATCCATCGGGTATAGATACCTGTCCACCCAGGTATAGCCACATATCCACCCAGGTAAAAACTGCTCCTGATCAGAATGTTGTGAGCAGCAATGAATGAAGTTTGTAAAATCTCGAGCGCTCAAACGTAGCACAATCAAACCTTAAAGTGGCGACAGGCTGGGGGTTGAAGTTGCCTTCGGTGTCCACTGAAGACTGTTTCTCCATCATCGCCACATAGTTGGACTCCATGTAGTCTGGGGGCAAGGCTCCAGCAACTGCACTCAGGCAAGGCAGAGCCAGCTTAAACAACTCATGTTCATACTTCTGCAGTAAAACACATGGGAACATAACCTTCCATTTGATCTCTTCTTAACATCGACAACATTGCATGGCCAGGCCGACCTCTGCATCACCAACCCAGTGCGCCACCAGGACTTTAGACTTTACTTTTAGACTTTAGAGAAACTGTGCAGAACCAGGCCCTTCGGCCACTGAGTCTGCACCAATCAGCGTTCATTCTGCACATTAAAACTATCCTACACATTAGGGACCATTAGGGACAACCCTTTGGAATATCTTTGGAATGTGGGAGGGAATGGAGCATCCCGGAGAAAACCTACACGGTCACTGGGAGAAAGTACAAACTCCCTTCAGACAGCACCCGTAGTCAGGATCAAACCCGGGTCTCTGGTGCTGTAAAGCAGCAACTACCGCTGTGCCACTGTATTGCCCTTTATGGCCAAATTAATATTCTAACATTTTTAACAATTTTGAACTTGAAGGGTACCATTTGGTGCCGGATATGTGGCGACTTGTGTACTGGCTCGGTGTAATCTATTATCTTATATTCTTGTACTTGAGTATGATTTTGCCTATGTATAGTAAGATTTTTACTGAACTGTATGCAAAAAAGGAATTGCATGTGATAAAAAAGTACCACTGAACCATTGAAAATAAAGCACGTCTATCCACAGTTCCATCCACCCAATTTCATTTGGTCAGCATCTGAAAAAAAGTAACTGGTTGTGTTCCACATTCCCACATTCCCAGGACATTTAGAATCAAATTATGAATCTGTGAAGAGGTTCAAGAGTCAAGTGTGTTTAATTGTCAGATATACTGAGAATGGAACAATTAAATTCTTACTTGCAGCATCATAACAGGCCTGTAAACACAATACACATAGGTGCCATAATACAAAAAAAATCTATAAACTAATATCCTTGTTACTTCCATTTAAATGTTGCAAGGTCTCCCACTTCCTACACACTAAGGGCAATTTACAGAGCTCAACATTGGGGGAAACCGGAGCACTTGGAGGAAGCTCACGTAATCACAGACAACATGTAGACTCGCCACAGACAGCACCGTGGCCAGGATCGTACCTGGGTCTCTGGTGCTCTATAAGTTGTGCCACTGACCTGCCCTGGTAGAATTTGCATGTCATCTTATGTCTTGTTTGCAAGAATTCAATGTAGCCAAATTAGAGTGGTACAGCATGGAAACAGGCCCTTCGGCCCAACTTGCCCACACCGGCCAACATATCCCAACTACACTAGTCCCACCTGCCTGCGTTTGGTCCCTATCCCTTCAAACCTGTCCTATCCATGCACCTGTTTAACTGTTTCTTAAATGTTGGGAAAGTCCCAGCCTCACCTACCACCTCTGGCAGCTTGTTCCATACACCCACCACCCTTTGTGTGAAAAAGTTACCCCTCAGATTCCAATTGAATCTTTTCCCCTTCACCTTAAACCTACGTCCTGTGGTCCTCGATTCACTACTCTGGACAAGCGACTCTGTGCATCTACCCGATCTATTCCTCTCATGATTTTAATTGGTGACTGGCATATTCACATTGAAATTTATTTAAAAACCAATCATAAAGGGTTTTTTTCAACAAACCACTTCTATTTTACTTCGGAGTCACGTGAGTGACTACGTGAAGAACCCCGCCAGGACGCATGCGTGTTATATCGCGACACGCATTGCGAAACAGTCAGGCGGGGTGGAATGACGTTCCCCCGCAGTGGCAGTTTTAAAAGCCGGAACCTGCAGGTAAGAGATACTATAGAATAGAATAGAATAGTTTCTTTATTGTCATTGTAACATGAACCATGTACAACGAAATTAAAAAATGTCAGCCAGTCAGTGCACCATTCAAACATTTCTAAAAGCTAACGATACATACAAGATAAAATATTAAAAGATAAACAACTAAAATAAATATCATGAAAATAGTACGCATAAACACCCAACCCTCCATCCTTCTGTCGATTTCACAGTGTACCACAGTCCCTTAGTATGTATCGCCCCTGCGTTCCTTGGCGGCTACATTTAGTGCTTTTATAGCAGTGGGGTAAAAACTGTTTTTAAGTCTGTTTGTCCTTGTCCTTGTAGATCTGTACCGTCTGCCTGACGGCAACAGTTCAAACAGGGAGTGTCCGGGGTGGGAAATGTCCTTTATAATACTCTGGGATTTTTTGATGCAGCGGGAACTGTGTAAGTCCTCCAAGGTAAGGAGAGGGCAGCCGACAATCCTCTGGGCATTGTCAATGGCCCTCTGGAGCGCTTTCCTCTGAGCCGCTGTGCAGCTGGTGTACCATACGCATACACAGTATGTTAGTATGCTCTCAATGGAGCACCGATAAAAGGACAGCAGCAATCTCTGAGTGATGTTATTCTTCCTGAGCACCCTCAGGAAGTGCAGTCTCTGCTGGACCTTTTTCAGCAGCGCAGTGGTGTTCACGCTCCACGTCAGGTCCTCCTCAATATGGATTCCCAGGAAGCGGAAATCCGCCACCCTCTCCACACAGTCCCCTCTGATAATCAATGGTACCATGTCCGTTTTATTCTTCCTAAAGTCTATTATTATTTCCTTTGTCTTTAAGGTGTTGAGGAGCAGGTTATTTTCTTCACACCACACTGTCAGCTGCTCCGCCTCATCCCGGTAGGCGTACTCGTCCCCCCCGGAGATGAGTCCCACCACCGTAGTGTCATCCGCAAATTTGACAATGGTGTTGCTGTGGTGGGCGGGGGTGCAGTCATGTGTGTAGATGGTGTAGAGCAGGGGGCTCAGCACGCAGCCCTGTGGAGAGCCGGTACTGAGGCTGAGGGCCGTGGATGTATGATGGCCCACTCTGACTCTCTGGCTGCGACCCGACAGGAAGCTATTTGTCCACATGCAGGTGGAGTGTGGAAGTCCCATACTGATTTACTATGCTGTCTTTTGTGTTGTTCCCATACTGATTTACAGGTGGGGAGTCAATGGACAAGTCGAAGAAAACAACAAGGGCTGCGACAAAGCTGGCGGGGGAGGACCGCGGAGTTGCGGGTAGCCAGCGGCACATGAATCACCCGTAATGGGAACAGCTGTGCCCGACTTCGCCTCCGCACCAGCCAGATCCACTCCGCGGCCGGGCGGTAAGGCAAAACAAAAGACCAACAAAGTCGTTGACTCAGATGAGTCCGACTTATAGCAGCCGCGAGCCGCCAGCGACTGTGAGCGCTGGAGCCGGATGGAGCGATGTGTGGAGCATTTGCTCCAACGTGACAGGCTCCGGGAGATGGAGTCTGGTCACTGTGGGCACTATGTTAAACCCACAGCAGTACCTCTTGTAGGGCTGCACAGTGCATCTCCCTCGTCAGAGGGGAGCACTGGGGGTCAGTTCTGGGCTGATCCTGAAGAGGGGTTTGCAGAAGAGAAATCAAGTGTGCAAGGGGTGCTGGAACATGAAAATCTACTGGACATGGTGTTCAACTTCATACAGCCAGACCAGACTGGCCAAAACCTGGAAGAAAAACTAGCTGCCAGTATAGATTATATGGCCTTTAACCAGCTACAGGAACAGGCTGTATTGGACACCACGGCAAAACACTTGGCACCGGGTAACTGTATATCCCTGAATGTTCCTGTTGTAAATAATTGCATATGGAAACATATCGGAGCTGGAGTTAGAGACATGGATGTCAAACTCCAAAAGGTACTAAAGCTCCGAACAGCGGGAATAACAGCTTTCGCCCGCACAGTAGATGAGAAGGACATGTCGCAGGACCAACAGGATGCACTGGCACTGCTTTGCAACATACAATATGAAATAAACAGCATCAGGAAGAGTGTCATCCGACCTGCTCTAAACCCAAAATTCGCAGGTCTGTGCAAAACCTGGAAACGTGAAACCACCAATTTTACTATTTAGAGGTAACCTATCAAAGCAAGTCAAGGAGCTCGATGAGGAGGCAAAAACCCTGGGGCTATTAAAGAGACTTCATCAAAAACCTACAACTGCCATAAACAGCACCCTTACGCACCCACCAGTAGAACAAGACTGACTGGTGAAAGCTCGAAGGTCCGGTACACCGAACATGAGTTTTTTAGGCCATGGCCCAGGCCGGCCTTCTTGGAAGATACGCAAACTTCCAACATCAACCCAACCACAAACCCAGACATCAACGAAGGATTTACAAAAAGAAGTAAACCTGCCACTGGTAACTATGGAGGTAGGTGGGTCTGGTTCCCTACAAATTGCAGGGAGCATGGAGGTTGGGGGGAGATTACACTTCTTTCTGGATGCATGGAGCATGTTAACTACCGACACTTATATTTTAAGCAGTATCCAGGGATATACCATAGAATTTATACACAAATACAGCCCTCCAGTTCAGCATGTACCGAACCGAATGTTCGTACTTTCAGGTAAAGAAAAATCATCAGCGCATGCTGAACTGGAGCGGCTTTACGCAAAAGGGGTAATTGAAAAATCCCAACACGAACCGCTAGAATTCGTGTCCAATATCTTTACCAAAAACAAAAAAGATGGTGGTTGTCGCATCATCATAGATTTGACCAAATTGAATACATTTGTACAATATATTCATTTTTAAATGGAAACCTTTGTTACTGCTGAACAATTGATTTCCAAAGGTTACTTCATGGCTAGCATCGATTTAAAAGATGCTTACTATTCAGTGCCTATTGAGGTGACCACAGATGTTACCTAAAATTCAACTGGATGGGACAGCTCTGACAATATAGAGCGCTGCCAAGTGAGTTAACATCAACCTCCAGGCTGTTCACAAAAATTTTGAAACCAGCCCTAGCGTTTCTACAGAAACGAAAACACATGGTCATAGCATATCTAGATGACATACTTATTGTGGGCAAAACTTTGGAATTGGCCAAACAAACCATAACAGCCACAAAACAGTTATTTGAAAAACTGGGGTATATTATCCATCTAAATTAACGCCTTCCACTACTGGAATGGTGGCTGCTTTTCCAGCCACACGATTCAGACCTTTACATTACCAAAATTTACAGAGAGATAATGTTTAGTGCAAGATAAAGTCCAGGAAAGTCCGATTAAAGATAGTCCGCATCTCCAATGGCGTAGATGGTAGGTCAGGACTACTCCAGTTCCAGATGACTGGAATTTTTAATGTGACAAGTTTTTTTACTTGTGCCCTATCTTTGTATGTTATTGTAATATTCAGCACTAAATTAATTCAAATTAACCCACAGCAACCTATGGGATGAAAAATTTCCTGATTCTCATCATTGAATGAACATTCTAAATGCCAGGTAGTTTATTTTCTTCCTAATGGCAGGAACAGGAGCAGTATTTTCCCCAGAGTAAAAGCCTTCTTTCCAACATTTTCACCAGAGACATAGTCTACATATTATTAAACACAGGAAAATGAAAAATTTGACTAGTTTTAGCTTTTAGTTTTATGAGATACAGAGCGTAAACAGGCCCTTTGGCCCACCAAGTCCGAGCAGACACATCGTACAATCACACTATCCTACACACCAGGGACAATTTACAATTCTTACTGAAGCCAATTAACCTTTAAACCTGCATGTCTTTGGAGTGTGGGAGGGAACCGGACCGCCCGGATAAAACCCACGTTGTCACGGGGAGAATGTACAAACTCCACACAGTCAGCACCCATTCTCAGGATCGAAACCCGGTCTCTGGCGCTGTGAAGCAGCAACTCTACTGCTGTGCAACTGTGCCACTCCTACCTTAAAATTATTTTCTGCATTACTAATCCAGACTGCTTCAGCGAAGTTTGACATCAATTAGCAAAAGTAACAACTTAAAAAGAGCTAATGGTATGGTGTCTAGTCAGTCTGAAGCCCAAAGATTCTGTTCTTCCCCCCACCAAGTACCTTCTGGGACAGGGCATCAAAAATTCCCCAGAATAACTTTCTCGACAAGTGAAGTTCTTCCTCAGAGGCAGCTCCAAAACTCCCCCAACCTCCCGGGAGGCAGTAATATTTCCAACATCTTTCATAATGAATGGTCAGTAACTGAAAGAGAAAAGTGACAGATAGTTACAGAGCAGAGAGTAATTTATTTTAAATTTACATAACTTATACTGTATCTAACCTACCAATATATACATTACATGAAATTGCGTATCCCCAGAGAATAGTTTAAAATCTCATTGTAAACCTGCAGAATTCATAGATGCGGACTTGGTGGTTCATCTGGCTGATGCATTTGTAACTAGGATAATGAAATTGGACACAATTTGCCACAGTAACTCAACAGGTCAGGAAGCATCTCTAGATATGCTGTCTGCCTGACTCGGTTACTCCTGCACTCAGTGCATTTTCTTGGCATCTGCAGTTCCTTGTGTCTTCATAATGAGGTTAGAGATTGACCATTCAGGAAAGAGAGAGGAAGAAATTTCACTACCCAGGAGGCGAAAGCAGCTCAGATGCAGAAATTTCTCAGGATAGAGATCAAGTTAATATTAAGTGAATCTAGGGACGTAGGCTAGTCCAGGAGAGTGATACCATGGAAAAGATCAGCCTTGATCCTAATGAATGGTGGAGCAGACACAAGGTCTACTCCGAGACACAAGAGTCAAATGGCTTATTCCCGGTTTCATAGTATTTCCTATTTTTATACAAGAAGGCCAGCCATAAATCAGTGTCCAAACCTCTCTCAAGTATAGCACTCTGAGGTATGTACAAGAGTGCAAATGAACTTGTGGTAAGGTGAGCAGGATTTATTTTAATACTTTATTGTATTAATAATGAAAAAAGAATAAAATTATTCTAAAGATATGTCTGTATCTTTCCAAGACTGGGAGCAAATGGAATTAGAGTAGATGGCCAAAAGGGCTGGCATACACATGATGGGCCAAAGGGCCTGTTTCTATACTGCAAGACTCTCTAACCTTGTGACTCTATCTCGCACTGAGCAAAGCATTCCTTGCATTTATACAACATACTTAGCAACCTCAGGAATCAATGAGGTACATTTGAATGGTAATCTCCGACACCTTGCAACTCTATAAAAAGGTAAAATCCACAGGCCCATGAGGTGTAAAATTAATTAATTGTTCCTTCAGAGAGTCAGCACAGGCCCAAAGGACTGAATAAGCTAATACGTTGTCAGACATGTATCACTGTCAGTGGCGCATAGAATTGTGCTTCCAACATTTATAAAGCTCTGTGTTCTGCTCCACAGCTATCACATTAACTATTTGGTTAACTCACCCCTTGACAGCACTGCACATTCAAAAAACATCCACTGCATCACTAAATAACCCCAAGGCAAGTTATGTAGAAACAAAGAATTGCAGATGCTGGCTTACAATAGACAATAGACAATAGGTGCAGGAGTAGGCCATTCGGCCATTTGAGCCAGCACCGCCATTCTATGTGATCACGGCTGATCATCCCCAATCAGTACCCCGTTCCTGCCTTCTCCCCATATCCCCTGACTCCGCTATCTTTAAGAGCCCTATCTAATTCTCTCTTGAAAGTATCCAGAGAACCGGCCACCACCACCCTCTGAGGCAGAGAATTCCACAGATGCACAATAAAAGACACAAAGTGCTGGGGTAACTCAGTGGTTCAGGCAGCATCTCTGGAGAAAATGGATAGATGAGGTTTTGGGGCGGGACCCTTCTACTGTTTCTAACCCACCAGACATCATTAGCGTATCCCAGGAGAATAGTTTCAAATCTCATGTAACATACAGAATTCATAGATACAGACTTGGTCTCCAGGGACGCTGCCTGACCCGCTGAGTTCCTCCAGCCAGGTACGTTTTTTGTAATTCCAGCATTTAGCAAGGGACTAAAGAACCCTTGCCCAGAGTAGGGGGGGGGGGGGGGGGGGGGGGGGGGGGGGGGGGGGGGGGGGGAGATTTAATAGGAACCTGTGGGGTAAATTGATCAAAGAATGGGTGGCGGGTGTATGGAACGAGCTGTTGGAGGAGGTTTTTGAGGCAGGTACTATCGCAACGTTTAAGAAATATTTAGCCTAGGGAGATAGGCAAGTGTAGATGGGACATGTTGGTTGGTGTGGATGTTAGGTCAAAGGGCCCGTTTCCATGCTGTATGACTCTATGACTATAATATCTAATGTTTAAAGTTAGCCACTTTACTGGCTCATAGTTCATGACCACTCTTTCAGTAATCAATAGTTTTCCTCCTTTAATAAGCAACTGGGCAATTGATTTCATTTTTTCCTTATCATATTTTTTAGAATTTTCACCTCCTATTTGATTATAGCAAAGACAGACCATCTGAGCTTCTCAAGAAAGGTCCCAAGCCGAGATGTCTCTTATCCAGTTTCTCCAGAGATGCTGCCTGACCCACTGAGTTACTTCAGCATTTTGTGTCTATTATCCATATTAATTCCCTTCATTTGCTCCTACTTACCATTTTTTTTCGCTGCAATTCTCCTTCAATTTGTAAATTGAAAGACTCAGAATAAGAAATACTGCTTGAAATTGTTGAGCATGAACCCACTTGGTTTTAGAAGGCCAATTAAGTCCAAATGAAGCACAAACTTACTTTGAGAGGCATCTTTGCATGTTCATTCAGCAGAGGAACATCAAACACCAATCTTCTCAGCAGGTGCTGCATCATAGATGGCCGCAATTGTCTATGTGGAAAGGGAATTTCGAACGGTGAGCTACAGTTGCGACTCCTTATTCCTCTTACCAAAACATCAAGGCTTTGACAATCCAAATATAAATTTATCAAAGGTCTATACATCGTGAGACTTGTTCTCCAAACAATAAGCAGGAATATCAGTCACCTGATTTAAAATCAAAATTAATGACTCGCAAAAACACAAAGTAATGCAATAAATTACGCTCTGCCACACATAGCAGAAACCAAATGTCTTTGTGATTGATTGAAAGATAGAGCATTGAAGTAGACCCTTCGGCCCACAGATTCCATGCTAACCACTGAGAACCCATTCACATTAATTCTCTGTTTTCACACTTTCGCACCCACTTCCTACACACCTAAGGGTAATTTACAGAGGCCAATTAACCTACAAACTCACTCGTCTTTGGGATGGGGAGGAAACCGGAGCACCCAATGGAAACCCATGCAGTCACAGATAGAACATGCTAACTCCACACAGACAGCAACCAAGATCAGGGTCAAACCCAGGTGCCTCGCGCTGTGAGGCAGCAGCTCTACAACCTCTACCTTGTTCTTTATTAGCAATGTTGGGGTTAGTTGCCAGTGCTAAACTCATGGAGCAATGCCTGTACATCTAAAGTTCTGCTCAAGACGGCACGGTGCCGCAGCGGTAGAGTTTCTGCCTTACAGTGACAGAGGCATGGGCTCGGTCCTGACTACGGTACTGTCTGTACGGAGTTTGTGCGTTCTCCCCGTGGCCTGTGAGGTTTTCTCCAGGAAGCTCAGGTTTCCTCCCACTCTCCAAAGACGTATATGTTTGTAGGCTACTTGGTTTGGTATAAATGTAAATTGTCCGGAGTGAGTGTAGGATAGTGTTAGTGTGCGGGGATCGCTGGTCGGCGTGGACTCGGTGGGCTGAAGGGCCTGTTTCTATCTTGTATCTCTAAACTATACTAAAGTGAAACAAATGGAAAAGGAAATCAGAGTATAATGTGTATTTAGTTCATAAATTCATGTTCTAAAAGCAGAGAGAGGCTATTCGGCCCATCAAGTCTACTCCACCATTCAATCATATCTTTCCCTCTCAACCCAATCCTGGCTTCGTTCAATAACCCCATATTTAGCAAGAGCGGTCAATGATAATTTTTTAACTTACCCACAAATTGCAAGTAAGCATTCCTCAATGGCATCCCTCTGGGCCTTGGTGAGGGAGCATCCCTTAGACAACCTGTAGACAGTGTGCAGCAAGGAATCGATAAGGGAAGCGTGATGTTCAGTGCCGGCAAAGAGTGGGGCACACTTGGTTAACAGTGGCAAAACCGCAGTGCATAGGTATCGATTCAATGCCAACGCCATATCTGTGGCACTCAAGGCGACCTGAAGATTAAGAAGAGACCAGGCATGTTTATCGCACCTGTATTTAATCTACCCTGTGATGGCAATGTTGTGTGCTCTTCCAATGATGTGTTCGAGAATTCCTATCTAAAAGCAACTGTAAAAAGCCACATTTTGTTCCAGTTGCTACGTGCAGCGGCAGGCAGTAGATTGGACTGTACGGTGAATTTTTGTAACTGTGTTGCCGCCAAATCATGGTGATACTTGTGTACTGCCTAGGTGAGGACTGTTAAATGATTTTACTGGGTTATACACAAAACAAAGCATTTCACTGTTGCTAAGTACATGTGACATGACAATAACATTGAATCATTGAGTGATGCTCTTCATTGTTCACCTAAAATCTGCTAGCAGCAGTCATGTAATGATTAATATCTAATTCCAGTATGAGCTCTTCAAAATGTTTGCACCAGTCACAATCCCACTTAAAAAAAACTAATTTTATAACTAATCCATCACATGTTCTGTTCAAGTGAATATATTATTAATGTTTTATCTGCTCATTATTTGGAAGAAAATGCTGATGGTAAATATCAAAATTGATGAAAATGTGTAGCAATATAAAAACTGTAGACATTCACATGACACTTCACCCAACTCTTTGTGGCAGCAACAACAATGAATTTACTTTTGTATCTACTTGCTTATGTCAAACACATCTTGGTTTCTTTCACCTGCTCTTCTTTGAAAGTTATACCAAAGATAGACACAAAGTGCTGGAGTAATTCAGTAGGTCAGGCAGCATCTGTGGAGAAAAACATTAGATGACGTTTCGAGTTGGGAGCCTTCTTCTGAAAAAAAGTCCCGACCCAAAACATCAGCTATCCTTTTTCTCCAGAAATGCTGCCTGACCCGCTGAGTTACCTCAGCATTTTGTGTCTATCTTTGGTTTCTTTCAGGCTCATTTTCACTGCAAACAGCTGAAATCCTGGAACACTGCTATACCTGAATCGTGTTGACAGAAATATAAAAGCAACATGATGCCCATTAGGCCTTGGAGGTTTGGTTTGGTTTTGTTTAGAGATACTGTGTGGAAACAGGCTCTTCGGCCCGCTGTGTCCACGCCAACCACCGATCCCCACACAGTAACCGTATCGTACTCAATAGGGACAATTTACAGAAGCCAATTAACCTACAAAACTGTACGTCTTTAGAATGTAGGAGCAAACCGAGGCACCCGGAAAAAACTCAGAGTACAAACTCTGCACAGACAACACGAGTAGTCAGGATCGAACCCAGGTCTCTGGCGCTATAGGACAGCAACTCTACCACTGTGACACCGTGCCAACCTTATCTACTCACCGTGTCCAGTGAGGCAGCGGCTCGGAGATCTGGCAAGAAGCCAACCTCCAGCAAATGCAAGAGGAATTCTTGCTCTTCTATCCCATACACCCGCTCAAGGAACAAAACCATGGCTGCCTTGTGATCAGGGCAGAAGCCCGCTGACATGTCTGGCTCCACAACGGTCCCGTCTGAAAGAAATTAAGTATCAAGAGTGTTTAATTGGCACCCTTCCTAGACAGGACAATGAAATTCTTACTTGCAGCAGCACAACAGAATATGTAAACATAGTACTCTGTAAACAATGTAATAAATAAGAAAAAAATGTTCCGTATGTATTTTCTGAACAAACTATAATAGTGCCAAAAGACAAAACCAATGCCCCAAAGTCTATGCAGTTCGGAGCATATTTGGAGGTTGTAGTGTTTAATAGCCTGATGACAGTAGGGAACCTGGACCTGAACCTGGACGTTACAGTTTTTCAGGCAGCTCTATTAAATAATAATATTTACCAATTATTTCCAGATAATCCCCAAATTTTCTTCACGTTCATTTTGTTTTGTTTTCCTTCATCAATGCCGAAACATCACACTGAGCAAAACACCCCTTGCCATTTCTACAACACACATCGCAATGTCGGGGACCAGTGAAGTACATTTGAAAGACAGACACAAATTGCTGGAGTAACTCAGCAGGTCAGGCAGCATCTCTGGAGAAAAAGGATGGGTGACGTTTCAGGTCAGGCCCTTCTTCAGAGTCTTAAAAAGGGTTCTGACCAGAAACATCAACTATTCTTTTTCTCCTGAGATGCTGCCTGACCCGCTGAGTTACTCCAGCATTTTGTGTCTATCGTCAGAATAAACCAGCATCTGCAGCTCCTTCCTACCCATTTAGGTTAATCCTATTTCCCACCAATCAGTACATTACAACATTTTAAGTGTTCATCCAGGTTGGGCAAGCCAACAGCTCATCCTAACAACCTTAAGCATCCAACAGCTTGGCATTCCCTCTGTGGTGCAATGAACCTGGATTTCTACAGCCAAATTCTTGGAGTTAATGAGGGTGTTCTTGGAGACAGATTTCATAGGGATCTGAGGGGCCATTTTTGATTCAGAGAGGGCTGTGGATATATGGAATGAGATGCCAGAGGAGGGACTTGAGGCAGGTACTATAACAAAGAATAAAATGACGCACCTTTAGAAAGGCGATGAGGGGGAATTTCTTTAGTTGGAGGGTGGTATATCTGTGGAATTCATTGTCATGTCATTTGGCACTTTTAAGGCGGAGATTGACAGATTCTTGATTGGTACGGGTGTCAAATTTCATTTCGTCGTGTTGAAGTACACGTTTTTAATCAAATCCTTCTCCCCCCCCCCCCCCCCACCCCCAAGTATTTCAAAAAGAAACTGGCTTCTCCATTTACATGCCAGCTTCCAACACACTTCGAAACAAAGTTGCAAGACAGGAACACTCTGAACCTGGACGTTACAGTTTTTCAGGCAGCTCTATTAAATAATAATATTTACCAATTATTTCCAGATAATCCCCAAATTTTCTTCACGTACTTTGTTCATTTTGTTTTCCTTCATCAATGCCGAAACATCACACTGAGCAAAACACCCCTTGCTATTTCTACAACACACATCGCAATGTCGGGGACCAGTGAAGTACATTTGAAAGACAGACACAAATTGCTGGAGTAACTCAGCAGGTCAGGCAGCATCTCTGGCAGACAGGGAAGGTGCCATTGGATTTTTTTTTTTAATCCACTGCTGAGGGAGGCAGGGCAATGCTGGAATCTTACTTTTGGGAACGGCTTCAGTTCCATTGGAGGAGACGGGTGCATGGTGGAATATTGGGTTGGGGGATCACACCATCGGGGAAGAGACCCAACGGGTCTGCACTTGGTCTAGTTATATATATATCTTTGTGTTACTGTGTTAATGGGCCTGTGCTACCGCGGGTAGCAAGAATTTCATTGTTCTGTTCAAGATTCAAGATTCAATTTATTTGTCATTTGGACCCCTTGAGGTCCAAACGAAATGCCGTTTCTGCAGCCATACATTACAAACAAATAGACCCAAGACACAACATAATTTACATAAACATCCATCACGTCGCTGTGATGGAAGGCCAAAAAAACTTCTCTCTCCACTGCACTCTCCCCCCCTGATGTCAGAGTCAAAGTCAAAGCCCCCGGCTGGCGATGGTGATTGTCCCGCGGCCATTAAAGCCACGCTGGGTGGTGCGAGGTCGCACATCGGGTCTTTGTGTTAGAGCCCCAGGCGTGCGCTCGCAGAGTCCCGCGGCCATTCCAAGCCGCGCGGGGCGGTGATGTCAGGCCCCGCTCCAGGAGCTCTTTAACCCCGCAACTCGGGCGGGAGAAGTCGCCGTTGCAGGAGCCCTGAAAAGCGGTCTCCCTCCAGGGACTCGCGGGCTCCCGGTGCCACCGTCCGCCAGACCCGCAGTTGCAGCCTCCGAATTTCCGGAGGTCGGGCCGCAGCAGCGCTCCACCATCGCTCCACCCGCTCCGGACTCGGCCAGCTCCGCGACGGTGAGGTGAGTAGTCGGCACCAGAGTCCCCGGTCTTCTCCTGTTGGAGGCCGCTCCTCGTTGCAGCCCCACCGCCAACAGAGACCCGACAGAAAAGGTCAATCCACGCCCAATCCAGACGCTCAATCTCCGAGATATTTTCCATTTCGGTAGAGATTTCGCTTTTCTTTCTAAGTATCCGCTCCTCATTTCATTTCGTCATGTTGAAGTACAACGTTTTTAACCAAATCCTTCTCAAATCCCCCCCCCCCCCCCCCCCCACCCCCAAGTATTTCAAAAAGAAACTGGCTTCTTCATTTACATGTTTACATGCCAGCTTCCAAATTGCAAGACAGAAACATTCTGAACTTTTCACTGCTGCAGCAGGCAGGGAAGGTGCCATTGGATTTTTTTTAAAGAGGCAGGGCAGTGCTGGAATTTACTTTTGGGAACGGCTTCAGTTCCATTGGAGGAGACGGCTGCATGGTGGAATATTGGGTTGGGGGATCACACCATTGGGGGAGCAAACCCAACCGGTCTGCACTTGGTCTAGTATATCTATAAAACTCTGGGGCCATCCGACCGACTGCCGTCCGGCGCCCTTCCTGCCTTTCAATTCGTGCCCGATACTCGCAGATGTCCAATCGGAATGGCCGATGCTCTCAGATGTCCAATCGGAAAGGATCCATTTGCATGTACGGCTGCCGGCTGCATTTCTTCCTTTGATTCACTGCCACGCCCAATCCAGACGCTCAATCTCAGAGATCTTTTCCATTTCGGTAGAGATTTCGCTTTTCTTTCTAAGTATCTGCTCCTCATTACATTTTGTCGTGTTGAAGTGCACGTTTTTAATCAAATCCTCCTTCTCCCCCCCCCCCCCCCCCCCCCCCCCCCCCCCCCCCCCCCCCCCCCCCCCCACCCTAAGTATTTTCAAAATTAACTGGCTTCTCCATTTACATGTCAGCTTCCAACACACTTCGAAACAAAGTTGCAAGACAGGAACACTCTGAACTTTTCACTGCTGCAGCAGGCAGGGGAGGTGCTATTGGATTTTTTTTTTAAATCCACTGCTGAGGGAGGCAGGGCAGTGCTGGAATCTTACTTTTGAGAACGGTTTCAGTTCCATTGGAGGAGACGGATGCATGGTGGAATATTGGGTTGGGGGATCACACCATTGGGGGAGCAGACCCAATGGGTCTGCACTTGGTCTAGTTTATACTAGTTGTGTTTAGTTTAGTTTATTGTCATGTGTACCGAGGTACAGTGAAAAGCATTTTTGTTGTGTGCTAGCCAGTCAGCAGAAGGTCTATACATAATTACAATCGAGCCGTCCACAGATACAGGATAAAGGGAATAACATATAGTGCAAGATAGAGGAGATTTTACTTCGGAGTCACGTGGGCCAGCGGCAGTGGCCAGCGGCACTTGAATCACCTATAATGGGATCACCTGCGCACCGGCCAGATCCACTCCGCAGCCGGGCGGTAAGGCAAAACAAAAAACTAACAAAGTCGTGGACTCAGATGAGTACGACTTTGAGCAGCCGTGGGCGGCCAGCGACCGTGAGCGCTGGAGCCGGATGGAGCGGTCTGTGGAGCATTTGCTCCAACGTGACAGGCTCCGGGAGATGGAGTCGAGTCACTGTGGGCTCTATGTAAAACCCACAGCAGCACCTCTTGTAGGGCTGCACAGTGCTTCTCTCTCATCAGAGGATAGCACTGGGGGGTCAGTACTGGGCTGATCCTGAAGAGGGGTTTGCAGAAGAGAAATCAAGTGTGCAGGAGGTGCAGGAATGTGAAAATCTACTGGACATGGTGTCTAACTTCATACAGCCAGACCAGACTGGCCAAAACCTGGAGCAAAAACTAGCTGCCAGTATAGATTATATGTCCTTTAACCAGCTACAAGAACAGGCTGTATTGGACACCACGTCAAGGCACCTGGCTCCGGGTAACTGTATATACCTGTATGATCCTGTAGTAAATACTTGTATATGGAAACATATTGGAATAGGAGTTAGAGGCATGGATATCAAACTCCAAAAGGTATTAAAACTCCTAACAGCAGGGATAACAGCATTCACCCGCACAGTAGATGAGAAGGGCATGTCCCAGGACCAACAGGATGCACTGGCACTGCCCTGCAACACTCAGTATGAGATAAACAGCATCAGGAAGAGTGCCATCCGACCTACTTTAAACCCAAAATTCGCGGGTCTGTGCAAACCTGGAAACATAAAACCACCAATACTACTATTTGGAGGTAACCTATCAAAGCAAGTCAAGGAGCTCGATGAGGAGGCAAAAACCCTGGGACTTCATCAAAAACCCACTACGGCCATAGACAGCACCCTTACGCACCCACCAGTAGAACAAGACTGACTGGTGAAAGCTCAAAGGTCCGGTACACCGAACATGAGTCTTTTTTAGGCCATGGCCCAGGCCGGCCTTCTTGGAAAATACGCAAACTTCCAACATCAACCAAACCACAAACCCAGACATCAACGAAGGATTTACAAAAAGAAGTAAACCTGCCACTGGTAACTATGGAGGTAGGTGGGTCTGGTTCCCTACAAATTGCAGGGAGCATGGAGGTTGGGGGGAGATTACACTCCTTTCTGGATGCATGGAGTATGTTAACTACCGATACTTATATTTTAAGCAGTATCCAGGGATATCCCATAGAATTTATACACGTACAGCCCTCCAGTTCAACATGTACCGAACTGAATGTTCGTACTTCCCGGTAAAGAAAAATCAGAAGCGCAGGCTGAACTGGAGCGGCTTTACGCAAAAGGGGTAATTGAAAAATCCCAACACGAACCGCTAGAATTCGTGTCCAATATCTTTACCAAAAACAAAAAAGATGGTGGTTGTCGCATCATCATAGTATCTGACCAAATTGAATACATTTGTACAATATATTCATTTTAAAATGAAAACCTTTGTTACTGCAAAACAATTGATTTCCAAAGGTTACTTCATGGCTAGCATCGATTTAAAAGATGCTTACTATTCAGTGCCTATATGAGGTGACCACAGATGTTACTTAAAATTCAACTGGATGGGACAGCTCTGACAGTATAGAGCGCTGCCAAATGGGTTAACATCAGCCCCCAGGCTGTTCACTAAAATTTTGAAACCAGCCCTAACGTTTCTACGGAAACAAAAACACATGGTCATGGCATATCTAGATGACATACTAATTGTGGGTAAAACTTTGGAATTGGCCAAACAAACTGTAACAGCCACAAAACAGTTATTTGAAAAACTGGGGTTTATTATCCATCCAGTAAAATCTAAATTGACGCCTTCCACTACTATGGACTATTTGGGGTTCGCCATTGACTCAGTTCACATGTCGGTGACTTTGCCAAAGGGAAAGGCTATATACTTAATAGAGGCTTGCAATCACCTCATTGACATCAGTAACCGTCCATCAGATTGGTAGCAAAAGTAATTGGCAAAATGGTGGCTGCTTTTCCAGCCACACAATTTGGACCTTTACATTACCAAAATTTACAGAGAGCAAAAATACAAGCACTCAAAATCAATGCTGGTCATTTTGACAGACTAATGAAGCTACCAATCAAAGCTATAATGGAACTAAAATGCTGGATAGATAACATTTGGCTTTGTTTCAATCCAATCATTATCAGCAACCCTTCTATGGTGCTACAAACTGATGCCAGTGCACTTGGTTGGGGTGCCACCAATTCCATCTCCAGCTGTGGAGGTAGATGGACTGCTCAGGAGGCATCATTATTACTAACACTGGGCATAAACTACCTGGAAATGTTGGGTGCATTCTATGGCCTAAAGTCATATTGTACTAGGTTATATCACCAGCATGTTAGACTACAGATTGACAATACCACCGTGGTAGCATATATCAACCACATGGGTGGAAACAAATCAACATCATGTGACAATCTGGCTAATACAATTTGGCAGTGGTGTATCCAGAGAGATATTTGGATATCAGCTACTTACCTACCAGGTAAACTAAATTTAGTGGCAGACACCAGGTCAAGCATATTTAATGAAAACACCGAATGGATGTTGAATAAAAAAAGTATTTGCTGATATTACAGCACGATATGGAACACCAGATATCAATCTATTCACATCCAGGCTTAATCACCAGTTATCAAACTATGTTTCGTGGGAACCAGACCCTGGGGCAGCGACGACAGATGCATTTTCGCTGCATTGGGGGAAATTGTTTATTTATGCATTCCCTCCTTTCTGCCTCATCAGTCGGGTATTAAGGAAAATACAGCAAGACTCTGCGTCTGGTATTTTGGTAGTACCCGATTGGCCTACTCAACCATGGTTCCCAGTGATACTGAACATGGTATTAGAACCATGTATCACCATCCCGAATAGACCAGACTTATTGGTTCATCCCGTAACTAGGGATAGCCACCCATGCCATAACTATTTGAATTTATTAATTTGTAGAGTGTAAAAATACTACTACTACAGCTGGGACTGACCGACCAAACAGTGAACATGATTTCGGCGGGCCACAGACAGTCCACCAAAAAACAGTATATGGTCTATATCAGGAAGTGGGAGATGTATTGTCACAAACACAGCATCACCTACAGAGATATGAACATCCCGTCTGTTCTGGAATACCTGGCAGGCCTCCATTATGATGAGGGGCTCAGTTATAGTGCCATCAACTGCGCCAGAAGTGCCCTACCAACTTATCTATGGCAAGGAACAGAGCGTCACTCTGTTGGGACTCACCCCCTGGTAACAAAGCTTATGAGGGGAATCTTTCATACCAATCCCCCAAGAACCAGGTACTCTCAAATATGGGATGTGAGTATTGTCCTGAAGATGCTAAGGAATTGGTCTCCAGCAACAGCTCTGTCCCTACATAGACTGACATTAAAAACAGTCATGCTAATGGCATTGGTCACGGCACAAAGGGTACAGTCATTACATAAATTAAGACTGGACAACATGACTTCTTCATCTGAAAATATTACGTTTCATATTTATGAATTGGTAAAGCAGAACAGACAGGGATCAGCAGGCCTCAATATCGAATTTAGGTCTTACCCAACAGATGATCGTCTCTGTATAGTAAGACATTTGTCGTTATACATGGAGAACACAAAAATTATCAGAGGCAATGAGAAGGCTCTTTTAGTCAGTCATAAGCAACCACACAAAAGAGTGACGGTCCAGACCATCTCAAGATGGCTGAAACAGGTTCTAATACAGGCTGGGGTGGATACTAATATTTTTTAATCTTATTCCACCAGGGCTGCAGCTACAGTTGGATGTACCAATGGACCAAATCCTCAAGGCAACAGGATGGTCAGGGGAAAAACCATTCCAATTATTTTATCATAAACCAGTCATTAAACCTGGAACATTTGCAGAAACAATTTTAAGTTCTGTAATTACAGGTGCACAACCTTTTATCCGGTGTTCCAGAAACCGAAAAGCTCCGAAAACCGGCCATTTTTTCCAGATGTCGTCTGCGCACCAAAGCTCGCGTTTGGCGCCAAACTTGACCCAAAACGACCCACGGTCAACCCAGGTCTGTACTACTGTAGCGGCTGCCTCCTCCCTGGAGACCGGGAGACGCTTAAACATCTGTAAATCATTGCTTAAATGTTAGTCAGTTAGTTTGGAGGGCTTTTATGTGAAGGGGGGTGAAGGGGTAAACTTTAATTCTTAGTCCCCTACCTGGTCGGAGAGGCGGGGAGCGGTCAATGCCTTATCGGGTTGCCGTGCAGTAAGCTCCGCAGCGCTGTGGCCGTTGGGGCGGCGGGCGGCGCCAGTTGTAGCTCCGACCCCGGCAACTCTACCCCTGGCTGCGAGGCGCTCCAAATCCAGCGCGGCCCGCGGCCGGACGCCCCAGCTCCGCAAATGTCGGGAGTCGGCAGCGTCGCAGCGCTGGGAAATCAGCGGGGAGCGGGCAATGCCTTACCGGGTCGCCGTGCGGCAAGCTCCGGAGCGCTGTGGCCGCCGACACACAACATCGCGGAGCGTCGCTGGATTTGGAGCCGCGCAGCCAGGGGTAGAGTTGCTGGGGTCGGAGCTCCAACCGGCGCCGCCCGCGGCCGGACGGAGCCCCCAGCTCCGCGGCTCCAAATCCAGCGACGCTCCGCGATGTTGTGTGTCGGCGGCCACAGTGCTCCGGAGCTTGCCGCACGGCGACCCGGTAAGGCATTGCCCGCTCCCTGCTGGTATCCCAGCGCTGCGATGCCGCCGACTCCCGACATTCTCGGAGCTGGGACGTCCGGCCGCGGGCGGCGCTGGATTTGGAGCGCCTCGCAGCCAGGGGTAGAGTTGCCGGGGTCGGAGCTCCAACCGGCGCCGCCCGCGGCCGGACGGAGCCCCCAGCTCCGCGAGGTTGGGAGTCGCCGACCAGGTAGGGGACTAAGAATTAAAGTTTCCCCCTTCACCCCGACTCCACCACCACCACATAAAATCCCTCCAAACTAACTGACTAACATTTATGCAATGAGTCTCCCGGTCACCTGGGAGGAGGCAGCAGCTCCAGACTTTTCAAGCCGCCCGCGCTACCTACCTAATCTACGCTAAAAATCTTCCATTCTGAAATCCGAAAATGTCCGAAATCCGACAAGTGTCTGGTCCCAAGGCTATCGGATAAAAGGTTGTGCACCTGTATATTTACCCCATAAATAGGGGCTATAATTTTGTGTTAACAAATTTCATGGATTTCAATGTCGGATTCATGTCTAAATTATGTTGACACAATTCCTCCTGCAGTCATTAAGGCAGATGTGATGCATGGACTTGTTTCCACGGCATGAAATCACAGAGCTTTGAAATCTTCACGTAGTCACTCACGTGACTCCGAAGTAAAATAGTAAGATTAAACAAGAACTTGCCAGTTCCAAGTTTGATCGTTATTTTATGAGGAGTACGTTGAGGGAATACGTGCCCTCCGCTTCCACCCATGATCATATACTCAACTGGTATTTCTTCTCTAATCTTACTATGTTTAAGTCATTACAGTTATCTGTGATTTCACACCACTGCTTTGAGGAATGACACGCATGCGTCCTGGCGGGGTTCTTCATATATTCCCTCAACGTACTCCTCATAAAATAACGATCAAACTTCGAACTGGCAAGTTCTCGTTTAATCTTACTATTAAGAAGGGCATGGTCAAAGTAAGAAATGTTGTGAATGAAGTAGAGGTTTTGAAGAGTAGAACGATTGTAATGAATGATATAAGATTCGCTTCTGGGACCAGCACGCAGAGATGCCTGATGACTTGGGTGCCATCTTACTTTTTGCCAAGTGTTGACTGTCAGTCAGAATAACTTGATCTGTTCCCTCTCATTAGTAGACTGGAACAAATCATACAACGAATGTTTCAAGCAGTGAAATATCTGAGCTGAATTAGTACTTTGTAAATTATCAGGGACCATTTTCACCAGTTTTTTGTTCAAGAAAAGATTCCTTTTGTTCGAGAAAAGAAACTTTCTCATCCACTCCCTCAGCCTCTTATTCTTCAGTAAAGTCCCAATTGCCTCAAACATAGCTTCTATTTCATGAATTGCAATCTGCTAAAGACATAACAATGCATTCAAGTCTACAGATATAATCACTTAATATGCTTTCAAGGTGCATCTAACTCACCCTTGGCAACTGTTGGCATCTGGAAGGGAATGCTGATAACTCCTTCCAGGTCTTCCAGAGGGATCAAGGACCGGAGAATGGATTTAATCCGTATTGCCTCACCTTTACCTGCATTTATGAGCTATTGCAATTAAAAAAAAGGAAATGAAAGGTGAGATACTTGAATCTGGGAAACTACATGCAAATGGTGTACCGTGATTACCAATGCGCGTTAGTGATGGTGATTTTCCTAGTTGTGTGGTGATTGGTAACCCTACCATTCCGAAAATCCTTCCTCCCTGCCTCAACTACAGGAAGGCAATATGATATCACGCTAATTCTAAGTTATCCCACTTTCTCATCCACTCTCTTAGCCTATGGGGCAATTTGCAGAGGCCAATTAAACTACAAACCCGCGCATCTTTGGAATGTCGGAGGAAACCTGATCACCTGAAGAAAACCCCAGCAGATTGTACAAACGCTATACAGATAGCACGCAGTGTCTCGGAGGGGCCAAAGGGCCTGTTTCTGTGCCGTATCTCTAAATTAAACTAAACTACTGGGGTAGGCAAGAATGCAGAACTGACCTTACAATGAGCTTACAATGATGTTTCTCAGCCTCAAGAGGCCAAGAACTTTTCACCTAATCCTAACTCCAATGTTTGCCCAATAAACCCAAGGTAACCTCACTTGTATCCGAGTGGCTCCAAGGAGCAAGGGCTGTGAGCTACTCATCAAATATTGTCCAATACTTAATAAACTCGTACTTCTGACTGCTGCTCATCATGCAAGAACTGTACCATTTGTAGGTTGCCAAAGATTGAATGATTTCAATAGAACTCTGATTTACCAAATGCAAATATATTGTTCATATATTTTTCCAAGGAGATACTGCAGAACTGAGAGTGCACAAGAGAATGCACCCGGACTCTTCTATTTACCTGTGTTGCATTGTTGGGTGATTCATGCCAGTCCATATTCAGTTCTGAGGAAATTACTATATTCAATCTCACTATAAAGAAAATTAACTATATGGAATCTCTCTGCAAAGCAACTCAGTTTGTGAGAAGTTATTAATAGAAATAAGGTTTGGAAATTGGTAACATTCAGACCATTGATGCAGTTTTTCCTGAAGTTAACTTGCTACTTACATGGATCTCTGGTGCACATCGACCCAATAAATCAATTAAAGCAGAGTAGAAGGTCATAATAGCATTCCCCATATGAATGGTATCATCCTCTTCTTCAATATCCCTGTTAAACAAAGGTATGAGACAATGTAGAAACAAGCAACTGCAGATGCTGGTTTACAAAAAATACACAGCCTTTCTGGATCAGATATGAAATGTTGACTGTTCCAATTTCCACTGATACTGCCAGACCTGCTGTATGTTTTCCAACATATTTCTGATGCTTTCAGCTGTTTATGAATCATGACCCATAATAATGATACAAATAAATAAATGTGAGACTGAAAGCTTTAGTACTGTTTCTTTTAGTTTAGGTGGTGGAAAAAAACATTTATAAGCGTGACAAGGCCACATCACCTATGAGTAGCATAAGTTCAAAAGACATAGGGGCAAAACTAGGCCATTCGGCCCATAAAATCTGCTCCACCATTCAATCATGGCTGATCTATTTTTCCCTCTCAACCCCATTCTCTTGCCTTCTCCCTGTAACCTTTGACACCCTTACTAATAGAGAACCTATTATATTCTGCTTTAAAAATCCCCAATGACATTCTCCACCACCATCAGTGGCAATGAATTCCACAGATTCACTGCCCTTTGACTAAAGAAATTCCTCCTCACCTACTTTTTTTAAAGATACATCCTTTTATTCTAGGATGTGCACTCTGGTCCCAGACTCTACCACTAGTGGAAACATCCTCTCCACATCCACTCTATTTATGCCTTTCACTATTCAGTAGGTTTCAATGAGATCCCCGTCATCCTCCTGAAATCCTCCTCAACACAAAGGGTGGTGAGTGTATGGAACGAGCCGCTAGAGGAGGTAGTTGAGGCAGGTATGATCACAACGTTTAAAAAACATTTAGACAGGTACATGGATAGGACAGGTTTTGTGGGATATGGGCCAAATGCAAGCAGGTGGGACTAGGGTAGATGGGACATGTTGGTCGGTGTGTGCAAGTTGGGCCAAAGGGCCTATTTCCACGCTGTATGGCTCTATAATTCCATTCTAAATGGAAACCATTTGTTGAACTCACAGACTTTTACTACATTCATCAGTCGGTGATAGTCCATCTCTAGCTGGGTCTTCAGAGATCTTAATGGCTTCCTCCATGGCAGATAAAAGACCATCTCCACCTTCTCCACGCAAGGCTGGACCAAAGCACTCCGGACGACGAATTAACAATCTTACAACCTCATTGGCATTTTCTTCCACACTCTCGCCTGCAAACAGTGGAAACAATACATTACAAATCAAAATTAATTTCAAAACCAACATTAGGCACAGTGGTGCAGCGGTAGAACTGCTGCCTTACAGCACCAGACATTGTGGTCTCAGGGGCCTTTTCCTTGCTGTACCTTTCTATGTTACACAATGAGCAATCAGCTGATGTCTGTAATATTTAAAAAGAAAATCTAGATTTAACAATATATCTAGTTAATGAATGTCTTTCAGAGTAAGCAACTCTGGGCAGCATAGTGGCACAGTGGTAGAGTTGCTGCCTAACAGTATCAGAGACCCAGGTTTGATCCTGACCACTGGTACTGTCGGTACAGAATTTGAATGTTCTCTCCATGACCCATGTGGGGTGCTCCAGATTCCTTCCATATTCTAAGGACGAGCAGGTTTACAGGTTAATTGGCTTCTGTAAATTGCCCTTAGTGTGTAAGACGGAACTAATGTACGGGTGATTACTGATCAGCGTGGACCCGGTGGGCCGAAGGGCCTGTTTCCATGCTGTATCTCTAAAACTAAGGTACAGTTGCAACACAACATGAACAACCAGGGAAAAATCAAATGAGTTTGTTAAACAGGTGAATATTAAAAATGTGCAAATTGGAAATTAAATGAAACACAAATTAAATCCTGTAATTATAGGAAACCATAGTTATCGATAATTTATTTAAGGATATAACTGAATTTATAATAAAAAAATTTACAGATGTAAATTAATTTAGCATAATAGAATGATACAGAATTGTATTGAATATTATCGATGCTTTTCATTTTAAAGCACAAAAATGCATGTAATTTCAAAGCTAACATAGGTAAGGTATTACCGTGAACAAATTAGTACAGGAGAACTACATTGCTCTAATGGTACACTTGCAACATTTAAGCAAATTCTACAATTAAGTAAATCGCAAAAATAAATTAAATTAAAGCCAAGTCTGTCTATTATCACTGTACCTCAGCAACTGAGCATCAGTTCTTTTAGTTTAGTTTAGAGATACGACACGGAGACAGGCCAAGTAGCCCACCAAGTCCACGCCAACCGTTCACATTAGTTCTGTGATCCCAGTTTTGCTTCCTACACACTAGGGGCATTTTACAGAAGCCAATTAACCTACAAACCTGTACGTCTTTGGAATATGGGAGGAAACCAGAGCACCGGGAGGAAACCCATACAGTCACAGGGAGAATGTACAAACTAGACAGGTACAGGCGGCACCCGAGTCACGTTCGAAGCAGGGTCTCTGGCACTGTAAGGCAGCAACTCTACCGCTGTGCCACCTCTGTTTTACATGGACGTATGACACACCATTCATTCACAGCAGTCAGTACTAAGACTCGCAGCTATTACCCATTCCTTAATATGAGAGAAATGTCAGTCCTCACCCATTGAGTATTGGAAATAAATCACGCATTCGCGCACATTGATTCTTGAGTTCAATTTACTGGCTGAATGTTACAACTCTGTGATGGCAATTATATACTGAAGACACTCAATTCACACATTATTATCATAAAATCGCTATTAAATAATATCACATTTTCCTGTTTAAGCAGGAAGAATTAAGTATTAAAATTAACACAAAATTAAAATATTTATTAAAAACTAAAAGAAAGTGTTATTTTGTTCTAAACAGATCAGAACTAATTATTTGTGCAGTGCTATTTCCAGGAGAAAAGATAACCAACACAATAAAAAATCTGCAAGTCAAGCATTCAGTTGGTGTTCTATTATATCTTGGATTTGTTATGTTATTTCACAGTAGTATTTTCAGCTCCACTCGGGTACAAACCTGTACGTCTTTGGAGTGTGGGAGTCTAGTTTAGTTTAGTTTATTATTGCCACATGTACTGAGGTATTGTGAAGAGCTTTTTGTTGCAGTTATCCAGTCAAAGAAAAGGCTACTACAAGTGTGGCTTCTGTTGGAGTTACTCTTTTGTTATACAAGGAATTAATAAACGGAGAAAGTACCATGTCCTCATTGTTTCATTCCTTTTTCGCACAATGTGAGTGTAACTATTATTCCACACTGCCTACAATGGCTTTGCCTTTACAGAACATGCTTTTGGTTAGAATCTTACCATTGCAAAATACAGCAAAACGGAGAAAATCCAAATATCGCTCGCCTTCCACAGGATTCCACCCAATATCAGGGTAACCCTTGGCAACGAGCATGGCACAGCTCTGCAACCCACATCCAGCCAAATACTGAACCACCTAGGGAACAAAATAATATCAGAAATCAGCTCGCACCTCAAATCTGCATTGGCTATGCTTGTGCCAGTTTGTGGTTTTACTGAAATTCTGGAATAGCTGTTGGGTCGGTTGCAGGTCGAACAAGGAAGCGATGGATGGAGGCCTGCAGCAGCCTGGGGCTTGCCTGAATCGGGCCCCTGGACTTGGAAAATGGCGCCAAAACATGGTGCCTCTTGCGCACCGGCTCAGTAGACTATTTCTGTACAATTACCAATCAGGGATGTGCCTGGGTATGGCAATACCCTACTGCGCTGTTTGTAAGAAAAGTTTGAACTTTGCACATGTGACAATAAATCGGCCGTGAAACAATAGACAATATAGACAATAGACAATAGGTGCAGGAGTAGGCCATTCAGGCCTTCGAGCCAGCACCGCCATTTAATGTGATCATGGCTGATCATCCCCAATCAGTACCCCGTTCCTGCCTTCTCCCCATATCCCCTGACTCCGCTGTCTTTAAGAGACCCACCTAGCTCTCTCATGAAATTATCCAGAGAACCATTGAAGATAAGGTGCAACAAGACATTTGGGGCTTGAAGGAGATGGCCTCACAGTAGCTGAATACATGTAGGCTGCTCTTCCATTGCTCCGAGCTCTTCCATTCTCCCCACACACCTTTCTTCTACTCCCACTCCCACCCTGCACCCCACCTGGACTCACACGCATTTCTCCCCTCCCTCTCCCACACCCCTTCCACCTATAGCGTGGCATAAGGGATATATAGGAACTGCAGATGCTATACCAAGGAACTGCAGGTCTATACCAAAGTTTGACGCAAAGTGCTGGAGTAACTCAGCAGGACAGGCAACATCTCTGGAGAATGTGGATGGTCTGAAGAAGGGCTCCGATGCAAATCGTCACCCAGCCTTTTTCTCCAGAAATGCTGCCTGACCCACTGAGTTACTCGAGTACTTTGTGTCATAGAAACATAGAAATTAGGTGCAGGAGTAGGCCATTCGGCCCTTCGAGCCTGCACCGCCATTCAATATGATCATGGCTGATCATCCAACTCAGTATCCCGTACCTGCCTTCTCTCCATACCCTCTGATCCCCTGAGCCACAAGGGCCACATCTAACTCCCTCTTAAACATAGCCAATGAACTGGCCTCAACTACCCCCTGTGGCAGAGAGTTCCAGAGATTCACCATTCAAAAAAGCAAACTGCACTTTGTTTAAAGTGCTTTATAAATAAGTTATTATTATTATTATTATTATCATCTCGGTTTTAAAGAATTTCCCCCTTATCCTTAAGCTGTGACCCCTTGTCCTGGACTTCCCCAACATCGGGAACAATCTTCCTGCTTCTAGCCTGTCCAACCCCTTAAGCATTTTGTAAGTTTCTATAAGATCCCCCCTCAATCTCCTAAATTCTAGAGAGTATAAACCAAGTCTATCCAGTCTTTCTTCATAAGACAGTCCTGACATCCCAGGAATCAGTCTGGTGAACCTTCTCTGCACTCCCTCTATGGCAATAATGTCCTTCCTCAGATTTGGAGACCAAAACTGTACGCAATACTTGAGGTGTGGTCTCACCAAGACCCTGTACAACTGCAGTAGAAACTCCCTGCTCCTATACTCAAATCCTTTTGCTATGAAAGCTAACATCCCATTCGCTTTCTTCACTGCCTGCTGCACCTGCATGCCTACTTTCAATGACTGGTGTACCATGACACCCAGGTCTCGCTGCATCTCCCCTTTTCCTAATCGGCCACCATTTAGATAATAGTCTGCTTTCCTGTTTTTGCCACCAAAATGGATAACCTCACATTTATCCACATTATACTGCATCTGCCCAAACATTTGCCCACTCACCCAGCCTATCCAAGTCACCTTGCAGTCTCCTAGCATCCTCCTCACAGCTAACACTGCCCCCCAGCTTAGTGTCATCCGCAAACTTGGAGATATTGCCTTCAATTCCCTCAACCAGATCATTAATATATATTGTAAATAGCTGGGGTCCCAGCACTGAGCCTTGCGGTACCCCACTAGTCACTGCCCGCCATTGTGAAAAAGACCCATTTACTCCTACTCTTTGCTTCCTGTTTGCCAGCCAGTTCTCTATCCACATCAATACTGAACCCCCAATGCCGTGTGCTTTAAGTTTGTATACTAATCTCTTATGTGGGACCTTGTCGAAAGCCTTGTGGAAGTCCAGATACACAACATCCACTGGTTCTCCCCTATCCACGCTACTAGTTACATCCTCGAAAAATTCTATAAGATTCGTCAGACATGATTTACCTTTCGTAAATCCATGCTGACTTTGTCCAATGATTTCACCACTTTCCAAATGTGCTGCTATCCCATCTTTAATAACTGACTCTAGCAGTTTCCCCACTACCGATGTTAGACTAACTGGTCTCTAAAACCAGTGTCAATCTATAATGGACATGGAATTGGATTTGTGAGACCATCTCAGTCAACAGATACTAGATTTCTTCTAGAATATAAGGTTCACTTTTTTTTTAACATTCCAACACTATATTGTGTCCTTTTCAGGACCCAAAGCTGAAAGATGTGGTTTTGATTCGCATTTCGTGTCCAGAGGTGCACATTCGGTAGAATTTAAACAAACCCAGTTTAATCAGCAATTAACTTAATCGCCAGTAACTAGATTTGGATACATGGGGATGATGGAGTAATTCAGTGGATCAGTCCACCTAACCCCCTGAGTTACTCCAGCATTTTGTGTCTATCTTTGATGCAAACCAGCATCTGTAATTCCTTCTGACACAACTAGATCTGGATGACTGAAAATTACTTTTTCTAAATCGGGTTCTCGCAATGCCAGGGCAAGTTCATTGTTGTCCATCACAGATGCTGCAGCAACATCCAAAGGAGTGGAACCTCGCATGGAAGGAGATGCTGCGAAGAAAAATGATGGAACATAAGTAAAAGTTTTGTAAAAGATTTGTACATTGTACTACTTGACAAAATAATGTAGATGTAAATTACCCTCTGTTAAATGATGTAGAGAAAATATGTTTTTAATTTTAATCTAATCGTTGGCACTATTAGATCAAGTGATAGTGAACTGGCACAGTGGCAGAGTTGTCGTCTTACAGCACCTGAGACCCAGGTTTGATCCTGACTATGGGTGCTGTCGGTATGGAGTTTGTACATTCTCCCTGTGACTGCGTGCGTTTTCTCGGGGTGCTCCAATTTTCCTTCCACACTCCAAAGGCGTGCAGGTTTTGTAGATTAATTGGCTCCCAAATGTGTAGGATGGAACTAGTGTAGGGGTGATCGCTGGTTTATCTGACTATGATTCCATTACAGGTACCTCTCCCAAGTATTACAGAACCTAAGGGGTGGCACAGTGGCGCAGCAGTGGAGTTGTTGCCTTACAGCACCAGTTTGTGCGCTCTGCCTATGACAGTGTGGATATTCTCATGGTGCTCCGGTTTCCTACCAAACTCCAAATACGTGCAGGCTCATAGGTTAAATGGCTTCTGAAAATAGGAAATTGTCCCTAGTGTGTAGGATAGTGCTGGTGTACAGGGTGATCGCTGATCGGAGCGGACTCAGTGGGCTGAAAGGCTTTTTCCACACTGTATCTCTGAAAATAGCACCAAAACATTTTGCCTCTTGCATTCGGGCTCAGTAGACTGAGTTTACTAAAGTCTAAAGAGAACCAGTCATTTAATTTCAGTGTGGATTTAGCTATCTTGACATGAAGTTGAGTGCCAAATACTCTGATTCAACATCACTGTATACTGGCAGTGTATGAGCTGCCCATGCATTTGACCCTGCAGGAAATTGGATTTTGGATTATTTTCGCTCTCACTTCACCAAACGGTACGAATGAATGAACATTTCTCCTTTTATGAAGCAGTATAACTTCTCGGAGACAAATTCAACTTAAAAGATTTGTCTGAAAATATTCATGTCTACCCTACACAAGATATAATGCCACTCAAGGTTTTTTTGTGACTGAACCCCTTAGGACTAGATTGACGTACAGCAGCCAATGCCGTCACATGTACATCCCACATCCCAAAGACGTGCGGGCTTGTAAGCTAATTTGCCCCTAATATGTAGGGAGTGGTTGTGAAAGTGGGATAACAGTATAAATGGGTGATCAATGGTCGGCATGGACTCGGTGGGCCGAATGGCCTGTTTCAGTACTGTCTCGTTCAATCAATCACAATCTCTATCAACAATGTACAGAAACTATACCATAGCCTAACCCTATATAATTCAATGCAATATTCCATAAAGCCCCTCATTTTTCAACAGTTTACTTTACTCCTTATCATGTATCTATACACTGTAAATTGATTAATTGTAAACATGTATTGTCTTTCTGCTGACTGGTTAGCTCGCAACAAAATCTTTTTAATGTACCTCGGTATATGTGATAATATACTAAACTGAAAATGAAAAACATATATAGGAATCTCTTTACATATCACTATAATTTTCATAATTCGTACAATATCTAACTGCTTAGATATTTTTGATATTGGTCAAATTACGAGCTGAATCCAAATAGCCGATTAACTTACAGTACGGTAGGATCTGTAATGTGATAAGTGTTCGATACCTTACCTAATCCAACACTGCTGTTTTCCAACAGATAGCTTAAGTGATCAAACATTGCTTTTTGATTTTGCCGACTGATTCGGCAGAAGTAGCAGAGGAAACGACAACAGTTGGCCACCATCTTCGGGAAGATTATTTCCTAAAGGGAACAGATTCCGAGGTCACGAGAGTTTCAGTTTATTTGTGAATATTATGTTCGCAAATGGCTTTTAATGCAAAACTGTTGATGTTCAGAAAAAATACCATACATGATTACTGCACATGGTCATTGAAAACATTGCCCGTGTAGCGAGCCACGCGTTGTGAATCAAAAGTAATACAGAGAACAGCACACATGCGACTGGGGAGGGTTCTTCCAGAGGCACACCCCTCAACCACTTGACGACCTCTTCCCGCCAAACAGTCATGTGACCTTGCCAGTCCTAGTGCCGAGGGTTTGCTCAGTAAGTGGCCTAACCACCAGGTGGCACCACACCCCTTTCAATAAAGATGTACCAACAAGTACATCTATCATTTTTATTTTATCTATCTTCTATCTTTTTAATATTAGAAACAGTTGTCTCCAAACTAGAGAAACAAATTTGAACATACTGTGGGTGATTGCTGGTCGGCATGGACTCAATGGGCCTGTTTCCACACACTGTATGTCTAAACTACATTTAACTGTGTTTTACCTTACTCGGGCATACGTATTTAATTTTTAACATTTCAAATGTTAATAGTGAGAATATTGACTCATCAGAAACATTTCCTGGGTTTACCACTGGAGCCAAAATAGCATCAAAAGAAATAGGGCCCCAAAGCATAAATCACTCAAGATACAATTTGCTTTTGTTTTAATATGTTAGTGACCACTTCCAATGGACACCCTGCCTTTCATAAAATTGAACTGCTAAATTCCGTGCGCTAGTCACTTTAACAGCTGACTACATTCTGTTCTCATCTATGCACATGCTGATGTCCACAATGTGTGCTATCCTACCGGTAGAAATTGAAGCAATAATATTCAGCCTGGGACCATTGCTCATAATTCTCACGAACATTACCATCTGGTTCGGGAATTGCTCTGCCAAGGACAAGAAGGCTCTGCAGAGAGTAGTGCGTTCGGCTGAACGCACTATGGGAACTTCACTCACCCCCCTGCAGGAACTATACAACAGGAGGTGCAACTCCAGAGCAAACAAAATCATGAGAGACCTCTTCCACCCCTGCAACGGACTGTTCCAGCCGCTACGGTCAGGCAAACGCCTCCGTTGCCATGCAGTGAGAACGGAGAGGTTGAGAAGGAGTTTCTTCCCAGAGGCAATTCGGACTGTAAACGCCTTTCTCACCAGGGACTAACTCTACAGAACGTTTTTCCTTCTATTATTTATTATGTAAAATAATATGTGTGTTATGGTTGTGTTTATAATTTGTTTGGTTGTTTTGTTGTTCCGCGAGCATTGCCACTTTCATTTCACTGCACATCTCGTATGTGTATGTGACAAATAAACTTGACTTGACTTGACTTGAAAAGAAAGGACAAAGATGTGATAGTGCTGGAGAGGGTGAAGAGGAATTGACAATTTATTCCTTAAAGCACAGGAGGCTGAGGGGTGAACATACAGAAATGTATAAAGTCATGAGGGAATGGGGAAAATGCACAGAGTCTTTTACCCAGAGTAGGGGGATCAAAAGCAAGAGGCCAGGAGTTACTTGCCAGGTGAGGGGGGCAAATTTTCAATGCCTTGTGAGTCAATGCTTTGTGAATGTCAATGCCTTGTCAATGTCAGTAGAAATTGGTGTAACTAGCAGCCATTGAAAGGCAATCCACTGTAACTGAAATCTGTTATAAAGAGGTCTGCAATAGCAAAGGTTTACTGTATTGTTTTGTGGTCTCCCTACACTGTATTAGTGTTATATACAACCCCTATCAAAGGGTGAAATGTAACTCCTGACTTCTGTAGTCTACAACAGTCTGGTTCGATAGAACAAAATCTCATTAGAACAGTAAATTTTCTCTCAGATTATCTACACAGAAAATAATCGATGAATCGTACTTAAACTAATCAATTCACTTTCAGTTTTTGTAGGAAAACAAACACAAAAGAAAAAAGCGCACAGTGAAATAGAAGCATGAACGATACAACTAAATCGAACTGTATCCACCTTAGATTCTCCCGCTCCAAGCACATTCACCATGACTTCCATCACTGTCTCATGCATCCCTAGGGCTCTCATTAGATTGGGATGCTGGTAAAACACTTTATTATTCATTATGTCCCTTCATTGAAAACACAAGAAAAGAAAATACTTATTAAACACAAATGGATAATGATACATAGCTCTGAAAAGTCCTCTACCACTAAATACAATTTTGAGAAGCGTAGAGCGGGTAGACAGTCAAAGCCTTTGTCCCAGGGTGGAAATGTCCTACACTAGAGGGCATAGCTATGTGAGAGGAAGAAGGTTGAATGGAGATGTGCAGGGCAAGTGTTATTTTTACACCGAGAGTAGTGGCGGCCTGGAACACATTGCCAGCAGTGGTGGTGGAGGCAGATACGATAGTGGTGTTTGCTTTTAGATAAGCATATGGAAGTACAGGGAATGGGCAGAAATGGATGATGTCCAGTCAGATGAGATTGTTAACATGGCATCATGTTCAGCACAAGCATTGTAGGCTGAAGGGCCCATTCCTGTGCTGTTCTATGTTCTATTATTTGTTGATTTTTTAATTAATATTGACAAGTCCAGCAGAAATAATCTTGTTCAATTTAATAACCAAGGACACTGAAAATAAGTGAAATGATTTCTATTAAAAAAATGAATTGCTGTAAAAAATAAATTGTAAAAGAAAAAATGCTGTAAACTCTACAATCATTGATAGAATAAATGTTTGCGGTATAAGTGGTATCATGATTTTTAATGTTTATTGCATTGTAATTATGCTGTGATTAGGGGGGAGGTGGAGGGGGATAGGGTACATAATGGCTTAACACCCCCATTATTTGAAAGAGGTGGGCAAGATCATGAGAGGAATAGACAGGGTAAATGCACAGAGTCTTTTACCCCAGAGTAGAGGAATCAAGAATAGGTTTGAGATGCGGGGGGAAAGATTTAATAGGAATCTGAGGGGCAACTTTTTTTACACCAAGTGTGGTGAGAATATGGAATGAGCTGCCAGAGGAAGTGGTTGTGGCAGGTACTATCACAACTTTAAAAAATATCTGGACAGGTACGTGGATAGGATAGGTTTAGAGGGATATGGGGCAAACAAGGGAAGGTCGACCAGTGTAGATGGGGCATGTTGGTTGGCGTGGGCAAGTTGGGCCGACTGTTTCTGTGTTGTATGGCTCTATGTTAGCTGTGCTAACTGCATTATATGACAAAGTCAATGATTCTACTCCTGCTTCAAAATTCACACCATTTAAAGGCCAATGAATTTGAATTGCAGAGAATGATATAATGATACGATTGCATGGGTCATTTAACGCTACCGGCATGGAAATAATTTCCAGGCATAACAAAATACCATCACTAACATTTCAACTACAATTAATTTCTGTATCATTGCACATATATCAACATTATGTATCAACGAATTAAACAAAGACTACATTTTGCTCACTCACCCAAGCCCACGGATCATCAGCTTTTCCTCTTCTTTGCCCATTCTAACACTGAGAAGAGATCTGATCTGGCCCAGTGAAGCCAGTAGATTTATTGTATCTTCCACCGACACTCTGTTGATCGTGTAGGTCTTGGGTAAAGCACGGACAAGCTCGCCAATGCCATCGTACTGCCGGTGCAGCAAGACAAACATGGCACGCACAAGCTCCGGATCCTCGATCACTGACTCCTGCGCCCACCGAACCATGGTCTCCGATATCAACTGCTGAAGGGTGGCTGAAAATAAATCAAAACCAGTCAATCAGTTCAATGGACTTTATCAGATATCCTTGCAGTATTTTGGGATGCATCGAAGATGAAGCTTTTTTGTTGTGTATGTTTGGTGTTAAAGTTTAGAGATACTGCGTGGAAACTGGCCTTTCGACTGTCCAAACCGACCAACGATCACCCATTCACGCTAGCTCTATGTTATCCCATTTACTCATCTACTCTTAACAAACTAGGGGCAATTTTACAGACACCGTGGGGCGGCATGGTGGCACAGAGGTAGACACACACACACACACACACACACACACACACACACACACACACACACACACACACACACACACACACACACACACACACACACACACACACACACACGCACACACACACACACACACACACACACACACACACACACACACACACACACACACACACACACACACCCACAGACCAAAGGGGGGCCAGGGAAAGTGGGGGAGCGCTGCCTGAAATTCACACGGTGCAACGCCAAGGTGATACCCGCGATGACCAGGCAGGTTAAAGACAGCTAGCATAGTGTATGGTAAGTCCTTTAAAAGAGCGGGCGGGGGGGGAGGGGAGAAGGGGGGAGAAGGGAGAAAGGGGGGAGAAGGGAGAAAGGGGGGAGAAGGGAGAAAGGGGAGAAGGGGGGGAGAAGGAGTGGAGACTTTTAAGAAGCCAGGCAACGTTTTAATAAGCCAGAGATACACAGCTGTGAAGTTTAGCGGGCATTTAACATTACCGGTTGGTTTCCCTTGGTTCTGAAAACTCGTGCTTACATTTTTCTTTCCCCCCCAATGAGCCAATTAAAATGCCCTGTCAGCAAAGGAGATTTCCTACGGCTGCCTCGACTACCTACAACGACATGGCGACCCCACTACCACTGCACTACCACTTCAAAAGTATCGATTTTCTCCATGGCGAGCAATTTTAGGTCGGGGAAAAATTTTCAACATGTTGAAACATTTTGCGCGACCATACTGAGGCCGCGAATAGGTACCACCATGCGGGAACTCCTCTCAACCATGAAGGAGACTCACCAGAGTCCACCTACGAACACGTGGCGACCGTGTGGTGAGCGCAGCCTCCTGAACTCGCAAATAAGGTCGCCTAAGTGGGACAGTGCCAGAGACTCGTGGTGGTGCCTGTACTGGTAGTGACTGTACGGAGTTTGTACATTCTCCCCGTGACCTGCGTGGGTTTTCCTCCCACACTCCAAAGACGTAAAGATTTGTAGGTTAATTGGCTTGGTAAAATTGTAGATTGTTCCTTGCGTGTAAGATAATGTTAGTGTGTGGGAGTACTCTTTTAAGAAGTGAACACCCCCCCCCCCTCTATGTCCTCTGGTTCTCGATTCCCTACTCTGGGTAAAAGATTCTGTGCATTTACCCGATCTAATCCCCTCATGAGCCAATGGGCCGACAACAAAGTCATTGCAAAACCAGCAACATGCTGTCATGATAAACATGCTGCTTCAACCTTTGCTGGGTTCATTTCTGCAAGTGTAGAGATCAAGTTAGGGTTAATTTAGGGAGTGGTATAATACAGTGGGTCAATAAAAAGATAACAAATCAAAATCAAACATTCATATCAATGGACTGCGATTAAGTCCGAATGTGGGTGGCACAGTGGCGTAGTGGCAGAGTTGCTGTCTTACAATGCCAAAGACCCGGGTTCGACCCGGACTACGGGTGCTGTCTGTCTGGAGTTTGCATGTGCTCCCTGTGATCGCGTGGGTTTTCTCCGGCTGCTCTGGATTCCTGCCATGTCCCAAAGATGTGCCAGTTTGTAGGTTAATTGGCTTCTCTAAATTGTCCCCAGTGTGTAGGATAGATCTAGTGTAAGGGCTGCGTGGACTCAGTGGGCTGAAGGACCTGCTTCCATGCTGTTTTCTCCGGGTGCTTTGGTTTCCTCCCACATTCCAATGACGGGTAGGTTTATAGGTTGGTGTTTAAGAAGGAACTGCAGATGCTGGAAAATCGAAGGCAGACAAAAATGCTGGAGAAACTCAGCGGGTGCAGCAGCATCTATGGAGCGAAGGAAATAGGCAACGTTTCGGCACGAAACGTTGCCTATTTCCTTTGCTCCATAGATGCTGCTGCACCCGCTGAGTTTCTCCAGCATTTTTGTGTACCTCATGTTTATAGGTTAATTGGCTTCTGTAAATTGTCCCTAATGAGTTGGTTAGAAGTAGAGTACGGGTGATCACTGGTCGGGCACGGCCTGTTTCAACGCTGTATCTCAAAACTAAACTAAAATATGTGTAAGAAAAAGTGCACAGATGCTGCCTGACCAGCTGAGTTCCTCTAGCACTTTGTGTTTTGCTCAAAGTTCCAGCATCTGCTGTTCCTTGTGCCGCCTCCAGGGTGACAACTGGCATCCCCAGAATGACAATTGTGTGAAAGATTAGAAACACTAACTGGGTTTCTTTGCCTCCTGTTCCAGTGGGCTCTCCATTTGTCTTATCTTCAAGTAGGCCACTTTCTCCACCAGGTTCATCAGGCGCCCGCGGATTGTGGAGTCACTGTCGGCGCTGTTAGCTTCTTCTTCTTCCAATTCAATTCCTGAAAAAGGGTCAGCAAAACCATTTCATTGAACCCCAACCAAATTAACAACAGTCAGAAAACAAAGCAACATTGTGTAGGGCTGTTTTAAATTGACTCGTTTTAATTTCACGACCTAATTTCATGGGGAAAAAAACTGCCTGGATTGATTTCACTTCTAAGTAATCAATAAAGTTACTGACTCTTTTCATCAAAATGTCAATAAAATTTGCTCACAAGAAAATGATTGTTTCTGTTTACATTGTGTTAGCAAGTGTTGGAAAGGCACTGCATTGTTAAATTGATATTGTTTTCTTCATGCCAGAGCTTTGGAATAGATTTTCTCAATTCACAAATGCACCTGATGCAAGAAGAACTGAGATTTATCAGCAAATATGTTGTTTAATGAGAAATAAATATAATTAAAGTCGAGGACTTATTGTGTGGGCTGCTAAACGGTAAATTTTCTTGAGTCATCGGTGTGCCTGGCATGTTAATGCATCCACGTCCCACATCATCTGCAGCCTACTCAGGCAGAAGTGAAGCCTTCATAATGACTGCTCTTTGGGAGTGCGGTGGCACAACGGTAGTTACTGCCTTGCAGCGCCAGGGACCTGATCCTGATCCTGACTGAGGGTGCTGTCTGTCTGGAGTTTGCTCTCTCTGTGACCACGTGTGTTTTCTCCAGATACTCTGATTTCTTCCCATACTCCAAATACGTGCAGGTTTGTAGGTTAACTGGATTTAGTACATTTTTTAATTGTCCCTAGTTTGTAGGATAGTGTTAGTGTACAGGGTGATTGCTGGTCGGCACAGACACTGTGGGCCGAAGGGCCTGTTTCCGCGCTGTATCATTGAAGTCTATAAAGGTTCCCACCAGGCAGGTATTAACAACCAACACAGATGATTTATTTACCTGTCTCACCCTCCCTCATCTGACATCAACTTATCGCAACCTTCAACCCATCCTGTCCTCACACCAACCGCTCCCCAGCACTTGACCTTCTCCCTCTACGAGCACTACATCCTCACCATCCGATGCCTCCAATCCATGATTGCAAACCATCCCAGGAAGATAGTGTAGTAAGAGACACAAAGTGCTGGAGTAACTCAGTGGGTCAGGCAGCATCTCTGTAGAACATGGATGGGTAATGCTTCGAGTCGGGACCCTTCTTCAAGAGATGCAGCGTGACTTGCTAGATTACTCCAGCACTTTTTGTCTATCTTTGATATAAATCAGCATCTGCAGTTCATGCTATGAGACAATGCTATGGGTCACTTTGTTCAGTGAGAATCTCACGAGGTTCAACGTTGATTTTTAGCACCTATGCTTCAATGTTCAACCACGCTTGTTTCTGTTCAAGTACTGACGCTATTTGTCTTTCTAATTCACTAATGAATCCCCCATTGTATAATTCTACGTTCCCCATAGCATCACATTTTACTACTAATGTATACATATTTTTATATAAAGCACTTTTTGGAACAAGATGGCTCCCAAGCCAGACGACTCTGCCTGCTGGTCCCAGAACATGGAATCACACAATTAAAATCTCTCCACTGCAGCAGCAGCATTTCTTACTCTAATTATGCTCTTTTTAATTTCCTCTCAGATCTGCCACTTTAATCAGACTATTTGTTTGCCTATTAGAGCAGGCACACATCCAGATTTAGGGACAGTTTCTTTCCAGCTGTTATCAGGCAATTGAACCATCCCATCAACAGGCCTGACCTACAATCTACCTCACTGGAGACCTTTGGACTATCTTTAATCAGACTTTACTTGACTTTATCTTGCACTAAACGTTATACCCTTTATCATGTAGCTGTACACTGTGAATGGCTCTATTGTAATCCTGCATAGACTTGCTGTTGACTTGTTAACACGCAACAAGCTTTTCACTGCACCTTGGTACACATGACAATAAATTAAACAACACTAAAGTAAACTCGTCCATACCAACCAAGGATCCCATCTACGCTCATCTCATCTAGAGTCATATCCCGTGAATGATGTTTTGCCTTGCTGGCAATGTTCCGAGTTATAAGAAGGATACTTCAGAGCGGGTACTGACCACAATGAGCCATGAGATCTTCATGGAAATCCAACAGGTCTTCACGCACTTCCACCGGGCAAGGACACTCACGCCTGTCGTTTTTAAAGCTCAGCAACATGTTAATCTGAAAATAAAATAGATTTATTAATCTTAAAAACAAAGCTCTCATGTTAAAAGAATCATAAATGAACCCCTCAATGCCTTTACTACCTGTGAAGATTCAGTATGTCAACAAATACTCTGTTGAAACTCTACAGGTGTACAGTAGAGAATATATTGTCTGGTTGCATCAGAGCCTGGTTCGGCAACTCGAACGCCCAGAAATGAAGAAGATTGCAAAAAGTGATGGGCACTGTACATAGAGTGACACAGTGTGGAAACAGGCCTTTCAGCCCAACTTCCCCACAGCGACTAACGTGTCCCATCTACACTAGTCCCACTTGCCAGTGTTTGGCCCATATTCCTCTTAACCTGTCCTATTCATGTACCTGTCTAATTGTTTGCTAAACATTGCAATAGTTCCTGCCTCAACTACCTCTCTGGCAGCTCGTTCCATATACCCACCATCCTTTGTGCGAAAAAGCTACCCCATCAGATTTCTATTAAATCTTTCCTCCTTCACCTTAAATCTATATCCTCTGGTTCTCCATTCCCCTACTCTGGGCAAGAGACTCTGTGTGTCTACCTGAACTATTCCTCTCATGATTATATAGACCTCTATAGTTCACCCCTCATCCTCCTGCGCTCCAAGGAATAGAGTCCCAGCCTGCTAAACCTCTCTCTATAGCTCAGACCCTTGAGTCCTGGTAACATCCTCATAAATCTTCTCTGCACCATGTCCAACTTGAGAACATTTTTCCAAAAACATGGTGCCCAGAACTAAACACAATACTCTCTAAATGCAGCCTCGCCAACGTCTTATATAACTGCAACATGACCGTCTGAAGAAGGGTCTCAACCCGAAAAGTCACCCACTCCTTTTCCTGCTGAGTTACTCCAGCTTTTTGTGACTATTTTCGGTTTAAACAAGCATCTGCAGTTCCTTCCTCTATACTTGATATTCTAACCAATGTGCCAAATGTTTTTTTGACCACCCAATCTACGTATAATACCACCTTCAAGGAACTATGTACCTGCATTCCGAGATCCCTCTGCTCTACAACACCTCTACAATTCATCGTGTAGGTCCTGCCCATGTTACATTTTCCAAAATGTAACACCTCACATTTCTCTGTATTAAATTCCATGCACAAATAAAGTCACACCCATATATTCCATGAATGATATTCAGTTATAAACTCTCAGAGAGAAGTTGCTTTGTGCTAAATTATTGAAACTAGCAAAGAAGGGTGAAAGAAAAAAGGCACAAATATATTGACTCTTCAATGACCTTGGGTTGTTCTGCAGTGCTTTTATTAGTGATGCAGGCTTTTTGATGTCCTGTCTCTGTTTTAACAGAGGAAATATGACTGCTACTTTGTGCACAGTAAGACCTCACAATGACCATAAATCAGTTTTAGTAATGTGATGGAAAGAACTGCAGGTGCTGCTTTACACAAAAGATTGACATAAAATGCTGGAGTAACTCAGCGGGTCAGGCAGCATCTCTGGAGAAAAGGAATAGGTGACGTTTTGGGTCGAGACCCTTCTTCAAACTGAGACAGATTGACCCGCTGAGTTACTCCAGCATTTTGTGTCTATCATCAGTTTTAGTAATGTTGGTTGAAGGATAAATATTAAACTGAGCACAGAAGCAAATGATACTATTTAGAGGTCTTATAAATTCTTCCCTTTCCTTACAGTCATAGAAACATACAGCAGCAATACAGACCCTTCGGCCCATCTCATCCATGTTGAAAAAGGTGACTTCCTACGCAAGTCCCATTTGACCACATTTTGACCATATCCTGCTTATCCAGTAACCTGTACAAATGTCCTTTAAACATTGTAATTGTACTCATCTTCACCACTTCCTCTGGCAGCTCATTTCATATACCCACCGCTCTGCATGTGGAAATACTGCTTAACGTCTTTAAATCTTTCCCCTCTCACTTACACCTATGCCCTCTAATTTTAAACTCCCTTATTCTGGTAACAGATGTTCTAGAGAAACATTCTAAGTGCATCCAACCTCTCTCTACAGCTGAAATCCTCTAATCCAGGGAGCATTCTGATAAACCTCCTCCACACCTTATCCAAAGCTTCCACATCTTTCCTGTAATGGGGCGACCAGAACTGCATGTAATACTCCAACTGCGGCTCAAATCCTATAGGTCTCAATTTTATTCAAACACATGGATATTACTAAATCTTTCAACAATTAAACACCTACAATGGATTTGATACTATTAATGAAATTATTTAAGTATGACCAATGTCTCTACTTCCTTGGAATGTTTGGGAAGTTCGAAGTTCCAACAACCCTCACCCACTTCTACAGATGTGCTGTAGAAAGCATTTTATCGGGAATGCAGAGTTTGTGACTTAACCCAGACCATCAGGCAAACCAACTCCCCTTTCAATGACTCCATCTACACTTTACGCTGCCTTGACAAGGCCACTAGCATAATTAAGGATCCAATCACTCCCTCATCTCCCCTCTGAGTCTAGAGGTACAGAAGTTTGAAAACATATACTTTCAGATTCAGGTACAGTTTCTTTTCAGTTGTTATCAGTCAATTGAACAGTCCTATCACCAACTAGAGAGCGATCCTGACCTACATTTACCTCATACACACACCCACACATATATACACACACATATATACTGAACGTTTTTTGTCATTTATTACTGTATATTGTTTACAGTGTATGTTTACATATTCTATTGTGCCGTTGCAAGTAAGAGTTTCATTGTTCTGTCTGGGACATATAACAGTAAAACACTCTTGACTCTCTTGACTCAATTAAATATCCGGTCCATCCAGTGCAATTTTCCCTACCTGCTCCTGTGGAGGTGATCGGAATTCTTTGGTTTTCTTGGCGGTCAATGCAGCGGACATGTTTAATGCCTGCATTACCTCGTTATATCGGAACCTCTGGTTCTCCTGCAGCTTCAGCACAAAGTCATCGGAAAAGCCAACGATGGCTTCGATCCGATGGCGGAGTTGGCAGTCGCACAAATACTGCAGAAGGTGGCACATCTGTGGGAAAGTCAGTCAAAATTTCAACACACACCATAAGACACACACCATTGGGCAGCACAGTGGCGCAGCGATAGAGTTGCTGCCTCAGGTTTGATGCTGACGATGGGTGCTGTCTTTAAGTTGGCACGTTCTCTCTGTAACCGCGTGGGTTTTTTCCCGGCACTCCAGTTACCTGCCACATTCCAAAGACGTGCGGGGTTCTAAGTTAATTGGCTTCTGTCCCTAGACTAATGGATAGATCTAGTGTACAGGGTGAGTGTTGGGAGGCGCGGATTCGGTGGGCTGAAGGGCTTGTTTCCACGCTGTATCTATAAACTCAACTAAGACAGACCTAGACAGGGTAAACAGATAACATTTTTATTTTACAGCAGCGAAGGCAATATCTTGGAGGCACTGATTTAGAGTAATTGATTCTGAATCTCACTACCTGATTGATGTTGAAGCAAGAAGTGCTTATGCTCACATGCCATAGAAGCAGAATTAGGCTATCCAGCCCATCGAGTCTACTCCACCATTCAATCATCGTTCCCTCTCATCCCCATTCTCCTACCTTCTCCCCATACATCCCATTAGTATGACAGAATACTTCTTACTTTCAGAGACTCTGTAAACACAGAGCTTGTGCAATAGGTTGAAGCAGGAATTGTTCCCAAGGAGAATTCTATTTTGTATGAACTGTTGAAAGAAACCTTATTCTCCAAATATTCTTAACTATCTCAACTAATTGCAAATCTTATAAGAAATTTAGTTTAGAGCAAAGTTTCTGAATTACAGAGTTATTGATTCTGTTCTGCCAGCTCTCATCAAAATATTCTAAAAATTGTTGGCATCTCTTGATCTCCACCTCCCATATCTTTCTTTATTCCAGGTTTCATGGAAACAGGCTCTTCCGCCCACCGAGTCCATGCCGTTCACTGTAGTTCTGTGTTATCCCATTTTTTCATCCACTTCCTGCATGCTTGGGGCAATTTACAGAAGCCAATTAACGAGGATGTTGCCAGGACTAGAGGGTGTGAGTTATAGGTTGAGTAGGCTAGGTCTCTATTCCTTGGAACGCAGGAAGATGAGGGGTGATCTTATAGAGGTGTATAAAATCACGAGAGGAACAGATCAACTAGATGCACAGAGTCTCTTGCCCAGAGTAGGGGAATTGAGGACCAGGGGACATTGGTTCAAAGTGAAGCGGAAAAGATTTAATAGGAACATGAGGGGTAACTTGTTCACACAAAGGGTGGTGGGTGTAAGGGCTTGTTTCCACGCTGATTGACTATGACTGTGAGATGAAAAGAAGGACATCAACAGAGGAATAAATGACTTTTTTTTCTCTTTTGAAAATATCACCTTTATACATTATAAAAATAATTATTTGAGAAAAAGCTTTCAAATTGTGAGTTGTGAATTCAACTGTCCACTTACATTTGATGATGCGTGGGATCATTACCAGTTAAGTGGTTAGCAGAGATTATTTTGTACTCTCCCACACAATAATCAGATTAGATGCAAAGTGCTGGAGTAACTCAACGGTAAGGCAGCGTCTCTGGTGGAAAAAGGTTCTGTGACATTTTGAATTGGTACCCTTCCTCAGACTCTATCCTTTTTACCCAGAGATGCTGCCTGACCCGCTGAGTTACTCCAGCACTTTGTGTCTATCTATGGTATATACCAGCATCTGCAGTCTCTTGGATCTTCACAGCAACCAGGTTCCCCGTTTTTAATCAGCCTGTCAATTTTCTGATCAGAGCTTTCACTTTTGTTTACTCCCAATCTTTCAGGCGGCACAGTGGCACAGCGGTAGAGTTGCTGCCTCACAAATTCAGATATGGCATCCATACATTTTCCCTAGTGTGTAGGTTAGAATAATGTATGGGGGGATCCCAGGTTGGCATGGACTCAGTGGACCGAATGGCCTGTTTCCATACTGTATCTCTAAACTAATAACTAGACTAGACTAGAGGAATCAAGGACGATCCCCTGCCGTACATGAACATTGAGTTAAAAAAATGTAATGATCAATAATTCAAGGAGTTAAGCTTTGTAGTTGTCTCACAAAAACAAACCTGAATAATTTTACTTAAGAGGGCACTATTAAAGCCCACACACAAAGTGTCAATTAGCATTCTGCTTCAACATATCATATATATTTCAGTATTTGATAGTAAGGGGGAAGTACGCCTGGCTGACAGATATTCAATACCAATGTCTCATTGATATAAGACTTTGATACACCCACGGATGAGAAATGTGTAGGAGTAGAGCCAAATCTCAGCAGACTGGCACCTAATTAGTGAAGTAATAGCGTCCTCATTTAAAAAGACATTAGGTGATGGCTACTGAGAACAACAGGGACCTGGCGGGGGGTGGGGGGGGGGGGGGGGACACAGCCGAGAACGAAGGAGGAACCAGCGGAGGAGTAGGGGGGTTGCTGCTGCCACGTGCGGCAGTAGACAGGCAGTAGATGGGACTGTTCGGTGAACTCCTGCAATATTGTCAGCACCAAAACGTGGCGACACTTGTGTACTGCCCAGATGAGTTCTGCTACATGATTTTGCTGGGTTGTATGCAGAACAATGCATTGACTGTACCTGGGCACATGTGACAATAAAGCATAATCGAATCATTGAATTATTAAATGATTAACCATGCAACATGTCTCTGAAGATTCTTTCAGACTTAAAATATTGTTTTGCTATAATTTGCAATTATTTGCAAACATACAGATACAATAACCCTATTTAATGCACAATTAATTATTTCAAGAATCATGAAAATGTATCAAAACTCCTTTGATCTAATTTCTTGAAATCTATCAGGTCGAGCAATGACTGTGGAAGAAGAAACGGAGTTTATGTTTCATCAGAACTTAGGGACAGCAGCAGTAGAATTGCTACCGAACAGCGCAAGAGACCCGGGTTCGATCCTGACTACGGGTGTTGTCTGAATGTAGTTTGTACGTTCCCCCCGTGACCTGCGTGGGTTTTCCCCGGGTGCTCCAGTTTCCTCCCGCACTCCAAAGACATACAGGTTTGTAGGTTAATTGGCTTTGGTAAAGTTGTAAATTGTCCCCAGTGTGTTGGATAGTGCTGGTGTATGGGTGATCGCTACACAGCATGGACTTGGTGGGCCGAAAGGCCTGTTTCCAAGCTGTATTTCTGAAGTCTAAAGTCCAACTCATGAGAGTTCAGGTCTTCAACTTGAATCATGAACTCGGGTTAACTCAGGTACAAAACCAGGTACATAGACATCTGACTTTGGGAAAATGATGGAATCTATTATTAAGGAAGTAATAGCGGAACATTTAGAAAATCGTAAGACAACCAGTCAGGAGTCAACATGGTGTTAAACAAGAGGTCATGCTTCTTAAAGCACTTTGATGATGTCTGAACAAGGGAAAGATACAGAGTGCAGAATATAGTTCTCAGTGTTGTAGTACATCGGTTTCATCGACAAAGTCCAATGTCCACAATGGGGACAAGCAAACTCATCTCAAGTTTATTTCCCCCCCCCTCCCTCCCGCCTCCACTTTGAGTCTGAAGAAGGGTCCCGACCCAAAAGATCACCTATCCCTGTTCTCGATGTTCCCATGTTGCCTGACCTGCTGTGTTACTCCACCACTTTGTGTCTTTCCTTGGTAAACCAGCATCTGCAGTTCCTTGTTTCAGACAAGAGATATCTTTCAATTGGAATCTCTAATGGCAACTGTCAATATCCTGGAGATAGACACAAAATGCTGGAGTAACTCAGCGGGACAGGCAGCATTCCTGAAGAGAAGGAATGGGTGACGTTTCGGGTCGAGACCCTTCTTCAGACTGAAGTCAGGGGAGTGGACGGGACAGAGATAAATTGTTGTCGGAGACAGTAAGACTAGTGGGAGAACTGGGTAGGGGGAGGGGTTGGAGAGAGAAAGCAAGAACTATTTGAAGTTAGAGAAGTCAATGTTCATACCACTGGGGTGTCAGCTACCCAAGCAAAATATGAGGTGCTGTTCCTCCAATTTGCGCTGGGCCTCACTTTGACAATGGAGGAGGCCCAGGACAGAAAGGTCAAATTGGGAATGGGAGGGGGAGTTAAAGTGCTGAGCAACCGGGTGATCAGGTAGGTTAATGCATACTGAGCGGAGATGTTTAGCGAAACCAGAGTTCAGCAATATCCTGGAGATGATGCCTGACCCGCTGAGTTACTCTAGCACTTTGTGTCTATCAAGAATGCTGGTCAGCATTGGCAAGTTGTGATGAAGGGCCTGTTGGAGAGTTAATGACTACATGAGGGTTAAAGAGTTACCTGGAGTTTGACTGGCTCAGGAAGCTTCATCTGTAGCAGGCCTTCCTGGGGAACCTGTTCACCTCTGAACTCCTCGTCTCCACCTTCTGCTTTCTGTTCGTCTTTGATTACATCCTTCTCACTCTTCTCTTCGCTGGTGTCGGTCTCCTCGGAGAACACGCTGGCCTCGATCAGCTGCAGGATGTGCTTCAGGTCCTCGCTGCAGAAGATGCCCATGATGAGGAGGGTGTAGAAGAGCTTGATGAGGGGGACGAAGAGGAACTCAGTGCTTCCGCCCACCGGGTCCCGCACATGGAGGCTGCCTTCCTGCACAGCTTCAGTCAGCATCTCGATGGTCTTGGCCTTCAGGATGTCCAGCGGAAATTCCGGGCTGTACTGGAAACACTCCCCGGTCACAGTGAGGAAGCTGGTGGAGGAGAACTGCATCCTCGGCCTGAGGGAGGTGCTAAGTCCCACGCCAGGGACAGCGTGATTCCGGTTGTCGTCCGGAAACAAGGTGATGCTCTTGGTTTCGTCCGTCATGGGAACAATGAACTCATTGTTCATCATCAGCCGAGCAGTGGCATACGTGTTCAGGTAAGTGTCGATGAGTAGGTCATAGTAACCTGCCCGCAGTAAGCCAGGTACATATTTGTTCTCTATTGCATACAGCAATTGAGACTCGTCCACGTGGCTGCAAAGAGCATGGGCCACTCGGTTATTGCCCAAAGCACAAACTGCGGAATACAAACGCAAGGTATGGTAGTGAAATTTCAGCAGCTCCTCATGCTCTGTCAGCTCCAAGATATCCAAAGACCTACATATCGTAAAGAATCAAAGGAAAGGTTAGTGTTTACTGTAACTGTGATTCCCTCTACAAGCTTTCTGTCTATACTTGAACGTGGGATTCATAGTACTTCAGATAGAGGTCCATGCTGTACAACTATAGTAAACTAAACTAAACTAAACTAAACTAAACTAAAGGTGGTCTGTTTTAGTGCTGCATGATTCTATGAATCGTATTCTGGTTGAAACATGTAAAAATTACAAAGGAAAGGCTGGTCAGCGGAACTCGTCACGCTGTACAAGGACTGTCATTTGTATTCCGTGTTCCAATCTCTTCACATATGCCACCTTGATCACCTTTTTTTTGTAACCAACCACCGACCTTAACTGTTTCTTAATGTTAAAATCGTCTAAAGAATAAAAAACAAAATATATATATATATATACACACACACATATTATGTGTACGTGCACACGTGTGTGTGTGTGTATAGTGTAAAAGGCGTGAACGCAATAAGCTTGGATTAAACTGGTCTATGCTTTGATACACACACACACACACACGGGTATATGTCCATATATACTAGGCTAAGTGGGACCCGTTGGGTCCCAGCATCACACGGGAGGGCTGGTCCACCAACACAATATTCCGCCTCTCCACCAATTCCAATATTGGTGGCCAATGGGGGTGCTTTCTGGAGCGCTAGTATGGGTGTTGTGCGTTGAAGGGACTGGTTTCCAGAGGGCTAGTATGGACATTGTGAGCCGAATGGATTCTTGGGCTGGTGGCTCAGTCACTCAAGCCTGTTGTGCTGGCCGCTCACTAACTCACGGCAGGTGGGCTCGCAGTTGACTCACGGCTATTCCTTGAAATTCCATTTCAAGCAGGATGGAAGGGCAACAAATTCAAGTGCAATTTCATACCATTTCAAGCAGGATGCAAGGCCTCTAAAGACAGCGAGTCGTGACTTCTCCCTCCCTCATCTTGCAGAGACTGAGCCACGGCCACCTTCTGGGGTTTTTTAGTCCCTTCACCCAACCACCAGAAGGAGCGTGGCCTTCAAGGCGTGATTGACAGGAGAGAGAATCTCAAAATTTTTAAACACTAATAACTCTTTTATTTTTCATCGATGGGTAAAATCCTTGGCACCTGATGAGCAGAAGGGGACTGAATAAGAAGGCCAAAAATCACAGCCGTACGTGATTGCGTTTTCTCTAAAATCAATATAAAACACAAGCAGGAAGTGGTCAAGATTAGACGTTTAATTATATAGAAGGCAAGGCAGCTCTAATTAGGCAAGGCAGCTCTAATTAGGCAAGGCAGCACGCTTTAGCACTTTCAAAACCAAAGGCAACACAGCTTGCTTTAGATCTTTCAAAACCAAAGGCAACACAGATTGCTTTAGCACTTTCAACCCAAAACACACATTTGCATTTTCAAACTACATTTTCAAATCACATTAAGGGCACTGACAGGTCAGTAAAACCACTCACAGTTTAGTAGACATGTGTTCAGTGTTATTCACAGCTCAGACTGACAAATGCAACCTCTCGCTCCCCCCCCCCCCCCCCCCTTGCAGAGAACTGAGGCACCTCCACACTTCCGGGTTTTATAGTCCCTCCGGAAGGGCCGTGGCCTTCAGGAGAGAGAATCTCAACATTTTTAAACACTAATAACACTTTTATTTTTCATCGATGGGAAAATTCTTCTTGTCCTGCGCAGCGGAAGGGGACTCTGCGCAAGATGGCCATAAATCACAGCTGTAAGTGGCAATGTTTTTTCTAAATTCAATATGTAGAACAACAGGAAGTGGTCAAGATCAGAATTTTAGTAATATAGATATATTTCAACATAGACTAGTAGCCTTATTGCGTTCACGCCTTTTATATTTCTCACACAGGCACTTCAGATAGTTTCCCTGCTGCTTGTGTCAAAATATAAACAGATCATGAAATGGTTTTGGTGTTTAAAACGCATAGAAACATAGAAAATAGGTGCGGGAGTAGGCCATTCAGCCCTTCGAGCCTGCACCGCCATTCGATATGATCATGGCTGATCATCCAACTCAGTATCCCATCCCTGCCTCCTCTCCATACCCCCCGATCCCCTTAGCCACAAGGGCCACATCTAACTCCCTCTTAAATATAGCCAATGAACTGGCCTCAACTACCTTCTGTTGCAGAGAATTCTCTGTGTAAAAAATGATTTTCTCATCTCGGTCCTAAAAGACTTTCCTCTTATCCTTAAACTGTGACCTCTAGTTCTGGACTTCCCCAACATCGGGAATAATCTTCCTGCATCTAGCCTGTCGAACCCCTTAAGAATTTTGTAAGTTTCTATAAGATCCCCCCTCAATCTTCTACATTCTAGTGTGTACAAGCCAAGTCTATCCAGTCTTTCTTCATATGAAAGTCTTGCCATCCCAGGAATCGGTCTGGTGAACCTTCTCTGTACTCCCTCTATGGCAAGAATGTCTTTCCTCAGATTAGGAGACCAAAACTGTACGCAATACTCCAGGCATCAAAATGTTTATGTTGGACGTGTAGCATTGTGATTGACCACAATTTGAGTGCGTGCTTTATTAAGTGTTCACAGATCACCGAGTGCTCCTGTGTGCTCACCTGTTCTCTTCGGGAATATGTAAAGACATGAATCGTAAAGGTTCTGTACATTGCACCTGCCATCCATGGCGGTCACTGACGCGACTGACATCCACCTTTAAGAACTCGTTCGGCACTCTGCTCCACAGCACGGGAGTCAGATACTGGACGTGAAGTCGAGGAGGACACTGCGGAATAGGGTTCCTTCGCTCACTTTTAAATAACCCTGCTGACAGGGGCATCACATTCTGAAATAAACAAAAATACAGCCTGTTACTTTAGCTTAGAGATACAGCGTGGAAACAGATGCTTCAACTCGCAGAGTCTGCTCAGACCAACAATCACCCACACACTAGTTCTATGAAATAATAAATGAATGATACTTTACTGTCATGTGTACCTGGGCACAGTGAAATTCTGTGTTTGCGTACAGTACACAAGTTCGCAAAGAGTCGCCACGTATAGGACGCTGACAATAGGACCTCCCCCCCCTCCCCTGCCAGGTCGCTCTTTGTTCTTTGGACATACCTACACCATATGGACAATTTAGCAAAGCTGAGTTACTCCAGCTTGTTAAGTCAATGCACAAATCTGTGTGTTTTTGGAACGTGGGAGGACACCAGAGCTTCAGGGGAAACCACTTTTCCTGATTTTTCTGTTTTTTGCTTGCATAGCCAGCTTGGAAAAGCACATTCAGCTAGTTGATATCAACTGTGTGTTAAGAGGCTTTTAAGGTGGTGGTTCAAGAGACTTTCAGATAGGCACATGGATATGTAGGAAATGGAGGAATAAGGATCACGCAGGCTGGTGAGATTAATTTATCTTGGCATTCTCTTTGGCAGAGACATCGTGGACTGAAGGGTCTGTTCCTGTGTTGTGCTGTTCAACATTCTATTGTTCTGAGAGTCAAATTTGTGCTTACCTGCTAAACAACAATAACCCACTAGGTGGCGATAGATGGTCAATAAAATACCCTTGCTGCCAAATGCAACAAATTCACCAATACGAATAATGGCCAATAAATGGTGAATAAATGAATCTCTTCCCTCAGCATAAACTCATCAGTTGGAGTCATAGAGTCATAGAGCATGGAAACAAGCTCCAAGCTCCAACTTACCCACACCGGCCAAAGTGTTCCATCTACACTAGTCCCACCTACCAGCATTTAACCCATATCCCTCTAATATCCCATATCCCACATATCTGTCCGATCCATATACCTATCTAAATGTTTCTTAAATGTTGCGATAGTACCTGTCGCAACTACCTCCTCTGGCAGCTCATTCCATGCACCCACCACCCTTTGAGAAAAACTTACCCCTCCTATTAAATCTTTCCCTCTTCAACTTAAATCTATGTCCTCTGGTTCTCGATTCCCCTACTCTGAACAAGAAAATTTGAGTGTCCACACGATCTATTCCTCTGATGATTTTGTACATCTCTATAAGATTACCCCTCATTCTTCTGTGCTCCAAGGAGTAGAGTCCTAGTTCTAACCCTCATATCTGTTCTGCAGGCCTATCTCAAATCTTCAAGTAAGGCTCATTGGAAGCATGAACTCATGACTTACCTTAACCCTTCCCAGTTCAAACTGGAATACATTGGGACTTGTGGCTTGCGCAAAGACCGCAGCAAATAGTTTTGTGCTTGCTTCCACCTAATCAACGAAGAACATTAATGTTATTGCTGGAGAAAGTTTCAATTAGGGTTTTGACCAACATCTAAAGAATGCAGGGTCATTCTGGATGCAATGATATTATTGAATGCTCCAAGTGAGTGAGCACATACATCTCAGTGTTTAATCCAAGATAATAGGGACGTTAGGGATAATAGAAAATTCTGATGAAGGGTCCCAACCCTAAATGCTTTGTCCTGCCTCTACCCAATTCAGCTTTCACCCCCCCCCCCCCCCAACTCCCCCACCAAATACAATCAGCGTAAAGAAGGGTCTTGACCCAAAACATCACCTATCCATGTTCTTCAGAGATGCTGCCAGATCCGCTGAGTTACTTCAGAACTTTGTGTCCTCTTGTGTATTAACCAGCAGCTGTATTTCTTTGTTTCTACATGATGACCATCTAAGCTGGTCCCGTTTTGCCTCTATATCCCTCAAAACCTTTCTTATCCTTGTACCAGTCCAAATATCTTATAAACATTGTACCTGCCTTGACAGTCTGAAGAAGGGTCCTGAACCAAAAGGTGACCTATCCATGTTCTCCAGAGATGCTGCCTGACCCACTGAATTACTCCAGCACTTTGTCACCTTTATTTGTAAGCCAGCATCTGCAGTTCCTTGTGTTTGTATTCTCGTTATGCTTGTTGCAGCTAAATACACATAAGTCTGGTCCGCCATGGTGCGTGGAAAAACATGCAGTATCCTAAAGGGCACAAATTGCTGGAGTAACTCAGCAGGTATGGCAACATCTCTCGAGAACATGGATAGGTAATGTTTCGGATGGAGACCCTTCTTCAGACTGCTGCCTGACCTGCCGAGTTACTCAAGCACTTTGTGTCCTTGTGTGTACTACCCAACATCTGCAGTTTTTAGTTTCTACGTGTGGTTTCCTTGCTGTCAGGTAAACCTCTCGCTATAGCTCAGGCCCAACTTTTTCCTTGAAAGTGGCGTCACAGGTAGATTGGGTGGTCCAGAAGGCCTTCATCAGTCAGAATATTGAGTATGGAAGTCAGGACAACATGTTACAGTTGTACAAGACATTGCTGAGGCCACATTTAGAGTATTGTGTTCAGTTTTGGTCACCATGTTATAGGAGAAATGTTGTTGAGCTGGAAAGGTGCAGAGAAGAGTTATGAAGCCAGGACTCGAGGGACTCGAGGGCCTGAGCTATATGGAAAGGTTGAACAGGTTAGGACATTATTCCTTGGAGCGCAGAAAGATGAGGGGTGCATAAAATCACGAGGAGAATTGATAGGGTGAATGCCCAGAGTCTTTTACACAGAGTTGGGGAATCATAGGACATAGGTTTAAGATGAGAGAGGAAAAAAAATGATAGGAACCTGCGGGACAACTTTCACCACACGGAGGATGGTGGGTTAATGGAACGAGTTGCTGGAGGAGGTAGGGAGGCAGGTAGTATAACAACATTTAAAATACATTTGGACAGGTACATGGATAGTATAGGTTGAGAGGGATAAGGTCCAAACACAGGCAGGTGGGACCAGTGTAGATGGGGCATGTTGGTTGGCATGGGCAAGTTGGGTCAAAGGGCCTGTTTCCGCACTGTGTGGCTCTATGTCTCTATGAAACAGAAGATCCAACCAACATTTTGATTCATATCCCAACAAATAACTCGGCTCTGTAGGCGTACAAATGAGTGCTCAAGCACTCTCTAGCAAACACTTACTGTAATTTTTTTGATGAAGAGCAATCTACCCAGAGGTATAAATTAGCACACACAAAAAAACAAGATAATGGATCTGGATAATGAGTAACGGAACACCACTCCAGTCTGCCTACTCATGGTTCAATGAAGTGTGCGGTTCATTGTAACATTAACAAAATGGTGGCACATTGTGTGGTTGTGAGGGTTTTTAATGCAACCCACAGTGTAGAAGTCTTAGAAAGGGACACGTCAGCAGGTATATGAAATGTGTTTTTTGACTAATAATGAGTAACTGAGATCAATTTAACGTTTTTTTCCCCCAAAAGCGCAGATAGAAATTTCAACCATTGCAGTACAGACACATTCCCAATCAAGAGCCCCTGTACAACAAACATGCCTAATGTGCTAATATAGTTTGTCAACAGCATTTTATCACTGTCTTAGCACGTTTGCACATCAAAATTCGCTAAATTGGTCAGCTGAACACGTAAACCATAACTCATTAATGCACGAATTTGATTTAAAACCCAGTAGTTTTAAGTTTTAGTTTTAGAGATACAGCGTGGAAACAGGCCTTTCATCCCACTGAGTCCGCACCAACTTTCAATTATTCGTCAACTAGTTCTATCCTACATACTAGAATTTACAGAAGCCAATTAACCTACAATCCCCCACATCTTAGGAGCACCAAGAGAAAAACCATGCAGTCATAGGGAAAACGTACAAACCCAGTACTGACAGCTCCCATAGTCAGGATTGAACCCGGGTCTCTGGTGCTGTAAGCCAGCACCTCTATTGCTGCGCCATTGTACCAACCCACGTCATTGGGATGTGGGAGGAAATCCACGCGGTAAATCATGTAAATTGTCCCTAGTGTGTAGGGCAGAACTAGTGTACGGGTAATCATTGGTCGGCACGGATTCGGTGGGCCGAAGGGTCTCTTTCCATGCTGTATCTCTAAAACTAAAACTAAAATTCATGAGACATGATTTCCCAAACAGAAAGAAAGATAAAAAGTACAGTAAAGTGGAAATCTCTCTTTCCATTCCATTTGCAACCTAAGACATACCTGATAATATGTATTTAATTCCTTGCCATTGGCAGTGAAGGTCAATAAGCCGCTAGCAGTATCCACTAGGCAGCCAATTTCCAGGCCATTGTTATTTCGTCCTTGCCCAGGACTTGTGCTTTCTCCCGCCCACACCATGTAGCAGTTACTTCGTTTTATGCTGCAATGGGAAAAAAACATTTATAGAAAAATCAGTCAGAGCTATGCCGCAATGTGTGTGGGCAGATATAACAATGCCTGGAATCAAAGACTTCCAGCTGTATTGGCAGCTAACAGCATCGTTCCGTCTCTCCGTAAGAGCAGGCTGGGACATTATTCCTTGGAGCGCTTGAGTATGATGGGTGATCTTATAGAGATGGATTACAAAATCGTGAGAGGAATAGTTGGGGCATACGCACAGAGTTTCTTGACCCGAGTTGGGAATTCGGGAACCAGAGGACGTAGGTTTTAGCTGAGGGGGTAAAGATTTAATATGAACCTGAGGGGCAATTTTTTTCACACAAAGGGTGGTGGGTGTATGGACCAAGCTGCCAGAGGAGCTAGTTGAGGCAGTTACTATTGCAAAGTTTAAGAAACATTTAGACAGGCACATGGATAGGATAGGATAGGATAGGACTAGAGGGATATGGGTCAAACGCAGGCAGGTGGGACGAGTGTAGATGGGGCACGTTTTTTCAGTGTGGGGAAGTTAGGCCGTAGATCCTGTAGGACTCTAAGGTAGACAAAAAGTCTGGAGAAACTCAGCGGGTGAGGCAGCATCTATGGAGCGAAGGAATAGGTGACGCTTCGTGTCGAGACCCTTCTTCAATTGGATGATCAGCCATGATCATATTGAATGGCTGTGCAGGCTCGAAGGGCCGAATGGCCTACTGCACCTAATTTCTATGTTTTTATGTTTCTATGTTTCAGACCTTCTGAAGAAGGGTCTCGACCCAAAACGTCACATATCCTTGGTTTCTCCAGCATTTTTGTTTACCTTAGAGTCCTACAGGATTTTTCCAGCATCTGCAGTATTTTCTTAAACTGTAGGACTCTATGACTCTTTTACTAACTGAAGGTACTAGAGGTACTAACTTTCACTAACTGAAGGTACTAAAGGTACGCCCTTTTATTCTGAGGCCGTGCCCTCTGGTCCAAGACTCTCCTCCCATTACTGTAAACATCCTCTCCACATACATTCTATCCAGGCCTTCCCTCATCCTTCTAAATGCAACCCAACTCACTAACAATTAATCAGACATTTGACATTGCACCAACATGTCTGACATCTTCGGCTATGTGTGGCAAATTATTTTTGTTCTTGTGAGAACCCTGTGCAACATGATACAAGTTATTGTTGATCACAACCTGCACGTGAATGCCCCATCATTCTTCCACCAATCATTTTTTATATCCATATCTCTTCTGTTGATAAAGAACAAAACTCCCATGTAACAACACAAAGTGCTGGGGTAACTCAGCGGGTCAGACAGCATCTCTGGAGAATCTGGACAGGTAAGAAAGGACCGACCCAAAAAACGTCCCCTAGCCATTTTCAGCAGAGATGCTACCTGACCCACTGAGTTACTCCACCATTTTTTAATCTATTTTTAATGTAAAGCATATCTGCAGTTCTTTGTTTATTAAAGCTCCCATTTATTTTAATTTAGTTTAGAGATACAGTGTGGAACCAGGCCTTTCGGCCCACCAAGTCTGTGCTGACCAAAGATCACCCATACACGTTCTATCCTACGCACTGGGGACAAGCTACAGAGGCCAATTAATCTAAAACCTGCACATCTTTGGAACGTGGGTCACAGGTAGAATGTGCAAACTCCATAGAGACAGCACCCGTAGTCAGGATCGAACCTGGGTCTCTGGCGCTGTAAAGCAGTAACTCTACTGCTGTGCCACTGTGCTGCCCTCAATTTGTTTAGTGACACAACTGCATTCATGAGGCGACTGGCATCATTACCTATCAAAGCTCTCCTTCTTTTGACAGCTCACCAGTGACAGTCTGATTTTGCTGCCATTAGAACAGTGATACTATAAGGAACATAAATTCCCTTTCATACCCAAAGCTTCTCTCACCTTCAATTGAAAGCCTAAACCTCAAACAGAATATCCAATAAAAGGGATTCCTACCTAGACTTGTAGATTCATATAAAACCTTCCACCTCATTAATAAAAAATCTGGATATGATGATTAGACTATTTCCCAAAGGACCAGTGGGCAATTCTTTAGACCAGACTTTTACAGATACAGCGGACAAACAAGCCCTTTGGCCCAACGAGTCTGCACCGACCAGCAATCAATCACCTTGCATACTAACTATATCCTAAATAGCAGAAACAATTTACAATATTTTTTACCAAAGCCAATTAACTTACAAACCTATACATCTTTGGAGAGTGGCAAGAAACAAGAGCACCCAGAGAAAACCCATGCGGTCACAAGTATTATGTGCAAACTCCGTACGGAGAGCACCCATAGTCGGGATCAAACCCGGGTCTCTGGTGTTGAAAGGCAGCAAGTCTACTGCTGCGCCACTGTGCCGCCCCTATTCCATTGTTAAACAAGCCAGGTGACCGAAAATAATGACCTCAGTTCAAACAGTGTTACTTGCAATAAAGTAACACTCATTGAACTGAGGTAATTATTTTCGATTCACTGCACTTTTAGGGCAAATTAACTCGGCTTTTATTGAGAGAAGCTGCTGAAGATTTTTTTTATATGCTCTACTTTAAATTTAATATTTTCCAGATTAATTTATGATGCTTGGTGGACAATTGACTGTTTGCTGGACAAATTACTTGGTGCCACCCCACTTCCTGGTTATTAACAGATGTCATTAGAGATTCCAATTGAAAGATGTCCCATGTAGAAACAAGGAACTGCAGATGTTGGTTTACCAAGGAAAGGCACAAAATACTGGAGTACCTCAGCGGGTCAGGCAGCATCCCTGGCGATCAGGGATAGGTGACATTTCGGGTCAGGACCCTACCTCAGACAGACCTCAAGTGTCTGAAGCCACTTGTCCACTCATTTTCTCTTTGCCCTTTTGTTCAATTGACTTTGGGACGTGAATAATGAATGCAAACTGCTGCAAGAATACTTTCCCAACAACGGACAAACTCTTACCTTTCATGAACCTTCCCCTTCTCGTCTCCCAGTGTTACTGTCACGGTGCGAACCTTCTCCAGCTCGTAGACAGTGTCGTACTGGTGAAAGTCTGAGGTGATCCAACCAACCCAAACATTTGTAGGCTCCTGACCAGGAAATATTCTCACGGAATAATAATACTGAAAATAAAGAAAAATGTATCAATAGAGAATTTGACTCCCAACCACAAGAACTGCCCTTTCAACTCAATTGTCCCAGCCTCTGGATCTTCTAAGTTAGTTTGGACAGAAGACCAGAGGTCCAGGAGATTGGCTCCCAGTGGTAGAACAACTTTTATTCATCCACCGTCAGGTTCTTTTTTCCCCCAAAATAAACTTTATTCAGAATAATACAAAATATACACAAAACAAGAACAGAGCAAAAATGCTTCCGACATTCTCAGCAGCTATACATGCATTATTTTGCATTGTATTTGGTAGTGCTCACAAAACCATCATTATAGCAGGCGGCCTTACCACTCATGTGGCCCCCTGGGGTGGTATCCCTTCCCTTATTTGAGGGGCATCCCAACAGACCCTGCACCCCAATGGGCAGTAGCGGGAAGACCCTAGACTGTGGTCCTCCATCACTCCCCACTGCGCCAAGCTTCAGCGAGCCCCTCAGCACATACTCCTGTAGTCTGGAAAGTGCCAGTTGACAACATTCCCTGACGGAAATCTCGCTCTGCTGGGAGGCCAACATGTTTCATGAGCGTCCTTCGTCCTTCACAGAGTTGATGACCTTCCAGCAGCATTTGATGTCCATCTCCAAATGTGTCCCTGGAAACTGTACGTAAATCAGAGAGTCCCCTGGTATGGAGCTGAACGGGATAAACCATGACAAGGATCCTTGCATCATTCTGTAGACTCAGCGTCAGGTTCCTGAACCACGCTGCACAACCCTAACCTTAGCAACAAACTGCTATGGTCTTTGTATTGGATGCAATACACACTTCAGCTTGCACTATTACAGTCTGGGTACCCAAGAATAACTGATAATTTATTGTATTAGTGCCTATTGTACATTTATTATTGTGTTGTTGCTTCATACGGTGGTCACTCGGAACATTGTACATTTATTATTGTGTTGTTGCTTCATCAGTGGTCACTCGAAACGAGTATGACTGTCCTCTCCTTTCCATAGGGTCGTCTACTTGTGGGTCTGCAGATGTCTGTAGAGGCTGATCCGCGATCCACACACCTTGGTGCAACGTGGGCAGTGGAGACTGGAGGTGGTTGGTAGTCGTCGAGCCCCCTTCTCTCTCTCCTTACGATGCTGTCGCTTTGTCTCTGCGACACGGCATAGTTCCGTTTCATGACGTGCAGCTCCTTCCTGCACGGATTTCCTCCAGGAGCGCCTGTCCATTGCAATGTTTGTAGTACAGATTTATAGGTTAATTGGCTTCTGTAAATTTTAAATTGTCCCTGGTGTGTAGGATTGTGTTAGTGCACAGGGTGATTGCTGGTTGGTGCAGACTCGGTGATCTGAACGACCTGTTTCCACCTGTATCTCTAAAGTCTAAAGTTTAAAGTTAGAAACTGGGAAATACGTGCATTCATGTGGATGACCTGGAATTAGCACCAGCATTGGTAAAAAAGATCTGTTGCAGTTGGTCTCTCCACAGATGCTGCCTGACCTACTGGCTACTTCCAGCATCCTTTTCATTGCAGAATATCCAGCACCTACTGTGATTTACTTCGGCATAATCAAGGTCATGATCAACATACAAACAGCTGCTACTTTTCTGAGAATTATAAACTAAATAAGGAAAATGCAGATCGCTGACAATGAGGTACTTGTCAAATTGCCTCAATAGTTAAAAAAATATGGTGACAAAATAATATGAAAGTAAAAGGGAGGGAAAAGAACGATGTCAACAATGACCTATCCATGCAATCAATTACAAACTGGACAATGTTTCACATAAAATTGACATTTTAATTTGATTTCCACTATTTTCAAGCAGCACTCTGGAGAAAAAGGATGAGTGGCGTTGCGGATCGGAACCCTTCTTCAGACTGAAAGTAGAGGGGTGGGAACTGGAGATAAGAAATAACTAATAATGGCCCATTGTTGGCTGGGGAAGAGGTGATAACGCCAGGGATACAAGGATGTGAACAATGGATCTAATCGGACGACTAGGGTGGAAGAGTGGAGGGAGAGAGGAAATACAGGGGTTACTTGAAATTAGAGAAACCAATGTTCATTCCGCTGGATTGCATTAATACTGGGCAACAATTGATTTTTTCTAACTATTAACTATTTTTCTAACTATTTTGTCATGTACATGAAGACAGGTTCAAAAAGATTCATACAAATCAAAATAGATCAAAAATGTACTGAAAGCATCATCTTTCTGTGACCATTATCGACCACTTACTGTTGTTGTCTGCATCAAGAAGTCATAATCATCTCTATCGTCAGCATGTACCTCCTCAGTGAGTCGTGTTGAAGAATGTGTTAAGTTATAGTCAGGTTTTGTTCGCATTAACATAAATCTGAAAATTAAGTTTAATTTTATTAGAGCCGTGATATTTTCTGAAGCATTCATAAAAGACCAATAGCATCTCACTTTAAAATGGATAGGTGGCACAGAGCAATGTAATATAACTATCTCCAAGGACTCTTTAGTTTAGTTTAGTTTAGTTTATTGTCACGTACAGTGAAAAACTTTTGTGGCATGCTATCCAGTCAGCTGAAAGACTATACATGATTACAATCCAACTATCCTCAGTGTACAGATACAGGATAAAAAGAATAATGTTTAGTGCAAGTTAAACTCTTCCCCTTTTCCACAGATGTACTTTAAAAAGCATCCTGACAGAATGCACCACAACTGCTCCACCTAAGGCCGTAAGAAATTGCAGAAAGTTGTGGATCCATCCCAGTCCATCACACGAACCAACCTCACCACCATCGACTTCATCTAACTTTCGCTCTTTTTCAAGTGGCCAACATAATCAAGGACCATTTTCACCTGTATCCATTCCACTTCTCCCATCAGTCAGAAAACACAATAGGCTGAATCTACATACCACCAGATTCTTGAAAGTTTCATCCCTACTGCAAACTCCATACAGACAGCACCCGTGGTCTGGATCGACCCCGGGTCTCTGGCGCTGTTAGGCAGCAAATCTACCGCTGCGCTTCCGGTACACCCACAGCATGTAATCAGCATGAACCAAAGCTGCCACCTACCTCTGCTTTAGGCGAGAAGGCTTTTCTTGATTGTAGTCCTTGTGGTTATTGAATTCTGTCTTGACACTTTCTTTCTCTTTCTCGGAGGTGGTCGAGGCCAGGTGCCCATGTGCTGTTTTCATTAGAACCTCGAAGTCCGAATCGGCGTCGTAGTCTTCAATTTCGTTTTTCTGAGGTAGGATGTTGGTGTTGGCCAGACCTCCGATGGGCATTTTGGAGAAGACCTCTGCACATTCAATGGGCATACTCAGTCGGTAGAAAACAATGTCTGTGCTGCTGTTCTGTGAGCCAAATGACCTCTGTATGACCTTCAAGCAGGGCGAGCTTTCCACGGTGCCATCTATTCTCGTCACCTAGTACATATGTGCAACAGATGGGTTTGCAAATGTGTTCTTGATTTTGACATTTTAATTCAAATGTAGTAAGTAAAAGAACAACATGTAAAAAATACACTTTGATCAAAGCATCTATGAATCTAAACAAGCCTTCTGCAGCAAGCAAACATGGCATTTGCTTACCTTAAATGTCTGTATTAGACATATTAGTTGAAGCTTTAATTTCAAATGCCAGGTCATAAAAATCTGTACTGACATTTCATTAAAATAACCTTGCAACTGAAAAGCACGGAAATTACAATAAAATATTTATTATGACAGGTGGACAAAATCATGAGAGGAATAGATCAGGTGAATGCACAGACTCTTTTGCCCAGAGTAGTGGAATTAAGAACCAGAGAACATAGGATTAAGGTGAAGAGGGGGGAAAGATTTAATGGAAACCTGAAGAGTAACTTTTTTACACAAAGCGTGGTGGGTGTATGGAAGGTGCTGCCGGAGCAGGTAGTTGAGGCAGGTACTATTGCAATGTTTAAACAACAGAAGGCATATGGATAGGATAGGTTTAAAGGGATATGGGCCAAAAGGACGCAGGTGGGACTAGTGTAGATGGAGCATGTTGGTTGGTGTGGGAAAGTTGGACCGATGGGCCTGTTTCCACACTGTGCAACTCAATGACTCTATAACAGGACTCGTAGATGACATTTGCTTGTGTAGTCAGCATCCCTCAAATGGTATTACTTTTTATTCATGTCAGCATCATTGGCAATATCAACACATATTTGTCACCTCAATTCGCTTTTGATATAGTGGGAATGAGTGCCTTCTTGAACTGTCTTTGAGGAGATGTTTTCTGGGATAATCATGTTCATATGTTCTAGGAGCAGAATGAGGCCATTGGGCCCATCGTCTACTCTGCTATTCAACCATGGCTGATCTATCTTTCCCTCTCAACCCCATTCTCCTACCTTCTCCTCATAACCCCTGACAGCCGTACTAATCAAGAATCTGTCAATCTCCGCCTTTAAAATATCCATTGACTTGGCCAGCACATCCATCTGTGGCGATGGATTTGATTCACCACCATCTGACTAAAGAAATGCCTCAGCTCCTTTCTAAAGGTACATCTTTTTATTCTGAGGCTATGGGGATATATTAAGGGGAACGAGTGATTTGATATAGAATAATAATTTCAGTAGTTGGCAGAGGAGGGAAAGGAGGAAGACTTCACATATTAGATCCTGGTCTTTCAGTTCATGAACAATTTTACTTGCGCAGTGTGATTGAAATCTGGAACTTTTCCTCAAATGATCATTGATGCCAAGTCAATTGCTGACTTTAAATATAATTGAATCGATAAGTCTTTTCTTCACTGAACACATTAAGAATTTTTATGGCAGAGATAGAATTCAGATCCACCATAATCTCATGGAATGATTGAAGAGGCCTGAGGAGAATAGCTGCTTCTGGGTATATACACTGAACTTATTTGTTCCTATTATGATGTCCTCAGAGTACTATGTTTACATACCTGCTGTGCCGATGCAAGTAAGAATTTAATTGTCCCATTTTGGGACATGTGACAATAAACACTCTTGAAACTGTTGAGCAATAGGTCATCTCTATTGTCAATCCCTCGTTCACCCTTACCTCGATGTGCTCATGGTTTGCTGGCACAGAGATGAACTGAGGCAGCCTCTTGCTGAACCATATGGTGATGTCCCTGTTCATGTTCACCGCAAAGGGCTCGTATCCCTCTTGCAGACCGCAGATGGTGAAGTACTTAAGCGTAGCAACGTCATTTCCAAAGTTCATCCTACCAACTTGAGAGAGTCCCAAGCTACACACTGGAATAAACCCTGCAAAGAGAACGGAGAAATAAATGGCAGCCTTGTAAGGGTGTAGAAAGGAACTGCAGGTGCCGGTTTACACCGAAGATAGACACAAAGTGCCGGAGTAACTCAGCGGGTCAGGCAGCATCTCTGGAGAAAAAGGATGGGTGACGTTTCGGGTCGGGACCCTTCTTCACAGTCTCAAGAAGGGTCCCGACCCAAAACCTCACCCATCCCTTTGTGCCTGACCTCTTGAGTTATTCGAGCACTATGTGTCTATCTTTGGCAGAAATATCACACTGCAGCCCCTTCACTCTCTAAACATATACGGTGAAGAAAGTATACAATGTTTAGTTTAGTTTAACCATATAACAATTACAGCAGGGAAACAGGCCATCTCGGCCCTTCTAGTCCGTGCCGAACACTTATTTTAGTTTCCTACTATTACGTGTACTGAGATCCAGTGAAAACCTTTTTGTTGTGGGCTATCCAGTCAGCAGAAAGACTGTCCATGATTACAATCAAGCCGTCCTCAGTGTATAGATGGAGGATAAAGGGAATAACGTTTAGTGCGATATAAAATTAACCAAAGTCTGATTAAAGATAGTTTGACGGTCTCCAATGAGGTAGACCTGTATTCTACTAAACGCTATTTTCTTTATCCTGCATCAGTACACTGTGGGCAGCTTGATTGTAAGCATGTATAGTCTTTCCACTGACTGGTTAGCACACAACAGAAAGTTTTCACTGTAGCTCGGTACACGTGACAATAAACTAAACTAAACTAAAGTAAACTCATCCATGTCAACCAGGATACCCATTTATGCTCATCCCATTTAGAGTCAAACAGCATGGAAACAAGCCCTTTGGCCAAACTTGTCCATGCCAACCAAGGTGCTCCATCTACGCTCATCCCCACATTCCTCTAAACCTATCCGTATATCTATCCAGTTGCCTTTTAAATGTTGTTATTATACCTCCCTCTGGCAGCTCCATCCATAAACGCATCATCCTCTGAATGAAAAAGTTGTCTCTCAGATTCGTATTGAATAGTTTTTTTTTTAAATTATTTGTGTAAGGGGCGAGTAAAAAAACAATTTTGAAGAAGAAAAATACAATCGCATTAGAAAAAGAGACACAAGCTAAATCCTCAACAAAGATGTGAAAAGTCTTGATGGGGACCACAGTAAAACCAAGTACGTAAAATATTTAACAATTTAATTATCACTATAGAGCAACGTCAGTAGAGAGTCATCCTGATGCAATAAGCTACTTAAACTGAACAAGCTGACTAATCCCTCAGGCGAAACCTAAACTGACTTTATTTAAGGTCACATAAAATTAGGTTACAATCTGCTTTAAAACAGTGGTGCACCTGGTAGAGCTGCTGCCTCACAGCGCCAGAGACCTGGGAATGATCCTGACCTCGGGTGCTGGCTGTGTGGAGTTTGCACGTTCTCCCTGTGACCACATGGGTATCCTTCCACATCGCAATGACATGTGGATGTGTTGGGTTAATTGGCCCCCAGTGTGTAGGGAGTTCAGTTTCAGTTTCAGTTTAGTTTATTGTAATGTGTACCGAGGTACAGTGAAAAGCTTTTTGTTGCAACCTAACCAATCAGCAGAAAGACAATAAATGATTGCAATCAAAGCTTTTGAAGTGGTGTGAAAGTGGGATGACATAGAACTAGTGTGTGAATGGGTGGTCGATGGTTGCCGTGGACTCGGCAGGCTGAAGGCCTGTTTCCATATTGTATCATTCAATTCATTTCAAAGTATTTCAGTCACACTGTCTTTCATCCATTCTTTTCAATTCCTTACTGAGGCAAGGTGAATCTTCTGGTACTACATGAGTGTTCAATTTCAGTTTTCAAACATATTGGCCAAGAAATTATTCCAAGCCATATTTGTTTGGTGTTAAAACTGTGTTGCGAGACACCCTAACACCATAAAAATCACTCAAAGAGTGAGAGCCTTATCGTCTAGTCCCTTTGCGATGATGCGTTGAAATGTTCTCACAGATCTCAACCAGCATTGCTGTCAGCTCTAAAAGAATGTATTATAATGCAAGCAACACTCTTCCCACTGCAATATTGTGATGTGAATTTTAGGTTTAGCTTTGAAAACTGAAAATAAACATTCATGCTGCAGCATCAGAAGATTCACCCTTTACTCAGTAAGGAAATAAAAATAAGTATGGGTGAAAGACAAAATGAGTAAAAGACAGTGTGATGGAAGCACTTTGAATTGATTGAAAGATGCAGCATGGAAACAGATCCTCTGGCCTGCTGAGTCCATGCCAATCATTGATCACCCGTTCACACGCCAGTTCTGCTTTCCCACTTTCACACTGCTCCCCGCACACTCGGGCCAATTAACTTACAAAGCACCTGCTTTTGGGATGTGGGAAGAAACCCACATGATCAAAGAGTTGCAGGTATAGCCCAGAACATCTCACAGACCATACTCCCCACCTTTGACTTCATCTCTACTTCATCTCTTCTTCCCCTCCATCATCTGAACAGTCCTTCCATAAACTATGGTACTGTTCGATTCACCACGAGCCCATTGAGGACATTGAACTTTGTCTGAGGAGCTAATGTGCTACAATAGGGTCATAGAGTCATAGAGTCAAACAGTGTCCAATTTGTACACGCCAACCAACATGTCCCATCTGCACTAGTCCCACTTGCCTCCGTTTGGCTCATATTCCGTGACATCTGTCCTATCCATTTGCCTGTCTAATTGTTTCTTAAACATTGCGATAGTCCCTGCCTCAGCTACAATGCTAAGAACTATATTCCACACTCTATCTTCCCCTTTGCTGGTCCTATTGTACTTGAGTTTGAATTGATTGTATCCATGTATAGTATAATCTAATCTGTTTGGATAGCTTGCAAAACAAAGCTTCTCATTGCAGCTCAGTATATGTGACAATAAACCAAAGGATGTGTATTGTGTGTTACACAAAAAAAGCTGGAGAAACTCAGCGGGTGCAGCAGCATCTATGGAGCGAAGGAAATAGGCAACGTTTCGGGCCGAAACCCTTCTTCAGACTGATCGGGGGCGGGGGTGGGTGGGGACAAGAAAGGGAAAAGGAGGAGTAGCCAGAAGGCTGGGGGATGGGAGGGGACAGCAGGGGGGCTGAGGAAGGGGAGGAGACAGCAAGGACTAACAAAATTGGGAGAATTCGATGTTCATGCCCCCGGGGTGCAGACTCCCCAAACGGAATATGAGGTGCTGTTCCTCCAACTTCCGGTGCTGCTCGCTGTGGCCATGGAGGAGACCCAGGACAGAGAGGTCGGAGGCGGAGTGGGAGGGGGAGTTGAAGTGCTGAGCCACCGGGAGGTCAGCTTGGTTATTGCGGACCGAGCGGAGGTGTTCGGCGAAACGATCGCCCAACCTCCGCTTGGTCTCACCGATATAGATCTGCTGACATCTAGAGCAGCAGACGCAATAGATGAGGTTGGAAGAGATGCAGGTAAACCTCTGTCGCACCTGGAACGATTGCTTGGGTCCTTGAACGGAGTCGAGGGGGGAGGTAAAGGGACAAGTGTTGCATCGATGCAACGATGTGTATTGTGTGTTAGCAGTACTAGCTATATTGTTAGCCTTGAGCAAAATGCAAAGTGCTGGGCAAACTGAGTGGGTCAGACAACAGTGACGCAGGGGTAGAGTTGCTGCCTTAGCGCACCAGAGACACGGGTTCGATCCTGACTACGAACGCTTTGTAAAAAGAGTTGGAACATTCTCGCTGTGACCGCTTAGGTTTTCTCCGGGTGCTCTGGTTTCTTCCTACATTCTCAAGACTTGTTGGTTTGTAAGTTAATTGGCTTCTGTAAATTGTCCCTAGTATGTAGGGTAGAAATAGTGTATGGGTCAGTGTCGACTCTGTGGGCCAATGGGCCTGTTTCCACACTGTATCGCTTAACTCATCTGGTGAGGGAATGGTCCCAACATGAAACGTCGTCTGTCCATTCCCTTCCCAGATGCTGCCTGACGCATTCAGTTCTTCCAAGACTTTGTGTTTTGCTCAAGACTCCAGCATCTGCAGACTCTTGTGTCTCCATATTGTTTGATTTTTGGAAATGTTGGTGCAGGTCCACCAACGTTTTCTGGCAACTGGTGGTCCGACACAAATCCGGGCAAAATTACGAGATCGTATTTGAAATCCCCTCAGGAAGTCCCACCGAAAATGTGGCGCCTAGGCTGGGTGAGGTGGCCGATCTCGACCTCACCGGGACTTCTGCGTCGATCGGCGGGTTGAATTTGCCCTCTCCGACCCGACCGGAGCCGGCAGATCCATTCCCGTAGCCAACTTCTGCGGCTGATTGGCGAGTCAAATTTGCTCCCTGTGGCCGAGGTTCCGGAACTCCGGCCCAGCCGGAGCTAACAGATCCGTTCCCATGGCAGAGTTTCATGGCCAGTATCTCGGTCCCTATGCGGCCAGGGCGGATGGTTCTGGTTCCATTCATCTCCTCTCAGGGGCCGTGACCTCTGTTTGCCCGGCAAAAAGGATAATCCAGAAAGGCTCAAGAACCTGGGAGTCAGAAAATCAATGGTGGACCTGCATTTTTAAAATCCTAAACCAGCACAGATGATTTTCTCAAATTCGATTACTGTTCGTAGGACACAGTAGGTTTTCTGTCTGTGTTGCCTCTCAACCTACTCAGGTAGTTTGGTGTGTTAGCAGCTGAAGAGCAGATCATGAATATTAAAAAAAACACAAAACAGATGCTACGAGCAACAGCCAGACTGCAACATGTTCTCAAATTCAATTGCTCTCGACTGGATACATCTAGTGATTCACAATTAAATAATTTGTCACAGTATAGCTCTCAGCTCATGGGTCATAGAGTCCAACAGTGTAGGACTTTGGCCCAACTTGCCCACACTGAACAATATGTCCCATCTACACGTCCTACCTGCCTGCATTTGGCCCATATCCATCTAAAAGTGTTCTATCTATGTGCCTGTACAAATGTTTTCTAAACGTTGCGTTTAGTACCTGCCTCAACTACCTCCTCCGGCAGCTCATTCCATACACCCACCACCCTTTGCCTGAAAAAGTTATCCCTCAGGTTCCTTTTAAATCTTTCCCCACTCACCTTAAACCTATGTCCTCTGGTTCTCGATTCCCCTAGTCTGGGCAAGAGACTCTGTTTGTCTACCCAACCTATTTCTCATGATTATGTACAGCTCTATAAGATCACCCTTCATCCACCTGCGCTCCAAGGGTCCCAGCCTGCTCAACCTCCCCCTATAGCTCAGGCCCTCGAGTCCTGACAACATCCTTGTCAATCTTCTCTGTACCCTTTCCAACTTAACAACATATTTCTTATAACAATGGTGCCCAGAAATGAACACAATACTCAAAATGCCTCACCAACATCTTACATAACTGCAACAAGACTTCCCAACTTCTATATTCAATACATGTAGGAAGGAACTGCAGATGCTGGTTTACACCGACGATACACGCAAAATTCTGGAGCATCTCAGCGGGACAGGCCTCATCTCTGGAGAGATGGAACAGGTGACGTTTTGGGTCGACACCCTTTTTCAGACTGATTAAAGATAGAGCCTTTAGGATAGAGATAGAGGTAGAGATTAAAGATAGAGGATAGAGTGGATGTGGAGAGGATTTCTCCAGTAGTGGGAAAGTCTAGAACCAGAGGGCACAGCCTCAGAATAAAAGGATATACCTTTAGAAAGGTGATGAGGAGTTTCACTAGTCAGAGAGTGGTAAATCTGTGGAATTCATTGTGACAGATGGCTGTGGAGGCCAAGTCAATAGGTATTTTTAAAACGGAGATACATAGATTAGGAAGAGCATTACAAAATTACAGGTAGAAAGCATGAGAATGGGTTTGTGACGGAAAAACATATCAGCCATGATTGAAAGGCAGAGTGGACTTGATGGGTCGAATAACCTAATTCTGCTCCTATGTCTTATGGTCATGACAATACTCACCTAACCTGCTGATGCGTGACACTGGTTAGACATAAACCCACACCGAATCCGATCCAAAGTCTTATAACGCAGCCAAAAGCTGCATTGATGCCTGATGATTCTCATTCTTTTAAAGATAACAATGTGTGATGTTAGATCATCAAATTCTCAATGATTCCCCAAGTCATGTCATCGCTTTTAAATCTTTTATTCAAGCACAGAGCTTACATTATATCCAAGTGAAGCATGGTACTGACGAACAAGGAAACTATGGACGCAGCTACCAGTTAAATTTTCCAACGGTTCAGAAAGTACCTCCCTTCTCTTTCTATTGGTTGTTAGCACTATTTGCAATCATGTCTCTTTTGGATTGCCTGAGCTCCAACCAGCAGGTTGTTTGCTACAAGATTGAAACTCTCCCTATGTGGGGATCTGAAGAAGGGTCCCGACCCAAAATACTCCAGTATTTTGTGTCTCTTTGGTATAAACCAGCATCTGCAGTTCCTTCATACTACATGTGGGAGTTCATTGTTCATTAGAACTAGTGTCAGCTCTGTCTGAACCAACCCTGCAGCAATGTTAAGCCTGATGTGACTTGCAATCTCATCTTTAGATTTTAGATTTCAGTATGGAAACAGGCCCTTCAGCCCACTGAGACAGGGCAGACCAGCGATCATCCGTACATCTTGGGAAACAAAATATTCACAATTCTCTTTTAATCCGATTCATAATTCTCCCTCATGTAGGGCTTATATTTGAATTAACATCTACAATAATATAGGTTTGGAGGGATATCGTTAGGTTTGGAGGGAGATGGACTGAATGCGGGCAGGTGGGACCAGTGTAGCTGGGACATGTTGGCCATGGGGCCTCTTTCCACACTGTATCACTCTATGACTCTATAACAATAATAATAATAATAACATCTGCAATCCTAGATCAGCACTTTTGTACTTATCTATGATTGTACTTATGATCAGGTATGATTTTACCAGATTGTATGCAAAACAAAGACTTTCACTGGACTTAAGTATATGCAGAGACCAGGAGGCGCTACAGGTCTCTCCGTTGCCGAACCAGCAGGTCGAGGAACAGCTTCTTTCCGGCGGCTGTCACTCTACTCAACAACGTACCTCGGTGACTGCCAATCACCACCCCCCCCCCCCCTGGACACTTATTATTATTTATTCAAATCGTTTGCTATGTCGCTCTTCCAGGGAGATGCTAAATGCATTTCGTTGTCTCTGTACTGTACACTGACAATGACAATTAAAATTGAATCTGAATCTGAATCTGAATCTGCAAGAATAAAGTATCATTGAATCATTGAATTAAATGGCGAGGTTTTTTTTTACTAAATTGCAGGCTCCACTGAGGCCGAGTGAGTGGATTGGACGCGGCCTTCAGCAGCAGGAGAGGCAGAAGAGCGGTGGAGGACACTAACAGCATCGCCATGTCAGGCCGTCCCCTGCAACACCGACTCAGTGCTGCCACCAGGACAACGGGTCTCTATGGCCAAAATCAGAAATCTGAAACTTGCAGGGCACAAGCTGGCGTCAAAAATGTGGCAACTCTTTGTGTACTGCCTCGGTGAAATCCACTATTCTTACACCACAATAGTTGCTCTTTTGTACTTATATGATTGTGCTTATCTATAGTACAATTTTATCAGGAAAGCTAAGAATTTCACTAGACCTAGGTACATATGACAGTAAAGTATCATTGAATTATTGAATCAAAATTAAGTTTTTTTTTCTAAATTGCATATCAGCTGCTTCTTACCATCACCGGCCTCAAAGTCCTTGAAGGCAAGCTCGGATCCTGAGTCATCCAGCAGCACCTCCCCGTTCAGGGTGAAGGTCATGGTGTTCTCGTTCATGTCAGCCAAGCAGCCGACTACATCACCCGCCTGCCAGGAGCGGCCAAAGTGCTCATTGCCCTGATGCCACCGCTGGCCCTGCAGGAGATAGCGTGTGGACATGGTCACAAGGCATGCGACTCGGTGCTACTGTAGTACAACCAGTGTTAACCAGAGCAGAGTACACCCAGAACATGTCCAAAGTACAATCATTCCCTTCTTAAACCAACAGTCATGAAAAAGCATTTTAATTTGCATTGTTTCATTGTGATTCATTTAGCTTGCCAGGCTTTGTCCCACCTCCAACTCTCTTACAGCTTTCTCACCCCCACTCATCATAATCAGTCTGAAGAAGTGTCTCGACCCAAAAAGTCACCTATCCATGTTCTTCAAAGATGCAGCCTGAACTGTTGAATTACTCCAGCATGTTGTGTCTATTTTTAATATAAACCAGCAACTGCAGTTCATTTTTATTTCTGTACTGTTCTATATTCTTTGATAAAGAAACCCATTGCCAAGTTGCCTGTCTCACAGGTAACAAACCTTGAAGCCATCGAACACAAAGGACTGGTCATCGGTGCCGAGCTCCTGATCCGAGCGGCAGCCTGGTCTGGTCCAGCCGATACGCATGTCCCCAGCAGTCACCGCCTCAAACTCAAAGTACCACTTCCCGCTTTTCACCGCATAGGTTTTCTCCGCACGGAAAATGCGAAACCTCTGAGCCGCGTTGTTCGACTGAGCAGATCGGGCAGCTACAAATTTACCCAAAGAAACACAGGAAAGAAATGTAAGCGGAAAATGTTGGAAATACTCAGCAGGTCAAGCAACGTCTGTGGTGAGAGAACAACAGATGACGGCATGATGGCACAGCGGTAGAGTTGATACCTTATAGCGCCAGAGACCCGGGTTCGATCCTGACTACGGGTGCTGTCTATACGGAGTTTGAACATTCTCCCTGTGACCGCGTGGGCTTTCTCCAGGTGCACCGGTTTCTTCCCACATTCCAAGGACGTACAGGTTTGTAGGCTAATTAACTTGTGTATATTGTCCCCATTGTGTAGGACAGAACTAGTGTAGGGGGATCGCTGGTCAGCGCGGAATCGGTGGGCTGAAAGGCTTGTTTCCACGCTGTATCTCTAAACTAAACTAAATCAGTCACTCATGGAATCCTCAAAGTGCAGAACAACCAGGAGGAACAAGAGACTGCAGATGTTAATTAACCCACTAGGTTATTTCAGCTGCTGCTCTTCGTTTGTACAGCAGACAGGTGTTTCCAGCCACAATCCTTCTCTATCAAATCCACCTCCCCCTCACAATGTTTTTTTTATAAAATTCCAAGTGATAAATTTATGCAGAAGATCATTAGATGAAAAAAAAATGTTGTTAGACTTTAGAATTTTAAGCTTTAGAGAGACAGCACAGAAACAGGCCCGTAGCCGGAGGAAGGAGGAAACCTAGGGGAGAGACCTAGGTTCAAACCTGACTAGGCATGCTGTCTATCTGTCTATGTTTGTACCTTCTCCCTGTGACCGTGTTGATTTTCTCTGGGTGAACAGTGCTAACTTGTTCCCTAGAGCTCAGGGAGAGGTTTCTGCCACAATGCTGCAGGATATTCTGCATTGAATTGAGAAGAATTTCTGCAGATATTTCACCTTGAATCTTGAGAAAGATATTTCACCACAGAAACATTGCTGCTAAATGTACCAACAACAAATTGCAGTACATGCAGAAAATGTAAAACCTGGGCAGGTAGATGCATCCAGTTACTCTCCGGTGTTCCAGGAGGCACCATTTAATCTGCATATTGATGCCAACCCGCTGCGAGATTTGCTCTTTGTTTTACTGTGAGTTAAGAGGACGTGGGCTGTATGTTATTGTGTCAATTTCCACCAGTAACCAAAGAATGAGCTTGACGCATTCCCAATGTCGAAGATGACAGCTGTGCTGATCTGATTCACACCCAGGCCAAGGTGGTGGGTTTTCAACAGATGATGATCACTCTCGTATTAAAACATACGTTAAGCCATTTTTACATGCAATTTCCAGGTTTCCTTCCCCAATGGAAAAGAATAATATATCACAAGAGACTTTATATTTGAGATTTTCAGTCGCTCTCATTTCTTTAAAAATTACTCTTGGAGAGAAAGTCAATCATAGAATCATACAGCTTGGAAACAGGCCCTTCAGCCCAACTTGCCCATGCCGACCAACATGCACACTAGTCCAACACTGCGTTTGGCCCATATCCTTCCGAGCCTGTCCTATCCATGTACCTATCTAAATGTTTCATAAACATTGCGATAATACCTGCCTCAACTACCTCCTCCAGCAGCTCGTTCCATACACCCACCATCCTTTTTGTGAAAAAGTTACCCTTCAGGTTCCTATTATATCATATCTCCCTCACCTTAAACCTATGTGCGCTTGTTCTCGATTCCCCTGCTCTGGGCAAGAGACTCCGTGCGCCTACTCATTCTATTCCTCTCATGATTTTGTACACCTCTATAAGATCTCCCCTTCTGGGCTCCAAGGAATAAAGCCCTAGCCTGTTCAACCTTTCCCTATAGCTCAGTCCCTTGAGTAATTTTCAGATCATTTTTACAAAAATATGCAGAGGGTGTTCATTTCACAGAACACTTGCACTAAGTCTGCTGAGACCAGCAGGATCTCCCAATTGCTACCCGTTTTATATTCTCATCCCATTCCCACTAACCTTCTGTCCTGGGCTTCCTCCAGAGACATATTAGCTTACAACCCAATGGTATGAACATTGAAGTCTCCACAATTCCAGGTAACTAAGCAAGTAACAAGTCTCCCCCCCCACCTGCTTCACCCCTCCCCTCTTTCCTGTCCCCCACCTGGATTCACTCCCATTTTTCCCCTTCCCCATCCCTCTGTCCACTTGCTCCATCCCTCCTCTCACTACACTATTCGCACTTCTTCAATCCCTATCTTACATTTGTTGTCTCTTCAACTTTGGCCTTTGTCCAGCCCCCTATCAAACCCCTCCCCCCTTCCCACACTCTGCCGCTGTGCTGCAAAGTAAGAATTGAATTAGAGCTGCAAGTAAGAATGTCATTGTTCCTTTTCGGGGACATATGAAAATGAAATACTCTTGATTCTGGACTCATTTCTTGAGGAAAGGAAGGAATGACACCTACCATAGTCTTGGTCAGGTGCCTCCAGATTATATCCGTACCCAAGCAGTGTGCGAACTGCTTCACGCAAGCTGTCTTTGTTAGACTTCTTTGTTCGCTCATCCAGCAAGGTATATGGAACCAGACGAGGGTTTCTTCTATTTTTGACATCCTACGATAAAATAAACACCAGATTTAGGTTTCGGTTCATTATTGCCATATGTACTGAGGTACAGTGAAATGCTTTGTTTTGCATGCTATCCAGTCAAATCAGATAATGCTATAAAAAAAAGACACAAACTTCTGGAGTAACTTAGCGGGTCAGGCAGCATCTCTGCAGAAGATGGAGCTTTCCTCCCCTCCACTACAATCCGTCTGATGAAGAGTCCCGACCTGAAACATCACCTCTCCATGATCTCCAGAGATGCTGCCTGACTTGCTGGGTTACTCCAGCACTTTGTGTCTTTCAAACTAGTTTTAAGTCCAGCTTCCAATGTTACAGCTTTGCTTTCGCTACTACGATTGAGGGAAAGTTGGAAAAGCTGCCTTGGTCTTTATTCAACATTGACTGAGAGAACTGATGATTTTTATGAACTTATCTGAACTGATCTAAAAGACGATGCCAAGGGTGCTCTACCTCTTTTCATTTATTTTTTTAATTTTTAGATTCAACTTTATTGTCATTGCACATAGTACAAGTACAGGTACAACGAAATGCAGCCTAACCAGAGTGCAAACTAGTAAAGTGCTGATTAAGACAATATATACAAATGAGGATATATTGGTGTATGTGCATAGGCATATACATATAGAGGTGCACAACCTTTTATCCGAAGATCCAAATAACGAAAACCTCCGAATAGCGACATTTTTTCGGTCCTTGAAGAAAGGTCCTTGAAAACGTTCACCGAGGGCGGCCCGCAGAAGTGACAGCGGAACCTCCGGTCGGTCCTCGAAGAAAGGGGAACTAAATCCCCATTCATAAAAGAGAAGGTGAGGGTATATTGCGCGGGAGGGTCAATAATTGACAATATGCTGCTACCTGCCCGCTGAGTTAAAAAGTTCCCACGGGGGAACTTTTTAACTCAGCGTGCAGGCAGCAGCAGATTGTCGCTCCCTTCAATTTCACCCCACCTACACCCCTCTGCTTCCCGGCCATGTGTGTGACCCCATCCCTCCCCTCTCCAGCTCCCCGCTCATTGCACCGGCGCGGGGGCTTTGCACTGTCTTCACGTCGGCGATGGTAGCATACAGTGCAGTCACCGGAGACGTCGGGACCAATTGGACGTCGACCACCAGGCCCACCGCAAGCACGGAGAACCCAGAGACCCACAGCCAACAGCAGCCCAGCCCAGCCCCGCTCCAACTACAGAGGAACCTGGGTTGCGGATGACGGGGCGCAGCTCGGGGCGTCGTAGGGGCCCATCGGGGAGCGGGTTCCTGTTGGTCCTGACGTCTCCGGCCACCTGCTACCCTCCGGGAACTGTACCGCCCTTGCAGGAGAGTGGGGTTGTTTGCAGTTGCAGAGGGAGGGGGCAAGGGTGGTACAGTTCCCAGTCTCAGCTCCAGTCCAGGGGAGTGGCCGGAGACGTCAGGACCAACGGGACAGCGACCCCCAGGCCCACTGCAAGCACGGAGATCCCAGAGACCCACAGCCAGCAGCAACTCCAGCCCAGCCCCGCTCCAACTCCAGAGGAACACGTAGGGGCAGAAGCGGATGGTGTGCAAGGTACGTCTTCTTCTTGGGGTGGTGCAGCTCGGGCTGTGGGCAAACTGCCACTTGTCGCCGTAGTGGCCCATCGCGGAGAGGATTTCTCTGGAGTTGGAGGGGGAGGGGGGTATTGTGCTGTTTGATCGCCCCCTACTATCCCAGGGACAGGGAGACACAGCGGCTTTTTAGACTGGTGGGCAATCACTTCCAAAGTTCTGCCCACACAGTCAGTACACCTCTCCTACACTGCATTTCATACAAACATTTATTCTGCAAGAAAAAAACTACATTGAAGACTCAAACTCGCGGCCGAGTAACTGCCGGGATCAAGGCGCAAACTCGCGACCTTGCGGATATGAGCCGAGCACTCTACCATTTAGCCAGCGATTAAAATCTACGCTAAAAAATTTCCATTCCGAAGACCGACAAATTCTGAATTACGAAAAGTGTCTGGTCCCAAGGCTTTCGGATAAAAGGTTGTGCACCTGTATTCAGATACTTGTTAAGGTGCAAAAGATTAACATGCTATATTCTGGTGAATAAAGGCTTTACTATAAATTATATAAACTATAAATAATACTGATGAGAAGGCGGGTTGGGGGGGGGGGGGGGGGGCTAGTACCAGGCCTGTGAGTTCAGCAGGGTAATGGTGCTGGGGAAAAAACTGTTCCTTAGCCTGCTGGTGCGAGACCTGAGGCTCCTGTACCGCCTCCCTGATGGGAGGAGGGCAAACAGTCCACGGTTGCGGTGTGAGGGGTCCTTAATGATTTTGCCAGCCCATCTCAGACACCGTGTGCGGTGAAGGACAGCCATGGAAGGGAGCGGGGCACCGATGATGTGATGGGTGGTTTTCACCACCCGTTGCAGTGCCTTCCTGGTGCAGCCACTGTACCACACCGTGAAGCAGGTGGTCAAGATGCTTTCTATGGTACAGCGGTAGAAGTTGGACAGGATCTGAGGGGACAGGTGAACTTTCTTAAGCCTCCTCAGAAAGTAGAGGCGCTGCTGCGCCTTTGTAATCAGTTTGGCGGTGTTGAGGGACCAGGACAGATCCTCGGAGATGTGTACCCCGAGGAATTTAAAGTTGGAGACGCACTCCACCTCAGTCCCGTTTATGTGGATGGGGGTGTGTCTGCCGCCTCTAATCTTCCGGTAGTCCACAATGATTTCCTTCATCTTCTGTGTGTTGAGGACAAGGTTGTTGTTGGTGCACCAAGCTGCCAGGTGCTGGACCTCCTCCCTGGAGGCTGATTTGTTGTTGTCACTGATCAGTCCTACCACCGTGGTGTAATCAGCAAATTTTATGATGGAGAATCTTGGACTACCCTTGATCAGACTTTGCTGCCTTTACCCTGCATTAAACGTTATTCCCTTATTGTGTATCTATACACTGTAAATGGCTCGATTGTAATCATGTATTGTATTTCTGTTGACATGTACCTCGGTACACGTGACAATAAACTAAACTGACTCACCTAGTCAGGTGCTGAAATGTGCCCATTAACTACATTACTTTGTGGAGATCCCAAAGCATTTGGTTAAGTTGCAGGTCTCTGCCATTCTATCAGCCAAGAGTTAGAATGCTTCTTTAAAATTACAGCTAATTGATGTGCATTTAGCTTCCCCAAAATTGGAAAATGTATCCAATTGTTTAGTATTTTATATCTCATTGAAACAGCAAAATCGTCTTTTTACAAACAAACACCAAGCATTGTCACGGCCTGGTTCAGCAACTTGAATGCCCAGGAATGAAGAAGATTGCTAAATTTAGTGAACACTGCCCGGTCCCTCACGGGTACTAACCTCCCCACCATCCAAGGGACTGACAGGAATCGCTGCCTCAAGAAGACAGCCAGCAAGACCTACACCACCCTGGCCACACATACATTTCCCTCTGCCATAGGGACGGTATAGGAGCCTGAAAACTGTAACATCAGGTTCAAGAGTAGCTTCATCCCTTAAACCATCTTGCTATTAAACAATACAACCTCCAAATAAACTCTGAACTACATTGACTTTGGGCCATTGTTTTTGGCTTTGCACGATTATTGAGTTGTTTACAGAGTGATATGTTTACTCATCTATTGCACTGCTGTAAGTAAGAATTTAATTGTTCTGTTTCAGGACAATAAAACACTCTTGACTCTGTTTCTTCAGCATGTTACACCTTTCTGGAAGCTGCAGCATGCAATTCCCCGCTACCGCTGTAATTGGGATATCAGGAATCATATCTCTCATTCCAATATGTTGAAGAATACCAGCTTTACTTAAAGCTTCATCTAATATCTCTAAAAATATCGCATTCATCATTGGAGTGATAAAAAGGAACATGCTGTGAGTGAGGGAACCCATCATATATTAGCAATGATGTTTACTTTACTGTCTTGGTTTTTAAAGTGATCGAGACTTACATGCAATTTTAAATTCCCAGCTTTAGAAGGGTACAACATCATGAAGGGAATAGACAGGGTGAATGCAAACAGTCTTTTACCCAGGGCGGGGGACCAGAGAACATAGGTTTATGGTGAGAGAGCATGATTTCACAGGAACCTGCGTGGCAACTTTTTCACTCAGAGGGTGAAGTGTGCATGAAACGAGCTCCCGGTGAGGGTAGTTGAGGCAAGTACTATAACAGCGTTTAAAGACACTTGGACAGGGACAGGGAAGGAAGGGTTTTGAGGAATATGGGCCAAATGCAGGCAAATGTATTTAGTTTACATGGGGCATTTTGGTTGGCATGGTCAAGTTGGGCCTAAGGGCCTGTTCCCATGTTGCATGGCTCTATGACTACATGTGCACGTACGGCCCTATCGCCCATGGAACAAAGTGTGAGGAAACATCCATGACCTGTCTTTGTGTTGTATGTTTTGTGAAGATGCTTTTGTGGTGCAGTGTGGTTGGGGGCGGAAACAGTGTGTTTTGAGTTCCCACCAACCAACTGCTTGATATAATGTGTTTTAAGATAAGATGTTATTTCAAACAGATCATAAGTATAACTGCTCTGGCACTGGATGGTGCGCATTTTCCCTTTGTAGGTCACATCAATAGATGCGGCCGCTCTGAATTATATCTTTAAAACAAAGCCACAGGATAGAGAGGTCTTCTTTAACACTGTTGCTTATTAAAACAAAACTTCAATCAGGATTGGCTCAAGAGTAACTCGGGAGACGAACTGGGAACATCGTAGAAATGCCGTCTACCCGTGGGAACTCGGTTAGCCTCTTGATCTTGCACTTGTTATATCGTGCTCAACCAAGACCCCTTCAATCGGGTTACCTCTTGCGTCAGCTCGTAACGTGAGAATGGCCTTTTACATGCCTTGAAATGATTTTAAAATATCTCCTGTAACAAATGTTAATTCATGCTTTGGGCACTTCTTCCCAAAGAGTAAAATGTCTCTCTCGTTGTGTGGAGATGAGCAGTCAACGCGAAGGGAATATGAAAATGTCAAAACCAAAAATTCTGCAGATGCTGGAATTAAAACTGAAAAATTATATAAACACTAAGCAAGTCATCCAATATCTATGGATATTAGAGTGTGAAATGGAGGTAACATTTTGGGTTGAAAAACTTGTATATAAACACCATCTGAAAATGCCGTCTGTGCGTTTTTAGGGAGGCTTTAGTTTAGTTTAAAAACAAAGAATCAAAATTTTGGATTAATTTTGCGGGACAAGTAACATCTCTGGAGAACATGGATAGGTGACTTTTTAGGTTGGAACTGTTCTTCAAGTTCACGTCGACCATTGCACTAGTTCTCTGTTATCTTATTTTCTCATCCTTGCACACAAATGGGTAAATTTATACAGTTGCAACATCTTACAAAGTTGATCAGGCAATAGTCTGCAGGGAATGTATTATTGGCCGAGTAAGGGACGGATATTATAATTTTAGAAGTACAGCATGGAAACAGGCTTGTCTGTCTACTGGGTCCATCACCGACCATCAATCACCCGTTCACACTAATACAGTTCTCGCACTTTCGCATCCACTCCCTGCAAACTAGTGGCAATTTTATAAAGGTCAGATTAACCTGCAAGCCCACACATCTTTGGGATGTGCGAGGAAACAAGAGCACCCAGAATAAACCCAAGCGGTCACAGGGAGACTGTGCAAACTCCACACAGACAACATTTGAGGTCAGGATCGAATCCTGGTCTCTGGCATTGCAAGGCAGCAGCTCGACCAGCTATGCCACCATGTCGCCCTCGTAGTTTAGATTATATTAAAAATAATGTAATTAGTCATGGAGACTAATAAGCTTTTTAATAAGTTTTCTAATCACTGAAAACTGAGGCTGGTAGATGCTTGGTGCAAGTTGCTGATGTCAGAATGAAGACCCTACCACAGATCATTCACCTGCCCATTTCAGTGCATACAAATTCTAGTCTTTCAGACTGCTCAATGTAGGTTGTAGGCCGTATACTAATGTTACATTTTGCATCAGCGGACAATTTGGTGTTGTCAATAATTTCATGACTGATGATGGAAAATATTAAGACATGCCACAACACAATGTTCATTGAAGAGCAAATTCCCAATCTGCAATATTCTCACACAGAAATGATCACTAGCATGAACTAACCAAATTTAATCTAGGTTTTTATTTTGAATTTGCACATGAAAATATGTGCTGGGTGGATGCAATTTCTTGTATTTTGTGGCTCCCTCATATGCAGGGAACGGAGGGATATGCATCATGTGCAGGCATATAAGTGTTGTTATCGTGTTTGGAACAGACATTGTGGGCCCAAGGGCCTGTTCCTGTGCTATCGTGTTCTGTTCTATGTTCCATGGAATGTTTTCCATTTTTATTTGTGTCAACATATTCCCTTCAAGTTATTGATACAGAGTATGATGTTTACAGTACTCCTGTAGCATTTCACCAGTTACAGCTTAGAGTCATAGAGTCATAGAATCTTACAGCATGGAAACAGGCCCATCGGCCCAATTTGTTCCATCTACACTAGTACCACCTATTGCATTTGGCCCATATCCTTCTAAACCTGTCCTATCCATGTAAACTACTATAACCTTGTAAAACCAAACATAACCTCTATATCTTGACTCTCTATTTTCTGTTGCTTAGCCAACAGAATCAGCACAGGATTCAACCTGGACAAGCTGCTGACTGGATGGATGGAATCGGCACTAGACTCGCACGGCCACTGGTAGGAAATTGATTTTTTTTCCCCCTAATTCTCAGCTGCTAATAATACTTTATTTGTTCAATAGAAAATGTCATAACACAAATTTACAGTATTGGTTACATTTTTACTGCCCTCATCTATTTTTTTCTCAAAAGTGCATTAGAAGATGACTTTTAACATTGTTTAATCAAATAGAGTGCAGTTTTAATGGGGATTAGTCATGTGAAGATGAATGACACATCATTCAATTATTTTAACTTTGACCTTGATGGCATATTCTATGTCTTAATATTTCCTTGTTGTCAAATAAGTAATTTGCCTCGATGAAATACCGCAGCATTTCTCTTCTATTTGAAATATCTAATTTTAAGCCAGCAATAAATATTCATCTATATAATTAATCTATTCAGATAGCACATATTAATTCCGGAAACTCCACACAAATGCAAGTTTCCGGCCAAACATCAGGACCCCATTTATTATTGATATCCACTTTGGAAAAATAGTTTAACGTTGAGCAAAATTGAGTAGAATTCAAAATTCAACATATGATTCATTTGAACATAATTATCCCTTGGAACAGGCAAAAGACATTAAGTCTACCTAACCTTTCCTTCTTTATTAATATCAAACCTAAAAGTCAGACTTTTTATTGTATCCCTTAATCAATTCTCTTTAAATACTCATCTAATTAACACTCAAAGCCATTTATGCTGTCATTCGAATGCCCTTTTCTTGAAATATATACAATTATTTAGTACAACATGGCAGGACTGGTCAAAAAGGAAACCCTTACAGTTAAAGCAGATTGTAGCAAGTTGGAGTTAATGGCAGAAAGGAACAAGAGTTGTGAGGTACGGCTTTCCATTCAAGTTCCCATCACACAAAAACTTCCACATTGAGTTGCCTATCGTTTTTCTACAGTTGCTGCCTGACACCTTGAGTTACTCCAGCACTTTGTGTCTATCTTTGGTATGAAGCAGCATCTGAAGTTCCTTATTTCCACATTCTAAACAGACAGGACAGGGCTTACCTGCTGAATGCCGTATGTCCAGCCCTGTCTGATGCGGTCTCTGGCCCAAACATTGTGCGCATTCTCTGCCAGTTTATCCACCATGGCCTCCTGGGTTGAGGTTAATTTGATGTGGCTCAAATCCATAGGAGCGGGCTTGTATCCACTGGGTAGCTGGTAGCTGTGTCAGAAAATGCAGTATTTCTCATTAGTCATTTTCAGTTACATTAAGGTATCTTACAGTATGCAGTCTTTACTCAGAGGGTGGTGAATCTGTGGAATTTATTGCCACAAAATGCTGTGGAGGCCAAGTCAATGGATTTTAAGATGGAGATTGACAGAATTTTGGTTCTGGGATTTGGGGGAGAAGGCGGGAGAATGGGGATGAGAACGAAAGATAGATCGGCCATGATTGAATGGTGGAGTAAACTTGATGGGCCAAATGGCCTAATTCTGTTACTATAACTTATGAACTTATGTAGTGCTCTATGTACACTGAATCCCAATTGCAACTGCGCTCTTTAGATTTTCCAAACACCAACAGTTGACAATTCAATGAGCCCCCATATAACACTCGAGAAACTGCATCACATCTTCTGTTCAGGCACATTGGAACCCTTGGACCCAACAATGAATTCAGTAATTTCCTGTGTAGGAAGGAACTGCAGATGCTGGTTTATACAGAAGATAGACACAAAGTGTTGAAGTAACTCAGCAGGTCAAGCAGCATCTTTGGAAAAAAGAAATAGGTGTCGTTTTGGATCAGAAGCCTTCTTCAAACCCGAAGAGTCCAACCATCCAACCATGTTCCAAGCATCTTTCTATCAAAACCTCCCCTTGCCTATGCCCACCTGCCATGCTATGTCCTGCCACTCCTCCAACTTTCCTCCTCCCCGACATACTAGTCCCACTTCACCCCCACCTATCAGTCTGAAGAACGGTCCCGTCCCAAAACGTCATCTGTTCATGTTCCCTGGGCATGCTGCCTGACCTGTTGAGTTACTCCAACACTTACATCTCCTTTTGTAAACCAGCCTCTGCAGTTCCTTCTGTGGTTTGAAGGAATTAGTAGTCCTCCATGAATTATTTTGTACAACAATTGGAGATTTGGTAGCAACATATTAGAGTTAGCATATAGGAACACCACAAGTCCGAGAACACAGTTAGTCATGGTCTAAACTAATCTTATTTAGTTTGTTGTCAATGAGATGGGAAATAATGACGACATCTGCCTTTTCTTCAACTGCTAAACAAACCCCTAATTTTTCTCTCCTAGACCATTTCAGTGCACGGAAATAATTAGACAACTAGAGTGTGAATTCAATGAATGAGCAAACATAATTTACAAGAAAATAAAACAACTCACAAAAACAATTAAAGGGAAAATAACATTTTGCAGCATGTTTTGGCACAGCTGTTGAAATTGGGCATATTTCCAAGTTAACAGATCCTGACAAGATGTCTGCAGTCATTTTAAGAACTAGACAAAGTGGGACCCAATGGGTCCCAGTCACACGGGAGGCCTGGTCCCCCAACGAAACCCATTCCCCAATGCAATATTCCACCACTCACCCATAGCCCCTAACTGCTCACGCGCGGCTCATTTCTTCTCATCCCCGAGCACTCCCTCACCCTCCTCTTCATGTGTGGGAGGAGAGGGGGAGAGGGAAGTGGGAGGTGGGGCGGGGTGGGGGTGTGGTGGGAGGGGAGGAGGGGTTAGTGTGGACAGAGAGGTGTAGGAGGGGGGAGAGGATGGTGTGGGGGGGGGGGGTGATGGCATCAGGGTGTGTGTGGGGGGGTGGTTGTGGGGGTGGTTGTGAGGGGGGGAAGGGTGTGCGGGTGGAGGGGTTGTGGGGGAAGGGGTGTCTGAGCAGGGGAGTGTGTGTGGGGGCAGGGGGGTTTGTGGGGGAGGGGGGTTGTGGGGGAGGGAAGTGTGGCGACAGGGTGTGTGGGTGGGTGCTGTGTGGGGGCGCATGTTAGGGGGGTTGGTGTGTGTGGGGCAGGTGGGTATATGGGGGAAGGGGGGGATTGTGGGGGCGGGGGGGGGTGTGGCCGGGGGGGGGAGTTGGGGTGGGGGAAGAAAAGTGTGAGGGCAGGGGGTGGGGGGGTAGTGAGCTCAGAGAAAAGATGGGGGGGAGAGCCTCAGATGGGGGGGGAGAGGGGGGGGGGGGGCATCATCACGGGGGAGGGGGGGAGGAGCCAGCGAGGGGGACCAGATGGGTAGTGGCTGGGAATGGCGGTGCGATGGGGACTCAGTGGGCGTTGGTCGCTGGTCGTTCTCCTCTGCTGGGATGAGAGTCTTCGCTTTCCGTTTGGCGACATCTCCTACTCCAGGCTGGGTCTCCAACTATGGGTTCGGTCTCCGACACTGGCCTGCTGCTTGGGGCGGGGCGGCTGCTTCAGGTCCCTCCAAAAGTCCGGTTGGAAACCTCCGCCAGCCATCCTCAGCTCCAGTAAAGATGCGATGGCGCAGGAAGGGGCGGACCGTCCCGGGGAATCCGCGCAGCGCTGACTGGCAGGAGAAGATATCGATCTGCGCACGCGCGTTTTATGATTTTCACACCTCGCTAACGTTTGCGACATTCAACCGATCGGAGCAAAACTTGGTGCAGTCGCAGCACAGGAGAACGGTGAGTGAACTGGCGAACAATCATAGCGCTATCGCGAACCGTTTTTGCGCAAATAGAATGATAGCCAAACCGGAAGATAACAAGATCAGAGTTTTAGCTATGTACTAGACCAATGGCAGACCCGTTGGGGTCTGCTCCCCCAACGCAGCCGTTCCCTACCTGTAGCCGTTCCCTACCCGCAGCCCGAGAGACGTGGTCCTCGAACTGAAGCCGTCCTTGAAAGGCCGAATTAAATGGCGTCTCGAGGTTGAAATGCGGGCGCCAGCAGCCGTTATGGTCGCTGGCCAGCAGGATGCGACAAAATGAGTGAGTGGGGGGGGGGGTAGAAGGATTTGATTTAAAACGTGTACTTAAAGGCGACAAAATGTAATGAGGAGCGGATACTTAGAAAGAAAAGCGAAATCTCCATCGAAATGGAAAAGATGTGGGAGATTGAGCATCTGGATTCGGCGTGGCAGTGAATCAAAGGAAGAAAGTAAAAGGATCCATTCCGATTGAACATCTGCGAGTATTGGGCACGAATCAAAAGGCAGAAAGGCAGCCAGTCGTCAGGCACAGAGTTTTATAGATAGATAGATAGATAGATAGATAGATAGATAGATAGATAGATAGATAGATAGATAGATAGAGCATGTTACACCACAAGGAGGAATGTTTGAAGTAGTCACATTGACTGGAGGATTCCAAATACATTTCTACCTCCGCAGAGGAAATTAAAATATGCCCAGTGCCAATAAGTTTATTTTCCCATTGGTATTACCTGATGTACTCATGTATGATATTGTGGCGGCTCCTAAGGGTCGTCCCATTATACTGCCGAACCCCTCGGCACAGGAGTGGTGCAGTCCGGAGGCGGTCCTTAGCCGGAGGGTATAAAAGGCAGGGTTTGGGTGCCATCTTTCCCTGGTTTCGTCTTCCCCTGAACCGGGAGGAAATAAAGTATAGTGCTTCTCAAACTGCGGACTACTTGCCTCATTTTGAGACCCACGCACTACATTGGTGACCCCCGACGTTCCATTGGCATCATGATGGAGACCGAACAAAGCCCTACCTCCTCACACGCCAGCCCGACCCTGTCTCTGGACGCGGTCTCCGTGAAACTGCCCAACTTCTGGACCACACGGCCGCTCATCTGGTTCCAGCAGGCGGAGGCCCAGTTCAACCTGCGGGGTATCACGGTCGATGCCACCCGCTTCTATTACCTGGTGGGAGCCCTCGACCAGGATGCGGTGGAAGAAGTATCGGACTTCCTCGCAGCCCCCCCGGACAATGATAAATACCTCGGCCTGAAACAGCTCCTGCTCCAAATTTACGGACTAAGTAGGATGGAGCGGGCAGGTAGGATCCTGCATATGGGGGGCCTGGGCGACCGGCGGCCATCTACCCTCCTAAAGGAAATGGTGGCGTTATTAGACGGGCACACGCCGTGCCTGTTGTTCGAGTACACTTACCTGCATCTGCTGCCGGCCTACATTAGGTTGCAACTCACCGACGCCTCGTTTGCCGACCTTCGGGCCCTCGGGAGGCGCGCCGACGCCATGTGGATGGCGCGCCCTGATGACGTCAACGCGCTGGGCGTCAGCAGAGACGAGGTCGCGCTGAGGTCGACGCGCCGGGATGACGTCAACGCGCTGGCCGTCGGCAGGCACGCCGATGACGTCAACGCGCTGGCCGTCGGCAGGCACACCGATGACGTCACCCCAGCAGCTCCCGATTTCCTCCGGTGGGGCGGGGGAGCTGTGGAAGGAGTGACAGCTCCAGCCCGACGGCCCGCTCGATTACCCCCAGCGGCAGTGAGGGGTACTGCACCTGCCGTCCAGCGCCAGCAAGCTGCAGGCACCACCAGCAGGGGCAGGCAAGCTCCAAATAGCACGAACACAAGGAGCTGGTGCTATTTCCATCAGCGCTGGGGTGCTGCAGCACGACAATGCCGCCAGCCATGCACGTTTCCGGGAAACGCCTGGGCCGGCTGCCAATAGTCCCCGCGGTGGCCGGCCAAATTCACCGCCTTTTCGCTTGGGATCGGCGCTCCGGGACCCGCTTCCTCGTGGATACAGGTGCGGAGCTCAGCGTCCTGCCCCCTTCGCTGGCCGACATTCGTTCCGGTAAGCGGGGGCCCATCCTCACCGCGGCGAACGGCAGCCCCATCCGCACATATGGACTGCGCATGGTTCCCATCGTGCTCGGCTCCTGCCATTTTTCATGGAACTTTACCGTTGCCGACGTCTCCCAACCATTGATCGGGGCCGATTTTCACCGGACGCAATCCCTCATGGTGGACGTCGGGCGTCAGCGTTTGGTCAACGCCACTACAATGGAGCCAATCACGTTGCGCTTGGGTCAACCGGTGGGACGGCCACTGGCGTCCGTGGACTCCCGATACGCACGAATCTTGGCTGCGTTCCCGGACATTCTCACTCCGCAGTTTCATTCAGCAACCCCCAGCCACGGAGTTGTACATTATATCCCGACTACCGGCCCACCCCTCCATGCACGAGCACGACGACTGCCACCAGATAAACTGCGTCTGGCACGGCGGGAATTCCGCACGATGGAGGCCTTGGGGATCGTCCGCCCTTCGAGCAGCCCTTGGGCGTCCCCACTCCACATGGTCCCTAAGTCAAGCGGGGGCTGGCGACCTTGTGGGGATTACCGACGGCTGAACGCTGCAACAACAGCGGATCGATACCCCGTACCCCACATCCAGGACTTCACGGCCCATTTGGCTGGGGCCACATTTTTTTCAAAAGTGGATCTGGTACGGGGTTATAACCAGATCCCGGTTCACCCGGATGACGTACCCAAGACGGCTATCATCACGCCATTCGGGCTTTACGAGTTTACTCGGATGCCGTTCGGCCTAAAAAACGCTGCACAGGCCTTTCAGCGCCTCATGGACGGGGTTTGTCATGACCTCGAATTCGTGTTCGTGTACCTGGACAACATCCTGGTGGCCAGCCGCTCGCAGCAGGAACACTGCGCTCACCTTCAACAGCTCTGTCAGCGGCTCAGCGAGCACGGTTTGGCCATCAACCTGGACAAGTGCCGTTTTGGGGTCAACGAAATTGACTTTCTCGGCCACCGCGTGACTGCGCAAGGCGCGGTTCCCCTACCTGACAGGGTTGACGCCGTCCATCGGTTTCCCCGCCCACGCACGGTGCGTGGCCTGCAGGAATTTGTCGGCATGGTGGCATTCTACCATCGTTTCGTGCCATCCGCGGCCCACATCATGCGGCCCCTGTATCAACTTCTGGCGGGTGGGCAGCAGAAGAGAGTTGAGTGGACCCACGAGGCGGAGGCAGCTTTCGACGGCGCGAAGGAGGCCCTTGCTCGGGCCGTGCTGCTGGTGCACCCGCGGGAAGATGCCCCGACTGCTCTCACTGTGGATGCCTCGGAGTCGGCAGTTGGTGCTGTACTGGAGCAGCTGACGGGCGGAGTTTGGCGGCCTCTGGCCTTCTTCAGTCGGCACCTCAACCGCGCGCAGACCAAGTACAGTGCGTTCGATCGTGAGCTCCTGGCTCTGTACCTGGCTGTGCGCCATTTTCGTTACTTCCTGGAGGGCCGCCCGTTCACCGCCTACACCGACCATAAGCCGCTCACTTTCGCCCTGCAGAAGGTTTCCGACCCCTGGTCCGCACGTCAGCAGCGGCAGTTAGCTTACATCTCCGAGTACACCACAGCCATCCGCTACGTCAAGGGGAAAGAGAACCGGGTGGCCGACGCATTGTCCCACCCTGCTATAAATGCCGTGTTCGAGGTGGCGCCCGGATTGGACTATTCTGCTCTGGCGGCGGCACAGCTCACGGACGACGAGGTGCCCACCTACCGGACTGCCATCTCCGGACTCCGTCTTGAGGATGTCCCTCTCGGTCCTGGGGGTATGACAATCCTGTGCGATGTGTCGTCCGGTCAGCCGCGCCCCATCGTCCCTGCCACCTGGCGCCGGAGAGTGTTCGAGGTCATCCACGGACTGGCTCACCCATCAATCCGGGCGACAACGGCACTGGTGGCAGCTCGCTTCATGTGGCACGGTCTGCGCAAGCAAGTTGCCCATTGGGCTCGCACCTGCATCCCGTGCCAGACAGCAAAGATCCAGCGCCATGTCCGCGCACCTCTCCAGGAGTTCGGTCTACCTCACCGGCGGTTCGACCATCTCCACGTGGACATTGTGGGGCCCCTTCCACCGTCCCGGGGCATCACCCACCTTTTGACCATGGTGGACCGCTTCACGCGGTGGCCGGAGGCCATTCCGTTGGCTGACACCTCATCGGCTACGTGTGCTCGTGCGTTGTCCGCGCACTGGATTGCTCGCTTCGGGGTGCCGGCGCACATCTCCTCCGACCGGGGGCCACAGTTCACCTCCGAGCTGTGGTCAGCCATGGCTCGCTTGCTGGGGGTGCAGCTGCACCACACCACGGCTTACCACCCGCAGGCTAACGGTCTGGTGGAGAGGTTCCACCGGCAGCTGAAGGCGGCATTGAAGGCACGGCTCACCGGCCCGGACTGGATGGACGAGTTGCCGTGGGTCATGCTGGGCATCCGGACCGCTCCCAAAGAGGACTTGGCCTCATCATCGGCGGAGCTGGTGTACGGGTCGACACTCACAGTGCCCGGGGAGTTCGTGCCGTCGGCGCCGGAGCAGCAGGAAACGCCCTCCTCCACCCTTCAACGCCTTCGCGAGCGAGTTGGCAGGCTCGCACCCGTCCCGACGTCCCGCCATGGGACATTTCGCCCACACGTGCCAATGGCCCTCACGGACTGCCCATACGTCTTCCTGCGCCGTGATGCCCACCGGACGCCACTTCAGAGGCCGTACGAGGGCCCGTTCCGGGTGCTGGAACACGGGCAGTCGACTTTTGTCCTGGACATGGGGGGCCGGCCGGAGGCCGTGTCGATTGACCGTTTAAAGCCGGCGCACCTGGACATTGACCAGCCGGTGCTGGTTGCTCAACCTCGGCCCCGAGGGCGTCCCCCCTCACGACTCCCTCCACCTGTCCCTCCACCTGTCCTCCCGCCGGTCCCTCGACCTGTCCCTCCACCTACGCCCCCGCAAGCCCCGGGATCTGCTGACTTCCGCACGCGGGCCGGCCGGGTCGTGCGCCCGCCGGTGCGTTTTGTGCCTCTGGTTCTGGGGGGGGGGGGGTCCTGTGGCGGCTCCTAAGGGTCGTCCCATTATACTGCCGAACCCCTCGGCACAGGAGTGGTGCAGTCCGGAGGCGGTCCTTAGCCGGAGGGTATAAAAGGCAGGGTTTGGGTGCCATCTTTCCCTGGTTTCGTCTTCCCCTGAACCGGGAGGAAATAAAGTAAAGTGCTTCTCAAACTGCGGACTACTTGCCTCATTTTGAGACCCACGCACTACAATATGATTTGCCATCCTACGAACAACTAGAGAGTGGTCCTGAGCTACCATCTAGCGTTGCTACAATCCCTGCCATCAGTGGCACCCCAGATCCCAGATCTGCCGACTGCAGGACTTGATAGACTGTAGGGGTGGGGGGAAGGGTGGTGAGTAAATTGCATGCTTTTCATTGTTGTCAGGGTGGGATTTCCTCTTACAACAAGCTTATGATGTAGAGGAAATCCCGTTCTGTCATCCGTTTGCGTTTTTTATTCAACACGTTGCTGGTCTATTGAATCGCTGGATTTGAAAGTCGCGGCTCAAATTCAAGACCTTCAAAATCACGGATCACAAGTTCAAGCTAAAACAAAAGGTATGTAGGACGTTTACTTAACATCTAGTATTAGGTGTAATTTAATTTTAATCTGATGATGCAAAATAAGTTAATTAGGCCCCGATATCGGCAACATGAAGATTATCTGTATTGTGTAATTGTCTATCCGTGATCACTATTTTCATGCTAAATATCTGACTAAAAAGTTCCACAGTACATACAGATCGGATTGTGGCCGCCACCATGTTAAACATGGCAGCCTCCATGTTGAAAATGGCGGTAGCTCCGATCTGTATGTATGTCAGCTTTTCGATCACAGCTTTTGACTTAAGTCAATGCAAAACAATAGGGAACAAGATGCTAATTTCCGAGTATGAAAATAACCATAACTTTTTTAATACTGAAGATATGAAAAAGAATTAGGTAAATATTAAAGTTTTTTTTTAATGCTCTATCTGATGGGATAAATTACAAGCTTGTATTTTTAAAATCTCAAAATTTTGTAACATTCCTATACCATCTACCTCATTGAAGACCCTCTGACTATCTTTAATTGGACTTTACTGAACTTTATCTTGCACTAAATGTTATTCACTTGATCATGTATCTGTACAATGTGGACGGCTCGATTGTAATCACGTAGTCTTTCCGCTGACTGGTTAGTATGCCACAAAAGGCTTTTCATGTTTCCCACACGGTCACTGTAAAATTGATAATAATAAGCCAACACCAATAAATATACTCATAGTGGCTCTCAATTGCATGCCTATCCTTGTGTTTGGGTACACCAAGCTGTGCTTAAACCCAAGAAAGTGTAACTGGAGTTTAGAGTTTACTTTAGAGATACAGCATGGAAACAGTCCCACCGAGTCCACACCGACCATCAATCACCCGTACAATAGTTCTATATTACCCCACTTCCGCATGCTACTCACCAGGGGCCAAGAATCCAATGAACCTACAAACGTGCACTTCTTTGGGATGTGGGAGGAAACTGAAGGAAACCCACGCGGTCACAGGGAGAACGTTCAAAATCCGCACAGGCAGCACTCACAGTCAAGATGGAACCTGGGTCTCTGGCGCAGTGAGGCAGTAACTCTACCACTGTGCCGTCGTAACTACTTGCAGTGGTTTGATCTGCCTATGACATCGCATGTCCGCTAATGTTGCACCAGGGCATTCCATTACATGCTATCCAGATATACCAAATGTAGATACAATCAGCTCAAACTCATATACAATAGATATTTGAGAACAGCAGTGTAAATGTGAACATTCACTGTTACAAGCCGTGCAACAACAGGAACAGCATCTGTGCTGGTATTTCATAAGAAAGCATTTGACATGGCCTTGAAGCAAATTCGTTGCTCAACGCCATTGCATTGCTTGATCCCCCCCACCCTATCACCCCCCCCCCCCCCCCCCCCCCCCCCCCAAATCTATAACCAAGTGCATTTGCACAGGTTGCCTGGCAAGATTCTGTGATGATCGAGACTAAACTACATTGCACTCCTCCTCCCACCTTATGACCAAGGGCGATTAAGGTTAACAGGGGGACATAATGGAATGTGGAGTTGAGACTACGGTCTTATCAAGTTGCGTAGCTGGCCTGAGTGGCTGATCTCCTTGGGCACTAAGGTGGACGGGAGAGAAGAGGAACATCAGTTTGTTGAATGGGGCGTTATTCCTTAAGACTCAGTGCACAGACCAGACTTTGGAAATGGTGCCAAATTGGAAATGGTGCCAACTCAAAAAGAATTTCACTGTGTTTTTCATGTGACAACAAAGCACTGTTGTATTGTCTTGTGCGCTCATATTTCTGAATGGAAATGCTTCCATCAGCTGAGGCCTCTTTGATGCAAAGATAGACACAAAGTCAGCGAGTCAGACACCATCCCAGGATAAAATGGACATGACATTACCAACCGTGATCAGCTGGGTTACTCCAGCACGTTTTGTGTCTATCTTTGGTATAAACCAGCGTCTGCAGTTTCTTCTTATTACCTCTTTGATGCAAATAGTTTTGTTCCTTTGGCATCCAAGCTTGGAGCGGGAATGAATACGTTTATTGTCATTAACGAAAATTCCATTACATCTCCTCCGGTTAAAAAAATACAAACACGACAACCATTGACACATATGTACACTTATTAGTAAAGTAATAAATAAGTATTTAAAAAGAATTAAAAAGAATTTGGCGGCATTTCTTGGAATTACATTTTGCTTCCCCAGTGTTCTCTGTTGGAATTAAGCTCTTTTATTGCACATGGGTAGAAACTATTTTTTAGTCTACCGGTGCCAGTCTTCAGAGACCTGAATAAGCAGCAACATCAAATAAAAGTTATAGAATGATTTATATCATTACCATAGATCCAGTTTGCTCTGGGCTTCTGGAATTGACAACGCTGAGTCGCACAATGCGTTTTGCATTCTAACAGTCCAAACCACATCAGCTATTAACTTCACAGCCCAACTCAATAGTGCTGTGCATAACAACATTTTGCACATCCTTTGCACAAGCCCACATTTTATTTTAAATCCGAGAAACCCCATACCGTCCGCAGCAGAGTAATTGCTGATATTTGTTTCTTTCAGCCTTCAACCAAGATGGGATTTTAAGGATTAATTTCAGTCAGGATTAGCAGGATTAAGCAAGGAAATAGACAGACTGAGCCAGCATGGCTTTGCTGATCTCCATTTTGTTTCTCATTAAACCACTTGCTCTGTTACTTCCACTTTACTGCACTCTGTGGCTTACAGAAATCCCATCCAAAGGCTGCCAGGAAGCCACATAACAAATAGGATTATCCATAGCAACAAAAAGAAACTGCAGGTGCTGATTCAGAACATCAAAAGGACACAAAGTGCTGGAGTAACACAGCGGGTAAGGCAGCAACTCTGAAGAACAGTGTGAAGATGAGTCCCAACCCGAAACGTTCCCTGTCCACGTTCTCGAGATGCTGCCTGACCCCCTGTGTTACTCTAGCAGGTTGTGTTCTTTTAAGGTGGATTATCCACTCAGATGGGGATGCTCGACAGAACCCTGCCATCACAAGCTGCCAGAGGATGAGATCATGATCTTCAAGCCTTTACCATTCTGCTATGGCATCATCAAACACTTAATGAGCTTGTAACTCAGTCACGATCTCAAGTGCTACTCCGAGAAGGTGAACAAAATGCATGTTGAAAATATGCGAAAGCATGCATAAACATGTTGAAAATAAAAGTGAAGCAGCTTGTCTTATCACAGCAAGTAAACTGAGAGATTGTACTGCAGACTTAGAAATGGGGAGGAGGGTGAGTGTTAGTGTGGAAAATCTCTGTAAGAACCAAGTACATTCTTCACATGCAGCTAAATAAAACACGAGTGATTATCAAAGGTCTGTACAGTTGCAGCTTCTTCACACCTGTCCTCCATTCTATTTGCAATAGAAGCCATCATACCACATCTCATTTGTCTTATGTTAATATTTCTTACCCTTTGGAGCCCCAAATGATAATTTTGTGGTTTAAAAATAATAATTCTTCAATTAAGTCCTAATTTGCCAGACTAAAATAATGGAGCGGCCGGGCTTGTATTCACTGGAATTTAGATGAATGAGAGGGGATCTTACAGAAACATATAAAATGATTAAGGAATTGGACACACTAGATGCAGGAAACATATTCCTGATGTTGCGGGTCCAGAACCAGGGGCCATAATTTAAAAATAAGGGGTAGGCCATTTAGAACTGAGATGAGGAAAAACTTTTTCACACAGAGAGTTGTAAATTTGTGGAATTCTCTGCCTCAAGGCAGTGGAGGCCAATTCACTGGATTCATTCAAAAGAGAGTGAGATAGAACTCTTTGGGCTAGCGGAGTCAAGGGGTATGGGGAGAAGGCAGGAATGGGCTACTGATTGTAGATGATCAGCCATAATCACATTGAATGCTGGTGCTGGCTCGAACGGCCAATTGGCCTACTCCTACACCTATTGTTTATGTGCCTATGTAAGAAGGGTGTGGACCTAAAACGTCACTGATTCATTTTCTCCAGAGATGCTGCCTGACCTGCTGAGTTACTCCAGCACTTTATGTCTATCATTGTTTCTACATTTTGACTGCTCCACTGTGCAAATGTCTTTCGGTTTAGTACTGTGGAATGAGCAAAGCAAACCTGTTCAGTATTTGCTTCCCTTCTCCGAAGTGATACAGTGTGGCAATGATTTTCAGCTCACTTGTCACCATCGGTGTGGCAGTGCTAGTGTCATGGGAGGCCAAGCAATCAAACTGAAAAACTGCTCAACAGCCTTGGAAAATAATGGACTTTCTGTCAAAATACAAATCATGCCAGCAGAACATTCCTTTAATCTCAAGATAGACACAAAATGCTGGAGTAACTCAGCAGGTCAGGCAGCATCTCTGGAGAAAAGTAATAGGTGACGTTTCAGGTCGAGACCAGAGGTCAAGTCTGATGAAGGGTCTCGAAGCGAAACGTCACCTATTCCTTTTCTCCAGAAATGCTCCTGACCCGCTGAGTTACTCCAGCATTTTGTGTCTATCTTCGGTGTAAACCAGCATCTGTAGTTCTGTCCTACACATTTCACTGCTCTCACTCAACTCCAACAATAGTTTGCACTGTGCTAAAGGGTCAGCACACTGAGTCATACATATTCGGGAGAGGGGGAGGTGGGGGAGAAAGGGAGAGAAGCCAGGAATTCAAGGTGGAATTTCAGAGTGGATGAAGTCGAAAGATACAGCATGGAAACAGGCCCTTTGGCCCCCGCTGACCATCAATCACCCATTCACACTAGTTCACGATATCCCACTTTCACACCCACTCCCTACATACTAGGGGGGCAATTTTTACAGAGGCCAATTATTGTACAAACCCACCGCCTTTGGAATGTGGGAGGAACCCTAAGGAAACCCAGAGGAAACCCTTACAGTCACAGGAGAACGTGCAAATTCCACACAGGCAGCACCCGAGGTCAGGATCGAACCCGAGTCTCTGGCGCTGTGAGGCAGCAGCTCTACCACTGCGCCACCGTGCTGCCTTAAGGATTGATTTACCAGCTGATAGATTGCGTACCAAATCTGTAGTGATTAGTAAGGGTGTCGGGGGTTATGGGGAGAAGGCAGGAGAATGGAGTTAAGAGGGAAAGATAGATCAGCCATGATTGAATGGCGGAGTAGACTTGATTGGCCAAATGGCCTAATTCTGCTCCTATCACATGATTTATGAGCTTATGATTAAATTGCCACAGCTCCACATTTATGAACTGAATCAGATTTTATTAACTCTGGCTTTGGAATCCTAGTGGTCCAAATCGATGGTCCAACTACAACTTGCTTTTAAATTATTCATCCAGTTTACAATGTGCTCTCTTTTCCCAACTATGTTGCCACCTAGAGTCAGGAAAGAAAGCAAACAGTGCACAAGATGACAATGTTAAAACCAACCCATTGTTGGGACTGCTGATTTGGGACTGCATGATAAAGGGGAAATGGGGAAAGTGTGCATATTTCGGGTTTGTAAACTTAGAATGCAGAACTTACAGCCTCACCAGTCTAACATCAATTTCCACCTCACTGTGACATCCAACAACACGCCTCTCTGAACCAATGCTACAGACTGTCTTTTACCCAGAGCAGGGGAATCAAGATCTAGAGATCATAGGTTTAAGGTGAGGGGGCAAAGATTTAAAAAGAACCCGAGGGGCAACCTTTTTCACACAGAGGTTGGTGGGTAAATGGAACGAGCAGCCAGAGGGGGAGTTGAGGTAAGTACTATAACATTTAAAATACATTTGGGCAGGCATATGGATAGGAAAGGTTTTGAGGGATATGGGTCAAATGTGAGCAGGTGGGACTTGTGTAGATGGGACATGTTGGTTGGCGTGGGCAAGATGGACTGAAGGGCTTGTTTCCGTGCTGTGTGATTCTCTGAACCATCGTGTGAACCATCGGCCATCCCATCCCCAGCTACGTTACAAGGATGTCTGCAAGAGAGATATGAAGGCGCTCGACATCGATGTGGAGTCCTGGGAGAGCCTTGCAGCTGACCGCACAAGGTGGAGAGGTACCCTGAACCAACATCCCAAAACGGGGGAAGAGAAACTGTTGAACGCAGCGGCAGACAAGCGGGCACGCAGAAAGGAGTGCAGCAACTTCAACAAACCAGAGGCCACACACAAATGTGACCTTTACCACAGAGACTGTCACTCCCGCATTGGTTTCTTTAGCCACAAGTGACACTGCTCTAGCCGAGGTTTGGAGCAAGCAGCCAACAACTAGAATGCATCGCCCATGGTCAGTCATGACCGAGGGGGGCCTATGATGATTCTCTGACTATCCTCAAAAAAGCCCCATTCAGCAAATAAGCTGTACTTAGTTGTTAACATATTGTCAGGGTGGACATAGATACCATAACTTCTCTATTACAGTGGTAATGGAAAGGAGAACAAAGAAGTATACCTTGGAAGCCAAGAGGCAGAAGTGTTACATGCACAGATATAAACGTGTACGCCCACACACATACACGCACTTGCTCCATGAACTCACTTTCTGGGAAGCTTTAATGTCTTCACTTTCTCTTCTGCCTGTTCATCGGCGATGCCAACATGGCACCCCAAAGCCATAAGTGTTCTGCAAAACAAAGGTACAAGAATAAGTAACAGCTCAGACAGCGGCAAAGATCAGCATTGGCATGGCGCGTGTGGCATTTATTGAACAGTAGCAGGTCCTCTGGCTCAACAAGGGCGGCACGGTGGCACAGTGGTAGAGTTGCTGCCTTACAACGTCAGAGACCCGGGCTCGATCCTGACTACAGGTGCTGTCTGTATGGAGTTTGTACCTTCTCCCTGTGACCACATGGGTTTTCTCCGGGAGCTCCAGTTTCCACATCCCAAGGACGTACAAGTCTGTAGGTTAGTTGGTAATAGAAATCATGGAGGAGAATCTTCTGAATGTTCAGGATGAGGGGGTGAAAGGAGAGGACAAGAGGTACTTATATCCTTGCTCTGAAACAGGTGAAAGCAGAAGTTTGGGAAAACAGAGGAGACATGGTTGAGAGCCCTGAAACAATGTGGTCGGAAAGCCACAGTGAAGGAAAAAGGAAGACATTTCGAAAGCACCGATGTGGAACAAATCATCAGAACATATACAGAGAGCAAATGTAATGTACAAGATGGACAAGGTGCTGTCATCAAGATAACCAGAACACACGGTTGGACAGCACAGCTGACAGCTTCAGCCCACATTGGCCATGCCAAACATGGTGCCAAGTTTCACTAATCTCCCCTACATGCACTTGATCCATATCCCTCCATTTCCATGTCCCTCACTAAAAGTTTCTTAAATGCCACTGCCGTATCTGCCTCCACCATGATCTCTGAAAGCACTGCATTTCTGCAAATAAGAACATGGGAAGAAAACAAACTAAACTGCCTTTGTTACATTTAACTTTAATGCACTAAATCTACATGCAAGCAAGTTCGAAAACAATCGTTTTGCTCAACACTCATGATCGGCCTGTCTTTTGCTATGCAATCTTCCAGTTGCCAAACATCTTTACTTCCCTTCCCATTCCTACACTGGGCCTCCTCCACTATCAGAGTGAGGCCACATGCAAATTGGAGGAACACACCTCATATTATGCTTGGGCAGCTTACACCCCAGCGGTATAAACATTGATTTATCTAATTTCAAGTAATTCCTGCATTCCCCCCCGCCCCCTCATTCTTCCCCACCTTCATTAAGCCAGCATCTCTACCGTTACGCCACTGTGCTACCTTGATCTTCAGGAAGATATCTCCTGATCTAAACAATAAAGATAAACTTCACAAGGTACATTAGATTACAAAAAGTATTAATTGTATAAATAAAAACTAAATTTACTTACACCAGGAAAATTGCCCCCTTATGAAGGAAAATATTATATTAAAGAACAAACTCACTTCAGGGTTTCCAGAGACATCTGCAAATTGTAATTTCGCTCCTGTTCTGGCAACTTGGAGAATTCTACCAGGCAAGGGTGTTGTCGTTTGTTGTCATCTCGGATCTGCAGGAAAATACTCAATTAATTGCAGGCAGAACTCATGGCTCTTCTGAAGCCATGATATCTATCTATATAACTAAAAGAGGCAGCCCCGAGGATTTTTCCGATCGATGGAAAATAAAAAAGTTGTGAGTGTTTAAAAAATCTTGAGATCAGCTGATTGGTCCTCTGGCCTGTCAATCACCACGATGAAGGTTACGCCCCTTCGGGGGGGGGGGGGCAGGACTATAAAACCCCGGATGCCTGGACGTGTCTCAGTCACTCTGGAAGATCGCGAGGGAGAGTCCACAACTGTGATTCTAAGCTGTGAATCAACTGAACTGTGAGTCTGCAATGTACTTGCAATAAATGATTTGTTAGCCCTTAGTTACAATGCAATGCAAAATTAAAATGATTTGTTAGCCCTTAGTTACAATGCAATGAGTTGTTTAGCAATTTAATGGCCAGCACTCTGCTTGAAATGCTATGAAATTAAATTTGGTGGCCTGCACTCTGCTTGAAATGCTATGAAATGAAATTTGGTGGCCTGCACTGCTTGAAATGGAATTTCAAGAAATAGCAGTGAGTGAACTGCCAGCCAACCAGCCCTGAGTGACTGAGCTGCTGGCCCACCAGCCCCGAAATGACTGATCTGCCAGCCCACCAGCCCCAAGTGACTGATCTGCCAGCCCACCAGCCCTGAGTGACTGATCTGCCAGCCCACCAGCCCTGAGTGACTGAGCTGCCAGCCCACCAGGCCTGAGTGACTGAGTTGTCAGCCCAAGAATCCATTTGGCCCACAATGTCCATACTAGCCCTGTGGAAACCAGGCCCTTCGGCCCACAACACCCATACTAGATCTCCAGAAGCCCCCCCCCCCACATTGGCCACCAATATTGGAATTGGTGGCGAGGTGGATATTGCGTTGGGGGACCAGCCCTCCCGTGTGAACATGGGACCCAACGGGTCCCACTTGATCTAGTAAACTAAATATATCTAACACAACTTGGATGAAATAATATACTTAGCTAACAATCACTGAGGAGATGTTGTCAATATATCAAGTGTGAGTTAAAAATAGCAATTTAAAAAACTCACAATTCTGCCACTTAAATTTAAATGAATTAGAACATAGAGCAGAACAGCACAGGAACAGGACCTTTGGCCGGCAATGTTCATGCCGAACATAATGCCAAGTTAAACTGATCTCATCTGCCTGTACATGATCCATGTCCCTCTATTCCTTGCACTTCCATGTGCCTATCAAGAAGCCTGTTAAATACCACTACTGTATTTGCCTCCACCCTTGCAGCACGTTCCTGGCCCCCACTACTCTCTGTAAAATAACTTGCCTTGCACATGTCCATTAAACCTTCCCCCTCTCACTATATGGCTATGCCCTCTAGTGTTGGACATTTCCACCCTGGGAAAAAGGTTATGACAGTCTACCCTATCCATGCCTCTCATAATTTTATTTACTTCTATCAACCTCCGACGTTCCAGAGAAAACAATCAAAGTATATCCATCCTCTCCCTATGGCTGAAACCTTTTAATCTGGCAAATCTCCTCTGTGTCCTCTCCATAGCCTCCACATCTTTCTTGTAATGGGGGCTACTAGAACTGCATGTAATACTCCAAGTGTGGCCTAACCAAAGTCCTGTTGTGCTGCCTCAGGCTTTCCTGACATACTCAGTGCCCCTAGCAATGAAGGCAAGCATACCGCACTGTAATTACCTTCTATTCAAAGATCTTTCTCACACAATACTTAATTCAATAAGTAATGAAATAGACATTTTCCCAACCAGGTTAAATTGTGTCATTCGATGGATTTCGGGGGAGTGAGGTGAGTGAGTGACTTGGAAAATTATCCGCGTCTACATATATTGAATCCACAACATAGCACATTGTACTAAACTTCTAAAATTCAGCTGCTCTGCAACCAAAATTCAGTTGCACAGTGTCATTTGTGTATGTGCCTCGGCAAGACCATCAGCATAATCAAGGATGAGTCTCACCCCAGTCACACTCTCTACTCCCCTCTCCCATCAGCAGGAGGTACAGAAGTATGAAAACGCACACCTCCAGATTGAGGGGCAGTTTCTTCCCAGCTGTTATCAGGCAACTGAACATCCTATCAACAACAAGACAGCAGTCCTGAGCTAACATCTACCTCATTGGTGACCCTTGAACTATCTTTGATCGGACTTTACCTTGTACTAAATGTTACTCCCTGTATCATGTATTTGAACACTGTGGATGGCTTGACTGTAATCATGTATAACCTTTCCGCTGACTGCTTTTCACTGTACCATGGTAGACGTGACAATAAACTAAACTAAACTAAATGTGCCCTGAAGTGCTGAACAATCTCAGAAGGACAATGATACACTTCTACTTCCTGGTACATTTGGCCACCTTTGTCATTACCGCTCCGGTGACGGTGACAATGAAGGAGGCAGACACTTTTCACCTGACAGCCACACATTTTTAACTGAAAAACATGGGTAGCTAGTTGCACAATACTTAAGAGAGACTTTAGCCACTCTATTGACCCCTAAAGTTAACCTGATGCAATGGTCAGGTGAACATAACAGCATAGTAAATAGGAACAGTCACAGGCTAATTGGTCTCTGGTACCTACTCTATCATTCATTAAGATCATTTACTTGAGCGTCACTTTCCTGTGCTATCTCTTAATTCCCTTGTTACCCAAAGATCTATCAATCTCTGTCTTGAATATATTCAGTGGCTGCTCCAGAACCTTCTTAGGAAGAGAAGTCTGAAGATTAATACATTTCACTCTCAATATTTAAAAATAAACTTTGCTCTATCTTTCCCAACAAAATCATTGTTCTCATATTTTTTCACACTGTATACCATCCACAACATCCTCGCCAACTCAAGTAGTCTGCCTATAACCTCTAAAATCTCTTGACATCCTCCACACAGCCTACACTGATACCCAGCTCTGCATTCGTTGAGACATGCTGGTGAAATATACAATGAGGAAAATGCTGAGAAAGCATTTTATCGGGATGCATCACAGCGTAGTTTAGGGAACAGCTCCATCCAAGACCACAAGAAATTGCAGGGAACTGTGGGCACAGCCCAGACCATCACACAAACCAACTTACCTTCCCTTGACTCGTTTACACCTCACACGGCCTCAGCAAGGCAAGCAAGGTAACCAAGGATGAGTCTCACCCCGGCCCCTCCCTCTTCTCCCCTCTCCCATTGGGAAAAAGGTATAGAAGTATGAAAACGTATACCTCCAGATTCATGGAAAATTTCTTCCCAGCTGTTATCAGGCAACTAAAGCATCTTACCAACAACTGGAAGGCAGTCCTGAGCTACCATCTACCTCATCGACTTCAGGAGGCACAGCACCGACTTAGTCCCCCTACACATTAACGGCGAGTGTGTGGAGAGGGTCAACACCTTCCGGTTTCTCGGCGTCCATATCGCTGCTGACATCTCCTGGACGGACAACACGACGGCGGTCATCAAGAAGGCTCAGCAGCGGCTGCACTTCCTGAGGGTCCTCAGGAAGCACAACCTGGACTCTAACCTGCTGCTGACCTTCTACCGCTCGTCCATCGAGAGCCTGCTGACATACTGCATTACAGCATGGTATGGCAGCTGCACCATGGCAGACAGGGAGAGGCTTCAGAGGGTAACCAGGACAGCGCAGAGGATCATTGGTTGCCCTCTCCCCTCCCTGATGGACATCTACACCTCCCGCTGCCTTAGCAGGGCAAAGAAGATCACCAAAGACAGCTCCCATCCTGCGTTTGGACTGTTCGACCTGCTGCCCTCTGGAAGGCGCTATAGGTGCATCAAATCCAGGACAAACACTCAGGAATAGCTGCTTCCCGAGAATTATATCTACCATAAATTCAAATCCACACATGCACTGACTACACCGCCCAACACGGGCTTCCATCTGTATATATGTTTATATGTATGTAGCGCCGTAGAATTTGTGCACCTATTCCCCCCCCCCCATCTCCCTTCTGTTTTGTTTTTCTGTTTCTTGTTTTTTGTGTAAAATTGTATGTATGCACTGAGTACGAGCAGCTTTCAGTTTCACTGTACATGTATAGTGACAATAAATGGCATATCATATCATATCATTGGAGACCCTCAGTCTATCGTTGATCGGACTTTAAAGGCTTTATCTTGTACAAGACATTATTCACGTTATTCCGCTTATCATGTATCTGTACACTGTGGATGGCTCAATTGTTATCATATATTGTCTTTCCACTGACTAGTTTGCACGCAACAAAAGCTTTTCACTATACCTCGGTTAAGGTAACAATAAAATAAATAATGAGAGGACTGAGAAAAATTTCAGACCATGCATCACACAAAGACAACCTGTTTATACTAGATGTCTAATGTCTTAAATAGTGGATATGTGACGTTGTTTTGTTTTTATCCACTTTGGTGGCAAAAACAGGAAAGTAGACTATTATCTAAATGGTGTCCGATTAGGAAAAGGGGAGATGCAGCGAGACCTGGGTGTCATGGTACACCAGTCATTGAAAGTAGGCATGCAGGTGCAGCAGGCAGTGAAGAAAGCGAACGGTATGTTAGCATTCAGAGCAAAAGGATTTGAGTATAGGAGCAGGGAGATTCTACTGCAGTTGTACAGGGTCTTGGTGAGACCACACCTGGAGTATTGCATACAGTTTAGGTCTCCTAATCTGAGGAAATACATTCTTGCCATAGAGGGAGTACAGAGAAGGTTCAGCAGACTGATTCCTGGGATGTCAGGACTTTCATATGAAGAAAGACTGGATAGACTCGGCTTCTACTCATTAGAATTTAGAAGATTAAGGGGAGATCTTATAGAAACTTACAAAATTCTTAAGGGGTTGGACAGGCTAGATGCAGGAAGATTGTTCCCGATGTTGGGGAAGTCCAGAACAAGGGGTCACAGTTTAAGGATAAGGGGGAAATCTTTTAGGACCGAGATGAGAAAAACATATTTCACACAGAGAGTGGTGAATCTCTGGAATTCTCTGCCACAGAAGGTAGTTGAGGCCAGTTCATTAGCTATATTTAAGAGGGAGTTAGATGTGGCCCTTGGGGCTAAAGGGATCAGGGGGTATGGAGAGAAGGCAGGTACGGGATACTGAGTTGGATGATCAGTCATGATCATATTGAATGGCGGTGCAGGCTCGAAGGGCTGAATGGCCTACTCCTGCACCTAATTTCTATGTTTCGATGTTTTTTGTGGGGAGGTGCAGGGGAAAGGGGGTGAGATACGGTTAGGAATTTGCTTATATATCTTATTTCCTGGGATGTTAGGCTCAACAACACTTTGCCACAGTAGCGCCGGAGTCACTTCCCAGAGACGGGCGTGTTTGATTAGTTTAGTTTAGTTTAGATACACTTAACCCCTTCTGCCCACTGAGTTCACACCAACCAAACGATCATCCCAAATACTATTTCTATCCTACACACTAGGGCCAATTTTTTTTACGGAAACCAATTAACCTGCAAACCTGCAGGCATTTAGAATGTGGGAGGAAACCGGAGCACCCGGATAAAAGCCACACGGTCACAGGGAGAACGGACAAACTCCATAAAGACAGCACCAGTAGTCAGTATCAAATCCTGGTACGGAATTTGTACGTTCTCCCCATGACCGTGTGGGGTTTCTGCAGGTGCTCGGGGTTTTTTTCCCGCTGTCCAAAGACCTGCAGGTTTGCACGTTAATTGGCTTCCGTAAAAATTGTAAATTGTCCCTAGTGTGCAGGATAGTGATAGTGTATGGGAATCGCTGGTCGTCGTGGACTCGGAGGGCCGAAGGGCTTGTTTCCGCACTGTATCTCTAAATGAAACTAAACTACTGTGCTGTTCACTATCTGCCAGTATACCGTTCTCCAGAAAAATGGCACAATGTGCTGGAGTAACTCAGCCAATCAGGCAGCATTTTTGGAAAACATAGATAGGTGACGTTTTGGATCAAGGCCCTTCTTCAGACAGAAGGGACCAGACCCAAAACATAATTAAGGAGTTAAGGATTCTGGGAGTTAAGGCCCAGGAGCCGTTGGTGAGGGAGGAGCGACGTCCGTGCGGTGAGTGTAAAACCCATCGCGGGGCTTGTTTCAACAGAGGCCCAGGAGCCGTTACAGAGGGAGGAACCAAAATCTGCAACGTTCCATTCGCAGATCACACTTCAAATTAAGGGGGCTGGTGGAAGCCTCTGATTGGTCGAACGGACTAGAGGAAGCAGCTGATTGGCTTGTATCCCGGGTAAGGCTTTATTGTATTTGGATAAGGGGGAGAATGAGGGCCAGGGCAGTTTACTGTTCTGGATGTCAGATGTGGGAGGTCATGGAGTCTAAGTGCTCTCCAGACGTCCACATCTGCGCCAGGTGCGTCGAGATGGGGCTCCTAAGGGACCGTGTTAGGAACCTGGAGCAGCAACTCGATGACCTCTGTCTGCTCAGGGAGAGCGAGGAGGTCATAGAAAGGAGTTACAGGGAGGTGGTCACTCCAAGACCACGGGAGACAGAAAACTGGGTCACAGTTAGGAAGGGCAATGGGCAGAGGCAGGGACTGGTGAGTACCCCGGTGGCTGTACACCTTGAAAATAAGTACTCATTTTGAGTAAGCGTGGGGGAGACAGCCTACCTGGGGGCAGCGACAGCGACCGGGTCTCTGGCACAAAGACTGGTCCTGTTGCTCAAAGTTAAGGAAAAGAAGAGGAGGGCAATTGTAATAGGGGACTATAGTCAGGGGTTCGGATAGGCGATTCTGTGGACGCAGACAGGAGACCCGGATGGTAGTTTGCCTCCCTGGTGCCAGGGTCAGGGATGTGTCTGAACGTGTCCAAGAAATCCTGAAATGGGAGGGAGAGGAGCCTGAGGTTGTGGTACATATAGGTACCAACGACATAGGTAAAAAAAGAGAAGAGGTCCTGAAAGAAGAATTTAGGGAGTTGGGTAGAGAGTTAAGGAGAAGGACTGCAAAGTAACAATCTCAGGATTACTGCCTGTGCCACGCGACAGTGAGAGTAGGAATGGAGCGAGGTGGAGGATAAATGAGTGGATGAGGGACTGGTGCAGTGGGTATGGATTCAAGTTTCTGGATCATTGGGACCACTTTTGGGGAAGATGCGACCTGTACAGAAAGGACGGGTTGCACTTGAACTCGAGGGGGACCAATATCCTGGCGGGGAGATTTGCAAAGGCTACTGGGGAGACTTTAAACTAGTATGGTTGGGGGGAGGGGCTCAAATTGGGAAACCTAGCAGTCAGTGTGTGAGGCAGGAGGCAGAGAATGGTAGCACTCTGACCCAAAATGTAGGGGAGAGAGAAGAAAAAGACAATAAACAGAGAATAAGAGAGGGTGGGTTTCTTAAATGTGGATATTTTAATGCTAGGAGCATTGTAAGAAAGGTGGATGAACTTAGAGCCTGGGTTGACACCTGGAAGTATGATGTTGTGGCGATCAGTGAAACATGGTTGCAGGAGGGCTGTGATTGGAAACTAAATATTCCAGGATTTCGTTGCTTCAGGTGTGATAGAATTGGAGGGGCAAGAGGTGGAGGTGTTGCATTGCTTATCAGGGAAGTTATTACAGCAGTGCTTTGGCAGGATAGATTAGAGGGCTCGTCTAGGGAGGCTATTTGGGTGGAACTGAGAAATGGGAAAGGGGTAGCAACACTTATAGACCGCCAAATGGGGAGCGAGAATTGGAAGAACAAATATGTAAGGAGATAGCAGATATTAGTAGTAAGCACAAGGTAGTGATTGGGGGAGATTTCAATTTTCCACACATAGACTGGGAAACACATTCTGTAAATGGGCTGGATGGGTTGGAGTTTGTAAAATGTGTGCAGGATAGTTTTTTGCAGCAATACATAGAAGTACCTACTAGAGAAGGGGCGGTGCTGGACTTCCTGTTAGGAAATGAGACGGGTCAGGTGGCAGAGGTATGCGTTGGGGAACAGTTCGGGACCAGTGATCACAATACCATTAGTTTCAATATAATTATGGAGAGGGTCAGAACTGGACCTAGGGTTGAGATTTTTGATTGGAGAAAGGCTAACTTTGAGGAGATGCGAAAGGATTTAAAAGGAGTAAATTGGGACAGTTTGTTTTATGGGAAAGATGTGGAAGAGAAATGGAGGACATTTAAAGGTGAAATTTTAAGAGTACAGAATCTTTGTGTCCCTGTTCGGTTGAAAGGAAATAGTAAAAATTGGAAAGAGCCAAGGGAAATTGGACACGGTTCGGAAAAAGAGAGAGATCTACAATAATTATAGGCAGCATGGAGTAAATGAGGTGCTTGAGGAGTATAAAGAATGTAAAAAGAATCTTAAGAAAGAAATTAGAAAAGCTAAAAGAAGATATGATGTTGCTTTGGCAAGTAAGGTGAAAGTAAATCCAAAGGGTTTCTACAGCTATATTAATAGCAAAAGGATAACGAGGGATAAAATTGGTCCATTAAAGAGTCAGAGTGGACAGCTATCTGCAGAGCCAAAAGAGATGGGGGAGATATTGAACAATTTCTTTTCTTCGGTATTCACCAAGGAGAAGGATATTGAATTATGTGAGGTAAGGGAAACAAGTAGAGTAGCTATGGAAACTATGAGATTCAAAGAAGAGGAAGTACTGACACTTTTGAGAAATATAAAAGTGGATAAGTCTCCAGGTCCGGACAGGATATTCCCTAGGACATTGAGGGAAGTTAGTGTAGAAATAGCAGGGGCTATGACAGAAATATTTCAAATGTCATTAGAAACGGGAATAGTGCCGGAGGATTGGCGTACTGCGCATGTTGTTCCATTGTTTAAAAAGGGGTCTAAGAGTAAACCTAGCAATTACAGACCTGTTAGTTTGACGTCAGTGGTGGGCAAATTAATGGAAAGGATACTTAGAGATAATATATATAAGCATCTGGATAAACAGGGTCTGATTAGGAACAGTCAACATGGATTTGTGCCTGGAAGGTCATGTTTGACTAATCTTCTTGAATTTTTTGAAGAGGTTACTCGGGAAATTGATGAGGGTAAAGCAGTGGATGTTGTATATATGGACTTCAGTAAGGCCTTTGACAAGGTTCCTCACGGAAGGTTGGTTAAGAAGGTTCAATTGTTGGGTATTAATGGTGGAGTAGCAAGATGGATTGAACAGTGGCTGAATGGGAGATGCCAGAGAGTAATGGTGGATGGTTGTTTATCAGGTTGGAGGCCAGTGACTAGTGTGGTGCCACAGGGATCTGTGTTGGGTCCACTGTTGTTTGTCATGTACATCAATGATCTGGATAATGGTGTGGTAAATTGGATTAGTAAGTATGCAGATAATACTAAGATAGGTGGGTGGTTGTGGATAATGAAGTAGATTTTCAAAGTCTACAGAGAGATTTATGCCAGTTGGAAGAGTGGGCTGAAAGATGGCAGATGGAGTTTAATGTTGATTAGTGTGAGGTGCTACATCTTGGCAGGACAAATCAAAATAGGACGTACATGGTAAATGGTAGAGAATTGAAGAATGCAGGTGAACAGAGGGATCTGGGAACAACTGTGCACAGTTCCCTGAAAGTGGAATCTCATGTAGATAGGGTGGTAAAGAAAGCTTTTGGTGTGCTGGCCTTTATAAATCAGAGCATTGAGTATAGAAGTTGGGATGTAATGTTAAAATTGTACAAGGCATTGGTGAGGCCAATTCTGGAGTATGGTGTACAATTTTGGTCGCCTAGCTATAGGAAGGATGTCAACAAAATAGAAAGAGTACAGAGGAGATTTACTAGAATGTTGCGTGGGTTTTCAGCAACTAAGTTACAGAGAAGAGAACTGAGGAGGTTAGGGAGATTCAAACAAGAAACAGACTGGAGAAATTAAGGGACAGACGTAGAAGATAAGAGGGGAAACTTCTTTAAGATCAGAGAGTGAAAAGACTTAGAAACTCCAAGAGGTGGAAGAAAAGTTTAGGGTTTCAACAGAAAAAGAAATTGGCTAGTTTAAAAGACGGGAAATGGTGGCTATGGTCTGTGCGCAGGATATGGAATAGGAGATACGGTTGTTCGGCAGCGGAAGAGGGGCGCGAGGCATGTTCCGTGATGTAATTGTATAATGGTATTTAAAATGTTTCCAGAGTGCGCTGATCTGGAGTTACATGTGTCTTTTGACGAGCGCCAAGCATCTTACAGTTTCCTGGTTCTACTTTGCCAGCGGTCAGTGTCATCATCAAATAAGGAATATTTACTCAGGGGCCCAGATGCAGTCACGACAACTGCTATTCAAGGCGGTCAAATAATTGCTAAGTCCGGACATACGGTGCATAGGTGTCCACTGGGCCTCGGGATTCATACGTGCTGTAATTTGGTTTTTATGCAAGCTACCTCGTATACGGTCTTGAGGTAGGAGCAGCATCGGAATCCGGTTCATGGACTGTCGCGCTGAGTCTGCTGAGGTACAAAATTTTAGTTGTTCTTTTCCAACACAGTAAGCCAAACACCAGCAAAGCTTTTCCAGGTTATGGGGGCAAGATTTACTTTCTCTCACCTGCAGGGCAATTTTGGGTTACTCAAAAGGTCTATGCGTGTCCTGGAACGAGCTGCGCAGGTCTTTGTGAGACTTACTATCCCACCAGCGAAGAAAACAATTAAACAGGTGCAGGATGGATAGGTCTAGGAGGGATATTGGTCCACTTGATGTAATGTGCTGTTGGTCAGCAAGGCAAGTAACCGAATGGATGGTACACGGCGGACTCAATGACTCTCGTTTACCGACTCGGTATTTACGCGTTCCCACTTGTATTTCTTTGGTCAATTATGGCAGTGGAATCAGAAGATTGTCCGCTAGAGGCTCAGCTATTCTGTGGCATTGAAGAGAACTTCATGAAGCGGTGAGGATGCTGATAACGTTTTGCTGCATTCGTCAATATGCAGGGGATTCCTGGTGAAATCCGGACCAACACGAGGCATCCTCGTGATTAGCTGGCTTCAGGTAGTAGCCGTGCGGAGGATTTGGTATACCCGGGAGTTCTGAACTGTTCACCAGCCGGGATATTCCTTTTGGGGAAGCGGTTCCACGTGTGACACTGCCACATAATCTTAAACGGAGCTTAGGAGTGATTACAGAAGCGCACAGCAACACAGTTTTCATACGCAGGAGTGCAGGCTGGCAGGGAAATCGGGCCCATGAGGAGGTTGTTGACTAATGGAATATAGGGCAACATGTTTTCGCTGGAAAGGCTACGAGAAGATTACAGGATGTTGCATGACCCGAGGGCCTGAGCTGTAGGCGCGGAGCAGCCGGGATTTATTCGACGGATTCGAGGAGGAGAGAGCATGAGTAGGGTAAATGTCCAGTCCATTGCAGAGAGAACAGAGTACTGACACTCACAGGTCGTCCTAACTGTTTCATACGAGTGGATTTCGGGGAAGGGGCTGAATAATCCTACTGGTGGTTCAGAGGTGGCAGGACTCTTAACGGAGAACAATTGTCCGAAACAAAATGGTCCTAAATGGTGAAAATCCTTGCATTGCTATTATATTTGTTCATTTGGTGTGTTTGTGTCCCGTGGTGTGTATTTGTGCAAGTTTGTGGGTTTTGATCGTTGAGTTTTACGGCTTTTAGTGTGCTGTCATGCACGCTGTATTTGTTCTCGTTTGGGTACGTTTGTTCTATCTATTTGGTTTGTTAGTGTTTCATGGTTGTGTGATGTTGCGCTGGCTGGGTCATGATCTGAGGTTCCCGTTTCTGGTATTGACCAGTTTGTTTTGGTTTGATACGGTTGGTTGTAATTATATGTATTGTGCGGGCTTGTGTTTCCCTGTTGTTGTTGTTTGTTACCGGTGTGAAAGCAATCCCAGCCAGCTTTGCTGCTGTGCTGGGGGGCGTGGTCGGCTTCTGGTTGGCACTGACGTGTTTGTTGTTGTGTTGTTCCGTAGGTTTGTGACTCCTGTTGTTTTTTTTGGTTTGTGGTGTGTTGTGTTTTGTGTGTTAGTTTGTGAAGTGCGTTTACTAACGCTGTGTGTGGTTTTGTTGGATGTCTGTGATCTTCAAGACCGTTTCACGTTGTATTGTCTGATTCATTGGTGGTTTTTGTTGGCTGGATTCTGTCACTTATGTGTTGATTTTGTTGTTGGTTACTGACTGTTGTGTGTGTGTTGTCGGAACTAATCGTGTCCAATGTCAGATGAAACAAGTTACAGGGTTTGTAGCCTGAACTGTCACGTGCCCCGGTTCCCACGCCCCTTTAGACTCGATCCCCCCATCCCACACCGATTCCTTCCCTGACTCACATTTACAACTTCAATCAGACTTTCTTCACCCTCGGATTTTCCCGGCCTTGGTCCAACCATCTGTCTATTCAAAAATACACGGAATTGCCATGAGATTGTCTCACTATTTACTGCGGCAAGCACTTTGCCTGGCCCAGGGGTTAATCTATCCCAGTTAATCTTCAAATGATACAACATTTCGCGTAGTGAGTAGGCAATCCCCATAAAAGCGACCCTGCGCACCGTTTTCAGAAACCTTGCACAGTTGCACACAGTGCTGGAATACCACAGCTAGTCGAATTTGTGCAGCCTTCAGCTGTGAGTTTGTACATGGGATAAGGACCTTCGATAGTGTGACCCTACTGGATTTGACCATTACCTATTGCGAGCTTCTCCGACATGTGCTTAGATCCAGGCCAGCAGTTGTTTGGTTCCTTTGTGTCCGAAAAATTGTTTTTAGGCTCAATCTGTACAGCGGCCTCATTCTATACCTGAGAACACAGATTGGAAGTGAAGGCAGCTTGTCAGAGGAGGATGGTCGGACCACTAGAACTATCAGCAGCACGCCCTTGTGGTCGTGGCGAGGTTGAGCAGCCTGGATTTTATTCCACGGAGTGCAGGAGGATGAGAGCATTAGCGGTGGATTTCGGGGGAGTGAGGTGATGATTTTGTTGGGCCTGCTTCTGTGTTGCAAGACTCTATAACATGGAGAACAATTGTCCAAAAACAAAATTGTCCTAAAATGTTGAAAATACTTTCACATGCTATTATAAAGTTGTATTTGGTGTGACACATAATAGTGTCCAATTGGTCAGTGAAACAAGTAACAATTTTTGGTGTTGTACCTGAACTGTAATAATGACCCTTTCCCACTCCCCTTTAGCCTCCGATCCCCCCCACTCCCACACCCCTACATTCCTTCCTCTGGCTTCACAATTTACAACTTCAATCAGCCTGTCTTACACCCTCGGATTTAATCTCGGGCCTTTGTTCCAACCATCTGTCTATCAAAAAACCCCATTGCCTATGTCTACCTATTACCTGCCACACTTTGCCCGGCCCCTTCTCTCTCCCAGTTATCTTCCCCTCCCCCAACATTCGGTCAGAAGAAGGGTCCCACATACCAATGTACCTTCCTCCAGAAAATCAGACAAAGTGCTGGAATAACACAGCTGGTCAAGCAGCATCCCTGGAGAACATGGATAAGTGACGTTATGGGTCGGGACCCTACTTCGAGCAGAACATTACCTATCCATGTTCTCCGAAGATGCTGCTAGATCTCCTGAGTTACTCCAGCACTTTGTGTCCTTTTGTGTAGGCCAGCATCTGCAGCTCCTTATTTCTATAGTACCTGAGAGGTATCCACAGGCATTGGAGTGAAGGCAGCTTGTGTGAGAGAGATGGTCGGACCCAGTAGGTCACGCACGCCATTGTGGTCTTGCTTATATTCGTTCGTGTGTTCCACCCTCATTTTTTCTTTTGGCAGCAAGGCTTCGAAACACGGAGCATAGCCAGGAGGTGGAAGGAACTTAAACTCCCCGTGGCGACCGCCAAGCAAGAAACGAACTCTAGGGAGACACAAGTACGGCTTGTTTGGAAGAAATGGTTGATTAGAAAACCGGAGAGCAAACCAGCAAAATAACTACAACTACGACCCATAAATGAATTGGAGATTTGAGAACCGGAGGCCATAGGTTTAAAGCTGAGGAGGTAAAAAGTTAATAGGAACCTGAGGGGTAATTATTTCCCCACAAAGAGTGGTGGGTGCATTGAACAAGTTGCCAGAGGAGGTAGTTGAGGAAGGTACAATTGCAACGTTTAAGAAACATTTAGACAGTTACATGTATAGGATAGGTTTAGAGAGATATGGGCCAAACGCAGGCAGGTGGGGCTAGTGTAGATGGAACATGTTGGTCGGTGTGGGCAGGTGAGGCTGAAGGGTCTGTTTCCACACTATATGACTCTATAATCGCTTAAAGGGGAATTGGGCTGAAAACTGTGAGCGACACCACAGTGAAACTCCAATAATCCCGCAGCCTACTGTGTGAAAGGTTCAAAAAAGTGAAATGTTCTGTATTACGGGTCCACCACTGATTTTCTGGCAACTGGTCATCTAGCATCTCCTTTATCCAAACAAAATACAGAGAGTGCACTTGAAATTCCCCCCGGACGGCCCCCGAAAATGTCACTCCTAGGTTGTGTGAGACGGCCGATCTCAACCTCATCGGGACTTCTGTGATCAATTGGCAGGTCAAATTTGCTCCCTGTGGCCAGGGCTCTGGAACTCTGTACCAGCTGGAGCCGGCAGATCCGTTCTCATAGCCAACTTCCAAGGCTGACATTCGGGCCAGTATCTCGACACAGAGTTGAAACATGCCCTTTGGTGACCAACGATCACTTGTACATAAGTTCTAATATTTTACAGAAGCCAATTAACCTACAAACCCGCACTTCTTTAGAATGTGGGAGGAAACCTGAGCACCCGGAGAAAACCCACCCGGTCACAGGGAGAATATGCAAATTCCAAACAGACAGCACCCACAGTTAAGATCAAACCCGAGTCTCAGGCGCTGGAAGGCAACAACTCTCTGCTGCATCACCAAGCTCCAGAATATCCTGACTTTGTTCTTTCACAATACTAATCGTAATTTCATGTTCTAAATGTAGGAAATGCGTGTGAAAAATATTTCACTCTGTTATAAATGACAGTATTCGATATTTGTTTGGGAAATAAAACTCGCCTTTCTCCAATTTAAATAATACTGGCATTGCCAATATCGTCACAACGCAACTTCAACAGATTTTCTTGTGCACGGAAATCAAATTCATACTTTTTCACAGTGAATCTCTATGAATGCTGCGATTACTTCTACTCCTGGAACATCTATAGCTTTTATTTCATACATTTATTCAATTCAGACACAAGTCCTGGGATTTATTTTCATTCACATACGGATTGTGGGCATAAATTCCAGACTTTAAATGAAAAAATTAGCGTTGGTCATGGTGACCGTAAAAATGTTGGATGATCATAAACCTAATCTTTTTCACAATGTCTTTTGAAGGAGAAAAGTGCCTGGAACACTCTGCCAGGGGGTGGTGGAGGCAGATACAATAACATTATTTAAGAGGTTTTTGGAAAAGACATATGGATATGGATGCCAGGGGGATCATGGTGGGAGGAGGTTAGTTCAACTTGGCACATGTCCAGCACAGAAAGTTCACAGCTTAAGGAGGGAAAAATTTTAAAAACCGAGAAAAAGACTTTTTTCACACAGAGAGTGGTGAATCTCTGGAAATCTGCACAGAGGGTATTGATCCATGTTGGCTATAGAGGGAGGAGATGTGGCCCCTTGTGGCTAAGGGGATCAGGGGGTACAGGCAGGTACGGGATACTGAGTTGGATGATCAGCCATGATCATATTGAATGGCGGTGCAGGCTCGAAGGGCCGAATGGCCTACTCCTGACCTAATTTCTATGTTTCTATGTTTCTATGAAATTATAGGCTGAATGGCCCATTCCTGTGCTGTATTGTTCTAAAATGTACTGCCCTTACCCGAGCTGATCTCAAAGTGAAACCAGATCCACAGCAGTACATTTAACTGACCTCCAAATTCACCAACAATGCCTCCCTGAACAAGGGCACTGGGGGATGTGGAACAAATGAGGCATGGTGGTGCTGTGGTAGAGTTGCTGCCTGACAGTGCCCGAGACCCAGGTTCGATCCTGACTACAGGTTCTGTCTGCACAGAGTTTGTACGGTCTCCCTGTGACCGCATGGGTTTTTTCCGGATGCTCCAGTTTCTTCCCGCACTCCAAAGATGTACAGGTTTGAAGGTTAATTGGCTTCGGTAAAATTATAAATTGTCGGCATGGACTAGGTGGGCCAAAGGGCCTGCTGCTGCGATGTAATAAAGTAAAATATACATGAGGATAAGCAAAAGATGTTGAGGATCACTGACTTTACTCCTGTCGAGAAGCTGACCACAGGAAAGAAGAGCCCATCGGTGTTGAAATTTTCAAACATTCCCTGAACTGGTTGTCCATTAATGCGGAAGGAAATACTTGGAGCGCTTAAATCCAGGCAGCAGCTGACAACGTCATCATCCCTCAGCAAATGCTGGTTTGGTGAATTTACTGTCCGAGCAATGCAGCCTACAAAGAGAGAAACCGTCAGGTGAAGAAAATATCAGCGTCTATTTCCGAAAACCCCTCCCTGAATCAACAAAACCCCATCAATTAATGGTAGAGTTGCTGCCTAACAGCACCAGAGACCCGGGTTTGATCCTGACCACGGGTGCTGTCTGTATGGAGTTTGCACATTCTCCCTGTGACTGCGTGGGTTTTCTCTGGGTGCTCCGGTTTCCTCCCACACTCCAAAGACGTACATGTTTGTAGGTTCAACTTATAAATTGTAAATTGTACCTAGTGTATAGGATAGTGCTAGTGTATGGGCTGATCACTGGTCGGCATCGACTCGGTGGGCCAAAGGGCCTGGTTTGGCACTGTATCTCCAAAGCCGAAGGTAAAGTAAAGGCGACTCTCGGTGTGGTGGAACCAGAAATGGATCTTCAATTAATCATTACAATTGCTCCACGCTTTTGTCTGGTCATTGTAGCCGGGGGCTTCAAGCCAACCTCAGGGGAGTTCAACCAAATGAATCCTGTACCTGCACACAGTGGACGGCTTGATGGTAATCCTATATTGTCTTTCTGCTGACAGGACAGCACGCCATAAAAAGCTTTTCACTGTACATTGGTGCACTTGCCAATGAAACAAACTAAACAAAAGCCATATAAAATAGCACTCTGAGACCGATGAAGCGTCTAGACCCAAAACGTCACTTTTTCCTTTTCTCCAGAGATGCTGCCTGACTCGCTGAGTTACTCCAGCATTTGGTGTCTATCTGAACTAAACTCTGCCTTTCCCCAGACACTACCTGACCTGCTGGGAGATTTCAGCATTTTCTGGTATTATTTCTGATTTGCAATATCTGCAATCTTTTGTTTTCATTGCAAACCATCACCTGGTGATTCCTCTCCTCTGTGGACTTTGTGGCATGCAGATTCTCTGCTGAAAATGGTTAACCAAAAACAATGGATGTGAGATCGACACAAAATGCTGGAGTAATTCAGCGGGACAGGCAGCATCTTTGGACAGAAGGAATGGGTGACGTCTGACAGTGTGAAGAATGGTCTCGACCCGAAACGTCACCAATTCCTTCTATCCAGAGATGCTGTCTGTCCACTGAGTTACTCCAGCATTTTGTGTCGATCTCACATCCATGGTTTTTGGTTAACCATTTTAATGCAGATTTTCTCGCAGCATCTACAGTTCCTTCCTGGTTCCACCATGGTTGTGAGGTGCTTTCAATTGTCAGGCACACTAATTTCTTTAAGACAATTCCACAGATAATCTCAATTTAGATAGGTGATTTTACATGTAATACAGTGTTAACAATTACCATGTAAAATTATTTTATTTATTCAATGAACCTTCACGACCTAAAGTATGAGAAAAGGGAATATACAACAACGGTGGGCAGATTTCTATTTAGCTCTTTTCTAAACTTAACTGCATTACATCTTAAAACAGAAAAACACTGCATACAATTCTGCATTCATACTCTAATCATTATAACATAATGATAACAAATGAAATTATGCATAATGACTGGCAGGCAACGAACTATTGATCTATTTCTATTCGGGTTTTCTTATTGAGAGACCTTCATTATGGAACAGAGCCAGAGTTATACAGCACATGTTGGTGATGCTGGTTTAAATCGAAGATAGATACAAAATGCTGGAGTAACTCAGCGGGTGAGGCAGCATCTCTGGAGAGAAGGCATGGGCGACATTTTGGGTCGAGACCCTTCTACAGACTGATGTCTGGGGAGGGGGTGGGACAAAGATAGAATGTAGTCGGAGACAGTAAGACTAGTGGGAGAACTGGGAAAGGGAAGGGGATGGAGAGAGAAAGCAGGGGCTATCTGGTTAGAGAGGTCAATGTTCATACAGCTGGGGTGTGAACTACCCAAGCGAAATATGAGGTGCTGTTCCTCAGATTTGTGCTGGGCCTCACTCTGACAATGGAGGAGGCCCAGGACAGAATGGTCAGATTGGGAATGGGAGGGGTAGTTGAAGTGCTGAACCACTGGGAGATCGGGTAAGTTAAGACGGGCTAATAGGTTAAGATGCAGTAGGACCTCCTTGCTCCTAAACTCAAATCCTCTTGCAATGAAGGCCAACATGCCATTAGCTTTCTTCACTGCCTGTTGTACCTGCATGCTTACTTTCAGTGACTGATGTACAAGCACACACAGGTCTCGTTGCACCTTTCCCTTTTCCTAATCTGACAACATTCAGATAATAATCTGCTTTCCTGTTTTTGCCACCAAAATGGATAACCTCACATTTATCTATATTATATTCATTTGCCATGCTTCTGCCCACTCACCCAACCTGTCCAAGTCACCATCCAACTACCCCCTGCATGACAAAATTTCACCCCCAAGATCCCTCTTACAGTTTTAGAGTATTCTAAAAATACTGTAAATGTTCACTTTATCCATGCTCCTTATGATTTTGGGTATTTCCAGAAGATCACTCCTCAACCTCCTACATTCCCAAGAAAACAAACTTCCAGTCCATCGGACCTCACTCTATAACTCAGTCCAGCAAGTCTATGTAATATCCTGGTGAATTTTTGCTGCATCCTTTACAACTTAATAACATCCTTCCTATAGCTGGGCAACCAGATCTGCATGCAGTACTCCTTATGTGGTTTCACCAATGACTAGTACAGCTGCATCATGCCGCACCAGTTTTTGTCCTCAATACTCTTCCCGAAGAAGGCACGCGTATCAAATGCCTTCTTCAACACCCTGCCCACCTGAATCACCACTTTCAGGGAACAGTGCACCTGTACTCCCAGATCACTCTGTTCTGCAGCACTCTCCAGAGCTCTATCCTTTACTGGGCTTTACAAGTCCTGCCTTGGTTTGACAGACCAAAATGCAACACCTCATATGTATGACAAGGGCCAGATGTTTTTAGTTTACCATATTTTTAAACAGAGGGTGGTGGGTATACGGAATAGGCTGCGAGAAAAGGTAGTTAAGGAAGGTACTATTGTTACATTTAAGAGTCCTTTGGACAGGTAAATGGGTCGGATAGGTTTAGAGGGATATGGGCCAAGCGCGGATGGGTGGGACTAGCATAGATGGGGCATGTTGGTCGGCATGAGCAAGTTGGTCCGGACGACCTATTTCCACGCTGTCTAACTCTATGACACTAATATGGTATTCAAGAGAGTTAGATCTAGCTCTCGGGGCTAATGGAATCAAGCGATATGGCAGCAAGGCAGGGACGGGGTACTGATTGTTGATGATCAGCCATGATCATTTTGAATGGCAGTGCTGGCTTGAAGGGCCGAATGCCCTACTCCTGCACCTATTTTCTATGTTTCTGTAATATAATTTGGAGTTCATTCATTTTTTTTGTTAGAATGTGCTCCCGAGGAGCAGAATTCAAGATTGCATTTGTAATTGGGTTATTTACAATATTCTTACCACTAATTAAAAAGGACCACTCACCTGACCATAAGTGCAGTCCGTCAAATCCGTAGGAGTAGAGGTCATCTCCTACACCATTTCCACCCCATCCTTCACCTCCTCCAGGGCAGGGTGAATAGCCGTCCGTGGAAGCCCAGCCAACCCGAAGGTGTGTAGCTTCCGTTGTTACAAAGGGGTCAACGTGGTCCACTATAAGCTCGAAGTACCACTTCTTGTACTGGGCAGCACCGTCGCTGATTCCAAGGAAGATATTGGGCCTCATGCTGAAAGTAGCAAAGAGAAATTGGGATCCTTCATTCGGGAAACCTTTGCTGCATGTTTCAAGTTCTAAATACATTCCAGCACACAATCCTTTGTCTGTTAAGGAAATAGCAGCTCCACAGACCTGTCGTGCTGGAATCTTAGATGGTACTCAATTGCACAAGAGTCACCAACGCACCTGTCAGACATGTTGAAGATAGACACGAGATGCTGGAATAGCTCAGTGGGTCAGGCAGCATCTCTGGAGAAACGAATAGGCGACGTTTTGGGTTGGAACCCTTCTTCAGCCAACTCAAAATGTCACCCATTCTTTTTCTCCAGCGATGCTGTATGACCCGCTGAGTTACTCCAGCATTTTATGTCTATCCTCAGTATAAATAGTAGAATTAAACGAGAAATTACCAGTTTGAAGTTTGATCGTTATTTTATGAGGAGTAACGTTGAGGGAATACGTGAAGAACCCCGCCAGGACGCATGCGTATCATTCTTCAAAGCAGCGGTGTGAAATCACAGATAACTGTAATGACTAAACATAGTAAGATTAGAGAAGAGATACCAGTTGAGTATATGATCAAGGGTGGGAGCGGAGGGCACGTATTCCCTCAACGTTACTCCTCATAAAATAACGATCAAACTTCAAACTGGTAAGTTCTCGTTTAATCTTACTATTTTACTTCGGAGTCACGTGAGTGACTACGTTAAGATTTTAAAGCTCTGTGATTTCATGCCATGGAAACGAGTTCATGCATCACATCTGCCTTGATCACGGGGAGAACAGTGTTAACATCGTTAGACATCAATAGGATATTGAAAAAAACAACGATAAATTTATTAACACCAAATTATAGCCCCTATTTATGGGGTAAAATTATATTCCAGAACTTAAAATAGTTTCTGCAAATGTTCCAGGTTCAATGACTGGTTTGTTATAAAATCGTTGGAAAGTTTTCTCCGTTGACCATCCTGCTGTCTTGAGGATTTGGTCCATAGCAACATCCAACTTCATAGCTGCCGATGTAGCTGAAGGCCTGGTGGAGTGAGATTTAAAAATGCTAGTGTCTACTCCAGCCTTTATTAGGACCTGTTTTAGCCATCTCGAGATGGTCTAGACTGTCACTTTTTTGTGTGGTAGTTTGTAGCTGATTAAAAGTGACATTTCTTTGCCTCTGATGATCTTAGTATACTCCATATATAATAGTAAGTGTGTTACAATACAGTGACGATCATCTGTCGGGTAGGCCCTGAATTATGTTTTTAGGCCTGCGGACCCCTGTCTGTTCTGTTTGACTAATTTATTGATGTGAAAAGTTAAATTTCCAGATGAAATAGTCATGTTGTCCAGCCTTAGTTTCTGTAGCGACTGGACCCTTTGTGCCATGACCAAGGCCAACAGCATGACTGTTTTCATAGTCAGTTTCTGTAGGGACAGAGCTGTTGCTGGAGACCGGTTTCTTAACATGGTCAGTACAATGCTCACATCCCATATTTGGGAGTACAGGTGCACAACCTTTTATCCGAAAGCCTTGGGACCAGACACTTGTCGGATTTCGGACATTTTCGGATTTCAGAATGGAAGATTTTTAGCGTAGATTAGGTAGGTAGCGCGGGCGGCTTGAAAAGTCTGGAGCAGCTGCCTCCTCCCCGGAGACCGGGAGAATCATTGCATAAATGTTAGTCAGTTAGTTTGGAGGGATTTTATGTGGTGGTGTAGGGGTGAAGGGGGAAACTTTAATTCTTAGTCCCCTACCTACCTGGTCGGCGACTCCCAACCTCGCGGAGCTGGGGGCTCCGTCCGGCCGCGGGCGGCGCCGGTTGTAGCTCCGACCCCGGCAACTCTACCCCTGGCTGCGAGGCGCTCCAAATCCAGCGCGGCCCGCGGCCGGACGTCCCAGCTCCGAGAATGTCGGGAGTCGGCGGCGTCGCGAGCAATGCCTTACCGGGTCGCCGTGCGGCAAGCTCCGGAGCGCTGTGGCCGCCTTCTTCCAACATTCGCGGAGCGTCGCTGGATTTGGAGCCGCGGAGCTGGGGGCTCCGTCCGGCCGCGGGCGGCGCCGGTTGGAGCTCCGACCCCGGCAACTCTACCCCTGGCTGCGCGGCTCCAAATCCAGCGACGCTCCGCGATGTTGTGTGTCGGCGGCCACAGCGCTCCGGAGCTTGCCGCACGGCGACCCGGTAAGGCATTGCTCGCGACGCTGCCGACTCCCGACATTCTCGGAGCTGGGACGTCCGGCCGCGGGCCGCGCTGGATTTGGAGCGCCTCGCAGCCAGGGGTAGAGTTGCCGGGGTCGGAGCTACAACCAGCGCCGCCCGCGGCCAGACCGGCCACAGCGCTGCGGAGCTTACTGCACAGCGACCCGGTAAGGCATTGACCGCTCCCCGCCTCTCCGACCAGGTAGGGGACTAAGAATTAAAGTTTACCCCCCTTCACCCCCCTTCACATAAAAGCCCTCCAAACTAACTGACTAACATTTAAGCAATGATTTACAGATGTTTAAGCGTCTCCCGGTCTCCAGGGAGGAGGCAGCCGCTACAGTAGTACAGACCTGGGTTGACCGTGGGTCATTTTGGGTCATGTTTGGCGCCAAACGCGAGCTTTGGTGCGCAGACGACATCTGGAAAAAATGGCCGGTTTTCGGAGCTTTTCGGTTTCTGGAACACCGGATAAAAGGTTGTGCACCTGTACCTGGTTCTTGGGGGATTAACATTAAAAATGCCCCTCATGAGTTTGGTTACCAGGGGATGTGTCCCAACAGAATGCCGCTCTGTTCCTTGCCACAGGTATGTTGACAGAGCACTTCTGGCGCAGTTGATGGCACTATAACTGAGCCCCTCATCATAATGGAGGCTTGCCAGGAATTCCAGAACAGACGGGATGTTCACAGATCTGTGGGTGATGTTATTGTTGTGCCAGTACATTTCCCATTTTTTGTGTACACCAAGTACTGTTTTTTGTTGGACTGTCTGTGGGCCGCTGAAATAATATCCACTGTTCGGTCCATCAGTCCAAGGTGTAGTAGAGGTGCTTTCAAACTCTACAAATTAATAGGTTTATATATATGACATGGGCAACTTTCCCTTGTTGCGGGATGAACCAGTAAATTAGGTCTATGATGGATGGTGATGCATGGTTCTAATACCATGTTGAGTATCACCGGGAACCATGGTTGAGTAGGCCAATCGGGTACTATCAAAATACCAGACGCAGAGTCTTGCTGTATTTTCATTAATACCCGACTGATGAGGCAGAAAGGAGGGAATGCATAAATAAACAATTTCCCTCAATGCAGCAAAAATGCATCTGTTGCCGCTGCCCCAGGGTCTGGTTCCCATGAAACATAATTCGATAACTGGTGATTGAGCCTGGATGCGAATAGGTCGATATTTGGTGTTCCATACCATGCTATAATTTCAGCAAATACATTTTTATCCAACATCCATTCAGTGTTTTCATTGAATTTGCATGACCTGTTGTCTGCCACTAAATTTAGTTTACCTGGTAAGTTGGTAGCTGATATCTAAATCTCTCTCTGGATACACTATTGCCAAATTGTGTTGGCCAGATTGTCACATGATGTCGATTTGTTTCCACCCATGTGGTTGATATATGCTACCACAGTGGTGTTGTCAATTTGTAGTCTAACATGCTGGTGATATAATCCAGAACAATATGACTTAAGGCCATGGAATGCACTTGACATTTCCAGGTAGTTTATGCCCAGAGTTTGTAATAATGATGCCTCCTGTGCATTCCATCTCCCCCACAGCTGGAGATGGAATTGGTAGCACCCCAACCAAGTGCACTGGCATCAGTTTGTAGTACCATAGACAGGTTGCTGATAATGATTGGATTGGAACAATGCCTAATGTTATCTTTCCACCATTTTAGTTCCATTATGGCTTATGTTGGTAGCTTCATTGGTCTGTCAAAATGACCACCATAAATTTTTGAGTGCTCATATTTTAGCCCTCTGTAAATTTCGATAATGTAAAGGTCCGAATTATGTGGCTGGAAACACAGCCACTATTTTGCCAATTATTCTTGCTACCAGTCTGATGGATGGTTTAGTGATGTCAATGATTTTGCTGCAAGCCTCTATTAAGGCTGTAACCATTTCTTTCCGCAAAGTCACTGACATGTGAACTGAGTTAATGAGAACCCCAGATAATCTATTGTGTTAAATAACATCTGTGGTCACCTCTTATGGGTATTGTATAGTAAGGATCTTTTAAATCGATGCTTGCCATGTAGTAACCTTTGGAAATCAATTGCTTAGCAGTAACAAAGGTTTCCATCTTGAAATGAATATATTTGTACGAAAGTAATCAAATTAGTCAAATCTATGATGATGCGGCAACCACCATCTTTCTTGTTTATGATAAAGATTTTGGACAAGAATTCCTGTGATTCGTGTTGGGTTTTCTCAATTACTCCTTTTTTATAAAGCCGCTGTAATTCAGCATGCGCTTTTGATTTTTCTTTGCCTGTAAGCACGAACATTCGGTTCGGTACATGCTGAACTGGAGGGTTATGTTTTTGTTTAAATTCTATGGTATAACCCTATACTGCTTAAAATATAAGTGTCGGTAGTTAGCTTATTCCAATCATCCAGATAGAATTGTAATCTCCCACCAACCTCCATGCTCCCTTTAATTCGTAAGGAACGAGACCCACCTACCTCCATGGTTACTAGCGGTAGGTTTGTTACTTTTTCGACATCCTCTGTGGACGTTGAGGCGCCGGTGTCTGGATTTGTAGTTGGGTCGGTGTTGAGGGTCAGCGCATTTCCCAGGAAGGCCGGTCTGGGCCATGGCCTAAAAAAGACCGATGTTGAGTGTTCCTGGCCTTCGAGCTTTCACAAGTTTGTCTTTGCCAACTGGTGGTGCGTAGGGGTGCTGTTTCTGGCCGAAGTAGTTTTTAGACGTTGCTTTAATGAGCCTCAGGGTTTTAGCCTCTTCGTCAAGTTTTTTTACTTGTTTGGATAAGTCACCTCCAAATAGTAATATTGGTGGTTTGCACAGGCCTGCAAATCTGGGGTCTAAAGCCGGTTGGATGGCACTCTTCTCAATACTATTTAACTCGTATTGGGAGTTGCAATATAAAGCCAGTGCATCCTGGTGATCTTGTGTCATGTCTTTTTCGTTTATTGTGCGGGCGAAAGCCGTAATTCCCGCTGTTAGGACTTTCAGAACTTTCTGTAGTTTCAAGTCCCTGGCTCTGATTGAGGCTCCGACATGTTTCCAAATATAGTTGATGACACTGGGAAAATTCAGTGATTTGCAGTTCCCTGGTGGTAAGTGTCTAATAATGCCTGTCCTTATAGCTGGTTGAATGACATGTAGTCGATACTTGCAGCTATTTTAGGCTCCAGGTTTTGGCCAGTTTGGTCGGGTTGAATGAACTGGGACACCATATCCAATAGGTTTTCTTGCACCCCATGCACACTAGGGGTATGTTCTGCACACCCCTCTTCAGGGTCAGCCCAGAATTGACACCCCGTACTCCCCTCTGATGAGGGAGAAACACTGTGCAGCCCTACAAGAGGTACTGCTGTAGGACTTACTAGCTGCCCACTGTGACTAGTCTCCATCTCCTGCCATTTTGGAGTATTTGCTCCAACAGCCGCTCCAACCGGCTCCAATGCTCACGGGCACTTGCCGCTCCCCAATGCTCAGGGGCACTGGCCACTCACGGCTGCTCCTGCTCCTCAAGCCGCTCCAACCGGCTCCAATGCTCACGGGCAGTGGCCGCTCGCGGCTGCTCCTAAAGCCGCTCCAACCGGCCCCAATGCTCAGGGGCACTGGCCGCTCGCGGCTATTCAAAGTCGGACTCATCGGAGTCAATGACTCTGTTAGTTTCTTGCTTCGCTTTACCGCCCGGCCGTGGCCGGTGCGGGAGCGAAGTCGGGCACAGCTGTTCCCATTATGGGAGATTGGCATGCCGTTGGCTGCTGCTGCTGGCTGCCCGCAACTCCGCGGTTCTCCCCTGCCAGCTTTTTCGCAGCCTTCTTGTTGCTCGTGGATCTGTCCATGCCTCCACCTGTGAAGTAAGTGGAAAGAATGCAGAGTCTCCTTACCTGCTATTCCCGGCTTTCAAATTTTGCCGCTAAGGGGAACAACCCCTGCTGTGACTCGTTGCAATGCGTGTAGCGATATGACACGCATGCGTCCTGGCGGGGTTCTTCACGTAGTCACTCACGTGACTCCGAAGTAAAATCAGCACCTGCAGTTCCTTCCTACATATTTTGACAGATATGTTGGTCTAAATAAGGTTGGTACAAAACCTTTCCACCTATTTGTAGAAAGAAGAAGATGCTGGTTAGTACACAAAAGGGCACAAAGTGTTGGAGTAACTCTGCGGGTCAGGCAGCATCTCTGGAGAATATAGATAGATGACATTTCGGGTCGAGACCCTACTTCGGACTCAGCATGAGACTGCAGAAGAGTCTCAACCCGAAATATCACCTATCCATGGTCTCCAGAGATGCTACCTGACCCGAGTTATTCCAGCATTTTGTGCCTATCATCTGTACTGTTCTCTGCTCTAATAGTACTGAAAACACAACTCCCACTTGGTTTATGTAGCGAACAGATTACATCATTAGTATTTACCCATTATGCTAATAGAAAACTGAACACCTCAAGTGAACAGACATGTCCTCATAAATAAAATAACACTGATGCTGGAAAGTTTTCCATAACTTATTCTTCAGAACAAAAGTTTAGAAAAGAAATACCAATTAACTTTTTTGCAAGAGATGCTGCTGAGTAATTTACTACTTTTCATATAATTTTACTCGACAACTTGGCTTTGGCTTGGTATAAGTCTAGATTGTCCCTAGTGTGTGTAGGACAGTGTTAATGTGCGGAGGATCGCTGGTCGGTGCGGACATGGTGAGCCATAGGGCCTGTTTCCAAGCTGTATCTCGAAACTAAACTAAACGTTATTCCTTGTTGCCTCAAGTGGCATTGTCTCACTGGTGGACCACTGAAGTGGCTGTGTGTGACAGCAGCTCCATTCTGTCCAGTCCATACATAATCCATAGAAACATAGAACATAGAAACATAAAAACATTGCTGCAGGAGTAGGCCCATCGCAGAGCTGGCGGCCTCCAACTGCGACCGACCTCGAGGCTGCGGAGGCAGAGCCAGGACTTACCAACGCGAGGCTGGCCGACTTCGGGGCTGTGGTTGCAGGGCAACACAACTTCTGACCCGACTTTGGAGGCTCGACCGCAGGCCCAGTGGACGACATCATCGGGACCTCACAGGTCACAGGTGGTGACCTGTTTTCCGGAGCTCCAGCAACTACAGCTGCGTCCCCTGGATTGGAGGGCGGCAGCTTCGACCGCCCCGGGCCGCGGAGTTTGAACCGGCCCATTTGCGGAGTACGGATTCAGCCGCGGGACTTACTCACCATCACCCGGCGGGGTCACAACATTGAAGGCCTGGTTTGCCTCAGCGCAGAGGGAGAGCAAGGAGGGAAGAGACAATGACTTTGGGACCTTAAACTGTGTTGAGTGTTTGTTATTTATTCTATGTTATGACTGCATGCTAAACCATTTTGTTGCACTGAAAAGTGCAATGATAATAAATTTAATCCAATCCAATCCAATTTGGCCTTTCGAGCCAGTACCACCATTCAATATGATCATGGCTGATCATCTAAAATCAGTACCCAATTCCTGCTTTTTCCCCATGTCCCTTGATTCCTTTAGCCCCAAGAGTTAAATCTAACTCTTGCAAACATCCAGTGAATTGGCCTCCACTGCCTTCTGCGGCAGAGAATGCCACAGATTCACAACTCTCTGGGTGAAGAAGTTTTTTTCTCATCTCAGTCCTAAAAGGCCTACCCCTTATTCTTAAACTGTGACCCCCTAGTTCTGGACTCCCCCAACATCAGGAACATTTTTTCCTGCATCTAGCCTGTCCAATCCTTTAAGATTTGTTTATGTTTCTATAAGATCCCTTCTCATCCTAAATTTCAGTGAATACAACCCCATTCGACTCATTCTTTCATCATATGTCAGTCCCGCTATCCCAGGAATTAACCTGGTGAACCTACGCTGCATTCCCTCAATAGCAATAATGTCCTTCCTCAAATTAGAATACCAAAATTGCACATAATACTCCAGGTGTGGTCTCACCAGGACCCTGTACAAATGCAGTAGGGCCTCCTTACTCCTAAACTCAAATCGTCTCAGCAATGAAGGCCAACATACCACTAGCTTTCTTCACTGCCTGCTTTACCTGCATGCTTACTTTCAGTGACTAATGTACAAACACACCCACCTCTCGTTGCACCTCCCCTTTTCCTTGTCTGACACCATTCACATAATAATCTGCCTTCCTGTTCTTGCCAACAAAGTGGATAACCTCACATTTATCCACATTATACTGCATCTGCCATGCATCTGCCCACTCACCCAACCTATCCACATCACCCTGCAGCCTCATAGCATCCTCATCGCAGCTCACACTGCCACCCAGCTTTGTGTCATCCACAATCTTGGGAGATTTCAATCAATTTCCCTCGTCTAAATCATTTATATATATTGTAATTAACTGGGGTCCCAGCACCGAGCCTTGCGGCACCCCACTAGTCACTGCCTGCCATTCTGAAAAGGATCTGTTACATCCTCAAAATATTCCAGAAGATTAGTCAAACATGATTTCCCCTTCATAAATCCATGCTGACTTTGACCGATCCTATCACTGCTTTCCAAATGCGCTGCTATAACATCTTTAACAATCGACTCATGTAACCTCCCCAATACCGATGTAAGGCTAATTGGTCCTTAATTCCCCGTTTTCTCTCTCCCTCCTTTTTTTAAAAGTGGGGTTACATTGGCTACCCTCCAATCCACAGAAACTGATCCAGAGTCGAGAGAACATTGGAAAATGATCACCAATGCATCAGCGATTTCTTGGGCCATCGCCCTGAGTACTCTGGGATGCAGACCATCAGGCCCTGGGGATTTATCTGCCTCCAGTCCCAACAAGTTTACCGAACACCACTTCCTGACATGCAGAGAAAATACAAGTTACAACAGAAGATGAACAAAAGAAGCATGAGACTAATGTTTAGTCATCATTTAGATCTCATCTAAAATTGTTTATCGTTCACATGAGAATCAACAAAGAATAGTTGTGGGTTAATAAAAGTGTAGGAAGAAATTAGTATATCAGTCGATTGCTTTACTGCATTCTTGACATTTAAAAATACATTATGTATCAGCAAGTAAGTGGGTAGCATTACCTGCTGACATGGTTGATGAGCTGTGTTTGCAACAGTAGGTCTCTTCCTGGTAGTAAGTTGTCACAAATTAAATGCTGGTTAGATCGTACGGCAACTCCATGGCAGACACACAGAGAGCACAACACATCCAAAACCTTGGGTAACAAGAAAATTAATTGTATGTGTAGGAAGGAACTGCAGATGCTGGTTTACACCGAAGATAGACACAAAATGCTGGAGTAGCTCAGTGGGATAGGAAACATCTCAGGAGAGAAGGATTCGGTGACGTTTCGGTTCGAATTGTGTCGCTTCTGATTTTTTCCATCACATCGGTTACCACAAGATGTAATGTGCAGGGTAGAACTGTAGATGCTGGTTTATACCAAACATAGACAATCTGCCATAACATTTCACTGATCCAACAGTACACTGAGAGTCATAGTCATACAACATGAAAACAGATCCTTCTTCCCCAAGATACCCCCCTACATCTACATTAGTCAAACCTTTCTGCGTTTGGTCCTTATTCCTCTACGCACCCGCTACCGATTGTGCAAGATTGACGTGAGGTGGAGATCAGATGCTACACCTTAGATCTCCTGCTCTGCTGCTACAGCCAGCATTGAGCCAGGTGAGTTGAGGGCTGATGTATTAGAGAGGGAGCCCCAATGTACTCCAGAGACATTTAAAACCACCTCAGGTATTCTAGGGGACAGGCCCCAACTGTATGCAATCTGAAGTCCATTTAAGCTGCTCATGAGACATCTCTCAACGGCGGCAGGCGCGGGCACACCGCGACGCCCTGTGTCTCCCTTTCAAGGGAGATGCTAAAAATGCATTTCGTTGTCTCTGTACTGTACAATGACAATTAAATTGAATCATTTCATTTCATTTTTTTTTTCAAGTGTGGAGGGGAAACTTGTTCATCCGCAGATGCTCCAGCCAGACTTGCAAGGATCTCACTGAAAAATACCAGATGATGAAAGGTCTGGGTAGAGAAGACATGGAAAGGATGTTTCCACCAGTGGGAGAGACTAGAACCAAAGGTACAGCCTCTGAATAAAAGGATGTATCTTTATAATGAAGAATTCCTTTACCCAGAAGGTGGTGAATCAATGTTATTCATTGCCACAGACGGCCGTGGAGGATGTAATTTGGGTATGTTTAAAGCGGGGATGGATAGGATCATGAGTAGAAAGGGTGTCAATGATTTCAGGGAGAAGGCAGGAGAATGGGGATGAGGGGGAAAGATAGATCAGCCACGAGTGAACAACGGTGTAGACTCCATGGGCCAGATGGCCTAATCCTGCTCCTATGTCTTATGGTTAAAAATTTGGGGAATAATCTTTGTCCAGCAGAATCTACTGATGAAATAGTTCCAGAATATCATAATTTAAAACAAAGTTAGAGGTTTCCTTAAGGATAAGGCATGACAGAACGACTTCATAACTTGTTACACTCATGAAACATAATTTTCAGCACGAGATTGGAGAGTTTATTCAATTCATGTCAATGCACAATTTGGAAATGAAAAGTACTCAACTTTATAAATTTGTTCAAAACCTATATGGTTCCAGCACCGAGCCTTGCGGTACCCCACTAGTCACTGCCTGCCATCAGTCTATCCAACACCATTTCCTGCCTAATGTGGATTTCCTTCAGTTCCTCTGCCACCCCAGATCCTCTGGCCACTACTATATCAGGAAGATTGTTTGTGACCTCCTTCGTGAAGACAGATCCAAAGTACCTGTTCAACTCATCTGCCATTTCCTTGTTCCCCATAATAAATTCACCTTTTACGGTCTTCAAGTAGAATAGGGTGATCATTGGTCAGCACGGACTCAGTGAACCAATGGGCCTGTTGCCACACTTTATCTCCAAATTAAACTAAACCAAAACGCTTGTAGAGACAAAGATAGGAAAGGGTGAGAGGACATAGGACAAACGCGGGCAGATGGGACTAGTGTAGATGGGGCATCTTGGTGGGCATGGACAAGTTGGGCTGAAGAACCTGTTTCCCTGCTCTATCACTCTGCAACCTCTCTTCAAAAATGGAGGACGGACAAGAAAATGGAACAGGGTAGCAAGAGATGAAAATGGATTAACGTGGGCTATACTTGGAGGTATCCAGATGACCAGTACAACACAACCCTCCCATTACGGCTAAAAGGTTTTGGCTTTGAAATGGAAACAAACATAAAGTAATATTAAAATCTTCAATAATCTGATTTTTTAAAACAAACATAAATACTGAATCCAAGAAAATCCATCTAATTCTCTGACATCTATAATCAATTACAATTTATTTTTTATTAAAGAAAAAGGTAAAGAGTAAAATACATTATCTAGAATTAAAACACGTAGAAATTGCAAAATACTAAGAGGTTTATTGCTCTGCTTACTATTCATTGTAAAATTCAAATGTACAAATAAACGTGAACATTTCTTTATAAACATATTAACACCTTCGAACCTTACCATAATAAATTTAGCAATACAGAATGCCTTATCAGGAAGTAAAATATTGATGAACAATACCTTATGATTTCTTCCATGTTTATCTAGCAAGGAAATAATGGATTTTATATGCCCTTCCTTGATAATGTTCAGAGCTTCCGGGCTTTCCACAAGAACACAGTGCAAAACTTCAAGAATTCCTATTTGGTAAAAAATGTAAGTTAATTAGCTCAATGAATTTGTTCAACTTTCTTCTGCAGTTGTATATGGCTCTGGTGAGACCACATCTGGAGTATTGCGTACAGTTTTGGTCTCCTAATTTGAGGATGGACATCCTTGTGATTGAGGCAGTGCAGCGTAGATTCACGAGATTGATCCCTGGGATGGCGGGACTGTCATATGAGGAAAGATTGAAAAGACTAGGCTTGTATTCACTGGAGTTTAGAAGGATGAGGGGCAATCTTATAGAAACATATAAAATTATAAAAGGACTACACAAGCTAGATGCAGGAAAAATGTTCCCAATGTTGGGTGAGTCCAGAACCAGGGACCGCAGTCTTAGAATAAAGGGGAGGTCATTTAAGACTGAGGTGAGAAAATATTTTTCACCCAGAGAGTTGTGAATTTATGGAATTCCCTGCCACAGAGCACAGTGGAGGCTAAGTCACTGGATGGATTTAAGAGAGAGTTAGATAGAGCTCTAGGGGCTAGTGGAGTCAAGGGATATGGGGAGAAGGCAGGCACGGGTTATTGATAGGGGTCGATCAGCCATGATCACAATGAATGGTGGTGCTGGCTCGAAGGGCCGAATGGCCTCCTCCTGCACCTATTTTCTATGTTTCTATGAATGCATTAAGTGAATTTTAATTTCACTATTATCAGGGAAGATTTTTTGCTGTGTGCATCATCACTTCTAAGCAGGACACAAAGTGCTGGAGTAACTCGGGGGGGTCAGGCATCATCTCTGGAGAATATGGATGGGTGACATTTTGGGTTGGGACCCTTCTTTGGTCTGAAAAAAGGTCCCAACCCGAAACATCACCGCTCCATGTTCTCCAGAGCTGGTGCCTGACCTGACCTATTCCAGCACTTTGTGTCCTTTTTTTTGTAAAGCCAGCATTTGCTATCCCTTGTTTCTAACACATCTAGACATCCCATTCATTCCTGCCTGGAGTACGAGCAGTCTGTTTGTCCTGAGCAAAACACAAAACACTGGAGGAACTCAGTGGTTCCGGCAGCATCTGTAGATAGTGGCGTTTTGGGTCAGGTCTTCTTCACACTGTTTGTAGTTGGGGTGGAGAACGCAGGAAAGATAGTAGGGGGGATGGCTCAAACCCTGGCAGGTGATCCAGGGTGATCCAGGACACCAGGGTGTCAAGGGTTATGGGGAGAAGGCAAGAAGATGGGATTAGGTGGCAGAGATCAGCCATGATTGAATGGTGGAGTAGACTCGATGGGCCGAATGGCCTAAAGCTACTCCTACAACGTGAAGTGATAGGTAGATACTGGTGAGGGGGGGTGGGCGGGGGGGGGGGGGGGGGGGGGGTCATTGGCAGATGGGTGGAGTGAGTGATGAAGGAGCCAAAAGGGTCTGAGATGAGGTGTGAAATGTAAAGGAGGGATAGAGGTGGAAGGAGATGGGGGAGAGGGGAAGGATCAAAGGAAATACTGGCATAGGGATGGGACATGGACATACAAAGGAGGGGAAAGGAGCAGAGGAACATAGTTGGGATAGTAGAAGAAAGGTTTGCCCACTGGGAAGAGGGGTCAAGGGGGGGGGGGGAGTGGGTGGATGGACGCTGCGCAGGGAAGACAGAGGGAGGAGGGATATTATTTGAAATTGGAGAACTCAAAGTTCATACCGTTGGATTGTAAGCTACCCAAGGGGAACATGGGGCACTTACTTTGGTTTAGTTTAGTTTAGAAATACAGCTTGAAATCAGGCCCCTTTGACCCACCGAGTCCACGTCGGCGAATGAGCCCCCTACTCTAGTTCTATCCAACACAACAGGAACAATTTACAGAACCCAGCTAACGTACAAACCTGCATGGTTGTGGAATGTGGTAGGAAACTGGATCACCTGGCGGACTCACACGGTCACGGGGTAAACATTCAAACTCTGTATAAACAGGCAGCAAGTCTACTGCTGTGCCACTGTGCTGCCCCAAAGGTGCGGTTCCTCCAGTTTGCGTGTGGCCTCGTTCTAGCGATAGTGGAGGCCAAGGACAGAAAGGTCAGAACGGGGAAGGGAAGGAGAGTTTAAATGGTTAGCAACGGGGAGATCCAGCAGACCTTGCAAACTGGAGGAATTGCTCATCATATTCCACTTGCGTCTGCAGTTCCTTGTGTCTCCTGATTATCCTAATGGCAGGCTGAACTCAATGGCACTGTGCCACTGCTACAAGTGTGCTGGAATGGTGCACTATGATGTAGACGTTCACTGCGATGAAGTCCCCAGTCAGCTAAACACTGTCTCACAGCACCAGAGACCCGTGATCGATCCCATTCCTGACCTTGGGTGCTGTCTGTGTTGAGTTTGCACGTTCTCCCTGTGGGCACGTGGGTTTTCCCCTGGTGCTCCGATTTCCTCCCACGACCCATAGATGTGCGGGTTGGTAGGTTAATTAGCCCCTCTGTAAATCCCTCCTACTGTGTAAGGAGTGGATGTAAAAGTGGGACACCAGAGAGCTAGTGTGAATGGATCGATGGTCAGCATGGACAGAAGGGCCTGTTTCCAAACCATTTCTAAAACAAAATCAGGACATAGTGCGGCCACTTCACTGCAGTCAGCAGAATCAACGTCAACAACAAAGCACGGTAAAACAGAAATATTTTAATCAAATGAAGAACCGGACCCTGAAGATCAAATATTTTCTGCTTTGTACACATCTCTCCACAGATAGTTCTTCACATTAACGTCATTTTCATAATGCATAAGAAATAAAGGGCATTTACAGTAAACTTGGTTCCATAAAAAATAAATGGATGTGTTCAAGGAAAGAGAGGTTTCCGCCACAGGGAGTCAAACTGCTTGAGTATGACATGCTTTGAAAACATTACAAAACAGACAACTGCGAGGAATCATGTGAGAAAAAAAAAGAGCAAAAAAAGATAATCCTCCTCACAGTGGTGAATCCGAATAAAGTGCCCTCAATCCCTGATGAAATCTGTTAGTATATGTACTGCTTCCAACAGTTACAAGAAGCTCTCAGTTTCTAGCTAATTGTCTGTTTTTCCAAGGTTAATAGATCTAATCAGCTGAGCGTGTTTTTAATGTTAATTTCCCTGTTGGTTTCCTCTGAAGCACAGTAAAAAAAAGCAATCTCATCGTCTTTAGAACTTCACTCCAAATAAGAAGGAAACAGGGTTAGACATGTAGGAGGGAATTCTGTGCTATACTTGTACCCGGTATCTGGCTTTTACTCAGATAGGCACCGACACAAAATAAAACAGCTCGATGATAAGTGGTGAGTGAGTCTGTCCAACAGGTCGGTTTATTGAAGGACAACAGTTCGCACTGGAAAAACACTCTGAGAGAAGCCAAAGATACAAAATGCTGGTGGGTCAGGCAGCATCTCTGGAGAAACAGGATTGGTGACGTTTCAGTTTGGGAACCTTCTTCAGACTCAGATTCTTCAATAATACTGACCGAGAATATCACCTATTCTTTTTCTCCAGAGATGCTGCCTGACCCAACTGGAGGAACTTGCTCATTATATTCCTTGCGTCTGCAGTTCATCTGCAGTCTCTTGATTTCTACAGGAAACATGGCACTGTGCCACTGAAAGTGTGGGAGGGTGCGCTACTCTAGACGTCAGCAGCGTCCCCAGTCAGCAAACCTGTCCGCAGTTTTTATTATTTTTCGATCCCATTCCTGACCTATGTAGTGTTGAGTTTGCACGTTTCTGTTGGGGGGTGTGGGTGTGGGGGGGGTGCTCCGTGGGGACCCATAGATGTGGGGGGGGTAGGTTAATTAGCCCCTCTGTAAATCCCTGCCTACTGTGTAAGGAGTGGATTCTCGTGGGGTCTCAGAGCTGTCGTGAATGGATCGATGGTCAGCAACGACAGAAGGGCCTCCAAACCATTTCTAAAACAAAATCAGGACATAGTGCCGGCCACTTCACTGCAGTCAGCAGAATCAACGTCAACGACAAAGCACAGTAAAACAGAAATATTTTAATCAAATGAAGAACCGGACCCTGAAGATCAAATATTTTCTGCTTTGTACACATCTCTCCACAGAGAGTTCTTCACATTAACGTCATTTCCATAATGCGTAAGAAATGCTGCTGCAGTGCTTGGTTCCATAAAAAATAAATGGATGTGTTCAAGGAAAGAGAGGTTTGCGCCACAGGGAGTCAAACTGCTTGAGTATGACAGCTTTGAAAACCCTGGAAAAACAGACCGCTTGCGAGGGGCTCATGCAAAAAAAAAAAGAGCAAAAAAAGATCTCCTCCTCACAGTGGCGGGGTCCGAATAAAGTGCCCTCAATCCCTGATGAAATCTGTTAGTAACACTGCTTCCAACAGTTACAAGAAGCTCTCGCGGTTTCTAGCTGCGGTCTGTTTGCCAAGGTTAATAGATCAATCAGCTGAGCGGGTTTTTAATGTTAAGACCCCTGTTGGTTTCCTCTGAAGCACAGTAAAAAAAGCAATCTCATCGTCTTTAGAACTTCACTCCAAATAAGAAGGAAACAGGGTTAGACATGTAGGCGGGAATTCTGTGCTATACTTGTACCCGGTATCTGGCTTTTACTCAGATAGGCACCGACACAAAATAAAACAGCTCGATGATAAGTGGTGAGTGAGTCTGTCCAACAGGTCGGTTTATTGAAGGACAACAGTTCGCACTGGAAAAAACACTCTGAGAGAAGCCAAAGATACAAAATGCTGGTGGGTCAGGCAGCATCTCTGGAGAAACAGGATTGGTGACGTTTCAGTTTGGGAACCTTCTTCAGACTCAGATTCTTCAATAATACTGATCCAGAATATCACCTATTCTTTTTCTCCAGAGATGCTGCCTGACCCACTGAGTCACTTTGTGTCTACCTTTGGTATAAACCACATCTGCAGTTCTCTGTTTCTACAGGAAACATGGTTATCTCTGAAAGTCTCATGACAATCCACCATTGAAAGCCTGTATCATGAAGTAAACATCAATCAAACCTTAAGGCTGGATTTTTGTAATTACTCTCGAATATATTAAAGCAAAGTGAAAAGGTTCGTGCCCACCAGTCTAATTGGCTAGTTTTGCATCATTTCCAGCAAAAATTGAACCAGTGCCATGAAATGGGAATTGATTCATCCCAGAAATGAGCACAATGCAACATGGAAATTGCATTTACTTATTTAACTAACTTAATTTTTAAATATCACATCCTTTACTAACCGTCCCAGTGGAACAACCTAGTGCTGAAATTTATTTTTCTGAATCAGCCCCAGATCTGGGAAATAAACAAGATTTGAAGTACCAGATGATGGAGACCTACAGTAAGGCTGGGTCAGTGTATATCCAAATGCATTTAATGTTGCTGATTTTGTAGCTCCACAGCATTCTGCGGGATCTGGACAGAGCTCGAAATATGCATGGTCATAATTCACTGCGATACACATAACACTGCGGTACACTGCGGTTTCTCTGTGAAAGGCAAGGTCAATAATATACAGGTTTCAGGGGTTATGGGGAGAAGGCAGGAGAATGGGGATAGGAGGGAGAGATAGAACAGCTATGATTGAATGGCAGAGTAGAATTGATGGGCCGAATGACCTAATTCTGCTCCTAACACTTATGACCTTATGATATAAAAAGTGTCTTCTAACACACCAATCAGTTGACAAAAGAAACAGTCGTACCGCATGGAAACTGGCCTTTTGTCCAAATTTGTCCATGCCGACCAACATGCCCCATCCACACTAGTCCCACCTGTCTGTGCTTGGCTCATATCCTTCCAAACATATTGTACCTGTCCAAACATTTCTTAAATATTATGACAGTACCTGCCTCAACTTCCTCCTCTGGCAGCCCGTTCCATATTCCCTTCAGGTGCCTATTAAATCTTTCCTCAGTTACCTTACACCTACAGTATGTCCGTGTGTAGGAAGGAACTGCAAATGCTTGTTTATAACAAAGATAAACACAAATTAATAGAGTAAATGACCCGCAGAGTTATTTCAGCACTTTGTGTCTGACACCTATGCCCTCTGGGTCTTGATCCCCCTATTCTGGGCAAAAGACTGCATGTACCCTATCTATTCCTCCCATGTTCTTACACTTCTCTATGAGATCACCCCTCATCTTCCTGTGCTCCAACGTATAAAGTCCTAAACATGCCCATTCCGCGATTCATCCTAATTAGATGTTGGATGCAGCAAATGTAGGCATCACCTGTCAGCAGAGGGAGACAGCAGGGTTCAGTTTAAATCTGTCTGGACTGACATTATTGAGTCAAGACTGCATTCGAAAGGAGATGAGGAGAATATCATTCATCGGAGGGTGGTGAATCTGTGGAATTCATTGCCACAGACGGCCATCATTGGGTATTTTCAAAGCGAAGGGAGATAGGATTTGATTAGGAAGGTCATCAAGTATAAATTGTGAATCCAAACATCAAAACAGAATTCACCTCATAAAATAAACTAAACTAAGAATTGAATCAAATTATGCAATCTTTGGAAATGCCTATAATATTCCTTGTAATATATGCAACATATATTTTAAATGCAAAACACAATTTTAACCAGAGAAATAATCTGCTTACAGCTACATCACCAATTTCCGGCAACTGGTGGTCCAGCACCTCCTTTAATCCGGACAAAATTACGAGGGCGCACTAGAAATCCCCCCTCCTGAATTCCCCCCAAAAAATGCGGTGCCCAGGCTGGGTGAGGTGGGACTTCTGCGCCGATCAGTGGGTCAAATTTGCCCATGTGCCTGAGGGTCTGGAACTCTGACCCCATTGGAGCAGGCAGTGACTGTTCCCATAACCATTTCCGCCACCTCCAACGTGACCCCACCACTCGCTACATCTTCCCATCTCCCCCCATGTCTGCCTTCCGCAAAGACCGCTCCCTCCACAACTTCCTTGTCAATTCTTCCCTTCCCTCCCGTACCACCCCCTCCCCGGGCACTTCCCGTTGCAACCGCAAGAAATGCAACACCTGTCCCTTCACCTCCCCCCTCGACTCCATTCAAGGACCCAAGTAGTTGTTCCAGGTGTGACAAAGATTCACCTGTATCTCCTCCAACCGCTGCTCTAGATGTCAGCTGATTTACATCGGGGAGACCATGCGGAGGTTGGGCGATCGTTTCGCCGAACACCTCCGCTCAGTCCGCAATAACCTACCTGAACTCCCGGTGGCTCAGCACTTCAACTCCACCTCCCATTCCCAATCCAACCTCTCTGTCCTGGGCCTCCTCCATTGCCAGAGTGAGCAACACCGGAAACTGGAGGAACAGCACCTCATATTCCGCCTGGGTTGCTTGCGTCCGGATGGCATGAACGTTGAATTCTCCCAGTTTTGCTAGCCCTTGCTGTCTCCTCCCCTTCCTTAACCCTCGAGCTGTCTCCTCCCATCCCCCTGCCCTCGGGCTCCTCCTCCTCCCTTTTTCCTTCCTTCTCCCCCCCCCCACCCCCCATCAGTCTGAAGAAGGGGTTCAGCCCGAAACGTCGCCTATTTTCTTCGCTCCATAGATGCTGCTGCACCCGCTGAGTTTCTCCAGCATTTTTGTGTGTACCTCCCATAGCCGACATCCCTGGCCAACTTTGAGGGCTGGTTTCTTGACCATCCTCTAGGCCTTGACCTCTGTTGGGCCGGCAAAACAGATAACCCAGTAAAGCTATGGACTCAAGGGTGCCGGAAAATCAGGCGTGGACCTGTATATCCTTTCAAAAAAATGGTAAGATTATGAAAGATTCATACACACCGGAAGAAGCTTCTAATCTCTCCAGTCTGCTAATCAGCCAGTCCAAGGAACCCGAAAATTGGGCACAGTTTTTGCGATTTCCTCTGATTAGGGCAGCTAAAACAAAACAATAAACAATGAGTTACCACCATATACCCCTTTACATTTCAGTATATTCCATTTTAATCGACTAATGACTATTTGAGGGTGCACGGTGGTGCAGTTTTAGAGTTGCTGTCTTACAGCACCAGAGACCTGGGTTTGATCCTGACTAGGAGTGCTGTCTGTACAGAGTTTGTACTTTTTCCACTTGGACCTGCATGGGTTTCTCCCAGAGCTTCAATTTCCTCCCACACTACGAAGATGTACAGGTTTGTAGGTTAATTGGCTTCAGTGAAATTCTCCCTAGTGTGTGTAAGATAGTGCTAATGTGTGAGGATCGCTGGTTGGCACAGAGTCAGTGGGCCGAAGGGCCTGTTTCCACACTGTATCTCTAAACTAAACCAAACTAAAATGTTTACTTTTTTAAAATCACTGTAGCTTATCTTCCAAGCAGAATTATCTTCCAAGGAGAATTAGGCCAAGCAGTATTTCACATACCATATTGAACTGATCAGAAGGAGAACAAGGATGGCCATGACTTCGAAGTCCAGCGGTCATGCCAAACTGCATGTGTTGAATCATTTCACCTTACAACAAAATCTAAAGCTTTAGAATTTGAGGTGTTGATTCAATAGATTGTGCTCCAGACCTAACATTAGATTCACATGCTGCTTGAGACTCAGTTAAAATACATTTCCGTTTTCAATTAATCCTTGAACCAAAATTTAAAGTGAACAAGTGGACAAGTGAGGCGGCACAGTGGCACAGCTCTAGAGTTGCTGCCTTCCAGCACCTGGTTCTATCCTGACTACAGGTGCAGTGTACAAAGTTTGTACATTCTCCCTATGACCGTGTGGGTTTTCTCCAGATGTTCTGGTTTGTACAAAGATGTACTGGTTTGCAGATTAATTAGCATCGGTGAAAGCAGTAAATTGTCCCTCCTGTGTAGAATAATACAAGTTTATGGTGATCACTGGTCGGTGCGGACTCGGTTGGCCGAAGGGCCTGTTTCCACGCTGTATCTCTAAAGTCTAAAGAGTTTATGAAACATTGTGATGTCTACTTGGTGTTAGAATTCATTTGTTGGTAATTCCATTTTAATGAGTTTAGTTTAGAGATACAGCGTGGAAACAGGCCCGTTGGCCCACCGTGTCCATGCTGACTATTGATCCCCCGTACACTAGTTCTATGTTGTCCCACTTTCTCATCCACTACCTACACACCAAGAGCAATTTACACAAGCCAATTAACCTACAAATCTGCATGTCTTTGGAATATGGGAGGAAACTGGAACACATGGAGAAAACCCACACAGCATCTATAGTCAGGGTCGAACTCAGATCTCAAATGGCAGAGTAGGATTGATGGGCCCGAATGGCCTAATTCTGCTTCTATGACTTATTAACTCATTGAGTTAATTTATCTGTATTTAATTGCGTAGTTTACATGCCAAAATTCCTCTTCGATATTTACATCGCCCTCGCCTTCTATTGCCATGGTAGAATGGATTGTTCTATGCCATGAGAGTCTCACAACCCACGGAAAAACTGGTGCTTTCAACTTATTGGCCACCTCAAACCTTTAACATCCAGAGTAACTTTCGAAAGTAGTCTGAGAAAAATCCTTCATCTGGATTGTTACTGGGAGACATTGTCAATAATCGTGAGTGCGACCTGCTGTTAGAAGCATCTCAATACAAATTCAGAGAGTCTTACCTAGTAATTCATACAATGAGTTGAGAATTGCTCTCCAGGACTCTCCTGCTTCCTTCCCAGCGACATCGGTAAAATGGGCCGCACTGCTGTACACGTTAAGGTGATCAATGCACTCAAGAACAAGGTTAATCATTCCCTGAAAGTGAATGTAGATAGATAAACCTTTTCAGCATTCTTATCTGCATCCATTCCATTTGTCTTGAATTTACTTATTTATCGTGAGGCAGAGTTACCACCAGATTGGCATCAAATAGGTTTGAGAATCAAATGGAAACGGGCTGTATTTTATACAAGCAATTTTTCAGGGCATTATGCACTTAACTGAACAAATTGGCACAGAATGGTAATGTCTAAGCATCACAAAGGGTTGATTGTTTACCTCTTCCTGGAAGAGATTTTGTCTGTTCTTCAGCACTCGCAATCTGTTCTGTTTCTCTTCGTGTTCTAGATGTTCGTCGGGTGGCTGAAAGTAGCCGATCAGATCCTGCAAACTCAAGCTGACTGATTCAATGGGTAAATCAACAGAGGTGGACTTTCCTTGTTTATTGAGAGCGTCAAGGCCTCTGAAAATTAAACATATTCAATATTCATCCATCATGTTAATGTAGCACAAAGATAGAAATAGAAAATAGGTGCAGGAGTAGGCCATTCGGCCCTTCGAGCCTGCACCGTCATTCAATATGATCATGGCTGATCATCCAACTCAGTATCCTGTACCTGCCTTCTCTCCATATCCCTTGATCCCTTTAGCCACAAGGGCCACATCTAACTCCCTCTTAAATATAGCCAATGAACTGGCCTCAACTACCTTCTGTGGCAGAGAATTCCAGAGATTCACCACTCTCTGTGTGAAAAATGTTTTCCTCATCTTGGTCCTGCACCTATTTTCTATGTTTGTGCTACATTAACTTTTGAAACACCAGTTCTTTCTCCATGTCCCATTTGTTTGGAGACACATCGGTAGCACTCTCTGACAACCCAGGACTTGGGCGGCACAGTGGCGCAGCGATGGAGCAGCTGCCTCACAGCGCCAAGACCCAGGTTCGATACTGACTACGGGTACTGTCCATGTGGAGTTTGTATGCTCTCCCTGTGACTGCATGGGTTTTCCCCAAGTGCTCTGGTTTCCTCCCACATTCCAAAGGCGTGCATGTTTGTATGTTAATTGGCTTCTGTAAATTGCCCCTAGTGTGCAGGACATAGAACTAGCGTACGAATGATCGTTGGTCGGCATGGGCTCGATGGACCGAAGGGCCTGTTTCCACATTCCATCTCTAGGCTAAAAATACTCCTGCAAGATACATTTCTAATATACCCACAGGCACTTCTTCAGAAATGTGGCACAGGGGCCAATTAGATCCGATCAGGATATCCTTTCTCACAAACATGTTTGTTCATAAAAGAGGTGGCTGACGTACAGAAACTTTCATATTCTCAAGGTTTATACAAAGTACTTTAAATCAAATATGGTGAAGATTTAAATTATGGGTTTACATAACTGTTGTGCTGCTGCAAGTAAGAATCTAATTGTTCTGTTTTATATGACAATAAAACACTCTTGACTCTTGCATTGTTGGAGCCAATATTTGCAAAGGTAGCTCCCAAAAAATGCAAATCAATAATGACAAAATATACCATTGTAGTGATGTTGGCTATGGGGGTAAATGCTGGCCAAGATGCTGGTGGATACAGCGTGGAAACAGACCCTTCAACCTACTGAGTCTGCGCGGATCAGTGATCACCCATCTACTCATTCTATCCTACAGACTAGGGTCAATTTCCATAAGCCAATTAACGTACAAACCTGCACATCTTTGGGATCCCACGCGGTCACAGGGAGAACGTACAAACTTAGCACAGACACCATCCATAGTCAAGATCTAACCCGGGTCTCTGGCACTGCACTCAAATACTCAAGGCTCAACTACCCTTCAAAAAAGTGCCTCAGAATGTTTTATGCATTATGTAGGGGAACACACAAGCTCAGTTCAACGGGAAAACCCCTCAATATTCCAGTAGTACATTAGCCTCAAATTTCTAGGGACTTGAATCTGTAACCTTTGTTAGATTGGTGGAGAGGGCAAAGTAGACGTTCTTTATTTTTAGTAGAAGCCAAGTCACAAAACTAGAAACACATAAACAGGCCCTTCGGCCTAACCCATCCATGCCGAAAAAGTTACAAACGTAAGTTTTTTTACTGAGGTGGAAAACTGAATGGGAAACTGCTTTGAATTACAACAAAATCATTGAGGGACATTGCCTCATCCTGTACTGACTCGACACATAACCAGTGACTTCAAAGCTACTCAAACAAAGCACTGCAGTTGTGGGACTCTAAAACCTCTTTGAAACTTGAATAGTGAAAAGCGTGGATAGAGTGAATGTGGAGAGAATGGGAGTCTAGGCACAGAAACAATCGCCTCAGAATGAAAGGACGTATCTTTAGAAAGGAAATGAGCAGGAATTTCTTTAGTCAGAAGGTGGTGAATCTGTGAAATTCATTGCCACAGGCAGCTGTGGAGGCCAAATCAATGCAAATTTTTGAGACGGATATGACAAATTCTTGATTAGTAAGGGTGTCAGGGGTTATGGGGAGAAGGCAGAAGAATGGGGTACAGAGGGAGATAGATCAGCCATGATTGAATGGCAGAGTAGACCCGATGGGCCGAATGGCCTAATTCTGCTCCTAGAACTTATGAACATAAACCTCCTCCCCTATATCTGCCACCCTCAACCAGAGTCAACCAGAATTCAAAAGCGTACCCAATAAATCTGTTGAAGAGAAAGACGGTACTGCGTATAACACGCGCAGTCCTTGATTCTTCATGTTGAGAGCGTGAGAGAGTTAAGCCATCGTCCATGTGACCTTCATGATGCATTATGGCCTGAAAAACATAAGGCACAACCGTTTATTACCGTCCACTCCTCTCTTCAATTGATAACTTGGCTTCTCTCCCTCTCTCAATAAAACGTGATCATTATGGGCCTGTCCCACTTAAACGACTTTTTAGGCGACTGCAGGAGATTATGCTGTCGTCATATGGTCGCCACGTGTTCACGGGTGGTTGCCGGGGAGTCACCTTCATGGTCGTGAGGAGTTCCCGCATTCTGGGAACTAGTCGCGGCCTCATTATGGTCGCTGTGAATTTTTCAACATGTTGAAAAATTAGCGGCGACCAGAATGAAGCCGCCGTGGAGAGTAGCGAGAATTCTCGTGCTGTAGGTGGGTCGCCAGGAGGTCCTAATGGGTTGCCAGGAGGTCGAAGGTTCTCGGAGGTTCTCACAGGTTGTAGTCGGTGCTGACCGGTGAATTTCATTGGCTCATTGGGAAAAAAAGGGTAAGCAGTAGTTTTCAGAACCAAGGATAACCGACCGGTAATGTTAAATGTCAGCGCAACTTCACAGTTGTGTATCTCTGGCTTCTTAAAAGTCTCCACTCCTTCTCCCCTCTTGTCATTCCGCTCCCCCACTGTACCCCCCTCTTTTAAAGGACTTACCGTACACTATGCTTTAGTCGTCTTTGTACAGCGCCAACCTTCCTGTTCATCGTGGTGTGTGTCTGTTTCACCTTGGCTTTGCACAGTGTGAATTCTTTAGACAGCGCTCCCCCCGCTTGCCCTGTCCCCCGCCTGCATAATGGGCTGGTGAAGGAAGCGATGCGTTTGCGTGTGTGTTCCACTCTGACTGTCGCCGTTCCAGTTGCCAGTTTTTCAGGCGACTGCCGGCAACTTGACAGTCGCCGGAAGTCCGCAGAAAATTCGCCTAAGTGGGACAGGCCCATTACATTAACAGAAGAAGGGTTTCAGCTTTTTGTGTTGAAATCTAGCCTGAATTGACAAGACCGGTGTCACCTCTGATGTTACTGTGTAAAATATATTCAGGTAATCTCACTTTAAGGCGGAGATTGATAGATTCTGAATTTGTGTTGGTTTCAGGGGTTATGGGGAGGAGTCAGGAGAGGGAGAGATAGATCAGCCCTGATTTGAAGGCAGAGTAGACTTGATGGTCTGAATGGCCTAATTCTGCAACTACAACCTATGGACACGAACTAATGAACTAATTCCACGTAACTTAAAGTGGCATGAGCTAGGTACTATAGGTGACTTACACCGAGAAATACCAGAGGATGGCGGATGATGGAAATGGTACAAGATCACAAGCTTGGAATACGGGGTCTTTTTCCAAAGGGTGAATTGTGGCACGTTGTGTGCAGAAGGACTATGTTCCTGCTTTTCAACATTCTCAACCAACACCATGGAATGTAAACATTGTTGGGAGTATCTCATACTCAAACTGGAGAGCAGTCACCTCAATGAGCGTGATATTCATGAAGACAAACTCATGAACAATGTCAGAAATTCAGCCATGTCAGTAATACCCAGGCCAAAAAACCTACTTTACGTTGAGCCGTTCCCATCCGAGCTGATTTGGCGTCTACAGACTGATAGGTGAGCCATAGTCCAGTGTCTACATGCTGGATAAAGCACACAGAATCACCATATTTTATCTCTGGAGATCCCATCCCGTCCACTTCTTTTCTTATTCCGGCATCCAGTTTTTCCTGAAAATGAATCACATTGTTCTGAAACAATTCCTCAGTTAAAAAAAAGAACAGTCCCAAAAGTCAAAAGAGTGAAATGAAACGTAAGTCACAGGAACAGGCTAGATGCAGGAAAGTTGTTTACAATGTTGGGGGAGTCCAGAACCAGGGGTCACAGTTTAAGAATATTCCTTGATTCCTTTACCTCTGAGAGCTAAATCTAACTCTCTCTTGAAAATATCCAGTGAATTGGCCTCCACTACCTTCTGTGGCCAAGAATTCCACAGATTCATAACTCTCTGGGTGAAGAAGTTTTTCCTCATCTCAGTCCTAAATGGTCTACCCCTTATTCTTAAACTGTGACACCCAACATTGCAAACATTTTTCCTGCAGCTAGCCTGTCCAATCCTTTAAGAATTTTATATGTTTCTATAAGATACCCTCTCATCCTTCTAAATTTCAGCGGCTACAAGCCCAGTCGACCCATTCTTTCATCATATGTCAGTCTTGCCATCCCTGGAATTAACCTGATGAACCTACGCAACACTCCCTCAATGGCATTAATGTCCTTCCTAAAATTAGGAGACCAAAATTTCACACAATACTCCAGGTGTGGTCTCACCAGGGCCCTGTACAACTGCAGTAGGACCTCCTTCTCCTAAACTCAAATCCTCTCGCAATGAACCATATAACCATATAACAATTACAGCATGGAAACAGGCCATCTCGGCCCTACAAGTCCGTGCCGAACAACTTTTTTCCCTTAGTCCCACCTGCCTACACTCATACCATAACCCTCCATTCCCTTCTCATCCATATGCCTATCCAATTTATTTTTAAATGATACCACTTCCACTGGAAGCTCATTCCACACCACTACCACTCTCTGAGTAAAGAAGTTCCCCCTCATGTTACCCCTAAACTTCTGTCCCTTAATTCTGAAGTCATGTCCTCTTGTTTGAAGCATGCCATTAGCTTTCTTCACTGCCTGCTTTACCTGCATGCTTTCTTTCAGTGACTGATGTGCAAGCACACCAAGGTCTCGTTGCGCCTCCCCTTTTCCTAATCTGATACCATTCAGATAATACCTTGTGGAGATTTTGCAGTGGAGCGGACAAAATGTGTAGGAAAGAACTGCAGATGCTGGTTTAAATCGAAGGTAGACACAAAATGCTGGAGTAACTCAGTGGATCAGGCAGCATCACTGGAGACAGGTACCATCTCCAAAAGACATTTGGACAGGTACATGGGTAGGATAGGTTTCGAGAGATGTGGGCCAAATACTGGCCACGCGGTCACAGGGAAAATGTACAAACTCCTACAGACAGCACCCATAGTCAGGATCTAACCAGTCTCTGGTGCTGTAAGGCAGCAACTCTACCGCTGCGCCACTGTGCGACCCCTTTTCTTCTCTCATGACCAAGAGTGAAACAGAAAGGGTTCTAAATCAATCTACTCATTCCATGTTATCGTTGCCAATATTAGCCTTTTGTCACAAATGTATTCAATTCAATTTACATTTTCCAGCTGCTACATCAGGATTTGAACTCATGTTTCCAGAACAGGTCAAGTTTCTGGAGAAAAATGTGACCACCATCTTACTGCATTTTGTGTAAAAAAAAATAATTACTCTCAGAAATTTAGTTCACTCTTCCATGCTTTAAAAAAAAATGAACATTGTATTTTTAAAGCTTATCTGGGAAATTTCATATTCTTAATCCCTTGAGTTTTCGAAATTAGACTTTAGAGAAACGGCGCAGAAACCGGCCCTTTGGCCCACCGAGTGTGCACTGACCATCGATCCTCATAGACTAATACTATCCTTTATACAAGAGACAATTTCACAATTTTACCGAAGCCAATTAGCTTACAAACCTGTACATCTTTGGAATGTGGGAAGAAATAGAAGCACCCTGAGAAAACCCACGTGGAACGTACAAACTCCACACAGACAGCAGCCATTGAAAGGATCGAATCCGAGTCTCTGGCATTGTAAGGCAACAATTCTACCACTACAATTCTACTATTGCACTGTGGGGCATTAGCAATGGGTAATGAGAATTTTAATTTAATTCTGTAATATTGAAAGTTAGTTCATATTTTGAACTTTCTACTTGCTGATTTGCCTGGCTGTGAGAATAATTCAATATAGTTCCTGATATAGAAAGCACTGTTGCTGAAAGCAAGCAATCCCCAACATGCTCTTCCCCACCATTTCTTCCTACCTTTACTCCATGCTTTCTTCCCTTGTCCAATCCCTTCCCACTTCCATCCGTGACATCTCTAATGCTCTCTGGCACTAGGAACATTTGAAAACCCCTGGTCCTAAATGGTTCATCTTTGCTGGAGATGTACAATCTCTCTACACCATTCTCAAAAGTCCCATTTAGCTGCTGTGGGCTCAGTGGAAACCAAGATTGGACAGGTTTGTGTGTTGCATCAATTTTCCTTCATTGTTATGATAACTAATCAGAAGAACCGAAAGAAATTCCAGATGTTGGTGTATGAGTCTGGTTGGCATCAGCAGCATTCAAGGAAATGTAAAATTTGTTGCAGGTAATTTTCTGGGCATTGCTTTTGGCAATCTTTCACGGATGCTGAGTTATTCAGTATAGAGGAGATATACAAAACCACTGTTTCCCTGACGTGTAAAGGGAGACCACTGGCATTTGATTAACAACACTGACATATGGCGCATTATTATAAATGTGCAACAATCTCAACAGATTGTGAATCAAGCGATATGTTCACTGTAATAAGTACATTTACATTGAGGGCTAGATGATTAGAAGAGGCACATGTAACAAATGCAAAATTCAAGATGTTGTATTCCCACATTTTTCTTCCTGTAATTTGTATTTCTCTACACCAGTGAACACGCCATAAATTTGAGAGCACAAAAGGAAGGCACAGTATTGCATCGGCAGAGCTGTGTTTAATCCTGACTACGGATGTTGTCTGTGTGGAGTTTGTACCTTCTCCCTGTGACCTTGTTGTTTGTGGGTTTTCTCTTGGTGCTCCGGTTTCCTCCCACACTCTAAAGACGTGCAGGTTTGTTGGCTTAAAATTGCCCCTAGTGTGTAGGAGTGATAATGTGTATGGGTGATCAATGGCCTCTGTCTCGGAACAGCGTCAGTACATTATTGCATTGGAGATTTCTTTCATAAGCAATTATCCTTTTCTTTTAATCATAAAAGGGTGGTAGAGCCTCTGCCTCACAGCACCAGAGACCCGGGTTCAATCCTGACCTTGGGCGCTGTCTGAGTGGAGTTTGTACATTCTCCCTATGATCGGGAGGGGTTCCTTCCACATCCCAAAGATGTGCGGGTTTGTAGGCTAATCTGACCTGTATACAATTGTCCCTAGTGTGTAGGGAGTAGATGTGAAAGTCGGATAATATAGTACTAGTGCGAACAGGTAATTGATGGGCGGCGTGGACTCGGTGGACAGAAGGGCCTATTTCCATGCTGTACCTCTCTTCCATGGCCAATTCTGAACAAACCCCAACTTGGCATTGTCTATGAGGCAGTATTTCTTGAGTTTGCTTTTCTCCTCCTCTGAGTTTATGCTGTTGTCAAGATTGAGAAACATATTAGCCTTGGTTCATTATAAGCAATAGAAAAGTTAATTTTTACAACCCTTGATATTAATCAATAATTTAGTTTTCAATAATTTAGTTTTCTTCAAATATTGGAATCAAGAACTAGAGGACATAGATTAAAGGTGAGGGGGAAAAGATAGGACCCTGAGCGACAACTTTTGTTTACACAAAGGGTGGTAAGTGTATGGAATGAGCTGCCGGAAGAGGTAGCTGAGGCAGGTACGATCACAGCATTTAACAAACATTGGGACATGGATAAGATATGTTTAGAAGGATAGGGGCAAAATGCAGGCAGGTGGATCTAGTGTAGATGGGGCATTTTGGTTGTCGTGGGCAAGTTGGGCTGAAGGGCCTGTTTCCACGCTGTATAACTCCATGGCTCACTATGACTCAAAGAGCTGAGGTTAAGTGCAATTTTGTATGTGGGAAAATTATTTGATACATTCTCAACTATGTGCAGCTAAAATAACACAACACAGTATCAAATTGAAAAGCACCAGTATATGTCAGCATGTGGGTGGGAGGGGGCATCGTGAGTTTTTTTAATTTTAATGTCCAATCTTACAGCTCAGGAACGCCATGAAAAACACCCACGCTAGATGGGTCTTATTATAGCCACTTGAAAAGAATCGAAGACAGCAGCAAAAGAAAGTGAGCTGCTCTTAATTCATCATAATGAGTTCAGTTGTGCCAATGTCTAACAATTATACATAATCTGCAATTGAAGCAAGAATGATATTTACCAGAAAACTTTGGTGTCTATCAGATTTAATATTTCGCTAATATTAAGATGGAAAATGTGGGATGAATCACCTTTGAAAAAATATATCTATAATAGTTTCATTTCTCTGGTTCAGGAGCAAAATAGTTGGGAGTCCCAATACACCGCTTAAATACAATTTGTCAGATAGGCATAATGAGGGTAATTTTCATTTTTGATGGGAGTGTAAAATCCAACCACTTGTTAAATGTCTCTATTTCTTTTTCATTTCCAATGATAAGTAGCAATGTATTCAATGCACTCCAATGCATTTCGTTGTCTATGTACTGTACACTGACAATGACAATTAAAATTGAATCTGAATCCGGGATTCAAGCTGGGTGTACTGTAGTTTTGGCATTGCAGTCAATATTATCATCAAATATCAAACCTGCCACCAATGGTTCTCCCTTCGGCCACTACCTCAAATGTCCATCTATTTTCTTTAATGGTATCTGTTCCACTATTAACAGAAGAAGGGACTTGATCCAAAACGTCATCTATCCATGTTTTCTAGAGATGCTGCCTGACCCACTGAGCTACTCCAGCACTTTGTTAAATAAGGAGCTCAACACCATCTTCTCAAAGGTGCTTTTGGATAGGCAATAATTGCTAGCCTTGCCATTGATGGATGCCCACATGTCCCAAATAAATTTAAATAAAACATCACTCCAGAATATGGGTAATTTAACTAGAAGTAATTTAAGTACATTTAAGTACACTGTTGTCTAAAGTCCAATCTATCCCATTGTCATCTTCTATGTTGAGTAGAGGAACTTCAATTCTGGTTTCCTTAAGTCTACATTCCCTAATTCTACAGTTTATGGAAACACACAAAGTAGTACAGTAAGACAGATGATGACATTATCATTGTAATGGCACCGGTCTAGAGTACGAAGCAATTGCTTCAACATACCTTGGATGATCTGAAACAAAAAGCTGTGCTTTTTACATCGGATATCTCCTTGCCCATTAGAAGAAGGCCTTTCTCGTCAATGAGGCTCAAGTAGTTTCCAGTTGTAACATGTCTCAGTCTGAATGGCTGGCCCCATCTGATGTGGCTTCCACTCCATCTGCAATAAGAGTCATAGAGTCATAGAATTACCAATCCCGACCAAGGTGCCCCATCTACTCTAGTCACCTGCCCCTATCCCTCGAAACCTTTCCTATCCGCGTACGTGTCCAAATGCCTTTTAAATGTTGTCATATTACCTGCTCCAAGTTTGTTCCATACATCCACCACCCTCTGTGAAACATGCAAGTACAGCAAGCAGAGAAGAAAGCTAATGGCAAGTTGTCCTTCATAACAAAATTTGAGTATAGGAGTAAAGAGGTCCTTCTGCAGTTGTACAGGGCCCCGGTGAGACCACATCTGGAGTATTGTGTGCAGTTTTGGTCTCCTAATTTGAGGAAGGACATTCGTGCTATTGAGGCAGTCCAGCTTAGGTTCGCGAGATTAATCCCCGAGATGGCGGGTTGTCATATGAGGAAAGATTGAAAGACTGTGCTTGTATTCACTGGAATTTAGAAGGATGAGAGGGGTTCTTATAGAAACATATAAAATTATAAAAGGACTGGACAAGTTAGATGTAGGAAAAATATTCCCAGTGTTGGGGGAGTCCAGAACCAGGAGCCACAGTCTAAGAATAATGGGGAAGCAATTTAAAACTGAGATGAGAAAAAACTTTTTCAAGCAGAGAGTTGTGAAATTGTGGAATTCTCTGCCACAGACGGCAATAGAGGCTAATTCATTGGATGAATTTAAAAGAGTTAGATAGAGCTCTAGGGACTAGCGGAATTAAGGGATATGGGGAGAAGGCAGGCACAGGTTACTGATAGTGGATGATCAGCCATGATCACAATGAATGGCGGTGGTGGCTCGAAGAGCCAAATGATCTCCTCCTGCACCTATTTTCTAAGTTTTTCTATACAATTGTCCCTCAGGTTCCTATTAAATCTTTCCCCTCTCTCATTAAACTTACGTTGCCTGACTCTGGGTAAAAGACAATGCATTCACCCTATCTATTCCCCTCATGATCTTATACACCTCTAGATGCCCCCCCCCCCACCCCCCCCAAAAACCCCCTTGCTCCAAGGAATTAAGTCCTAGCCTGCCCAACCTCTCCCTATAGCTCAGGCCCTCAAGTCCTGGCAACATCCATGTAAAAATTAAAACTACATCATATCCATTCAGTATAAAGTCAGGTAAAGGACAATCAAAATCTCATAAATAAAAATGAAACCAAGCCAATTCTCCATACAGTGACACTAGGATTCTGTATCAACAGCTTCTCATTGTTGTCACTGACAGCTATTTTTTAGAAAGCAGGTACAGGATACTGAGTTGGATGATCAGCCATGATCATATTGAATGGCGGTGCAGGCTCGAAGGGCCGAATGGCCTACTCCTGCACCTATTTTCTATGTTTCTATGTCCCTAGTGTGTGTGGGTAAGATAGTGTTAATGTGCGAGGATCACTGGTTGGTGTGGACTCGGTGGGCCTGAAGGGCCTGTTTCCGCACTGTATCTCTAAACTAAACTAAAAACTAAATTAGCACGATTGACACTGCCTCCATTCCAGAGACAAACCAATTTCCTGGCAATTACTTCTGCCAACCATCTAAAATCTGTAGATGCAAGGAGCTGCAGATGCTGGTTTACAAAACAAGACAGAAAGTGTTGGCGTAACCCAGTGGGTCAGGCTACATCTCTGGAGAAGATGGATAGGTGATGTGTCGGGTCGAGACCCTTCTTCACTTTGATTGTGATTGGAATGTGGGGTGGGGGGGGGGGGAGAAAGCTGGAAGACATGTCGGGGCAGGACAAAGTCTGGCAAGTGGAAGCAAGGAACTGCAAATGCTGGTTTACAAAAAAAGACAGAAAGTACTGGAGTAACTCGGCAGGTCAGGCATCATCGCTGGAGAACATGGATAGGTGATGTTTTGGGTCGGGAAGGAGAAGGGAAAGAAGACAACACTGATGAAAGGGGTTATTCAATTTATGACTCAGTGAAGAAGTCACAAGAAGGGTCCTGGCCCGAAACATTGTCCATCCATGTCCTCCAAAGATGCTGCCTGGCTCGTTGAATTACTACACCATTCAGTATCTGTTTTCATCTAAAATCTGCGCCCCCTGGTTCTTGACCCCTCCATTAGTGGGAGCGTTGTAGCCAATTAATGGTAATTATGATATTTTTTATAATTTTAATAGGGAATCAGGCCAGGCCACGCCACTTCTGAAAATGGATAGTCATTAAAATTAGTTATTGATGCCAACTATTTGCCGTTTCCGCTGTGGCTAATTACAATGCTGCCACTTGCTGCTTGTTTAGCAGCCCATGCGTTTTGGGCAGAGACAGGTGTTCATTAACTAGACCGTACTTCATTAATATGCAATTTACTTATACAATTAATCACCTTTCATTGTTGTGGGGTTGTATTATTCAGCAATGGCTTGAATAACAGATGAAGAAACAAAAGATTGCAAATGCTGGAATGGTACACAAGAGACAGCTGGTGCTCCAAGTTGCTATCCACTTCAAATGCACTTCCTACCCCCACACCGACATATCTGTCCTTAACTTCCTCCACTGACAGAGTGGGAAACATTGAATAGAAACAGGGTTAAAAACTGCAGCAGGTACATAGAAATGCTGGAGAAACTCAGCGGGTGCAGCAGCATCTATGGAGCGAAGGAAATAGATAACGTTTCGGGTCGAAACCCTTCTTCAGACTGAGAGGGGGGGCGGGGAGAAGGAAGGAAAAAGGAGGAGGAGGAGCCCGAGGGCTGGGGGATGGGAGGAGACAGCCCAAGGGCTGAGGAAGGGGAGGAAACAGCAAGGGCTAACACAATTGGGAGAATTCGATGTCCATGCCCGCAGGATGCAGACTCCCCAAGCGAAATATGAGGTGCTGTTCCTCCAATTTCCGGTGTTGCTCACTCTAGCAATGGAGGAGACCCAGGACAGAGAGGTCAGATTGGGAATGGGAGGGGGAGTTGAAGTGCTGAGCCACAGGGGCTTAAAAACTGCAGATGCTGCTTTACCAAGGAAAAACACAAAGTGCTGGAGTAACTCAGCGGGTCAGGCAAGATAGATGACGTCTCAGTTCGAGACCCTTCTGCGGCATTGTCTTTACTTTAGACTATAGCGATACAGTGCGCATGTCCTTCGACCCTGGCCCTTCATCAGACTTTGACTCAGAGAGTCAGGGGAGAGGGAAACGGGAGATATACAAAGGTTCAGAACAAATCAGGCAACATCAATGACCAAGAAAAGCTGGGGCCCACAATGGTCCATTGTTGGCTGTGAAAGAGGTGATAACGAAGGGATATATGGATACAAACAGTGGAGCTAGCCGGATGATTATGGTGGGGGAGGGAATGCTGTGGCTACGCCGTCTCCAGAATAATTGGATTCACAGCGCCAAGTGTTGTAATCATGGGAAAAGTGTGGGGGTTGAGTGTTGACAGCAGACTGGAAGTCCGCGCTAACCAGTGATCACCCCATACACTGACGCTATCTCACACACTAAGGAGTTTAAACTTACCGAAGCCAATCAACCTTCAAACCTGTACATCTTTGGAGAGTGGGAGGAAACAGGAGCACCCAGCGAAAACCCACGCGGACACAGGGACAACGTACAAACTCCATACGGACAGCACCCGTAGGCATGATTGAACCCTGGTCTCTGGCGCTGCAAGGCAGCAACTCTACCACTGCACCAACTTTCCAGCATCAACATTGAATTCTCCAATTTCAGGTAAACCACACCCTCTCTTTCCCCCACCTGCCTCCTTCTCATCCTCCCAGCTTCCTACCCCAACACATGCACCCCTTTCTTTTTCCCACCCAAACCCAATCACCCAGTTCCTTTCCCATCCTCCACCTCCTTCATCCACTCATCACCCACTCCTCCCCACAACCACCCCCCTTCACATGTTCCCATCTACCCTCCATCACTCCCTCTGTTGCACAACTCACTCCCCATCTTTCTTCCTTCCTGCCTTCCTCCCACCATTTACACCCTTTTATCTTCCACAAATCACCTCCAGCTTTGGTTGCTCTCTCACCCTTCTCCCCACCGTCCCAACCGAACCTTCTGCAAATCATACCCTCCTTACCTGGATCCACCCATCACTCACAGTTCTTACCCAACCCCTTCACCACGCCTCTTTCACTCTCCAATCACCCCAATACTCTTTCAGTCTGAAGAAGGGTCTTGACCCAAAACGTCCTCTGTCCATTTCTCTCCACAGATGCGGCCTGACCCTGGTTTTTCCCCTTTGTTTTTTCCTCTTGAATAATAAATGTGTTGAATAAATAAGCAACATCTCATTAAAATCCAATTACCTGATGTGCTCAATTCCTTTCAGATGAAATGGAATGCAGCTTCAGGTTATAACTTTAGGATTGTGCAATTTATATCTGCCAAGCAGCGTCCTTACAAAGACACAAACTGCTGTAGGAACTCAGCAAGTCAGGCAGCAGCATTTGTGCCTTTTTTATTGTAGATGCAGCCTGACCCGCTGAGTTACTGCGTCGTTTTGTAAACCAGTGTCTGCAGTTTCTCTGTTTGTAGTGTCCCATACAAGTTGCATTTGCACCAATCAACTGCTCTAAGCATTGGGAACTGAAATGGCTGGATAATTTTAGATCCAGTCTGCTGTCCCCACTCAACCCCCACACTCTCCATGTGACTACAGTCACTTAGCCTTGTGAATCCAATTATTCTGGAGACAGTGATAGCCGCTCTCTCTCTCTGCCCCCCCTCCACATCCTGCTCAAAGATCTTATAGCGAAGCTGCCAGCTCCACTGTTTGCATTCATATATCCCTTCATTATCAACTCTTCCACAGCCAACAATAAACCTTTCCTTGGTCATTGGTGCCTGCTCTCATTTGTTCTGAACCTTTTCATGCCTCTAGTTTCCCTCTTCCCTGACTCTCCTCCATCTGAAATCAGCTGTCAGAGACGGTGGTGGGGGCTTTAGACTTTAGACCAGACATGAAACTTCAGATTTCAGCGATACAGCGTGAAAACAGGCCCTTCCGTCCTCTGAGTCTGCGCCGACCAGCAATCGCCCCATAAACTAACAATAACCAACACACTGGAGACAATTTCTTTCCATTTTATAGTAGCCAACTAAGCGAGGATCCTGTTTGTTGATTTTAGCTCTGCATTCAACACCATTGTGCCAGAGTTACTACACTCCAATGTTGACTGTCTTTCCGAGTTGACTGTGCCTGAACCCATCTGTCGGTGGATCACAGCATGTGAGGCTGGGAAAGCACATCTTGGACTCACAAACGCTCAGCATAGAAGCACCACAAGGCTGTGTACTCTCTCCTCTCCTCTCTCTACACCAACGACTGCAACTCCACAGACTCCTCTGTCAAGCATCTCAAGTTTGCGGACGACACAACCCTGATTGGACTGATCCAGGATGGGGAGGAATCTGCCTACAGACAGGAAGTGTCACAGCTGGCTTCCTAGTGCCGTCAAAACAACCTAGAGCTCAAGACAGTGCAGTGGAATTGATTGTAGACTTTAGGAGAGCTCCCTGTCTCCTCATCCAACTCACCATCAACAACACCACAGTCACATCTGTGGAGTCTTTTAAGTTCCTGGGAACCATCATCTCCAAGAACCTTAAGTGGGGGGCTACCATCGACTCCACAGTCAAAAAGGCACAACAGAGGATGTACTTCCTACGGCAGCTGAGGAATCACAATCTACCACAGGCAATGATGGTCCAATTCTACACGGCCATCGTAGAGTCTGTTCTCACTTTCGCCATCATGGTCTGGTTTGGCTCAGCCACCAAGCACGACACCTGGAGGCTGCAGCAAATCGTCCGAGCAGCAGAGAAGGTTATTGGCTGCAACCTTCCCTCCGTTGATGAACTGTACACTGCAAGGGCCAGGAAGCGAGCGGGCAAGATCATCTCTGACCCCTCTCACCCTGGCCACAAACTCTTTGAATCACTTCCCTCTGGAAGTCGACTCCGGATTGTCAAAGCTGCCACAGCCAGGCATAAAAACAGTTTTCATCCACGAGTAGTTGCTCTACTCAACAGCCAAAAATCTGTAGCCTCCCTTTTTTGATCTGGTATTTTGTTGGTTCACATGCTTGATCAATGGTGTTTTATCTTTAATGTTTTATTATTATTAATGTTTAGTGTTTTCTGAGTCATTCGTAACTGTCACTGTATGTCATGTTGTTACTTGTGGGCAGAGCATCAAGGCAAATTCCTTGTATGTGAATACTTGGCCAATAAACTTACTTACTTAAGCTACAAACCTGTACATCTTTGGGATGTGGGAGGAAACTGGAGCACCCGGAGAGAACCCACACTGTCACAGGGAGAATGTACAAATTTCCTACAGACAGCACCCATATTCAGAACCCGAGACTCAGGGGCTGTAAGGCAGCAACTCTACCGCTGTGCCACAGTATTGCCCCAGAGGCGGTAACAGTATCAACATATAAGAGGCTTTTCAACTAGTACTTGAGAAGGGCACAGAAGGATATGAAATTAAGTGGGATTAGTATAAATGGGCAGGCTAGCTAGCGTGGACATGGGTGATCGATGGTCGCTCGTCAACATGGACACTGCAGGCCGAAGGGCCTGTTTCTATGCTGCACAATTCTATGACTTAACCAACCTGTTATTGACAGTGAAGTTTTAACCTCAAACTTTTTTTATCCAACTCTCATATATTCATGTTGTAGGAACAGGATTAGGCCTACTCCTATTAGGCCCAATCATGGCTGATCTATCTTTCCCTCTCAACCCCATTCTCCTGCCTTCTCCCCACAACCCCCGACACCTGTACTAATGTAGAATCTGTCAATCTCCATCTTAAAAATATCCAATGATTTGGCCTCTACAGCTGTCTGTGGCAAGGAATTCCACAGATTCACCACAATCTGACTGAAGAAATTCCCCATCTTCTTTCGAAAGATATGGCCTTTAGCCTCTGGTCCCAGACTCTCCCACTGGTGGAAATATCCTCTATTCAAATATTCGGTAAGTTTCAATGAGGTGTCCCCTCATCCTTCTTAATTCCAGCGAGTACAGGCCCAGTGCCATCACACGCTCATCATAAATAAACTCAATCATATCTGGGATAATTCTCGCAAATCTCCTCTGGACCCGCTCCAACGCGAGCACATCCTTCCTCTGAAATGGGACTCTAGGGAACTCTCGGATAAAGTGATGAGATTTGCTACTTACGCAACCCTCAGTGTCTCCAGTCTCCACAGAGATCGGGCATGAATGGACACTGCTCCACCTTCATAATGCACTGTCCTGAAAGAAAATTGAAAGAGATATAATTGGACCATCTTTGATTTAATGTTGATTTGTGCCATAACAGAACTTGTTACATCTAATTACTATTTACCAATAAATTATTGCAAACGTTCAAAACCATGACCTAGATATTACATTCATTACTTGCATTAAATTACCATCCGATCCAAGCATATTGTTAATTATCCGATCTAATATTGATTGGTAGGAGGCAAAATGGTTGCTGTCAACTATGCAGCTGGATCTATAATCCCACCTAGTATTTCTGGGTGCTTTTCATGATTTATTTCAATGGCATTCTTTCACATCCAACATTTCTTTTGAAACATTAAGAAAGAAATCGATGCACATCGTTCAAGGAAATAACCACTAATGGACAATCGGTGGTCACTACTGCAGCAACCATATGTTATTAACTCTTCAGTCGAAAGAACTCCCATTTATTTGAAGCCGATCTGATAACCATTGTTTCCTGACCCATCCTCACATGGAACAAATGCCATTTTGTCCTCATCCCCCAACTCCTAGAAACAACCAGACCCTAATCACAAAGCTTCCATCCCCCATCACCAAGCTCAGACCCACACCGTGTTCAAAAGATCTCCCTCCAGTGCAATTGAGGCTGCTGATTAACCATCTCTCCACCCTTAAATCATAAAGGGCCTGTCCCACTTGGACGACCTAATCCACAAGTTTAGAAGACCCTAGATGTTGAAAACAAATGTCAAGGTCGTGTTGACTCGCCGAAGTAAAAGACCTCCTACGACCTCCTTCGACTATGTCTACGACCTCCTTCGACTATGTCTACGACCTCCTACAACCCCCTCGACCTCAGTCTTCCACACCTAAGACCAAATACGACTGGTGTCGAGCGGAAAATGATCACATGATAAAATGATGTCATGTTCGCTTTTTTTTCTCTCGGACCTGTTACCGACCTACGACTCCCCACGACCAACTACGACTATCTACGACTACCATCATGACCTACCTATGAGTAAAAAGTATCCATTTTTATCATGCCGACCTTTTTTTTACTCATGGACATTTTTAATCTGGCTGGATAAAACGCCGTGACCTACTTGAGGGCACAAGTATGCGGAGACCACTCACAAGCATGAGGAAGAGTTACGAAGACCTCTTACAACCTCGTGGCGACCATGCTGCGAGTATGAGTCAAGGGCAAACTCGGCAAAGGTCACCAATTAGGTTGTGAAAGTGGGACAGGGGCTTAAGACCCCAAACTCCAGTCTTTGAGGCTCTCCTCAGCTTCTGATCCACACCTTCTCCAAGCCCGCCAGCCACTTATCATGGCAAGTTAAAGTTAACTAAGTTAACTTTCTTAACTTTCTTAAAGTTAACAAAGCAACAATACAGCAAATGTAAATTCTGAGAAATAATTCTTTACTGGTCTTTGACTTGCTCGTTGGCTTGGCACAGCCAATACACAGTGTGATTGTAAATTACCGCTGGTTTTGTATCTCACTGCTTATCAGCATCAAAATTAGCCTTGATACTTTTAATATGGACACATTACATCCCCTTCAATTAATTACAACAATGAGAGCTGAAGGGTTCACTGATTAAGTCAACCAGGTTGCTCCATTCAATCTAAATACCAGACTATGTAATTTCATCTCAAGCACATGAACGATTTGCTTACATATCTTGCCAACACAATTTGTCGATATGTAGTGACGCCTTAGTGAAGACTATTTTTGTGTCTCACTGACTTGTAACACATTCAATTAATTAATGGTACTGAGAGCAGGAGGATTTCTTACCCCAATGCTTAGTTTAATTTCGAGATACAGTGCAGAAACAGGCTATTCTGCCCACCAGGTCCATGCTGGCCAGTGATCCCTGTACACTATCCAACACATGAGGGAGAACTTACAATTTTTACTGAAACCAAACTAACCTACAATCTATACTCGTTGGTGTGTGGGAGGAAACTAGAGTGGCAAGGGAAAACCCACGCAGTCACACAAACCCCGTACGGACAGCACAGATAGTCAGGATCGAAACTGGGTTTCTGGCGTTGTAATGCTGCAGCTCTACCGCTGCACCACTGTGCCGCACTATACATACACAATGTATTGCATATGTAATGTATATGTTTCCCATTAGAGGATGATCTGTCCATGGTCATGCATTTACTGACAGCAGGCAGAGCAACTAAACAAATGTTGCCTTGTCAGATCAGAATTTCTCAATCTAACACCTTAGCAAATACATTTCTGAAGTTGATCTGTCCACTCTTTTAACACTCATTTATTTTTAATGGAGTAATTACTTCACTGTAACAAACAAAGGTTCACTAATTTAGTCAAGCAGTTTGCTCCATACAATCACAATACCAGACAATGAAATATATCAAACATATGAATGATTCTGGCACAGTGAGACAGTGATAGAGAGTTGCTGCCTCACAGCAGCAGACCCAGGTAGCAATCCTGACGACTGGTGCTGGCTTTATGGAGTTTGTCCGTTCTCCCTATGACCGCGAGGATTTCATCCAGGGGTCCAGTTTCCTCCCACACTCCAAAGATGTGAAAATTTATATGTTCATTGGCTTTGGTGAAATTGTAAATTGTCCTTGGTGTGTAGGATAGTGCTAATCTATGATGTGATCGCTGATCAGCACGGACTCAGTAGGCTGAAGGGCCTGCATCTCTAAAGTCTAAAGTACTTTAAACAACGGAAAGCCACCGTTTTATTGCAATTGCCTTTGTGTAAGATTGCTATGAAATAGCACATGATTATGTCAATTTCCCAACTAAACATTGTCCAATCTATAGTGTGAGCATTGCTGCATTGTCTGAAATGCATTTACAGATCATTGCACCAGCCAGGGAATATTGTTATGCACAGCAATATCCCTTCTCCGGTCAAGGTGACCCATTTAAATCAGCCAGCTTCACATATTGACTTAAAGCAGGTCCATGTGAAACAATTTCATCCAAAATTAGACACACATTTTGCTGTAAAGCAAAGTCACTTTCTCCTTGGATGTCAACAAGCTGAACTAATGCTTATGATTTTAAAGCTTTGCTCCATTTTTAAACTTCCACTCCATAAACTGGGGAGAGACTACGAGAAACATAGAAACATTGGTGCAGGAGTAGGCCATTCGGCCCTTCGATCCTGCACCGCCATTCAATATGATCATGGCTGATCATCCAACTCAGTATCCTGTACCTGCCTTCTTTCCATACCCCCTGGTCCCTTTAGCCACAAGGGCCACATCTAACTCCCTTCCTCAGTCTGAATTGCAGGCAGCATCTCTGGAGAGAAGGGATGGATGATGTTTCATACAAAGAGTGGAAGGTACATGGAATGGGCTGTCAAAGGAGGTAGTTGAGGCAGGTATTATCACAACAAAAAACATTTGGACAGGTACATGGATAGGAAAGGTTTAGGGGAATATGGGCCAAATGCAGGCATGTAGGACTAGTGTAGATGGGGCATGTTGGTCTGTATGGGCAAGTTGAGCCAAAGGGCCTGTTTCCATGCTGTTTGACTCTATGACTCTTTAAGATACTGAAGGCTGGTCATAAGATTAAATTAATGAAAAGTACTTTATATGGCAAATAATCTACTGAGAGAGGGAAAATACGCTTCATTGTGGCTACTCGTCAAACAATTGGATCAACTCCATTCAACATTAGTACTACAATCATACATACAAACAGTAGTCTATTGAAGGGCATAAATCATAGAGGAATACACACTCCATTTACTTCAGCCAATTAAGTTAAAACTCTACTCTCAACAAGCGTAAGAAGTTTTTCTAAGTCAAAGATGATCTGACTGGCATTTTATGCTATACATGGAAGCAGGAATATGGAAATTTAGTTTAGTTTAGTTTTTTAGATTGCAGTCTTAGAATCATACAGCGTGGAAACAGGAATTTGGCCCAACTTGCCCTCGCCGACCAACATGTCTCATCTACATTAGTCCCACCTGCCTGCATTTGGCCCATATTCCTCTAAACCTGTCCTATCCATATACCTGTCTAAATGTTTCTTAAACGAAAGTGCCTGCCTCAACTATTTCCTCTGGCAGCCACTTGCCACCGCTCTTTGTGTAAAAGAGTTACCCCTCAGGTTCCCATTAAATCTAGTTTAGTTTAGTTTATTGCCACGTGTCCTAAGGTACTGTGAAAAGATTTTTGTTTGTGTCCTATCCAGTCAGTGAAAAGACTATACATGATTAAAAAGACTATATAAATGTGATTACAATTTTGTTAAGATCCACTAGCCTTTAAGAAATGTTCAGAAAAACTTAGAACTCAATAGTTTCACTTTGCAAACTCTGAACGGAATCAGTTGAGTTTTTGACATAAATGAAAATCAAAGGTCACTCACATTATTTGCTATTTCCCTTTGTGACAGATTAAGTCTGAGGAAACAGTTCAGAGTGAACTGACAGTGATGTATGGCTGCCGCATACTGTGAATAGACTCACACATCAATCAGCAAGGGAAAATCTGTAGGAAATGGATAACTTCATAACAATCATTATTAAGGATGACTAATATACAACTTTAGGTAGTTAAAAAAAAATTCTCATGAAAAGAAATACCTCTTGTAAAGGTGTATGGGAAGGAACTGGTTTATGCTGGTTTATACCAAAGTTATACCGAAGTTAGACACAAAGTGATGGAGCAACTCAGCGGGTCAGGAAGCAGACAAAGTCTGAAGAAGGGTCTCGACCCGAAACGTCATCCATTCCTTCTCACCAGAGATGCTGCCTGTGCCGCTGAGTTACTCCAGCTTTTTGTGTCTATCTTCGGGTCAGGGAGCAGTTCTGGAGAAAAGGAACAGGTGACGTTTTGGGTCTGAAGAAGAGTTCATCTCTTCAATAGTCACCTGTTCCCTTTCCCCAGAGATGCTGCCCTGCCTGTCCTGCTGAATTGCTCCAGCATGTTGTGTCCACTTCATGTAAAGAACTCACTGTCCAACGTTTCTCCTCTTTTGGAGAAAATGTTATCCTAAAAAATAGGATTCCAGTACAAAAGTTAATCATGGTACAAACTCCTTAACTCTGTCTACGTTGGAATCCTGTAGCAGAGTCTATTTACCACCAGACCACTGGTAAAAAATGATCTTTACTGTGCGAAGTAAACATGTAGTTGTTGTTTTCTATTTAACCTTTTCAATTACATCCAACCTCAATTGTCTAACCTCACACACTTATCTGGCCCTGTTTCTATCCAGATGGGCATCTCGCTCCATCTTAACAACACTCACCCTCAACTATGACTCATGATACTCATTGTTTAAACACAATCCATCCACATGGATAGTTGTTTAAGACGGAACTGCAGATGCTGGAAAATCGAAGGTAGACAATAATGCTGGAGAAACTCAGCGGGTGAGGCAGCATCTATGGAGCGAAGGAAATAGGCAACGTTTCGGGCCTTCTTCAGACTGGATAGAGTAGGTTTAGAAGGATATGGGCCCAACACAGGCTGGTGGGACTAGTGTCGATTGAGATTGTTGGTTGGCGTGGGAACATTGGGACAAAGGGCCTGTCACCATGCTGTATGACTATAACAGAGGCATTCATTAAAAAATGCAGGTTACAATACTAAATTCTGGCTAGGCTTTGAACAATGGGGAGAGGTTGGGCAGACTAGGACTTCATTCCTTGGAGTGCATGAGCATGAGGGGTGATTATATTGAGGTGTACAATATCATGGGGGGCACTAGAAAGGTTGAATGCACAGTCTTTTCCAAGACTGGGAATCAAAAAACAGAGGATCTAGATATAAGATGAGGGGAAAGATTGAATAGGAATCTGAGGGATATTTTTTTTCCCAGAGGCTGGTGGGTATATGGAACAAGCTATCAGAGGATGTAATTGAGACAGTACTATTACAATATCTAAAAGACACTTGGTTAGGAAAGGTTTAGAGGGATATCGGCTAAACGCAGGCAGGTGGGACTAGCATAGATGGGGCATTTTGGTCGGCATGGGCAAGTTGGGTTAAATGGCCTGTTTCTGTGCTGTGACACTCCTTAAGGTGTAGATATAAATACAATTAACAGGTATCCAAATGGATTGTGATAGCTATCAGAGACTAATAGGAGCAAGTTCACGGAGGTTCATGGGAACACAGCGTCAGCCCCTTTCAGGGAGCTCTACCTCCCCTTCTACGGTACAACTCCCATGTTTCATGTCATAACAGTAAATTAGGTCATTTGGCCCGCCAAGTCTACTCCGCCATTCAATCATGGCTGATCTATTTTCCCCCCCTCAACCCCATCCTCCTGTCTTTTCCCTGTAATGGTTGCACCCTTACTAAGAATCTGTCAATCTCCGCTTTAAAAACACCCAAAAACTTGGCCTCCACAGTCACCTGTGGCAATGAATTCGACAGATTCACCACCCTCTGGCTAAATAAATCGCTCATCATCTCCTTTTTAAAGATACATCCTTTTATTCTGAGGCTGTGCCCTCTGCTTCCAAGACTATCCCACTCGTGGAAACATCCTCTCCACATCCACTCTATCTAAGTCTACCATTTTTTGGTGAGTTTCAATGAGGTGCCTCCCTCGTCCTTCTAAACTGCAGCGAGTACTAGCCCCGTGCTGTCAAATGCTCAACATACATTAACCCAATCATTCCTGGGATCATTCTTATAAACCTCCCCTGGACCCTCTCCAATGCCAGCACATCCTCATCAGATATCGGACCTAAAACTGCTCACAATGCTCCAAATGCAATCTGATCAGTGCCTTACAAAGCCTCAGCATTACATCCCTGTTTTTATTCCCTCAAAATGAATACTCGGAGTAACATGAATTCACAGTCCTATTCCACAAACTTGGATGCAGAATCCAGGCTGACATTTTCTAGGCATCTAAGTGTGCAAGAGGGAATTTCTTATCTAATTTAGCCCCATCACTTTTGTTTCCCTCTATTTTTAAATACACGTCTACAAGTTAAATGCTGGAAAAAGGGATAAGAATAATAGACCTGCATTGTTTCTATCACTTCCTTAAGTTTAAATTGTAGGGTAACAGCATCAAATTCTCTTTGGCTTCTTGAATGTGACATTAAAAGGATGCAAATATGTGATTAAAATGTATAATCCGACATTGAACCTCCTCGTGGTAACTGCAATAGGTTATTTAAAACCTTTAAGTAATCAACGTTGACGGATAATGCAGCATGTACTGGAATGGTAAAACCTTTAAGCAGCAAACATTTTATCGCGATGCATCACAGCATGGTTTGGGAACAGCTCCATCCCAGACCACAAAAAGAATTGTGGAGAGTTATGGATGTACCCCAGTCCATCACGCAAACCAACCTCCCTTCCATTGACTCCATCTTCTCGGTAAGGCTGCCAGGCCAACTCAAGGACGAGTCTCACCCCAGACACTCCCTCTTCTCCACTCTCCCGTCAGGCAAGAGGTGCAGATGTTTCAAAACACACTCGTCCAGATTCAGGGACAGTTTCGTCCCAGTTGTTATCAGGCAACTGAATGGTCCTCTCATCAGCTAATGTGCGGTCCTGACCTACTTTTATGGAGATTTTTGAACCATCTTTCATCGGACTTTATCTTGCACTAAATGTTGTTCCTAATATCCTTCATTTGTACCCTGTGAATGGCTTGATTGTAATCATGTGTTGTCTTTGCTTTGACTGGATAGCACACAAACAAAAGAATTTCACTGTACCTCAGTACAGGTGACAATACTAAACCATATCATGTGTGGATCCTAAATTAAGATGTTAATCTGCAGGTCATATTGTCGCATGCAATTGCATGGCTGTACAAGAAATACTTGAGAGATTAGCTTTTACTGTGACAGTGGTGAAACAGGCCCACTTAGTCCGTGCCAACCATGGATCTCCCATTTACACAAATTCTACATTACCCCATTTTCTCATCCATTCACCCACACACTAGGGACAATTTAGAGCATCCATTTAACCTATAGACCTGCACGTCTTTGGGATGTGGGAGGAAACAATAGCAACCTGAGCAAACCCACATGGTGCCTGTATAAGGAGAACATGCAATCTCAACGCAGACAGCATCCGAGGTCAGGATCAAACCAGGGTCTCTGGGGCCATGAAGCAGCAGTTCTATCAGCTACCAATATGCCACTTGATGTGCATTTGAGAGGCTTTTGCAAATAAGTTTCATCATTGCAACTCTGTTGGATGTTGTGTTTTTTCAAGTTCATGTTCACATTCATGTTATAGAAGCAGAATTAGGCAATTTAGCCCATTGAACCCACTCCGCCATTCAATCATGGCTGATCTCAATCCCATTCTCATTCTCCTGCCTTCTCCCCATAAACCCTGACCCCTTACTAATCAAAAACCTGTCAATCTCCGCCTTGAAAATATACATTGACTAGACCTCCACAGCCATCTGGCAATGAATTTCACAGATTTACCAGCCTCTGACTAAAGAAATTCTCCCTAATTACCTTTCTAAAGTAATATTCTTTTATTCTGTGGCTATGGCCTCCGGTCCAAGACTTTCCCACTAGTGGAAACATATTCACAATCACTCTATCCAGGCGTTTCACTATTCGGTAGGTTTCAATAAGGTGTCCCCTCATCCTTCAATACTCCAGCGAGAATTCGTAAGTTTAGAAGAGCTTGCCCTCGACTCACACTCGCAGCATGGTCGACACGAGGTCCTAGGAGGTCTTTGTAACTCTCCTTCATGCTCGAGAGTAGTCCCCGTGTACTCGTGGCCTCAGCTAGGTTGCGGCGTTTTTTTCAACATGCTGAAAAATGCCCGCGGGTAAAAAAAGGTCGCCATGGAAAAATTCTATATTTTTTTACTCGTAGGTTTAGTCGAAGTAGGTCGTAGTAGGTTGTAATACTATCGTAGGTAGTCAAAGGCAATCAAAGGTAATCGAAGGTTGTTGAAGATAAAGCTCGTTGAGAAAAAAAAGGTAATATACCGACCGCCAATGTTAAATGCCCGCCTAAACTTTATTAAAAGTCTGGCTTTTAAAAAGTGTCTCCACTCCTTCTCCCCCCTTTCTCCCCCCTTCTCTCCCCCCCTCCGCTCTCTCTAAAGGACTTACCGTAACTGTGCCAGCCGTGTTTTACATTCCTGTTAATCGCGGGTGTGAATTTCAGACAGCGCTCCCCGCTTTCCCTGGCCCCCGCCTTTGCGATGTGTTTGTGTGTGTGTGTGTGTGTGTGTGTGCAGACCGTCGATCCACCTCGCGGTTTCATCACTGACGGTCGATCCAGCTCGAGGTTTTTCAGGCGAGTGCCCTCGAGCTTGAAGGTCGAAGACAATCGTTGAAAAGTTGCGTTAGTGGGACAGGCCCTTTAGTTGGCAGCCATTAATTACCTTCGCTGTTCTTCTCCATGCTCTCCTGAAGGTACAGTAAGACATTCATCCATGTGTCCATGTGGTAACCTCAGTACATCCCCTCCCTTTAAATATCCTATTAATAGAAAATAATTTAAATTAACACTTAATATGAAACAATAAAAACATACTGTTTATTCACAAATTAGAGTCCATTATAAAGGATGAGGTTACAGAGTACTTAGTTCACAATAAGATAGGCTGGTCAGCATGGCTTTGTGAAGGGAAGGTATTACTTGACAAATTTGCTGAAATTCTTTGAAGAAGTAAATAGCAGGACAGACAAAGGAGAGTCAGGAGATGGCGTTTACTTAGATTTTCAGAAAGCCCTTGATAAGATGCCACACGTTAGGCTGCTAAAGATGAGAGCCCACGGTATCACAGGACAGATACTAGCATGGATAGCAGGGTAGCTGGATGGCAGAAGACAAAGAGTGTCAATAAAGGTTTTTTTTTCTGATTGGCTGCCAGTGACTAGTGAAGTCCCGCAAGGGTTGGTGCTGGGGCCGCTACTCTTCACATTGTACATTCATGATTTAGACCAGGGGATTGAAGGCTTTTTGGCAAAGTTTGTGGATGCTACGAAAATAGGTCGAGGGACAGGTAGTGTAGAGAAGGCAGGGACTCTGCAGAAGGACTTGGTCAGGTTGGGAGAGTGGGCAGAGAAGTAGCAGATGGAATATAGTGTAGCAAAGTGTGGAGTCATGCATTTTGGTAGTAGGAATAAAGGTATGGACTATTTTCTAAATGGGGAGAAAATCCATAAATCCGAGGTACAATGGGACTTGGCACTGCTGGTGCAGGATTCTAAAAAGTTAATCTGCAAGTCGAATTGGGAGTAAAGAATGCAATCTTACTATAAGGCGCTGGTAAGGCCGTATTTGGATTATTGTGAGCATTTATGGGCACCATATCTGAGGAAGGATGTGCTGGCTCTGGAGAGGGTCTAGAGGAGATTTACAAGAATGATCCCAGGAATGAGTAGGTTAACCTATGATGAGTGTTTGTAGGCACTGGGCCTGTACTCGCTGGAGTTTGGAAGAATGAGGGAGGACCTCATTGAAACCCACAGAATAGTGAATGGCTTGGATAGAGTGGATGTGGTGAGGATGTTTCCACTAGTGGGAGAGTCTAGGGCTAGAGGTCATAGCCTTAGAATTAAAGGACGTTGTTTTTGAAAGGAGATAATGTGGTGGCCATTTAGCTTAACTCAGTGTGTTATAATTATAACCAGTTACCTTTAAATTTTATCTGCCTGTAATTATGTGGGTGGGATTTATACGTAGTCTGAGGCATGTTTGCGGCGGAGATTCTCACGCATGCGCCCTAGTAGTTAGTTTAGTTTGAAGAAGCATGGGGGAGAGGTCGCAGCTTTCAACCATGCACGAGTATGACCACGAGTAAGATTAAAATGTACTTATAGGAGAAGAAGTTTGGATAAATATCTTACTGTTTTTACTACTACAATAAAGAAACTATTAATCAAGGGTGTGTTTGGAAGATTTATCTTTCGACGGCATTGAATTTTTCGTGGAGAGCTCGTGAGTGCGTTTCGATTATCTCCAGATTCCCTGTCTTCAATCATGGCGACGAAAGGAAAATATCCTTGCAACGAAATGAAAATCTGTCACTATAGATGACGAACATTTTCTTTAGTCAGCGGATGGTGAATCTGTGGAATTCTTTGCCACAGAATGTTCCCAATGTTGGGCGAGTCCAGAACCAGGGGCCACAGTCTTAGAATAACGGGGAAGCCATTTAAGACTGAGGTGAGAAAAAACGTTTCCACCCAGAGAGTTGTGAATTTGTGGAATTCCCTGCCACAGAGGGCAGTGGAGGCCAAGTCACTGGATGGATTTAAGAGAGAGTTAGTTAGATAGAGCTCTTGAGGCTCGTGGAATTAAGGGATATGGGGAGAAGGCAGCCAGGGATTATTGATTGGGAACGATCAGCCATGATCACAATGAATGGTGGTGCTGGCTCGAAGGGCCGAATGCCCTCCTCCTGCGCCTATATTCTATGTTTCTATGTTAGAAGGCTGTAAATATTTCAGGCCAAGTCAGTAGATATTTTTAAGGCAGCGATAGATAGATTTTTGATTCGTACAGGTGTCAGAGGTTATGGGGAGAAGGCAGGAGAACGGGGTAAGGAGGGAGAGATTGATCAGCCATGAATGAACGGCGGAGTAGACTTGATGGGCCGAATGGCCTAATTCTACTCCTAATCCTTATGACATTATGACCTAAATAAAAACAAGAATAGACTGTCAACCATATGAACTGCAAGCATTAAAGGGATGTGCAGGACAATTGTTTTACACAGAGGGTGATGAGTGTCTGGGATGCACTGTCAGAGGTGGTGGGGAGGTGGGGAAAGATAGGATGGTGGCGTTTAAGAGGCTTATAGATAGACACATGGATGTGCAGGGAATGGAAGGGTGTGGATCACGTGCTGGTAGATGAGATTAGTTAGCTTGTGTTCGGCATTATGTTCGACACAGCCATTGTGGGTCAAAGGGCCTGTTCCTGTGCTGTATTGTTCTAAGTTCTATGTTCTATCGCTTATCTCTATCGCTGAAGGAAGAGGAAAGTAGATTAGGTTAGTTTAGTTTAGTTTAGTTTAGTTTAGAGATGCAGTGTGAAAACAGGTCCTATGGCCCACCGTGTCTGCGCAGACCAGCAATCCTCCCATACACTAGTTTTATCCTACACACTAAGGACAAGTTACAGAAACCAATTAAACTACAAACTTACACGTCTTTGGAATGTGGGAGGAAATAGAAGTACCCGGAGAAAACCCAGACGGTCATAGGGAGAGCATAGAAAATCCGCACAGAGAGCACCTGTAGTCAGGATCGAACCCGGGTCCTGGAGCTATATGGGAGCAACTCTACCTCTGCGCCACCGCGTTGCCACATTTTAAAATGGAATCATTCCAGATTTAGTTTAGTTTAGATGTTTGAAATGTTCTACCCTGGTAGTTTGTAAAGGCTCAGCTAACGGTTTGATTAAAATCAGGAAATCCATAGATTTCTAGGTAGAGGCAGATTCAAGGAATAATACATGAAAATTATGTTGAGGTAGAAGATCAGGCGTGACCTTGTTGAATGCTGGAATGTTTGAGGGTTAGATAGAGTCACAGAGTCATACAGCACGGAAACAGGCCCTTCAGCCCAACTTGCCCATGCCGTCCAACATGCCCCATCAGCACCACTCCCACCTGCCTGTGGCCCATATCCCTCTAATCCATGTATCTGACTGATGTTTATAAAACATTGGGATAGTCCCAGCCTCAACTACCTCCTATGGCAGCTTGTTCCTTGCACCGATCACCCTTTGGGAAAAAAAGTGACCCCTCAGGTCTCCATTAAGTCTTTCTCCCCAGAATAAATGGTTTACTCATAGATATAGTCATAGAGTCATGGGCGGAAATCCTGGGGGGGGGGGTCACACATGTCCCCGTCGCCCCCCCCCCCCCCCCATGTTTTGAGAGGTGGGGGACAATCCCCCCATGTTTTGTAATCCAGATTTTGAAATTTGGATGGAAAAAAACTATTAAAATCTCCGCTTTCCGCGAGACAGTGGGGGTGTCACTGTTAAGCGCTTGTTAAGTGTCTATTAACACCATATTAACACGATGTGTCATCAATTGTGTTTTGACCTTCCAAAGCAATCTAATGTGGGTACAATTATCATTTGAACTAATTGGATGTATTGGTGGATGGGAAAGATTTAAACGGGATCCGATTTACATGGGTCAGGTCATTGAGGAATCTGGTCAAACGGGTTTCCTGGTTAGCTTGCAGGTAAGTCCTTCATTCACGGTCACTCACGTTATTTAGTATGTTTTTCCCATCTCTCTCTCCCCCCCCTCCAAGGTTGGTTCTTCTGTTTGCCTTCATTTACTTCGGGTTTATTTGTTTGTGTTATTTATCACATTGTAGCTTTTGAAAGATTCAAGTGGGTATCAGAGGCTTTCTGAGGGCTGAATCAGCCCGTTCGTGGGGCCGTTCATCGCCCGGCGCAGCTTCAAATCAAACTGCTGCATCAAGGCGATCGAGGCTCCTGATGTTGAAGCTCCTGCCGGCCGATTTTAAGCCATGCCGGGCGATGAAAAGGCCCGAGAATGGGCCGATTCAAGCCCCACGATTTTGGGCGGGCAAAGCTGCTGTTGCTGGAGTTCGTAGTCGGTCACCAACCAGGTCAGCTCCCGATGTTACCGTCCACAGGGCCCACGGGCGAAGCCTCCGAAACCTCGCGTGTGTGTGGGCGCGTATATGTGTGTGTGCATGTATGCGTTTGCGCGCTGCGCCAAGAAATTGTGCCCCCCATGTTTTGGTAGTGATTTCGGCACCTGCAAAATGTGGAAAACAGGCCCTTCAGCCCAATTTGCCCACACCGGCCAACATGTCCCAGCTACACTAGTCCCACCTGCCTACGTTTGACCCATATCCCTCCAAACCTGTCCTATCCATGTATCTGTCTAACTATTTCTAAGACATTGCGATGGTCCCTGCCTCCTCTGGCAGCTCGTTCCATATACCCATCACCCTTTGTGTGAAAATGTTACCCCTCAGATTCTGTTAGTGGTAGGAAATAGAAATGTCGCCCTTCACCTTAAACCTGTGTCCTCTGGTCCGCAATTCATCTATTCTGGGCAAGAATCTCTGTGCATCTCCCCGATCTATTCCTCTCATGATTTTATACACTTCAATAAGATCACTCCCCATCCTCCTGCGTTTCAAGGAATAGAGTCCCAGCCTGCTCAACCTCACCCAGTACCTCAGACTCTCGAGTCCTGGCAACATCCAAGTACATCTAGTTTAGAGATACAGAGTGGAAGCAGGCCCTTCAGCCCACTGAGACCGCACCAACCAACCAACCCCATACACTACCACTATCCTACACACTGGGGACAATTTTACAATGTTACCAAAGCCAATTCACCTGCAAACCTGCACATCTTTGGAATGTGGGAGGAAACAAGAATGTGGAGCACCCGGAGAAAACCCATGTGGTCACAGGGAGAAAGTACAAACTCTGTACAGACCTGTAGTCAGGCTCGAACCCAGCACTCTGGCGCTATAAGGCAGCAACTCTACCCTTGCGCCACTATGCCGCCTCTTGTGTTCTTTACCATAGACTGCATGGATGGCACAGTGGCACAGCGGGCCTGGCTTCAGGTGCTGTCGGCTGATGAGTACCAATTCCTCAATATTGAAACTGGTGGGGCCAGGAGGTGGATCACCACAATAGCTGAGAAGACTGCAACAGGGAGACTCCCAACCATGGTGGAGTCCATGCCGTTGGATCCGGGTCTGTCTCTGTCAAGGGCGAATAAGGGTGGCGTGGTTATGCATTGGTAGAGTTGCTGCCTTACAGCACCAGACGCCTGCGTTTGAAGCTGTATGTACGTAGTTTGTACGTTCTCCCTGTGATCGCGTGGGGTTTTCCCGGATGCTCCGGTTTCCTCCCACACCTCACCTGTCTGTCGGTCAATTGGTTTCTGTAAATTGTAAAATTATCCCCTGAGTGAGGTATAGTGCTAATGTTTAGAGGTGATCGCTGGTCGGCGCGGACTCGGTGGGCTGAAGGGCTTGTTTCCACGCTACATTTCTATAGTCTAATTTGAAGAAATGGTACATGGTGTATCGGGAATCTCCAGAAACACAGAGGGGGGATGAAAAACAAATTATTGATTAAAACCGGTTAAAAGATATCAACTCCTCTCAAACGATGAGGGGGGGGTGGAATGTGCATGTGAAATATTCCGTCAGGGTGGAAGCCGAATGGCACAATTGCAGCAATGACACTGCAGTACGAGGGGAGGGTGTTGAGACAATCTTACCTTGCGCTACTTCACTTCCAGAGCAAATTGGAGCAACACTCCAGAGGGTTTGCTGGAATGCGGCATCAACTTGTAAAGTGCTACAGCCATATGACAAATGCTGCAAGAGAACAAATCAGCTCAGCATCGGCTGGAGACTGCGGGTCAGACTTAAATACATCTTAACAGAATGCTGGTCTCTTTAAACACCGCATCCTCTCGCCATTCAAAGGGCAAACACGTCACCCTTCAAGCCTGCTTCAAGAATTTATTCGAAGACAAGTATATGCAAAGGGTACAAAATGGAGATAAAACTATACATCAATATAGTCAAGCCAAACATAAGTACAAAAGATAGAGTGAAAAAAAAGATACCAGTGTGCAGAATGTAGTTTCTCAGCATTGGAGTGTAACAGTTCCTAATTGGTAGTAATTCACTGATATTTGGCTAAAATGAACTTTGAACAAATGTTCAAATATCTTTAATATACTTTAACATATTGAAACAAGACGGGGCAGATGCTGGTTTACAAAGAAGGACAAATTGCTAGAGTAACTCAGGGGGTCAGGCAGCATCCCCGGAGAACAGGTGTAGGAGAAGTTTTGGGTCGGGACCCTTCTTCAGTCAAGGATAGGGCCTTCATGAACCAATCCATGTTCTCCAGAGATGCTGCCTGACCCGCTGAGTTACTCCAGCACTTTGTGTCCTTCTTTGTAAACCAGCATCTGCCCTGTCTTGTTTCTATATGTTAAAGTATATTAAAGATATTTGAACATTTGTTCAAAGTCCATTTTACCCAAATATCAGTGAATTACTTCCAATTAGGAACTGTTACGCTCCAATGCTGAGAAACTACATTCTGCACACTGGTATCTTTCTTTTCACTCCCTCTTTTGTACTTATGTTTGGCTTGACTATATTTATGTATAGTTTTAACTAAATGTTGATAGCATGCAAACAAAAGCTTTTCACGGGCTAGCAGAATCATGGGGTATGGGGAGAAGGCAGGCACAGGTTACTGATTGTGGGTGATCAGACTTGATCACAATGAATGGCACTGCTGCTCGAAGGGCCGACTGGCCTCCTCCTGCACCTATTTACTATGTTTCTATGTTTCTAAAAGTAAACTTAAACCTTGGAGCAGGTTTCATTTGCCAGCTGCTTATTTCTTACCAGAACTAGTTTAGTTCAGCTTAGTTTACTTTAGCGACGACACACAAAATCCGCGCAGACCAGCAATCCTCATACACTAGTTCTATCCTACACACTGGGAACAATTTGCAGTGTCCAATTAACCTACAAACCCGTACGTCTTTGGAATGTGGGAGGAATCCGGAGCACCCGGAGAAAACCCACGCGGTCACAGGGAGAACGTGCAAACTCCGTACAGACAAGCACCCGTCTGTGGGATCTAAGCCACAGGTCTGGCGCTGTGAGGCAGCAACTCTACCGCTACACCACTGTGCCGCCTCTGTAAACAGACTATGATTTTGCTTCACGGACCAGCACAAATTAGTCGGATGAAATTCACAGCATGTTTCCTTGCAAGCACTGGAAAATGATACGTGAAACACTTTACTCACCAGGTACCGCTCTGAAGAAACACTGACTAAAATAAGGTCATCCCCAACACGTACTTTTTCTCCTTCTGAGCGTTGTTTAGAGGCTGGGTGTATCGTCCACCAGCAGGCCTCCCCTACAGAAACAGGGCAATTAAATCAGTGCTCTAGTCTATACAATTACACAGTACCATGTCCACTTTACACATACGCAATGTCAGTATAACTTGAAACTTAGCAGAAGTAAACGCACACTGAATTCTATATTAAAAAATGCTGTGTAGGAAGGAACTGCAGTTGCTGGTTTAAACCAAAGATAGACACAAAAAGCTGGAGTAACTCAGCGGGGCAGGCAGCATCTCTGGAGAGAAACACCCATTCCTGGGTCCCAGCTTTTTGTGTCTATCTTCATGTCAATATGCTGTACTTTTAATAATCAGGCTCATGCAATAAATACAACTGAATCTTAATTAGAACATTTATTTATGCTCTTTATACAGTGCTAATTTTACCCCTTAGTCTCTTTTCAGCAATATATTCTCTGTTGCCTTTCAATTTTTGAAAGCTGCCAAGTTTTTAGATTCCACTGTCCCAATGCTTGTGTCTCTGGAACTCCGCCTGGCCAGAGCCAGCGGATCTGTTCCCATAGCCGTCTTCCAAGGCCGACTTTGTGGGCTGATGTCTCGGCTCCCCATGGGTCAAGACGGGCTGTTCCTGTATCGTTGGACTCCTCCCATTGTTGGTCTGGCAAAACGGATAATCCAGCAAGGCTCTGGAACCAAGGGTGCTGGAAAATCAGTGGTGGAGCTGTATTTTAAATATATTTGAATAGTGTAAAGGTATTTCAAATGGCCATTGATACCATCGGCCAGTCACTGCCCCTCACTATTTGCCTCAGGGGTGGAATGTTGGTTCATTCTCCCTGAACTACAAGGGAGGTAAATCCATGCAGCATATAAATTCAGCACAAGCCAGTCCCATGCACCCATCCACACACATCCCCAATAACTAAATTATGAATTACGAATGGTCTTGGTTGAACGGAAGACTTTGGGCTTTTTGCAATAATATTGGGGTTTTTAATTTATTGCTTTTTTCCAATATTTCTTTATTATCAATGCTTCTTTACTACCATGTGTACAGATGCAGAGTGAAATTCTTTATTTTGCATACAGTTCTGTGAAGTATTGCCACACCGAAGCACAATCCCCGATAGTACAAAAAGCATAGAAATACTCCACTGAGAGCACATGCCAACGTTGCCAGGTTTTGTTGCCATTTGTCACCAGTTACACATTTTGAGTATTGTGTTTACAGACCTATTAAGCTGCTGCAAGTAAGAATTTCATTGTTCCATTGTCGGTGCATATGACAATTAAACACTCTCAACTCTTAATACCCTGAATGATGGTTACAGTAATATGATTACTGCATAAACTAAAACCAAAGCCAAGGTTTTCTATAAGCCTGCCATGACCACCCTCCCATTATCAGCACCTCCTCTCTGTAGACTCTGTAAAACATTTGTACTTTAACCTGCCCTATGAAAGAGAAAAAATCCTACACTCTCCCATCCAACCCAAGAACCTTTTGAAACTGTAGTACGTCTATTGTGCGACTGCAAGTAAGAATTTCATTGTTCTGTTTCAGTGCATATGGCAATTAAACACTCTTGACTCTTAATACTCTAAATGATGATCACGGTAATAAACTCAAACCAAACCAATGCCAAGGTTTGTCCCCAGCTTGCTAGGCCCACTCTCTCATTACCAATGCCTCTGCTACACTGCTTGTAGGCTCTGTAAGACAATTATACCTCAAACTGCCCCATGACAATTAAAATTGAGAATCTGAATCTGAATGAAAGAGAGAAAAGCCTACATTCTCCTGTCCAACCCAAGAACCATTCGACCTGTAGGACCTCTTTCAAACGTACCAGTTGTATCTTCCTGCAGCCCGACATCAAAGGCCAATTTGTCTGTTGAAGATCGAGATGTGGACAAACAAGAAAGATACTTGGAAACAAAATACAGGACAGCAATGGGTTAAAATTTCAGACTGGCAACAGTTCAAATGAGAATGATAATTAACAGCAGTTATTGAGGATTATTTTTTATTTTCTGTAAATCAGATCAGGCCTCTAACTGCAGATACGGAATACAAACAGGGAAATGCTGGAAATGCTAAGAAGGTCAGGTGATATCTGTGCGGCCAGAAACAGAGATAACATTTCAAATTAACAGCCCAAGGTGTTAACTCGGTCTCTCTGTCCAGAGATGTCGCCTGACTCTGGCATTTTCTGATTTTATTAATGTCCAGTATCTGCAGTATTATCATTATTGAACATTTTCCGCGATCAACAAAATATGCTACAGTTTCTCACTGTTAAACTGTTTCCAGTAACCAAGAAACAAACACCTAAAGCACCTTGGAAGATCATTGAATGTGATGTCACGGGTTCGTAGGGTGCTCAAGAAGGTTTTCGGCACATTGGCCTTGATCAGAATATTGAATGTGGACGTTGGGAGGCCATGTTACAGTTGCACAAAACGTTGGTGCGGCCACATTTAGAGTATTGTGTTAGGTTTTGGTCATCCTGTTCTAGGAAAGATGTTGTTAAACTGCAAAGGATACAGTGAAGGTTTATGAGGATGTTGCCAGGACTCGAGGGCCTGAGCTATCGGTTGTGGATGAGCTGTCTAGGACTTTATTCCTTGGAGCGCTGGAGGATGAGAGGTGATCTTATTGAAGTGTATAAGATCATGAGAGGAATAGATAGGGTAACGAGTGATTCCGAATTCTATTTTATGAACCTTGACGTGAAATAGTGCACTAAAGTTAGCGACTTACCATTCCACTGTAAGAGTGTCTGAGCAAGACTGCATGTCCATACAGAAGGGTGCGGTGGCCTCCACCCTGAGCTGTCTGTTAATAAAAAATGATAATGTTCGGGATATGACAACAGATAAAACATAAGGCACAACACTTGCATGTTACAACCAATTCAATTGTCCTTTTAAATATTCCACTGTGGGCGGCACAGTGGTGTATGTGGCTGATAAAGCTCCTGCCTCATAGCGCCAGCCACCCGGGTTCGATCTGGACCTCGGGTACTCTCTGTGTTGAGTTTGCACGTTCTCCCTGTGACTGCATAGGTTTCCACCGAGTGCTCTGGCGTCCTCCCGTATGTGGCCACATTTTAAGAATAAGGGGTAGGCCATTTAGGACTGAGATGAGGAAAAACGTTTTCATCCAGAGAGTTGTGAATCTGTGGAATTCTCTGCCACAGAAGGCATTGGAGGTCAATTCACTGGATGTTTTCAAGAGAGAGTTAGATTTCGCTCTTATGGCTAACGGAATCAATGGATATGGGGAAAAAGCAGTAACGGGGTACTGATTTTGGATGATCAGCCATGATCATATTGAATGGCTTGAAGGGCCAAATGGCCTACTCCTGCACCTATTTTCTATGTTTCTATGTTTCTAAAGACAGGCGCGTTTGTAGGATAATTGGCCTCTGTACAGTTGTCCCCAGTGTGTAGAGAGTGGATGGGAAATTGGGACAACATACAACTAGTGTGAACGCATGGTCAATGGTCGGCATGGACCCGATGGGCCAAAGGGCCTGTTTCCTTGCTGTATCTTTCAATTCAAAAATAGAATTCTGCCAGATGGTTCTAGATCCCATAAAGCTCTAGATTCTATAAAGAATAACTCCGAGGATCCCACGCTGTAATTGTACGGTTATTCCCTCTAAAGAAGAAAAGCTAAATACATTCATGGGACGGAATAGAATAAAAAGGTCTGCTGATTAGGTTGCTGAAGAGGTGTCAGAAGAAGATGCTCCCACACTTGACAGGGACCAGTTGGATTGCATGGTCCATTTCTGCACTTTACTTTCTACCTAATCCAATGTAATTCAGAACTTCTAAAGTGTAGACGTCTCAGGCAAAGCTCCTGGGACATGTGGGCAAGTTGGGTCGAAGGGCCGGATTCCCCGCTGTATGACTCTATAATAGAGTGGTAATAGTGATGCAGTGGTAGAGTTGCTGCCTTACATCTCCAGAGACCCGAATTCAATACTGAATATAGGTGCTTATCTATACAGAGTTTGTACGTTCTCTCCATGACCTGCATGGGTTTTCCCTGGGAAGCTCCGGTTTCCTCCCACACTCCAAAGACATATTGTTTTGTACCGAAGAAAGACATAAAAAGCTGGTGTAACTCAGCGGGACAGGCAGCATCTCTGGAGAGAAGGAATGGGTGACGTTTCGGGTGGTGACCCTCCTTCAGTTTAAACCAGCATCTGCAGTCCCTTCCAACACATACAGGTTTGTAGGCAGATTGGCTTAGTATAAATGTAAATTGGTCCTAGTGTGTGTAGGATAGTGTTAATGTGCGGGGATCGCTAGATGGTATGAACTCGGTTGGCCGAAAGGGCTTGTTTCCGCGCTGTATCTCGAAGCTGAACTAATCTGCGTGCCTTTAATATTGCACTACAGGATCTGGGAAAATGTAATATCTAAACAACCACAAATATCATAAGACCATAAGGCATAGGAGCAGAATTAGGCCATTCAGCCCATCGTGTCAGCTCTGCCATTCAATCAAGGCAGATGTATTTTTACCTCTCAACTTCATTCTCCTGCCTTCTCCCTGTAGCTTTTATACCCTTACTGATCAAGAACCTATCAATCTCCACTTTAAAAATACCCAATGACTTGGCCTCCACAGCCAGCCATGGCAATGAATTCCACAGATTCTCCATCCTCTGGCTAAAATAATTCCTCCTCATCTCCATTCAAAGGTCAGGAAACAGGATGTCTTTAGGTTTTAGAGATACAGTGCAGAAACAGGACCTTTTGCCCACCCAATCCGTGCTTAGCAGTGATAACCCCATGCACTAGCATTATTCTACATACTCGGGACAATTATACCACAGCCAATGAACCTACAAATCTTTGAAATGTGGGAGGAAACCGGAGCGTCAATAGAAAACAGTGAAAACACTGTAAGAATCACAGCAAGATCATACAAACTCTGTACAGACAGCACCTGTAGTCAGGATCAAATCTGGGTCTCTGGCGTTGTAAGGCGGCAACTCTGTGCCTCTGTGCCTTCATTTCCTCCCGACTGGACTATTGCAACTCACTTCTCCTTGGCATCAGCTCCACCTACATCAGCCGACTCCAACTGGTCCAGAACGCAGCCGCCCGACTCATCACCCATACCAAATCCTGGCATCACATCACTCCAGTCCCCAAACAACTTCACTGGCTTCTCATCTCCCACCGGATCACCTACAAAATCCTGATCCTCACCTACAAAGCCCTCCACCATCTGGCCCCCCCATATCTCACTGACCTCCTCTCCCCCTACCAACCCTCACGGTCCCTCAGATCCACATCAGCTGGTCTCCTCTCCATCCACAAGTCCAACCTCCGCAGTTTTGGGGACAGAGCCTTCTCCAGGGCAGGTCCCTGGCTCTGGAACTCCCTCCCCCAACTGATCCGCAATTCCGTGTCCCTCACCATCTTCCAGTCCCGCCTCAAGACCCATCTCTTCACCTCTGCCTATCCTTAGCCCCACGTGCCATCCCTTTTCATCTGTGCATTAATTGCCTCATATTGTGTTTTGTATTGAATTCTGTATTTACTTTGTGTACTAGTCATGTCTCTACTATTTATTTCATTCCCCTTACATGTTTTTCCTCTACCTGCTAAATTTTTGTAAGGTGTCCTTGAGACTCTTGAAAGGCGCCCATAAATAAAATGTATTATTATTATTATTATTGTGCCACCCCATTGCTTGTCCTGTAATTCAGGTTGGATAATATAATCACAAAGTAACGGCTCCAACAAAAGTTCTTCATTCAAATATTAGTTTACCGTCTCCTACAAACTGAGTTTAGATGACCGTCCAAGATGTTTGCACACAAGAGACATAATCTTGAAAAAATAGATAATATCCATGCACTAAATCGAGTTGATACACCGGAGTCTCCTATCATCCATAGAGCTGTGGTTGCAGCCCAGAAAAATGCTCTGGGAAAAAATACTCTGCTGTTTATGGTCTTTTTCCCAATGTGTGTGGCCAAAGCTATAGCGAGGGAAATAATAAATGAATCATAAAGAAGACTCCCGAAGCAAATTATAGTAAAAACTTCAACCCTTGAAAGTTTAATCTAAGATAGTCATGATTTTTGGTGTCCACTGGGACTTTATCAGCCTAGCTCAATAACTTTCTTCACAGAATACCAAATGTACATCACAGCATATCTAACAAGATAATAATCAGGCTTATGTGAGCATGGTATTTAATTTATTACAGCACCAACCGGGTGCCAGAGCAAATAATCCAGAGGCATTAGTTTGAAAGAAAGACGCAAAGTACTGGAGGAACTCAGTGGGTCATGCAACATCTCTAGTGTCAGTGATTCAATGATACTTTATTGTCACATGTACTTAGGTGCAGTCAAATGTTTTGTTTTGGTAAAATCATGCAGCAGTCCTCACCTAGGCAGTACACAAGAGTCGCCTCATTTCTGGGGCCGACAAAGTTATAAAAGTTCATCGAACAGACCTATCTTCTGCCTGATTCTATCCCACACATGTCCCTGTACCCACCACCCTCCGTGTGAACAAGTTGTCCCTCAGGTTAATATTAAATCTTTCCCCCCTCAGCATAAACCTATATCTTTTGGTTCTTGATTCCACCCCCCCCCCCCCCCCCCCCCCCCCCCCCCCTCTGGGTAGAAGACTGTGCACTTATCTTATCTATTCTAGGGTGTCTATCATGGATGAGGTTTGTACATTCTCCCTGTGACAGTGTGGGTTTTCTCAGGGTGCTACAGTATCCTAGAGCGGCACAGCTGTGAAGCAGCCGTACATTGTCAGAAACCCGTGTTCGAGTCTGGCTACGGGTGCCGCCAGTATGGTGATTGTTTGTTCTCTTTGTGACTGAGTGGGTTTTCTCTGGGTGCTCTGGTTTCCTCCCACACTCCAAAGACATGGAGGTTTGTATGTTAATTGGCTTCAGTAAAAATTGTAAATTGTTCCAAGGGTGTCGGAAAGTGCTAGTGTGTGGGGTGATCGCTGGTCAGCACAGACTCGGTGGGCCGAAGGGCCTATTTCTGTGCTGTAACTAAAATTTGAAGTAAGGTCAAAAAGAATTGGGCTGAAGGTCGTGCTTCCGTGCTGTATTACTCTATACTCTATAAGTACTGAGCATGGTTTAATATAATTGCTATGAGGGATTAGCAGGGCAATGAGGATGAGTAATTCACTTGCAGAGTGGTAAATAATCACAGCTCACGGCTTGTCAGATGGAGAGACAGAAAGCCTCATCAGATTAAAAAGTACTTGCGTGCCACTTTAAGTGCTGTAACTTCATGGCAGCAAACCAAGAAGTGGAAGAAAGGTGATGCTGGATGGCTCTCTTTCATCTTGCAACGTTTTGGACAAATGGTCTCATGCTCTGCAAGGGTGTATGTCAGGGGTTATGGGGAGAAGGCAGCAGAATGGGATTGAGAAGGAAAGATAAATCAGTCATGATTGAATAGCGAAGTAGACCCGTTGGGCCGAATGGGCTAATTCTGCTCCTAGAACTTACAAAGTTCATAAATTATGGGTGCAGAATAAGGCCATTCGGCCCATCAAGTCTACTCCACCATTCAATCATGGCTGATCTATCTTTCCTTCTTAACCCCATTTTCCTGCCTTCTCCCCATAACCCCTGTCACATGTACTAATCAAGATTCTGTTGATCTATTTTAGCTCAACTAAATCAACTTCTAACAAAATTATTTCCACTAATACGTGAATGTGAAGGCATGCTTCAAGGGAAGTTGCAAATGCTAATCAATGCATTTCACAAGCAAACTACAGATTGCAGCAAGCAATGCAAGGGTCAGTGAGGTATTTTTCAACTTACCTTCATGAATTTCTGTGTAAGCATATGAAATATTTTGAAAAAGTTAATTTATAGAAATATCATTTAAAAATCAGCAGAATTTATTATTGCTAGAATATGAATACAACTAAATATGAAGCATCTCAGCTTTTCACTGCAACAGGAAAGCAGAACGCATCAACTAAACATGTTTTTTTAAATTTTTAATTTCTAATAAATCCACGCATGTGTTATATAAAGCCTGCATAAGTGAAGATAAGCTTACCAATTAAAACTACAGTTTAATAAACATTATTCATAATCTCTTTATAAAGAGATTTGGGTTAAAACATTATCACATAAACAGATCTATATAAATGATGGTATTATCCTATTTAAACCAATATAAGCCAGTTGGCAAGCATTATGATGTGTGATACTGATAACACACCCGCAACCTACAATGTGTATCCCCAAACTCTTTATCATTAGTAAGGAACAATCTTCCGTTAACAACTTGGATACACACGAGATTAAAATGTTAAATAATAATATCAACAAAACAGGTTCTGTTTTTAATTGTTCATTTTATTGTGTTGTAAAAAGGAACTGTAGATGCTGTTTTTTTCCAAAGGTAAACACAAATTCTGCGGAGTTTAATGTTATAATAGAGCGATTGTTTCTATTTTCTCTTTCTTTCTTTTCTAGGGTCTATTTTCTCACTTTACTTCCTTCTCTAACTTCTTTCCTAAGGGGCTTTCTTTTCCCAACACTCTTGCACTTCACGACTCTCTTGCACTTTCTTTACTTTCCTTACTTCTACCTTTTTCTTAAAGCTCAAAAAAAAAAAATGAAGCGGTACAAAAAATGTATTAAGATATATGTGTTGTGTAGGATTGTAATTTACCGTACTTCTAATAAAAATAAAATTAAAAAAAAAAAAAAAAAAAAAAAAAAAAAAAAAGTAAACACAAATTGCTGGAATAACTCAGTGAGTCAGGAAGCATCTCTGGTAAACGTGGATAGGTGATGTTTTGGGTTGGGGTGGAAATTGGAAGCAAGAAAAAAACAGGACCAACCAGACCCAGCAATGGATAACTTCAAGCAAGGAGGTTCCTGATAGACCGCCGGTGCACTGACTCACTGCATTGCATGCATTGGTTCAATATTTATTCTAGCATCTGAATAATCCACAGGCCTATGCTAACGTCCTAGAAAATACAAGTTACATCTTATCATATGTAGAAAGGAACAGCAGATGCTGGTTTGCGCCGAAGATAGACACAAAATGCTGGAGTAACTCAGCGGGTCAGGCAGCATCTTTGGAAAAAAGGATTCGGGTCGAGACCTTTCTTCAGACTGAGATTCATCAGGTCATATGGTCATAAGTGATAGGAGCAGAATTAGGCTATTTGGCCCATCAACTCTGACCTGCCATTTAATCATGGCTGACCCATTCTCCTGCCTTCTCCCCCTAACCCCTGACACACATACTAATCAAGAATCTATTTATCTCTGCCCTAATAATACCCATTGACTTGGCCTCCACAGCCTTCGGAGGCAAAGAATTCCAGGCGAGAAAGACCAGGAGCAATCATGGCTGGTATCTATGTTGCTGGGTTTTCTTTGTGGATGGGTGTAAACTGGGTTGGGAAAAATCAGGGAATGGACCAATCTGTGTTTTCCTCCCTGCGCACACTCAAGGTTTTTCCAACTAAACTCAGACACATCATGGCTTGCGGATTATAGTAATGCGCCGCTGTTGAGAATTGGTCTGGGACTTGTTGGCCCCAAGCTGAAATGTCACCTATCCATGTCCTCCAGGGATGCTGTCCAGCACTTGGGAGTTTTTTTTGTTCAAATTCTAGCTTTATAGCAGGTTTATGCTTGTGTTAATATGTGATCAATTACAGAAGTTTACTATTGAATCTAACCTGAATTCACACAGGCTTAGGTTGCATTAATTCATAAATGGGGTCACTTCAGGTGTATGCATTGGGAGTGGATGTTGGTGTAGGGTGAAGGAGAAATAGTAATGGCAGCAAGATCTCTATCTGCCCAGTGATCAGCAAACACATTCAAGGCACATACCCATATATAGGAAGGAAGGAACTGGTGATGCTGGTTTATATCGAAGATAAACAAAGCACTGGAGTAACTCAGTGGGTCAGGCAGCATCTCTGGAGAAAAAGGACGGGTGGTGTTTTGGGTCAGAGCCCTTCTTCAGAAGGGTGTGAAGGAGGGTTTCCGAGCCAAAACGTCACCTATCCTTTCTCTCCAAGGATGCGGCCTGACCCGCTGAGTTACTCCAGCATTTTGTGTCAATTCCCATGTGTGTAATGTGCATCTGTTTAAAATGCCCCCTCCACCCCTTCCCCAATCAGTCAAATTTAAATTCCTGGGCACACCTCTGGATTATGTTAATCACAATTAAATATACTCTTGACTCTTGACTCTTGTTAATCTCCCACAATCCAGCTAAACAGGTGATCAATTGTGCCAGTGACAGTTTAAAATTAAATTTAAAAGTGGATACTTTCCAGTGAAAGAACACGCAAAACTCGAATGTTCTTTAAAATTGGAGGCAATATTTTAAAGGTGTTTCAAGTGCCACAGTGCAATACCCAAAGGAATTGGTAGTTAAAATGTCATGTTGCTTCACTATGCAACAAGGCATCAAAAGTACAAGAAAAGGAAAGATGGAACAAAATGGGTCCTTCACATCCTCAAGAAATCTCAAAGGAGAGGAAAAACAATTAAGTGCTTTTGAAAAGCATATTAGGTCATGGGTTTGATAAATAGAGTCACTGAGTGCATGTGTTGAGAAATTACAAAACGATTAGGCTGCAGGAGACACACAGAAATGCAGATGCTAGAATCGTGAGCTAAACACAAAGTGCTGGAGTAACTCGGCGGGTCAGGCAGCATCTGCAGAGGGAATGGGACCATTCTTTACACTGATTGGTTGGGCTGCATCTGCACGCATTTACCTGTTACCAAAGTTTCAGATGGATGTGGGGGTCCCTGGCAGAGTGCCTGACCCATTTATTTACTCCGACACATTGTCTTTTTTCAATCTGTTTTATTAATCATTGTTCAGGAATAGCATGGCCAGGACACCAGAGAAGGCTCCACTGTTCTTCTACGAATAGTCACATAGGATCTATTACGCCAACATAATGGGGCAGCATGGTGGCGCAGCAGTAGATTTGCTGCCCTACAGTGCCAGAGACCCGGGTTCAATCCTGACTGGGGTGCTGTCTGTGTGGAGTGTGCATGTTCTCCCTGTGACCGTGGGTTGTATCCGGGTGCTCTGGTTTTCTCCCACATTACAAAGACATACAGGTTTGTAGATTATTTGGCTTCTGTAAATTGTCCCTAGTGTGTAGGATGGAACCAGTGTATGGGTGATCGTTGATCAACGTGGACATGATGGGTCGAAAGGTCTGTTTCCACGCTGTATCTCTAAACTAAACTAAACGAATAAAGGGGGCATGATTTAGTAGCTTAGCCTAAAGTGAAGTCAGCTCTCTGAAGTGAGGCTTGATGATACAGACATTTGTCTCAGAAGCTGAGAATCTTTAGGCAGAGGGTGGTGAATCTGTGGATTTCATTGCCAGTGGAGGCCAAATCAATGGATATTTTGAAGCCCTAGAATGACATATTTGTAATTAATATGGTTGTCAGGGGTTATGGGAAGAAGCTAGGAGAATGAGGTTGAAGGACAAAGATAGAACAGCCATGATTGAATGGCGAAACTTGATAGGCCGAATGGCCTGATTTGTTCCTAGAACCGAACAGGGTGGCGCCAGCAATGGCTGCCTCGCCAACAGTCTATCTGCCCCTTCTTTCATTTGTTGTGCGTTTGTATGTGTTAAATGTATGTTTTTAGTGTTCTTCTGCTTGTTTTATGTGAGGGGTGGGGGAGGGGGTTGAGGGAAACTTTTTCTAATCTCCTTCCTCGATGGAGATGCTATTTTTCCGTATCGCATCTCCGTCTGCACTGCGGCCTAACATCGAGGAATTGACGGCCTTTGCTGGAGACCGATTTCGAGAGCTCCACCACGGGTGCCTGCGGACTTCAACATCGAGGAGCCCGCAGGAGCTTCGATGTCCCCGACACGGGAGCTTCAATCCCCCCAATGTGGAGGCTTTGACCGCCGGCTGCGGGAGCTTCGATCAACCCGTCTGCGGATGGTTCGACTCCCCCAACCATGGGAGAATAAAAGAGGAAGATTGGACTTTATTGCCTTCCATCACAGTAAGGAACGTGGGGAATCCCCTGTGGTGGATGTTTATGGTAACTTTTATGTAGTTGTGTGCCTTGTTGCTTTTTTTGTTAGTATAGCTGTATGGTAATTCAAATTTCACTCTACCTTAATTGGTACATGTGACAATAAACTGACCTTGAAACCTTGAACTTAATAATGCTCCCAGTACTACAGCCATAACTTAGTATGGGCAAACAAAAGGTATGCACCAAAGATGAAGATTCGACAAAGGTATGTCAGAAACTGATAAGTTGTAAATCTTGGCAAACTTCTTGTGATTAAGTCTGAAGAAGGGTTTCAGCCCGAAACGTTGCCTATTTCCTTCGCTCCATGGATGCTGTGGACCCGCTGAGTTTATCCAGCTTTTTTGTGTACCTTCTTGTGATTAAGAATTGGCTGAAAATAAATGTTGGCACTTTCTTATAGTTGGGCACACTCCTCTGTTCAGTATTTTAATCCATTTAACAATCAAAAATATATTTGCACAGAATAACTAAACAGAATCATTTCATTACAAAGAATTAAACACTTAACCATCACCTTTGAGTGATAATTTGAAAATGATGTAGGGAATAAAATGCAAGGACCTGAGGGATATGGATTATGTGTAGGCAGATAAGAGTTGGTCTTGGATCATGTTCAGTACAGACAATGTGGGCCAAAGGGCCTGTTCCTGTGCTGTACTGCTGAATAGATAGACACAAACTGCTGGAGTAACTCAGCGGGTCAGGCAGCATCTCTGGAGTTAAAGCATGGGTGACCTTTCAGATCAGGACCCTTCTTCAGAAACATCAGGCATTCTTTTTCTCCATGAGATGCTGCCTGGTCTGCTGAGTTACTCCAGCACTTTGTGTCTATCTTCAGTACATACTCGCATCTGCAGTTCCTTTCCACAAATTCAGTCCTATTTAATGTTCTAACATGAGGAATTAATAAGTCAAGTCTTAATACATCAAAATTATTGAGTCATTGTCTCCAAATAGCAGACACATAATCTAAAATAAATGTTTAATATCCATAAAACAATATTAAATCTACAAAGTCTCAAATATTACTCATGACTGTACGACCTGACTCAGCATCTCAACTGAATCAAGAAACTTTAGATTGAGTTATACGGCTAAAACTCAGTAGAGAAGATGGTATGCATAACTTAAACTGAGACAATGAAGATATTTAACACTATTCACAATGGAATTAAGCATTGCAATGAGCTAAACCAAGGCCTGGCTGTATTAAACATTAAACACAACAACGTCTTTATCAAGAGCAGCAACAGCAAGAATTAGAATGTCTCATAGGTACGTAATGTTACTCATCCTGTAACGTCTGTAATTATATCTCCTACACGTCTATAAATAGGGAACCGTAATAACGTTTATTGAGTCATATACATTGATGTTTTCTACCTGCCATATTTATTTATAGGGCAGGAAAGCAAGGGTGGAAATGTTAGTCTGATCAGCATTTTCTCAAGTATTCTGCTATATGACAAAAAATCTTTTGAAGGTCTTTTTACCATTTTAGTTTCAGTTTAGATTAGTTTATTATTGGTGTCACTTGTACAGAGGTACAGTAAAAAGCATTTTTGTTGTGTGCTATCCAATCAACGAAAAGAGTACACATGATTACAATCAAGCCATCCATGGTGTACAGATACAGGTAAAAATAAATAATGTTTAGTACAAGATAAAGTCCAGTAAAGTCAGATTAAAGATAATCCGAGGGTCTCCAATCAGCTCAAAGGGAGGTCAGAATCGCACTCGTTGGTGATAGGATGGTTCAGTTGTCTGATAACAGCTGAGAAGAAACTGTCCCTGAATCTGGAGGTGTTTTCACACTTCTGTACCTCTTGCCTGATGGGAGAGGGGAGAAGAGGGAGTGTCCAGGGTGAGACTGGTCCTTGCTTATGCTGGTGGCCTTGCCGAGGCAGCATGAAGTGTAGATGGAGGCAATGGAAAGGAGGTTGGTTTGTGTGATGATCTGGGCCACGACCACAACTTTCTGCAATTTCTTGCTGTCATGGATGGAGCTGTCCCCAAATGATGCATCCCGATAAAATGCTTTCTATTGCGCATTTCTTCATAACCCTAACTCAACACCTTGCAATGCTTAATGCTCCGAGTCCTGATTTCTAATCTTTCACTGGCAATATTTCTCGGTTGAATTTCCCCCTTGGCCTAGATTTTGTGATCAGTCCTTCAAATAGACATCTATCCAGTCTGAAGTAGGGTCTCCACCCGAACGTCACCAATCCCTTCTCTCCATAGATGCTGCCTCATCCGTTGAGTTTCTCCAGCATTCTTTGTCCACTAGAAATTGTAGAAGATGACTTCTCACACTTTGTTGCATTCTTCATTGTTTTGTGTGGCAAACCTATATTAGATTTTGCACACATATTTTCTTACAATTTACCTAGTTCCACCCAGAGAGCAAACGCATATCAGATGAACTAAGGATATAAGGAACTGCAGATGTTGGAATCTTGATCAAAACACAAATTGTTGGAGGAACTCAATGGGTCAGGCGTTTGTGGAGGGAGTGGATTGGATTGACGACGGTTCTGGTCGGAACCCTTATTCAGACTGATTTCATAAGTTATAGGAGCAGAATTAGACCATTTGGCCCATCGAGTCTACTCCACAATTCATTCATGGCTGATCTATCTTTCCCTCTCAACTACATTCACCTGCCTTCTCCCCATAAATCTTGACACTCAGCTTTCTCACCCCCTACCCACAATCAGTATTAAGAAGGGTCTCAACCCAAAACGTTGCCTGTCCATTCGATTAGTAAGGGTGTCAGGGGTTATGGAAAGGCAGGAGAATGGGGTTGAGGGGAAAAGATAGATCAGCCATGATTGAATGGCGGAGTAGATGATGGGCCAAATGGCCCAATTCTGCTCCTATAACTTATGAACGTATGAACCTATTCCCTCTCCAGATGCTGCCCAGGTTCCTCCAGCACTTTGTGTTGTGCTCAGGTAAACTGGAGGCCGGTCACAATGCCACTCTGCAGCCTGCTGGTCTCTGTGACCCTATCTGTCATATGTTCCCATTTGACACTCCTACCTTTGCACCAAACCTGCTATGGTTGTGTTGTGGATGCTGCACGCATGTCTCAGATTGGACTGGGTGAGGTGTGGGAGACCTGGGCCATGAGGATGAACAGAACTTTGAAACTGACGGAATTAGCAGTACATCATGATTAAATGAAAATTCCAGTATTGACAGTAGCACAGAGGGAACACTTCACTTGGGGACAAAACCCTTTGTGCTTCAGGTTCAAGCAGCCGAAAACAGACCCAAGATGTGGAAATGAACCCACTTTGAATTTAATGGAATCATTTTCTTTCACCATTTTTCCCACCTTTGGTGGTAGAGCAATTATTGGAGACGATTCACTGGCATGCAGTTGACTTAGAATTACATCCAGTAGTCAGAACTAGAAATAACCTTGTGAAATACAGGGGTTAGAGTCATAGTCATAAAGTGTGGAAACAGGCTCTTCGGCCTAACCTGCCCACACAGACTAACATGGCCCATTGCACTAATCCCACCTACCTGCATTTGGTTCATATCCCTCTAAACCTATCCTATTCATGTACCTGTCTAAATGTTTCTTAAACGTTGCGATAGTACCTGCTACCCTATTGTGTGTTGGGCATTTTAGAATAAAAGTGACTAAAGGAAGATTAGGGTGTATAAAATGATGGGTGGCGTAAACAATGTGAACAGCTCTCTTGGCAAGGAGGACCATAATTGCTTGTCATAGATTCGTGTTAACTGGTAAAAGGAGAATTGAGGACATTTAATCCAACTCTGGATCTCACTGATTGGAAGGTTGGTGGATAAAGTCTTGCTTCATTTTAAACGTTTTTAGATCAACTTTGAAAAATTATAGCCTGCATGGCTGCAGAACAAGAGCCGGGAAGTGAGATTGACCCAAAGCCCATTGTTGGCAAACAGGGACAAGATAGGATGAATGGCTTCCTAATATGATATAATATGCGGCATTTGGAATATTGTTTCAGTTCTGGTCACCCTGCTATAGGAAGAATGTCATTCAGCTGGAAAGAGTGCAAAGAGGATTTATGAGGGTGTTGCTAGGACTTGAGGACTTGAGCTATAGGGAGAGATTGAACAGGCTAGGATTTCATTCCTCGGAGCACAGGAGGATGAGGGGTGATCTTATCGAGGTGTATAAAATCATGAAGGATATTGATATAGTGAATGCATAGAGTCTTTTACCCAGGTTAGGGGTATCAAAAACTAGATGATGTAGCTTCAAGATGAGTGGGGAAGGATTTAATGAGTTGGAGGGGCACCTTTTTCATTCAGAGGATGGTGGGGATATGGAACAAGCTGCTACAGGAGGTAGTTGAGGCAGATATTATAGCAACATTGAAAAAACACTTGGACAGGTTCATGGATAGGAAAGGTTTAGGGGTATACTAGATTAAGTGGGACCCATTGGGTCCCATGTTCACACGGGAGGGCTGGTCCCCCAACGCAATATTACACCTCTCCACCAATTCCAGTATTAAGGTATGGGTGTTGTTGGCTGCAGGGACTACTGGTCTCCAGAGGGCTAGTATGGACAATGTAGGCCAAATGGATTTTTGAGGTGGCAGCTCAGTCCCTCGAGCCTGATGTGCTGGCAACTCACTCATGGCTGGTGCTGGCAGTTGACTCACGGCTATTCCTTGAAATTCCATTTCAAGCAGAGGGCAAGACCACCAAATTCAAATCCATTTTTCTACCATTTCAAGCAGGGTTCAAGGCCACCAAATTCAAGTGCAGTTTCTTACCTCTTCAAGCAGGGTGCAAGGCCACAAAATTCAAGTGCAGTTTCATACCACTTCAAGCAGGGTGCAAGGCCACTAAATTCAGGTTCAGTTTCCTACCACTTCAAACAAGGTGCAAGGCCACCAAATTTAAGTGCAGTTTCATACCATTCAAGGAGGGTGCAAGACTACCAAATTCAAATGCAGTTTCATACCATTTCATGCAGGGTGCAAGGCCACCATATTCAAATGAAGTTTCATACCATTTCAAGCAAGGTGAAACCACCATAAAACCATACAAAACACCACACACAGTTCAGAGTTGTGACCTCTCTCCTCCTCCTCCTCATTAGCAGTGCATTTTTACTTCATTAGCAGTGCATTTTTACTTCATTACCAGTGCATTTTTACTTCATTACCAGTACATTTTTTTAATTCAAACCAACCATATTTTCATTTTCAAACCACATTAAGGGCGCTCAGAGTTGAGAAGAGCGTTCAGTGTTATTCAGAGCTCAGAGAGACGTGACCCTCTTGGTTCCTCCATCTTGCAGAGACTGGGTGAGGCACACCACTTCCGGGTTTTATAGTCCCTCCCCCCTCCCACCAGCAGGGGCAGCAGAGAGAATGGCATTTAGAAAAAAAACATTAATATCTCTCTGATTTTTCATCGATTGGAAAAATCCTCCAGTCCCGGAAGGCGGAGTGGGGCTCTGAGCGAGGTGGCCAAAAAAGACGGCCATAGGTGGCGGCGTTTTCTCGGAAATCACACCACAGCGAGCCAAAAGCTGTCAAGATCAGACTTTTAGTAATATAGATGGGCCAAATGCAGGCAAATGGGACTAGATTAGATGGGCATCTTGGTAGGCATGGATGAGTCAGTCTGAAGGACCTGTTCTAAGTCTCTATGCATATGAACGGAAAATATTTTGTTGATGAAGCTTTACTTGCCCCTTCGGCTTTCTCTTCATTGTTTGCCAGCATCTCCTGAAGAGCTCGTACAGAGAGGGATTGCTCCAATACGAAGGTGCAGATAGACAGATCTGGAGGAACATTCTGCAATAAAAGGAACAAGGCATAACATTTAGAGACACAAGGAATTTGCACTGAATTCACCTCTTTGATCTACTGGTGAGCAGTCCTGATCTACTATTGACATCATTGGAGACCCTCAGTCTATCTTTAATCAGACTTTACTGAACTTTCTCTTACACTCAGCATTATTCCCTTTATCGTGTACCTGTACACTGTGGGTGGCTTGATTGTAATCATATAGTCTTTCTGCTGACTGGTTAGCATGCAACAAAAGTTTTTCATTATACCTTGGTGCACGTGACAATAATCTAAACTAAACTAAAGTGAATTTCAACCAGTAACCCACCCCACCCTGGTGTGCGCACAGTTTTTCCACCACCTACCCCTCCAGCCTCCATGCTCCTTTCCATTACACAATCCATTCATCTCCAATCCCCAAGTCACCAATGTTCCTTTTATTCCCCTCTTTCTATCTCCACCCATATCCCTCCCTAAAGCTACACATTTCACTCCTCTTCTCTCCTTATCCAAAATGCTATTCACTGGAGGGGGTGGGGGAGGGGGAGAGGGAAGGGGAGGTGGAGGGCCAGTAATTGCAGACAGGAGACAAGGATGTGCAGATGGGCATGAGACCCGTTATTTTGCCAATAGTTTTACTGTATTTTGCTTTAATAAATAGTAGTTTGTGTTCTTCAAATCGTTCTTTGTCCAGATTGATCAGAGATTCTTGAAGCCTGCATATATTCTGTTACATTCGGTCACAGGAAGAACATGCAAACTACACACAGCTAGTACCTGAGGTCAGCATCGAACCCGGGTCTCTAGCACAATAAGGCAGCAGCTCCACCAGCTGCACCACTGTGCCGCCCCTCACCTTTTATTCGTTAGAAAGGGTTTTGTTAAATGAATTACCCCACCAGCGCCAATACTGAGATCCATTTCCTGCAGAGTCCCCCATCAGCTCAACCTATTAATAACATTTGATAATTAATACTGCCACACTCACTGTTTATAATGCAACCTTCCTTTGTGTCATCTGTGGCCTTTGTGGATTTTTATCCCATTATTTATAAATATTTTGAACACAGATCCTTGCAGGATACTATTTGACACCTTCTGCCTTTTGGAGCGCCTGTCTGTTATTTAGTTGAGGAAGGAACTGCAGATGCTGGTTTATACCAAAGATAGACACAAATTACTGGAGTAACTCAGCGGGTCAGGCAGCATCTCTGTCTGTCTGTGCGGAATTTGCACGTTCTCCCTGTGACTGTGTGGGTTTACTCCGGGTGCTCCAGTTTCCTCCAACATCCCAAAGACGTACAGGTTTGTAGGTTAATTGGCTTCTGTAAATTGTCCCTAGTGTGTAGGACAGAACCAGTGTACGGGTGATCGTTGGTCGGCATGGACTCGGTGGGCCGAAATGCCTGTTTCCACGCTGTTTCTCTAAACTAAAGTAAACTAAATTTCATTAGAAAGGATTGTTTTCCTTGTGGGAGGTTTTAAGCGACTGGGAGTTAAATTACAAATCCTGACAACATGTGCTATCTGCATGGAGTTTGTTCATTCTCCCTGTTTAGGATAGTGCTAATCTATGAGGATCGCTGGTCGGCCGGCGCTGACAGGGTGGGCCAAAGGGCCTGTTTCCAGGATGCATCGCTAATCTAAACTAAAATAAACAATTCAATGCAGCTTTAAAAGAAAATCTTTTAAGAACCGGTGCTTTGCTCCAATTCTCCAAAAAAGGACAGCTTGCGTATCCCTACATGACAATGCGGTCAAATTCAAAAATAACTCATTGCTCATTTAGTGGGTCAGTGAAAGGAATCCTGCAGGCAGAGCCTCCACTCCAGACACCAGCCTCACTTGCTCACTGTGGTTATTACAGAACAATTTCTCAGTAGAATATTCTGCTTGTGCAGAACCGCTCTGCCCATCAGGCACAGTATCGTCAATCTTATTGAGGTGTATAAGATCATGAGGGGAATGGACAGGGTGAATGCACAGGGAGAGTCTTTTACCCAGAGTAGGAGGAACAAGAACCAGAGGACAGAGGTTTTAAGGTGTGGGTGAAAGATTTAATAGAAACCTGAGGAACAACATTTTCACAGAGGGTGGTGGGTATCTTGCACAAGCTGCCAGAGGAGGTACTTGAGGTAGGTAATATAACAATATTAAAAAGACATTTGGACAGACAAGAAAGGTTTAGAGGGATACAGGCCAAACGCAAGCATGTATGACTAGCACAGATGGAGCATCTTGGTCGGCATGGGCAAGTTGGGCCGAAGGGCCGGTTTCTATTCTGTGTGACTGTGACTGAGCACATGGTTTCATTTCCAAGAACTCCTAAAATCATCAAATGTAAAAAAACGGATCTGTAGATGCTGGTATATCAAAACGCTGGAGTAACTCAGTGGGTCAGGTAGCATCTCTCTCTCTCTCTCTTTCTATCTCTCTCTCTCGAAAATGGATAGGTGATGTTTTGGGTCGGGACGCTTCTTCAGGCTGATTGTCGGCTGGGGGGGGTGGGGGGGGGGGGGGAGGGGGGTCTTGGAATGGTAAAAACAAGAAAAGGTCAGGACAAATCAGGGCTGGCAACAGATGACCTCAGGCAGCGTGGTTCCCTGATAGGCCAACTGTTGGCTGGGATAGTTTATAATTTATATTAATTTATTGTCACATGCACCGAACTACAGTGAAAAGCTTTTGTTGTGTGCTAATCAGTCAGCGAAAAGACTACATGATTATAACATATATCCACAGTGTACACATACAGGATACGGGGAATAATACAAGAAAAAGTCCAATCAAGTCTGATTGAAGATGGTCCGAAGGTCTCCAATGAGGTAGATGGTAGCTCAACACTGCTCCATAGTTGTCGATAGGAGGGTTCAGTTGCCTGATAACAGCTGGGAAGAAACTGTTGCTGAAGTTGTGCGTTTTCACGCTTCAGATGGTCTGATGGGAAGAAAGATACCCTATATAGAAAGGTGCCCAAACAGGAGCCTGGTTAAAGGTGCAAGTTGAATCAGGAGTTAAAATTGGCATGTAGCATTTCAACATGCAGGTAGACTGGGAAAATCAGGTTGTTACTAGACCCCAAGAAAGGGAGTTTGTGCCTTAGAGCAGCATGTATTGGAGCCTACCAGGGAGAAGGCAATTCTGGATTTAGTGTTATGTAATGAACCAGATTTGATAAAGGAACTTGAGGTTAAGGAGCTATTAGGAGGTAGTGACCATAATATGGTCAGGTTTAATAGTGAGATTAAACGAGTACTTACCAGTACGAAGTTTGATCTGTATTTTATGAGGAGTTACGATGAGGGATTACGTGAAGAACCCACCCAGCGCGCAGGCGCGGCATACTTCCAAGCAGCGGTGTGGAATCACAGATAGACACAAATTGAAGTAAAGATAGTAAAGATTAATGAGACATCAGGCCGAGTTTGATCTATACAATGAGGGTGGGAGCGGAGGGCACGTAATCCCTCATCGTAACTCCTCATAAAATACAGATCAAACTTCGTACTGGTAAGTACTCGTTTAATCTCACTATTTTACTTCGGAGTCACGTGAGTGACTACGTGAAGACTTCAAAGGTCTGTGATTTCAAACCGTGTAACAGTTATATCACTCACTGCCGAAAGATCATCGAGGGAGGAAGTGGTATCTAAAGACCAACGAATTTGTTAGTTTTAAACAACAAATGTTCATTAACAACAACAAAAAATAGCTCCCCTGGGCTTGAAATTATAAATTTGCGGTTTCTAAAATTCTCTCCGCAAAGACGTCCTTCTCCATCAGCGGTTTGTGGTAGAATTTTTGGAATGTCGATTCCCTTGACCATCCCGCTGCACTAAGGATGTTGTCTAGGGGAACCTGCATCCGATCCGCCGCTGACGTGGACGCTGCCCTGGTTGAATGGGATTTAAAAACATCTGTGTTAATCCCTGCCGTATTAAGGACCTGTTTCAACCATCTGGATATTGTCTGGCTGGTAACCCGTCCAAAAGGCTTTTTATGGCTGACCCATAAGGCTTTCTCTCTCCCTCTAAGTGTTTGGGTTGTGTCTATGTAATCATAAAGGTGGGTCACCACACACAGCCTAGGTTCTGGAGGGTAAGCCCGGAAAATCAACGGGGAGTTGGATATACCTGGCCTGCTCTGTTTAACCAACCCCGGCATGGTAAAAGCAATGGAATCTGGGGTGGTCACCATGTGGTCCAGACTTAACTGATGCAGCGACTGAACCCTCTGAGCAGAGACAAGTGCCATAAGCATGAGGGTCTTGTGAGTGGACTGTTCCAGGCTCAGGGATCCCACCGGAGGCCAACCTCGAAGGTGTGACAATACTACACTAACATCCCATACATGGGTGTATCTAGGTGTAGGGGGTTTGGTGTTATAAATCCCTTTAAGGAGTTTGATAACCAGAGGGTGGGATCCAATACTATGCTGTCCTGTGGGCAGAAGGTATGCGGACAGGGCGCTCCGAGCTCCATTGATGGCACTGTAGCTCATCTTTTGGTCATGGTGCAGGTGGGCCAGGAACTCCAGCACATCCGTGATTGAAGCCGTCTTGTAGGATGTCCCTGCTTTCAGGCAGTACTGTTCCCATTTCCTGATGTAGGTCAGGTACTGTTTCTTGGTGGAAACTCGCAGGGATGCCGACATGGTGGTGATTGTACTCTCTGATAACCCCAATCCCTGGTAAGGTCTGTTCAGAATCTGGAAACCAGGAGGTTCAGTTTTTGATGGCATGGATGACTTATGCCAGTTACCGGGTGAGTCAATAATTGGGGGTGGTTGTGAAGGACCATAGGTGTCTCTACCACCATGTCGTGGAAAATTGGGAACCATGGTTGGGTAGGCCAGTCGGGTACGACCAGAATGCCTGAGGCTGAGTCAGCTTGAATTTTCTGGAGTACCCGACTGATGAGGCAGAAGGGAGGGAAAGCATAGAAAAAGAAATTTCCCCAATCCAGCGTGAAGGCATCTACCGCTGCTGCCTCTGGGTCTGGTTCCCAAGCCACATACATGGGTAGTTGGTGATTTAGTCTAGACGCAAACAAATCTATATCTGGCGTACCATATTGCTTAACAATTCTAGCAAATAGTTTCAGGTCCAACATCCATTCGATGTTGTCGTTGAATTTTCGTGACCTGGTGTCCGCCACTGAATTTAGCTTGCCTGGTAAATAGGCAGCTGATAGCCAAATATGTCTCTCGACACACCATTGCCAGATTATAGTAGTCAATTTGTCGCATGATACTGATTTTATACCACCCATGTGCTGAATGTAAGACACCGCCGTTGTGTTGTCAATCATAACTCTGACATGTACATGCCGCATGTTGGATACATATGCTTTTAGCCCATAAAATGCGGCAAGCATCTCCAAGAAGTTAATGCCCAGTGTTTGTAGTAGCGATGCCTCTGAGTTAGTCCATCTGCCACCTGTGCTGTCTATAGAGTTAGTAGCTCCCCAGCCTAAAGCACTGGCATCCGTTGTAATGGTTATGTTAGGATTGGCGACGGCGATAGGACTGTGACTGTGCCAAATGTTATCTACCCACCACTGAAGTTCTGATCTGGCTTCAGCGGGTAACTCCATTTTACGGTCATAATGCCCCCTATTGAGACGTAATGCATGTGTCCTTGCTCTTTGCAAATTTTGATAATGCAAGGGCCCATATTGGGCAGCCAGGAATGCTGCTACTATAGTACCAATGACTCTGGCTACGTGCCGTATCCTTGGTTGTGGTGTTGCAATTAAATGGTTACAGGCTTCTGTAAGTGTAACTTGTTTGTCTCTAGGCAGAGTGACAGTCATATGGATAGTGTCAATAGTGAAGCCTAGGTAATCCATGTTAGTGGTAGGCTCCAATATTGATTTATCTGGGTGTAGAATGAATCCCAAAGTTTCAAGGAGTTGTTTAGTGGCTAAAACTCCTGCGACAGCTAGTTCCCTTGTTCTCCCTAATATGAGAACGTCGTCCAGATAGGCCACGACTAAATGTTTTTGTTCTCTCAATTTTTTCATGGCCACTTTAAGAATTTTTGTAAATAATCTGGGAGCTGTCGTTAAACCATTGGGCAATTCTCAATACTGCCATAGCTGGCCCATCCAGATAAATTTCAGATATTTGTAATAATCCTTATGAATGGGTACTAAATAGTAAGCATCCTTGATGTCTATGCTTGCCATGTAGTATCCCTTGGAGATCAGTTGTCTGGCAGTGACAAATGTCTCCATTTTGAAATGTTGATACTCAACAGACTGATTAAGTGACGTCAAATCAATAATAATACGACATCCACCATCTTTCTTGGATTTGAGAAAAATATTCGATACAAATTCCTGCGGCTCGTGTGTGGTCATTTCTATGATGCCTTTAGCCACGAGCCTATCTAGTTCAGCTTGTCCTTCTACCTTCTCTAATTGTGAGGGAAGGAATACCCTTTGGGGCATGTGCTGAACTGGCGGTTCTATGCCTGGTTTGAATTCAATTTTGTATCCACTGATGCTGTTGAGTATAAACCTGTTGTTAGTAAGGGAGCACCAAACATGCTTGAAGAACCTCAAACGCCCTCCTGTTAACACAACACCCTTTGTCTGTGCATGTTGGCAGGAACCAGACCCACCTACCTCCATGTTTATTTGTGGGGGCGTTTCCGATGGGTTTGGCCCGAGGGTGTCCGTGTTGGTGCTGCGGTGGGGCGGCGCATCTTCCCACGGCTCCGCCCTGGGCCCCGCTCTAAAAAAGAGCTCTGGGGGTAGTGGGAGGCGGTCACCAGGCTTTCACCAGCTCGGTACCTGCTGGTGGATGCCGAGGCGTGCTGCCAACTGGGTGTCTTCACCCTGCTCGGTCCTGGCGCTGCCCTCATGAGGCCTACAGGTTTGGCCGCCTCTTCCAATTCTTTGAGTTTCTTGGCCAAGTCTGCTCCAAATAGCAGCGCCTCCCGTTCCGGCGCTGGAGCTTTGCAGAGGCCCGCGTATTTAGGATTGAGGGCAGGCCTGATGTTATCCCGCCGTAGGCTGTTGAGCTCGTACGTGGTGTTGCACATTAACGCCAGCGCATCCTGCTGGGGTATGGAGAGCTCTTCGTTGCCGACGGACCGAGCAAAGGCGGTGATGGCTGCAGATTGGAGCTTCAGGACCCGCTGCATTTTTACCTCCTGAGTCCTGATCTGCTGCCCCAGCTGGTTCCATATTTGCCCGTTGACAGTTTTCACCCGCAGCGCCTCGCAATTTTCTGGCGCTGTGTAGGTGTCAAGGGCCTGCTGTACGACCTTGTCCTGCAGCGGCTTGTTGGAAAGCCTATTGATACTGGCCGCCATTCTAGGTGGTAGTACCATCCCGGTCGTTGGGGGCGCTGCGTACCGACCGACTACACCCAGTAGCTCTTCTTCCAGCTCGCCCGGCATACTAATGTTGTCGTCCGCCTGCCCTTGTGATAGGCCAGCCCAGTCCTGGCCTCCCTTACTGCCCTCGAACAGAGAGGGTACAGAAGGGTGTGGCGATGGTATGGAGGAGGCCAAAGCCCGTCCTCCTTGGAGATGCCTAGCCTGCATCTCCTCATTTATCATCTGCTCCAGGAGCTGCCTCATGCAGCTGATGCGGGCGTCTCCCCGTTTCGCCGGTGGAGAGCGTTCCCGTTCCTCCGACGAGTCGGAGGACACCGGCCGGTCCGTTTTGCGGGTTGCCTTCCTCCCTGTGCGGGGCGTCGAAATCGGCGGCACAGGGAGCGGCTCGGTGTCGGGTGAGCGGGAGCGTTGAAATAGCTCCTCCGCTACTGGTGGCTGCCGCCCAGATATAAACCCCTCCTCGGGTGGAGTTGGGCAGGCAGTCCTTCTAGCTGGTCGCTTTCTGGTGGCCATAATTCTCACCGTTGAGCGACTCTGTAATACAAAAAGACACTTACCTGAGGTCCTGTCTTTATGCCGCCGCTGGAGAGCCTGGCTCCAGCTGCTGCCGCTGTTGCACTGCTGACGTAATGCCGCGCCTGCGCGCTGGGTGGGTTCTTCACGTAGTCACTCACGTGACTCCGAAGTAAAATCTACAATTAGAGAGGGAGAAGGGTAGATCGGAGGTGTCAGTGTTACAGTTGAATAAAAGGGACTATGGGGCCATGAGGGAGGAGCTGGCCAAAGTTGACTGGAAAGATACACTAGCAGGGATGACAGTGGAACAACAATTTCAGGTATTTCTGGGAATAATACAGAAGGTGCAGGATCAGTTAATTCCAAAGAGGAAGAAAGATTCCAAGGGGAGTAAGGGGCGACCGTGGCTGACAAGGGACGTCAGGGACAGTATAAAAATAAAGGAGACGTACAACATAGCAAAGATGAGCAGGAAGCAAGAGGATTGGGTAATGTTTAAAGATCAACAGAAGATAACTAAAAAGGCAATATGGGGAGAAAAGATGAGGTACGAAGGTGAGCTAGCCAAAAATATAAAGGAAGAAAGTAAATTCTTCTTTAGGTATGAGAAGAGGAAAAAATGAGTTAAGATCAAAGTTGGACCCTTGAAGTGAAAAAGGTGAATTTATTATGGGGAACAAGGAAATGGCAGATGAGTTGAACAGGTACTTTGGATCCGTCTTTACTAAGGAGGACACAAACAATCTTCCTGATATAGTAGTGGCCAGAGGATCTGGGGTGACGAAAGAACTGAAGAAAATCCATGTTAGGTAGGAAATAGTGTTGGGTAGACCATTGGGACTGAATGCTGATAAATCTCCAGGGCCTGATGGTCTGCATCCCAGGGTATTAAGGAAGTGGCTCTAGAAACCGTTGATATTGGTGATTTTCCAATGTTCTATAGGTTCAGGATCAGTTCCTGTGGAATGGTGGGTAGCTAATGTTATCCCACATTTTAAGAAAGGCAGGAGAGAGAAAACAGGGAATTATAGACCAGTTAGTCTGACATCAGTGATGGGGATGATGCTGGAGTCAATCATAAAAGATGAAATAGCAGCACATTTGGATAGCAGTAGAGGATCGGTCCGAGTCAGCATGGATTTTCAAAGGGGAAATCATGCTTGACTAATCTTCTGGAATTTTTTGAGGATGTAAGTATTTTTGAGTATAAGAGCAGGGAGGTTCAACTGCAGTTGTACAGGATCTTGATGAGACCACACCTGGAGTATTGCGTACAATTTTGGTCTCCTAATCTGAGGAAAGACATTCTTGCCATAGAGGGAGTACAGAGAAGGTTCACCAGACTGATTCCTGGGATGGCAGGACTTTCATATGAAGAAAGACTGGATAGACTCGGCTTGTACGCGCTGGAATTCAGAAGATTGAGGGGGGATCTTTTAGAAACTTACAAAATTCTTAAGGGGTTGGACAGCCTACTGATGCAGGAAGATTATTCCCGATGTTGGGGAAGTCGAGAACTAGGGGTCACAGTTTAAGGGTAAGAGGGAAGTCTTTTAGGACCGAGATGAGAAAATCATTTTTTACACAGAGAGTGGTGAATCTGTGGAATTCTCTGCCACAGAAGGTAGTTGAGGCCAGTTCATTGGCTATATTTAAGAGGGAGTTAGATGTGGCCCTTGTGGCTAAAGGGATCAGGGGGTATGGAGAGAAGGCAGGGATGGGATACTGAGTTGGATGATCATCCATGATCATATCGAATGGCGGTGCAGGCTCGAAGGGCCGAATGGCCTACTCCTGCACATATTTTCTATGTTTCTATGTTTCTTTGTAACGAGGAAAATGGACAAGGGAGAGCCAGTGGATGTAGTGTACCTCGACTTTCAGAAAGCTGATATGGTTCCACATAGGAGATTAGTGGGCAAATAGTGGAGATTAGTGGGCACCCCAGTCACATCTGTGGAATCTTTTAAGTTCCTGGGAACCATCATCTCCAAGGACCTTAAGTGGGGGGCCACCATCGACTCCACAGTCAAAAAGACACAATAGAGGATGTACTTCCTGCAGCAGCTGAGGAATCACAATCTACCACAGGCAATGATGGTCAAATTCTACACGGCCATCGTAGAGTCTGTTCTCACCTTCTCCATCATGGTCTGGTTTGGCTCAGCCACCAAGCACGACACCTGGAGGCTGCAGCAAATCGGCTGATCAGCAGAGAAGGTTATTGGCTGCAACCTTCCCTCCGTTGATGAACTGTACACTGCAAGGGCCAGGAAGCGAGCGGGCAAAATCATCTCTGACCCCTCTCATCCTGGCCACAAACCCTTTGAATCACTTCCCTCTGGAAGTCAACTCCGGACTGTCAAAGCTGCCACAGCCAGACATAAAAACAGGGCACATGGTATTGGGGGTAGAGTGCTGACATGGATAGAAATTTGGTTGGCGGACAGGAATCAAAGAGTAAGGATTAACGGGTCCCTTTCAGAATGGCAGGCAGTGACTAATGGGGTACCGCAAGGCTCGGTGCTGGGACCACAGTTATTTACAATTTACAGCATTGATTTAGATGAAGGGATTAAAAGTAACATTAGCAAATTTGTAGATGACACAAAGCTGGGTGACAGTGTGAATGGCCTACTCCTGCACCTATTGTCTATTGTCTATAACCCAAAACGTCACCTCCCCATGTTCTCCAGGGATGCTGCCTGACCCTTCAGCATTTTGTGTCTATCCTAAAATGATTATTATACTGGTTAGTCACAGCCAACTGGCCCTGCTGTCAAAAGAGTGAGTGCCATAAAATATATACATTGCAGCAGACAAATGCCTTTCCACTGCAAAAGACTGGTTCCATTAAAGTAGACATTTAAGTTGAAAGCACAAGCTACAATGAAGTGCTCAATTTGCATCATCATCAGGCGGTATCTCTGTGACGTTCTGTTGCAGGATTAATACTCGTTGACACTTCAAACCCATTTGTAGAAAACAGCTTTCATAATGTGCGAAAGCTGACACCTATTGTCATTCAGTGTGTGAAACAAAGCAGCCCAAGGAAAATATGCACCAGTTAAACGTCTATGTGGAGAACATAGATACATAGCTACATAGACAATAGGTGCAGGAGTAGGCCATTCGGCCCTTCGAGCCAGCAGCGTCATTCAATGTAATCATGGCTGATCATCCACAATTAGTACCCCATTCCTGCCTTCTCTCCATATCCCTTGATTCTGCTCGCCCTCAGAGTTCTATCTAACTGGGTGTTCTATCTCATCGGGTGGGCGGCGCGACTCACGTCGCCGCGGCCTCTGCAGTCCATCTGTCTTTTATTATTTTTTGTCTTGTTTAAATGTAGTTATAGTGGGGGTTTTTAACTGAGTATGTGTGTGGGGGGCGGGAAACTTTTAAATCTTTTCCCTTTACGGAGAACCCAACCTTTTCTCTGTCGGGTCTCTGTTGTCGTTGGGGCCTAGCACCATGGGCGGCCTCCAACCGGAACGACCTGGGGCTCCAGCCGCGGAGCCTGCAGACTTACTCACCATCGCGAAGCTGGCCGAGTTCGGAGCGGGTGGAGCTGTGATGGCGCACTGCTGCGTCCCGACCCCGGGGATTTGGAGGCTCCAACCGCAGGTCTGGTGGACGGTGACACCGGGAGCCCACGGGTCCCTGGTGGGAGACCGCTTTTCGGGGCTTCAGCAATGGCGACTTTTCCCGCCCGAGTTGCGGGGTTGAAAAGTACCTGGAGCAGGGCCTTACATCACCCGGCGCGGCTTTAACGGCCGTGGGACTTGCTAGCGCACGGCGGGGGCTCCAACACCAAGACCCGGAGGGCGGCCTTGCATCGCCCGGCGCGGCTTTAATGGCCACGGGGCACTTACCATTGCCCGCCGGGGACTTTGACTCTGACATCGGGAGGAGTGCAGGGGAGAGATAAGACTTTGCCTTCCATCACAGTGAGGAGGAGATTCACTGTGATGGATGTTTATGTAAATTGTGTTGTGTCTTGGTTCTTTTTCTTGTGTGTATGACTGCAAAAACCAAATTTCGTTTGAACCTCAAGAGGTTCAAATGATAACAAATAAATTGTATTGTATTGTATTGTATTGTAACTCTCTTTTGAATGCATCCAGCGAACTGGCCTCCACCGCCTTCTGAGGCAGAGAATTCCACAAATTCACAACCCTTTGGGTGAAAACGTTTTTCCTCATCTCAGTTCTAAATGTCCTACCCCTTATTCTTATACTGTGGCCCCAGGTTCTGGAGCCCCCCAACATCGGAAACATGTTTCCTGCATCTAGCGTGTACAATCCCTAAATCATTTTATACGTTTCTATAAGATATCCTCTCATCCTTCTAATTTCCAGTGAATACAAGCCCAGTCGCTCCATTCTTCATATGACAGTCCCGCCATTCCGGGAATTGACCTTGGGAACCTACGCTGCACTCCCGCAATAGTAATAATGTCCGTTCTCAAATTAGAGGACCAAAACTGCACACAATACTCCAGGAGTGGTCTCACCAGGGCCCTGAACAACTGCAAAGGACCTATTTGCTCCTATACTCAACTCCTCTCGTTATGAAGGCCAACATGCCATTAGCTTTCTTCACTGCCTGCTGTACCTGCATGCTTACTTTCAGTGACTGATGTACAAGGACACCCATGTCTCGTTGAACTTCCCCTTTTCCTAACCTGACACAATTCAGATAATGATCTGCCTTCCTGTTCGTGCCACCAAAGTGGATAACCTCACATGTATCCACCTTATATTGCACCTGCCATGCATCTGCCCACTTACCCAACCCGTCCGAGTCACCCTGCATCCTCATAGCATCTTCACAGTTCACACTGCTACCCAGCTTTGTGTCATCTGCAAATTTTCTAATGTTACTTTCAATTCCCTCATCTAAATCATTAATGTAGGTTGTTTGCCGGAGGTTGAAGGTGGTTGCCGGAGGTTGAAGGTGGTTGCCGGAGGTTGCAGGTGGTTGCCGGAGGTTGCAAGTAGTGGAAGGTAAGACCTTCCACTACATGCAACCTCCGGCAACCACCTTCAACTAGCATCGCAACCGGCTTCGACTAAAAAATTACCGATTTTTAAAACGGCAACCTATTTTTAGTCGTGGCCGGTTTTTAATTTTTTGAAATAATCGCCGGAACGTAGAAGAAGCGGAAACCACTTTCAACCATTAGGGAGACTGACAAAAACCTCCGGGAACCGCACGGAAACCTTAGGTGGGGCGCAAAGTCTCCAGAGGTTTCCGTTCAGCTTTCCTAAGTGGGACAGGGGCATAAAACTCAGCAGGTCGGGCAACTCTGCAGGTCCCTGTAGAACATGGATAGGTAATGTTTCACTGCAGGACCCCTCCTCAGACTGATCGTGGGGTGGGTGGAGCAATTAAACAAGAAATCCCACTTAATAATTATCTTTTTTGAACAATTCATTTTAACCAGTAATTACACAAAATGCTGGATTAACTCAGTGGGTCAGGCAACATCTCTGGAGAACAAGTCTGAAGAAGGGCCTCAACATGAAATATCACCTATCAATGTCCTCCAGAGATGCTGCCTGACTCGTTGAGTTAATTATTAAGTGGGATTTCTTGTTTAATTGCTCGCCCCCACCCCACGATCAGTCTGAGGAGGGGTCCTGCAGTGAAACGTTACCTATCCATGTTCTCCAGCACGTTTTGTCATTGTTTCTATGATCTTATCAAGCAGTTGTTTGCTTCATAGAAGCCTACGTTTTTGAAAATGTGGCAGCTCTTGATTGGTTATGTTTCCAACAGTTTAGTTTGGTTTATTATTGTAACAGGTACCAAGGTACAGAATAAAAATATTTTGTTGCGTTCTCCAGTCAGCAAAACGATTATACAAGATTACAATTAAGCCATGCACAGTGTACAGATACAGGATAAATGGAATAATGTTTAGAGTAAGATAAAGTCCAGCAAAGCCCATTTAAAGATAGTTTGAAGGTCTCCAATGGGGTAGATGGTAGCTCAGGACCACTCTCTAGTTGGTGCTAGGATGGTTCAGTAGCCTGATAACAGCTGGGAAGAAATTGTCCTTCTGAATATGGAGATGTGCATCTTCACACTTCTGTTCCTCTTGCCCAATGGGCGAGTGGAAAATGCTCTGCAATTTCTTGCCATCTTGGATGGAGTTGTTCCCAAACCATGCTGTGATGCATCCCAATAAAATGCTTTCTGCGACACATCTGAAGACGTTGGTGAGAGTTGCTGGGGACGTGCTGGAAATGATTACTTTTATTCACTAACAAATCAATGCCTAGCTTCTCTTACAATACAATTTATTTGACAGTACAAGTTGTTTGTCATAGCATCACAGTTCTGGCACATTACCAATTACCGATGACGATTCTATGGCGAATGGTGAAAGTGTAATGAAGATTTCACAAAGGCTCACCTTGGAATTTGAGGTAGACTCCAAAAAACAGAGTCGATTGCCAAAGCCCTCGGCAGCGAGACAGAGTTTGAGCTGCTCCTTGTGGAGAGTGGCGCTGCACTGCAGCACAACTTCATCATTCTGCAAGAAAGTAAACAGAATAAATACGTCATTGAGAGTTCACCATCTACACCACACAGCTCACATGAAATGCAGAACAAAAATCAGCCATTGATGTAATGCAATTTAGAGACATCAACCTGTTATTTTCCAGCATAATACCAGTGCATGTTAAGAGAATAAACCAAAACACAGATCTAAAAATAGACTTACATTCAATTCCGAAATAAAATGGAAGAACGGAAAGAAACATAGTAGTCATGAGTCAGCAGTCAAGAGCCAAGTGTTTTGTTGTCTTATGTCCCAAAACAGAACAATGTAATTCTTACTTGCAGCAGCTCAACAGATACTTAGACTCGTTCTCAGTGGATACCAGAATAAACAACAACATTCAAAGAATAGATTCTGCAAAAACAAAACCAAAGCCTAGTACAATCAGGGCAGTTCGTAGTTCAGAGGTGTTGAATTGGTGGTAATTATGAACAGTTTTAAGACAGATCGAGCGGTGGTGAAGAGGGACGTACAGGCACCCTGACCCCATTAAGGTGCTTGTGGGACAAGCATGCACAGCTAAGCCAGTTGAGATCACTGTATGTATCTGGACACGTCCATGTGTTGCGGCAGCAGCGACAGAGAGACTTGGAACAAGTCTAATGATTACATCCTGATATCCAATACACCTAAACTTCACATTGTCTGAGAGAATTGTATGAAGCTGTGACTCACCTTACCTCAATTAATGTATTTCACACCAAAATTGTAGACCTACAATTCCTAGACCTACTGTCTAGAGTCACTGAATTTGGATGCACGGCGATGTGGGGGAGATTGCTCATCATGTGACAGTAATATATAGTCATAATTATTTTACGATGAACATCATCCATTGCTCCCCTACATGGCTGTCACATCCTTACTGATCTAAAAGATGACTTTTATTGCTCAATTTAATGATCAGAAACGCAAACTTGTGCACTGCATACAGACTACTGAAATACTGCTCACTTCAGTAGGTGATTAAAGCTCCCATTATAGAAGGCTGAACAAAAATTTATCTTTCTAGCTGATCTCATTCACAGTCCAACAAATGATTTAGTTCATCTAAATCACGTGAATGAACCACATATGGCTTGCCAGTAGGACCAATTTCACAATAATCTTTGTTGATGAAAAATAATAAAGAAACATTTTAAGGGCAGCAAGGTGGCGCAGCGGTAGGGTTGCTGCCTGACAGGGTTTGATCCTGACTACGGGTGTTGTCTGTACAGAGTTTATACAAATACATCTATAGATGTTCCTGAACACATCATCAGTGATGTACCCTGGGGTCATTGGGTGTTTCAGGTCTTTCAACATCAGACACCCTCACCCAGGCGACCCAGCTGTGGTTGATCAGACCACAACTTGTGTTCAGGTGGCATTCGCTCCTCCCCATGGACCTCCTCTCCTGATCCAGAGCCAACTCAAGGCCTTCTCCGCTGCCTCTGTGGTGTTCGTGATGGCTCTTCTCCTCTCCATTCCGTTGATGCCCAGCGCACTCAAGGCTTTGTAGAGCGATTGCCCTGCAAAACCTCTGCAGCCAACCTCGATGGGCATACACCTTGCCTTCCAGCCCTGCTTGCGGCAGTCTATGACCAGCTCTTCATACTTGGTCATCTTCCTCTCGTGGGCCTCCTCCAGACGGTCCTCCCACGGCACTGTCAGTTCCAACAAGACGATATTTTTGATCGCCTCTGAGACCAGGAGGATATCTGGCCTCAGGGTGGTCATGGCAATGCGCTGTGGGAACTTCAGCTGTTTCACCAAGTCTACAGAAAGCTTTGCCCCAGATGAAGAGGTTCGATGGGCTGGGCAGGACATCATATTACTTTATTGTCACGTGTAACGAGGTACAGTGAAAAGCTTTTATTGCATTTGTTTGCACATTTGTACGTATTCTCCGTGACCGTGTGGGTTTTCTCCGGTTGCTCCGATTTCCTTCCACATTCCAAAGACGTGGGGTGATTGGCTTTGGTAAATATTGTAAATTGTCCCTAGTGTTTTGGATAATGTTAGTGTGCAAGGATCACTGGTTGGCGTGGACTCAACGGTCCGAAAGGCTTGCTTTCGTGTTGAATCGTTAAACTAAACTAAACCAATAAAGAAGCACTTACTCAACTACAGGAAGCTCAATGAAATGATAATAATCATACAGATGGAAAGGATATGCTTCTACAACTCCAAGGTACCAAACAACTTTTTAAATGTTTGGGGACCATTTATCAACCATCTCAAAGTCCAATAATTTCATAATTTCATATTATCTGCAGTGATGTAGTCCTGTGACCTTTACTTCTGCTTTTGCAATGCATGACTGTGTAGCACCAAGTGGATTGTACCAATACTGTTATGTCTGGCGGCTTTGTTTTATTATTATTTTTTTTAATTTTTATTTTTTTTTTTTCCTTCCTTTTTTTTTCCTGTTGTCTTTTTCAGTTTTTATTTTTTTTTTTTTTTGTTTGTTTTGTACTGTTTTGTTAAAAAATTGTATAAAATAATAAAAAATATTAAACGAACTACAGGAAGCTAGTCTGGTCTGGATTTTTAAACAGCTTGCAATTCTTTTTGCTGCTTACAACGCACTGGTGCATTGCTGTCCAGCAGTTGAACAAAGTTATTTTAAATGTACCTTAATGTACAAGCACAGAGGAAGGAATAGTTTCTTGAATGTGCAGCTAGCTATGCAGCAAGACAAAGCACACACCTATGAGGTAAACTCTTCAATATTCCTTCCATTTAAATTAATGGAATGAAAATTGGTCCATTTCATTCAGTCAGGCATTCTGATCGACACAACTGTCGGAGTGCTTAATATAGCCCCATGAAGATGAACCTCAATATACAGTCATAGCGCAGGGAGCTAGTCTTTCATCCCATGTTGTCCATGCCGACCAGGTTTATAACTGAAGGAGAGGACCCAACCTCAAACCATCACATCCATGTTACGCCAGAGATGCTACTAGACCCGCAACATTACTGGGTTTATAATGGAGCTCATCCTGTATGTCTGCAATTGTCCAATTTATCTCCAAACATTCCCTCATACACTATCCCCCCCAATCACCCCATACACTAGCGGTATCCTACATAATAGGGACAAGTTGCAATTTTCACCAAAGCCAATTAACCTACAAATCTGTACGAGAGGAAACGGAGTAAATCCACGTGGTCGCGGGAAGAATATACAAATCCGTACAGACAGCACCTGTGTCAGGATGGAACCCAGGTCTCTGATGCTGTGAGGTAGCAACTCTACCCCTGCACAACAGTGCCAACTGACTGACTCTATCCCCCTACTCCCAATTCCTCCGTCTACACTGCATCTGGTGCAAGATGAGGTGTTCCATACCAGGATATCCGAGATCTCCTCATTCTTTAGGGAATGGGGGTCCCCTCTCCCATCATAGATGAGGCCCTTACTCGTCTCTGGATATTTGCAAAGTTTACATTTAATCATAATGTTTGATGTTGTACTTTTTCCATCAGCCAGACATATATTTGGGGACTAATAACAAGAATCCGCAGAGAGATACAAAATGATGGAGTGACTCAGCGGGTCAGGCAGCATCTCTGGAGAAAAGAAACGGGTGACATTGCGGGTAAAGATCTCGACCTAAAACGTCACCTATTCCTTGGGGTGAGAGATTGCAACTTTCACGTGGTCCACCCTGTTTCGACTAATGCAATCAACATGCACAAACAAAGAGATCAAATAGAACAAGTTGATCTACAACTTTAGGCTGTGCACGCCATATGCAAGAAGATGACCTATTCCTTTTCTCCCGAGATGCTGCCTAAGTTGCTCCAACATTTTCTGTCTACCTGTGGTGTAAACCAGCATCCTTCCTACACAATAAACTGCAGATGCTGGCATGCACCAAAGATATATACAAAGTGCTGGAGCAACTCAGGTCAGGCAGCATCCCTGGAGAACATGGATGGGTGACGTTTCAGGTCGGGACCCTTCTTTCAGCCAGGATAGGGAGTGGCCTGTAATAGAATGGCAGAGGTGAGTGGGTTATTTGATAGGCAGTTTGATAGGCAGAAACACCAGAGATGAAGAAGAAAAGGGTGTGAGCCTGAAAAGGATAGAGTTGTGAGTTGTTAGGCTCAGGGATAGAAAACTTGCATATTAGGTGTTGATTTTAGGATGAACAACTTGAGAATCTATTGGGGAAGATTGTGCTTGACCCTGCCGGTTTACACCAGTTTCCCTGTTATTCTCTTGGCCACACTAACATATTGTGGCCCCGTGGCTCCATCAACCTCAAGGTCTTGCTGCTGCAGCTGCCCCACAAAACATAATAGTCTTGGAGCAGTAATTAAACCTCAGATGTTCATTCCTGAGGATCGCAAGCAGCCTCATGACCCCATGGCTGTTCATGCTGTCGAAAGCATTTTCAACTGATAATCAAAGACATCTAAAAATATTTAAAATATGTTTAAATGATTTGAAAAATTATTAATTAAAAATGTAAACAAGACATTTAATTGAAAACTCATTCATCTGATGAAAGTTAATTTATAGTAAGTATATTCTCAGACATCCACCATCCATGGGGAGTGAAGGATATGGGCTGCATAAATACGCTACTTGCACAAATATTCCTCAAAAATAATCACAACACACAATCGTATTCTGTATGTAAACCTTTAAATAAATAGCTAAACTATATGTCATCGCCTCGCACTTCTTAAATAACAATGTTTTACACTACAATTCCCTCGGACCATCTATAAAAAGACTTAATCTTGCACTAAATATTATTTCCTTTATCCTGTATCTGTACAGTGCGGACAGCTCGATTGTAACTCATGTGTAGTCTTTCCGCTGAGTGGATAGCGTGACAAAAAAAGCTTTTCATTTTGCCTCGGTACACGTGACAATAAACTAAACTAAGCTAATGTAAAATACAGCAAAACATAATAAAATGAATGACTGCACAGTCATGATCTTCCCAATCTTTCAAGTTAGTGAGAGTGCTGAATGGAAAAAGGGAAAGGCACGGAGGCAGAGGCGACAGGAGAAAAGCTCTACGTCGTGGCGGACCCAGAATTCGTTGAAAGGCAGGGAGGCGGAGAAAAGCTCTGAACGGCGTGGAGGCGACACAGAAACATAAAAACATAGAAAATAGCTGCAGGAGTAGGCCATTCGGCCCTTCGAGCCTGCACCGCCATTCAATATGATCATGGCTGATCATCCAACTCAGTATCCCATACCTGCCTTCTCTCCATACCCCCTGATCCCTTTAGCCACAAGGGCCACATCTAACTCCCTCTTAAATATAGCCAATGAACTGGCCTCGACTACCTTCTGTGGCAGAGAATTCCACAGATTCACCACTCTCTGTGTAAAAAATGATTTTCTCATCTCGGTCCTAAAAGACTTCCCTCTTATCCTTAAACTGTGACCCCTTGTTCTGGACTTCCCCAACATCGGGAATAATCTTCCTGCATCTAGCCTGTCCAACCCCTTAAGAATTTTGTAAGTTTCTATAAGATCCCCCCTCAATCTTCTAAATTCTAGCGAGTACAAGCCAAGTCTATCCAGTTTTTCTTCATATGAAAGTCCTGCCATCCCATGAATCAATCTGGTGAACCTTCTCTGTACTCCCTCTACGGCAAGAATGTCTTTCCTCAGATTAGGAGACCAAAACTGTACGCAATACTCCAGATGTGGTCTCACCAAGACCCTGTACAACTGCAGTAGAACCTCCCTGCTCTTAGAATTAGAATTAGAATTACCTTTATTGTCATTCAGACCTTACGGTCTGAACGAAATTTCGTGCCTGCAGTCATACATACAATAATACAATAATAAACAACAATAAACACAAATTAACATCCACCACAGTGAGTCTTCCAAGCATCTCCTCACTGTGGTGGAGGCAAAAATCTTAGGGCTGCAGTCTCTTCCCTCCTCTTCTCCCTCTTATACTCATGCTAATGAATCCTTTGGAAAATGATTGGTGGAGCTCAACGGGTCAGGCAAGAAATGGACAATGTTTTGGGTCGGGACTTTTCTTCAGACTGGAAGTACCTTATACTGAAAATTGTTCCCTTTTACTTTTCTTATCATTACAAAGTATTTGATTTCATTTTGTTTAGCCAACTTTAACCAACATTCCTAGAGAAATATCAAGATTCAAGAGTGTTTAATTGCCATATGTACCGACAATGAAACAACGGAATTCTTACTTGCTGCATCTTAACAGGTCTGTTAAGACAATATAATGATTTTTTTTTTAAATTAATAACTGTAATATTAGCTCCAAGAATCCAAGTCTGGAGTGCAACCAAATATTATCTAAGTACAATTAAACTATTACCTCCAGTTCGAGCCTCAGAAACGTAATCATTTCCTTCTCTATATCCAGTTTTTCAGTGAATTTAAATTGGCTTCGATTTCTATTACCAAGAGTTTTGGACAAAATCAATAAATTAACTAAATTGCGGTCCAAAGATGAATTCTCATTGTCTGCTACATCGTGAAAATGCCCCCTGCCTAAACCAAAGTTTTTATACCAACCTGGTTGTTCATAAAGCATGTTTCTGTGCTGTACAACTCTATAGGTACTGAGCATGGTTACATATAATTGCTAGGACTAGAAGTCAGAGCCTTAGAATTAAAGGATATTCTTTAAGGAAGGCGATGAGGAGAAATGTCTTCAGTCAGAGGGGGGTGAAGCTGTGGAATTCTTTGCCACAGAAGGCTGTTGGGGCCAAGTCAGTGGATATTTTTAAGGCATAGATAGATTTTTGATTAGTACAGGTGTCAGGGGTTATGGAGAGAAGGCGGGAGAATGGGGTTAGGAGAGAGAGATAGATCAGCCATGATTGAATGGCGGAGCAGACTTGATGGGCCGAATGGTCTAATTCTACTCCTATCACTTATGACCTTATGAATGGCAGAGTAGACGATGTGCCAAATGGCCTAATTCTGCTCCTATAACATGAACATAAATTTCAACAATGGCATCTTGATTTAGGCCATTTGGACAATCAAGTATACTTTGCCATTCAATCGTGGCTGATCTATCTTTCCCTCTCACCCCCATTCTCCTGCCTTCTCCCAATAACCCTTAAATCTGTCAATCTCGACCTTAAAAATACCCAATAACGGCCTCTAAAGCCATCTGTAGCAATGAATTCCACAGACTCTCACAAAAGACATTCCACCTCATCTCCTTTCTAAAAGTTCGTCCTTTTATTCCGTTTTAGAGTCTGTGTTTCTGATACTAATTTCTAATCTCAGATTAATTTTACAGAGTATAAATTCAACAGCTAATTCTGAAATAATGAGATTCAAGAGTCAACAGCTTCAAGAGACAAGAGGTTTTGTTCTTGTTTCTCACGAAGGGTGGTAGTAGGAATATGGAAAGAGCTACCGGAGGAATTAGCTGAGGCAGTTACTATCACAACGTTCAAGAAACATTTAGAACAGGTACATGGACAGGGTAAGTTTAGAGGGATACAGGCCAAGTGGGGGCTGATGGAACTGGTGTCAATGGAGCATGTCAGTTGGTATGGGCAAGTTAGGCTGATGGACCTGTTTCCACACTGTATGACTCCATAACTCTATTGAAACATTTTGGAGAGCCAGGAGACAAGCTGAAGAGAGTGTTGCCAAATTGTCTGCTTTTCCCCCTTTTCCCCCTTTTCACCCCCTTCGATTCCCCTCGTCTATTGGAGCTTCTGTCTCAACAGCAAGCAGAACAGTTGGATTTCCTGAACAGCCTTTTCCGAAGATTGGTTCGTTGTCTGAGTGCTCCTTTGATGCCAAGAGCTCACTGATTTTTCATTAATGATACAAGGCCAAAATGAAAAAATCAATCAATCCCCCTGTTAGGCAGACAAGGCAATCATACACTCTCACTGGTGTCCAATCATTTCTCTTGCACCTGCTCCACAAAATATTTCTGCATTGAGACATCAAATAATAATATTTTACCTAGCAACCCCGACAATTAAGAGGCACCATCACCTCCACCCAGTACTGTTATATTTCACAACGTAATGAATTACACCAAACATACTCTTGCACAGTGGGAGCAGTCTGCTGGAACTTGATTGTAGCTCTGCACTGATCAGTATGTGTCCTTGACTCACACTGCAGCACAGTTCCACACACGCTGGCTGTCACCCTAGGGCTAATTGCCAAGACGGTGACTATTAGTACATGGGCAGCAACTGGGGGAAGTCAATGAACTCTGGGAAGGCACAAGAATGCTGGAAATAATCTAATGTAATACCTAATTGTCTAATGTAAAGGGCGGCACGGTGGCGCAGAGGTAGAGTTGTTGCCTTATAGAGCTTGCAGCGCTGGAGACCCGGGTTCGATCCCGACTACAGGTGCTGTCTGTACAGAGTTTGTGTGTTCTCCCCGTGACCATGTGGGTTTTCTCCACGATGTTTGGTTTCCTCCCACACTCCAAAGACGTACAGATATGTAGATTAATTGACTTGGTGTATGTGTAAATTGTCCCTCGTGTGTGTAGGATAGTGTCAATGTGCGGGGATCACTGGTCAGTGGGGACCCGGTGGGCCAAAGAGCTGGTTTCTGTGCTGGATCACGAAACTAAACTAAACCTCATCGACTGTACCCGTTGTTTCAGGTGTGGACTCCCATATATCGGTGAGCAAGCGCAGTCTGGGCGGTCATTTCGCTGAGCACCTCCGCTCAATCCACTTTGGCCCACGCGATCCCCCAGTTACCAAACATTTATCACCTCTTCCCCCTCCAATACTGATCTCAAAGATGCATTCTTTCCGGTACCACTACATGAGAATCACAGGAAATAGTTGACACTCTCATCCTAGGAAAGATGAGATACGACACAGAGATAGACCCTCCTAGAAGAACTAGGATTTGTTATTGATCCAGGAAAGCCCAGGCTTGAGCCGACAAAACTATTGCAGCAGGACAGTTGACGTGATCACTGCAGCTTGGCGAGATGGCACAAGAAAACAGTATGCTACCTACATAAAACAGGGGGAAAGTTTTATGAAGAGACACATGTAAGCAACTTTAAAGCAGAAGTAGCAGAGGTTTGGGGGTTTCTTTCAGTTTGGTTTTATGAAAAGCCACTAAGTTATAGTGCAATTAACACTGCTCGCAGTGCCTAATCATCATATCTAGTGCTTGGAGTGGGACAACAAACGGTTGGCTCTCACCCACTGGAGACAATGTTTATGGGAGGTGTCTTTAATATGAACCCTCTAAAGCCCAGATACAAATAGTATGGAATGTGTAATCGGTATTATATTTTTTACGCAAATTGGCACCAGCTGCATCCCTAACACTGGAGCAGCTACTCATGTTAGTCATGCTTATGACACTTATTTCAGCATGAAGAGCTCAGTCTTTATGCAATCTCCATCTGGATAACTCGGTCATATCTGACAAGAGGGTAGCATTTTATGTAAATGAACTCATAAAGCAGAGCAGGCACGGTTGGGTAAAAGTTGGAGCTGGTAGCATACCCACCAGATTGGAGATTGTGGGTGTTTATTATGTGAAAAAGTACATTGAAGTTACTAAGAACTTCTGAGATGAAGGAAAAGCTTTCTTCATAGTTATAAAAAAGTCTCACAAGAGAGTGGCAGTGCAGACTATTTCAGGATGGATAGAGTGTACGCTGTAGAAAGCGGGAGTGAACACAAATAATTTCAAGTCACACTCTACTAGGGCTGCTGGCACGTCAGCAGCCTATAGAATGGATGTTCCTCGATCACATTCTTGCAACAGTAGGAGACTCAGATGAACGCACTTTCGGAAGTTTATAATAAATCGATTAACATGTCTGGGCGATTGCAGATAGAATTCTAGACAGTGTTACATGAGCTGTTTGTCTGCAACTCCAAGGCTAATGGGACTGTGGTCCAATTAAGGGCGATGTACATGTATGTAAAGTTAGCATCATGTGTTAATGGCCCATGTCTTTTCTACCATTTATGGTTTATCTGTGTAGTGTGTTCACATAGATTGGTTTACTGCATGAAACCACAGAGCTTCAAAGGCTTCAAATAGACTGAAATAAAATGGAAAGATTTAACGAGAATTTACCGTTTGAAGTTTGATCTTTATTTCATGAGAAGTTGTAGTGAGAGACTACGTGCCTTCCACTCCCAATCCCGAATCTCATAAATTTCAATTGGTAAGCCAAGGGTTATTAATCTTTCTATAGCTTGAATCTGGTTCAAGTGGACTGTGGTTTCATATAGTGGCTCTGAAGATTGATGCGCATGCATGCTGGTGGGTTCTTCACGTAGTCTCTCACTCCAACTTTTCATAAAATAAAGATCAAACTTCAAACGGTAAGTTCTCGTTTAATCCTTCTATTATCACCTCTTCCAAAGTCAACAATGAACCATTGTGGGCTCTATCTTCCCTTGGTCATCAGTGCCGGCTCTGATTTTTTGGAACCATTTCATACCTCTAGTTTAACTCTCCCCTGACTTTCAGTCTGAAGAAGGGTGTCGACCTGAAACATCACCTGTGCCTTTTCTCCAGAGGTGCTGGCTGACCCACTGCGTTATTCCAGCATTTTGTGTCTATCTTTGTTGTAAACCAGCATCTGGAGTTACTTCCTACACATAATTTAATGCCCAAATAGGTGACAAAATTAACACAGGTGACCACAAACCTAATAATCCTTTTTTTAACTCCCTGCAAAATGATGTTGCAGGTATAAAATTGATTATCATCTATCTACCACCTTTATGACATGTCTATGGAGGGGAAAATTCTCTGTGACCACATCAAATATTTTGTGCACAGGGAATGCACTGCTTGGGTTGGTGGGGGAAGCAGATATGATAGTGGTGTTTACAGTAGGCGCATGAATATGCTTGGTTTGGAGGGATATGGATCACGTGCAGGCAGAATGGATTAGGTGAATTTGGCATCTTGTTGGGCACAGACAAAGTGGTCCGAAGGGACTGTTCTTATGCTGCACAGTTATGTGTTCTATGTTCAACACCTGCTTTCCAAAGGACATTGTGTCTAACATACAGCCATCCTTTAGGACGGGACACACAGGTCATATCCGCCAATGCACCTATACATTAACTGGGCATAATTATAGACCCTGTAATATCAGGATTTTATAGCGCGTATTCATTTTGGGCTTTTTATATCCTGCAGTATTTTAATCTCGGCATTTGAGGGCACTAATCCAGCGTAGAACTCAGCACAAGCACAAAGTTTTGGAGGAACTCAGCAATAGTTCCTCCAGCACTTTGTGCTCTGCCCAGGATTCCAGCATCTGCAGTTCCTAGTGTCTCCATCTGTAGGTGCTTTCATTGTCATATGTGTGAAGTGCAAATGGACAGTGGAGTTCTTTTCTCACAAACAGTCCAGTAAAGTGTGGCCATACCTAAGCACATCCCCGATTAGTAAATGGTGCAGAAATAGTCCACTGATCCCGCATGCAAGATGGGCCCCTTGATACCACGGATCAAAGGGAATTCCAGGGCATCACTGCCTCCTACTAATAATCAGAAGTTTATGATGCATTTCCATTAAAAACATTGTTGTTTAGTTTAGTTTAGTGTCACGTGTACCGAAGTACAGTGTAAATCTTTTTGTTGCATGCTATCCAATCAATGGAAGGGCTATACAAGATCACCATTGAGCCACCAACTGTGTACAGATACAGGATAAAGGGAATAACACTTAGTGCAAGATAAAGTCCAGTAAAGTCCAATTAAATATAGACCAAAGGTCTATGATGAGGTAGGTGGTAGATCAGGACCGCACTCTAGTTGATAGGATGGTTCAGTTACCAGATAACAGCTGGGAAGAATCTGTCCCAGAATCTGGAGATGTGTGTTTTCACACTTTTGTACCTTTTGTCTGGGAAGGAGTGAGACTCGTCCTTGATTATGGTTCAAAATGACATCAGTAACTGGAATTTGGTGCATCTCTCAAAATCCTCTGGAGAGGGCCCTCAACTGGAAAATGAAGTAGATATCATACAATTGTGCTTCAGATGAAATGTGTGGGTGGCACAGTGGTGCAACTGGTATAGTTGTGGGTTTGTTGGTTATTTGCCCTCTGTAAACTGCCCCCTCGTGCGTAGGGAATGGATGCAAATGCGGGGATAACATACAATGAGCGTGAACAGGTGATCAATAGTTGCCGTGGACTAGGTGAGCCGAAGGGCCTGTTTCCATAACGTACCTTAACTAAAACTAAACTAAACACACAGCCATCTGACCTAGAGACACAAGAACTGCCAACAGAGCTGCAGCCGACTAATTTAGCACAGTATTTCACCTAGTGATGAAACCTCGGTCTGTCTGGCATAGATGCTGCCAGGCAATCCACTTACCCACTGAGGCATCGATGGAACAAGAAATAAATGCTTGTCAATCATGATGCAAGGTTCTCTACAGAAACATGGCTTGTGCTTTACCAAAGTTAATATTCAGTTAAAAAAAAAATAACTGGAGGAAAGTAGCAGGTCGTGCACTAAATGTTTTTCCCTTTATCATGTATCTGTACACTATTGGTGGCTCGATTGTAATCATGTATAGTCTTTCCACTGACTAGTTAGCATGCAATGAAAGCTTTTCACTGTATCTTGGCACACGTGACAATAAACTTATATAAACTATAAATTAACCCCAGTCAACAATTGGCCTATCAGGGAACCACCCTGCCTGATGACACTGGCCCTGATTTGTCCTGGTCTTTTCTTGCTTCCAGTTGCATCCCACCCGCCCAACAATCAGTCTGAAGAAGGACCCGACCCAAAACTTGCCTGAAAAAGGGACACGACCTGAGATGGTGCCTGGCTCACTGTTGCTCCAGCTTTGGTATAAACCAGCATCCACAGCTCCATTTTATTACCTCATTTATAAGTTCACTTCAGCATCAGTATATTTTTCAAAACTGAAACCAGTTTTATGCAAAAAAATATTTGCAAAGTGTTATGCCGCACTTCAATTTGACATTTAATTGACCCATAACAAGAAAAATATAATGTTTAAGTGGTCCAATGCAAGGTAATTATGACACTGTGTATTCAGTGGCGCATCGGTCGAGTTGCTGCTTTACAGCTCCAGTGACCTGGGTTCAATCCTGTCTGCGGGTGCTCTCTGTACAGAGTTTGTACGTTCTCCCTGTGGCCATGTGGGTTTTCTCCGGGTGCTCCAGTTTCCTCCCACACTCCAAAGACCTGCAGGTTTGTAGGCTAATTTGGATTTGATAAATATTGTAAATTGTCCCTAGTGTGAGTAGGATAGTGCTGGTATACTGGGATTGCTGGTCAGAGCAGACTCGGTGCACTGAAGAGCCTGTTTCCGTCCGCCCTGTATACCAAAACTAAAAAAAACAAAATCTTCCTGGAGGTAGAGGAATCTTATCAGAGACGAGTGAAGCTGCAGCATGGAATATGTCACAGCAGATTTTGTTGGATGTTCCTCTGAAAACATTTGTTTAATAATTCAGCTCGAAATACTTCAGGGCTGGAGGAAATCCCTCAGCTGGAATGTCTGTTACAGCCATTGTACCTGAACTCCAGATGATCACTTATCTTACATTTAGGGAATTTAGCCCAATGGTTAAAAAACACACAGTCCTTGATATTGATTGGGAACCTGCGGCTGAACGCCTATATCACCCAGCTCAATTTCATTGAATAAAGAAATTCACTGCAGAATTTTAATCACAGACACTATTTTCAATACTTTCACATTGATAGCACTCTTTCACCCAGATCTCCATACATGAGATGTAGGCATGCTTAGAGATTGTTGTGCATGCATCTGTGACATTAAAAACAGCATACAATGAAGATGAGCGAATGAAATCTTTCTGGACACAAAAGGTCAAGAGTCAAGAGTGTTTTATTGTCATGTGTCCCAGATAGAACAATGAAATTCTTACTTGCAGTAGCACAACACAATATGTAACCATAGTACACTGTAGACAATATAATAAACAAGAGACAAAAAAAGTTTAGTGTGTGTAGATATACACATAGTCGCAAATACACATAGGTCATATATATATACATATATATATATACATATATACACACACACGCACACATACTTACACACGCAAAAAACACAATAATAGTGCAATAATAACAATAATAGTTTATGTAGTTCAGAGTTTATTCAAAGATAGGGGTGGTGCAGTGGCGCAGTGGTAGAGCAGCTACCTATCAATGTGAGTGATCCAGGTTCGATCTTGTCTACGGGTGCTTGTAACTGCTCCGGGTGCTCCAATTTCCTCCCACATTCCAAAGACATGCTGACTTGTAGGGTAATTGACCTGTAAATTGTCCCGAGTGTGTAGGATAGTGCTAGTGTGTGGGTGATCATTGGTTGACATGGATTCGGTGGGCCGAAGGCTCTGTTTCCACAATGTGTAAACTAAACTGAACAATATAAGATTAAGACGGACCTTCGGTTGCACTAAGGACTTTGCGCTTTTTTTGCTCTATTATTGTGTTATTAATTCATTGAATGGTTTTGTTTCATAAGTTCATAAATTCATAAAGTTCGAGTAGAATTAGACCAATTCTCATTTGGCCAATCAAGTCTACTCCGCCATTCAATCATGGCTGATCTATCTTTCCCTCTCAACCCCAATTTCTTGCCTTCTCCCCATAACCTCTGACACCCCTACTAATCAAGAATCTGTCAATCTCTGCCTTAGTGTGCAAAATTAGAGCACATAATATTGGTGTGCAAAATTTGTGTATATGGTATTGGGGGTAGGGCATTGACATGGTTAGAGAAGTGGGTGGCAGAAAGGAAGCAAAGGGTAGGAATTAGTGGGTCCTTTTCAGAATGGCAGGCAGTAACTAGTGGGGTGACGCAGGGCTCGGTGCTGGGACCCCAGTTATTTACAATATATATTACCGATTCAGATGAGGGAATTAAAAGTAACATCTCCAAGTTTGCAAATGACACAAAGCTGGGTGGCAGTGTGAGCTGTGATGAGGATGCTATGAGGCTGCAGGGTGACTTGGATCGGTTGGATGAGTGGGCAGATGCATGATAATGTGGATAAATGTGAGGTTATCCACTTTGGTGGCAAGAACAGGAAAGCAGATTAATATCTGAATGGGGTCAGATTAGGAAAAGGGGAGGTGCAATGAGACCAGGGTGTCCTTGTACATCAGTCACTGAAAGTAAGCATGCAGGTAAGGCATGCAATGAAGAAAGCTAATGGCATGTTAACCTTCATTGCAAGAGAATTTGAATTTAGGAGCAAGGAGGTCCTACTGCAGTTGTACAGGGCCCTGGTGAGACCATAACTGGAGTATTGTGTGCCGTTTTGATCTCCTAATTCGAGGAAGGACATTCTTACGATTGAGGGAGTGCAGCGTAGGTTCACCAGGTTAATGCCTGGGATGGTGGGACTGACATATGATGAAAGAATGGTTTAACAATATCCATTGACGGCCTCTTCACAGCCGTTTGTGGCAATGAATTTCACAGATTCACCCTCTGACTAAAGAAATTCCTCCTCATCTTTTTAAAGGTACATCCTTTTATTCTGAGGCTGTGGCTTCTAGTCCTAGACTCTCCCACTCGTGGAACATCTTCTCCACATCCACTCTATCCAGGCTTTTCACTATTCAGTAAGTTTCGATGAGGTCCCGCGAGTACAGGCCAGTGCCTTCAAACGCTTATCATATGTTAACCTATGTGCAAGTTCAAGTTCAAGTAAGTTTATTGTCATGTGTCCCTGATAGGACAATGGAATTCTTGCTTTGCTTCAGCACAACAGAACATAGTAGGCATTGACCTATGCACTAATGGTATCAGTCTTGTAATCCTCCTCTGCACCAGCTCCAACTCTAGCACATTGTTTATTATATGTTATATGTTTATAGGCAAGATATGCTGTTGCAAGTAAGAATTTCATTGTTCGATTGTCGGTACATATATATGTACACTCTTTACTCTTGTGAAGAGTGTGGAGCCAAAACAATGAAATATGCTGTAGCCAGATAGGGCCCTTTGTATAGACACAAAGTGCTGGATTAACTCAACACGTCAGGCAGAACCTCTGGAGAAAAGGAATAGATGACATTTCGGGTCGGAACCCTTATTCAGATTAATTTTTTCCCATGGAAACATCTCGCCCAGGCAGTTTCCTTCTTTTACTTTATTTCAGTCATGATCACAGGAATCATGATCATCATCATAACTCTGCCAATGCCATCGACAACCATCCACACTCCCTTCTTCCCCGAATACCTCATCTCTGACCTGCTCTAACACAATATTCACGCAGTTAGTCCATTACATTCCTGCTCCAAGATGTTGCAGATTGAGGACCGGATGTCTGGAATGGTGGTTTGACTGCTTTAGTTTAGAGATGCAGCATGAAAACATGCCCTTCGGCCCATCGAGTCCATACCGACCACCAATCACCCTTTCACACTAGTTCTATGTTATTCCATGTTCCCATCCACTCCCTGCACACTAGGGGCAAGTTACAGAAGCCAATTAACCTACTCTTCTTTAGGATGTGGGAGGAAACTAGAGCACTTGGAGGAAATCCACATGGTCACAGGGAGAAAGTGCAAACTCCATACATACTGTACTTGTAATCAGGATTGAACTCAGGTCTCTGCCGCTGTGAGGCAACAGCTCTGCTTGCTAGACACAAAATGCTGGAGTAACTCAGCAGAACAGGCAGCATCTCTGGAGAGTAGGAATGGGTGATGTTTCGGCTCGACCCGAAAGGTCATCCATTCCTTCTCTCCAGAGATGCTGCCTGTCCCGCTGAGTTACTCCAGCATTTTCTGTCTACCTTCGATTTAGACCACATCTGCAGTTCTTTCCCACACAGCTCTTCTAGCTACGCCACTGTGTTGGTAGTCATTGCCGACGTGCCTTTGTGTGATAGGACTGTTGGTTCATGATCACCTATTGGTTCATGATTGAATGTCGTTAAATGTATCGCTGCAAAGTATCGCTGGAGTGCAGACTCTGGACCCGGGACTCTGGAACTGTAAGGCAGCAACTCTACCGCTGCACAATTCTGCCATCCATCGCTGTTCGTAAAAAACACCCACGGCATTTTCCTCATACCGCAGTGACCACAATTCCAAAATATCTCAAAGGACTGTGATGCACATTGGAGCTGACTGAGATTCATGAAGATAGAAATTCGTTCTTAGTTATCCAGAACTTATTCCGAGACAAGAATCCCTCTCAAGGAGCGAATAATGGTTAATTACATAGTCTGAATCTTTTAATTATACTGTCATCGACTGCTGCCTTGCAATTAACAAAAGATGCCCAACATGAGGTTGATCATGTGCCATTTACAGTTCTTGTTAGCTTTCCTTTCACACGAGTTTTGAATGCAAATCTAGCCTGTGTCGGGTGTCATTTAAAAAAACACTGTAATTAAATGCCACAAAAATGGGTATCTTCCTATTTTCTCAGTACTCCAGATCTATGTTTTTCCAGATCCAATTAATCAATATTAAACAACCAGGTCATCCATATTCCTGAGGGCATTGCATTCATCAATCTAATCACATTACTTTTATTTCCTTGTGTCCTGCCTTTTATTTAATCCCTCTCAAGTACACTACTGAGCACAGTTCTCACATAGTTCTCACATTAACCCAAACTGTGTCTTCCAAATGAAAATATACTGTTCATCCATATACTGGCTCGAGTCACCACATCATTGAGTTCAATTTTTTAAGTAATAAAAGATGACACACCGGAAAGTGTTGTGTGCATTTTCAATTAGTGGTACTTAATATATATTAAACATGAGAACACAGAGAGAAAGAAGCAACTATATTGATGAGGCATCAACTAGACATGCAAGATGGAGACGCTAGAGACTGCAGATGCTTCAAAGTTCAGCAAAAACAAAGTGCTGGAGGAACTCAGCGGGTCAGGCAGCATCTGGGGAGGGAATGGGCAGATTTTGGGTTGGGACCATTTTCAGACTCTTTAGATAAACAACACAGTCATCTTATGACAATCTAATTATCATTCTGCAATAAGAACTAGGGACTAGTTTCTTGATTGATTGATTGATTGAATGAAAAACACAGCATGGAACTAGAGCCTTCAGCCCACCGAGTCCACTCCCACCATTGATCACCCGTTCACCTTAGTTCTATGTTATCCCACTTTCACATCCACTCCCTACACATTGGGGCGATTTGCAGAGGCCAGTTAACCTACAAACCTGCACTTCTTTGGGATGTGGATGGAAACTGGAGCTCCCGGAGGAAACACAGGCGGTCACAGGGAGAACGTGCAAACTCTGCACAGACAGCACTTGAGGTCAGGATCAAGACCAGCTGAACCACTGTGCTATTGAACTCTTGTGCACAGAATGGCATCAATATCTTCCAATCTGTTCCTGTGGTCATAAGTTCCACATTCCTTTTGCCATTCTTTTGAAAAATACGTTTCTTCTGAATTCCTTCTTGGACTTCTTGCCCTGGATTTTCTCCCTTGCCCAGAGGTGGAACTATTCTTTCTTGTTTACAACCTATCAACATCTCCATTATTAAAAGAACATTTACCCAATTCCTCAGCGATTTTTGCTCCAGAGAAAAAAGACCCAGACTGTTTACGGGAATGTTTAAGGGAGCCTGAAGTAAGATCCCAACAAAAATCGTTGCCTATCTATTCCCTCCGCAGATACTGCCTGACCTGCTGATTTGGTCCAGCACTTTCTGTTTTGCTGAAGATTCCAGCATCTACATTTCCCTGTCTCTCCAGTGTGTATCTTTGCCTGATGTGGCCACCCATGCATTTTCTCTGCTCTATTCCCAGTTCTTCTATATCGTAGATGCATAGATACATAGATAATAGGTGCAGAAGTAGGCAATTCGGCCCTTCGAGTCAGCACTGCCATTCAATGTAATCATGGCTGTTCATCCACAACCATATCCACAATATGGCAAATTCAAACTATGGCAACCAGTTTTGATAGGCACGTGGAAGTGCCGGGAATAGAGCAGGCAGATGAGATCAGTTTTGCTAGGTGTCATGTTTGACACAAATATTGTGGGCCAAAGGGTCGGTTCCTGTGCTGTACCATTCTATGTTCTATGTACAACTGCGCACAGGACTCTTGTTTAACAACATTTTTTAGAGATTTTGCACAAACGTCTCTATATGTTTTGGATAGAACTAACTCAATTAAAATTAGTCAGTTTCCCTTTAGCTTATCTTAGTTTAGCTTAGTTCTGTTTCCACTTGTCACAAAGGAAAGTCGAGCAAAAACCAAAGTGCTGGAGGAAATCAGCGGGTCAGGCAGCATCTGAAGAGGGAATGGACAGATGATACTTCATATCGGGACACTTCTAAGACTGGAGAGGGAACTTCTGTTCCTTCTCCAGTGTCTTTTCATGAAAAAAAGAGTCTTGTTGATTTGGCGCATCCACATTTTCTGGAACATTTGCCACTATGTGTAATCTTTGATGATCCTAATCCTAAATGATTTTGGCCCATTCGCGGGGCCTATCATCACCCGGCGTGGGTTACAATTGGCCGCGGGATCTTCCATTGCACAGCGGGGGCTTCAACATCGGGAGCCTCGATCGCCTCGATGCAGCAGTTTGAGAAGAAGCAAGGAAGAGATAAGACTTTTTTTTCCCTTCCATCACAGTGAGGAGGTGCTTAGAGGAGAGACACTGTGATGGATGTTTGTGTTAAATTGTGTTAATTGTGTGTTTTGTTGCTTTTTTACTGTTATGACTGCATGGTAACAACATTTTGTTCAAACTTAGTAGAAATTCAATTCAATTCAATTCAATTCAAATCCTTTATAAACAGGTACCTAATAACGAGAATTTATTATATAACAAAAAATATATAAAGACCCAAAAACACACACCAAATCTGTATATTAATGTTTGTTTAACTGCAGGCAATCCTTTATTATCATGGACATGTTGGGTCAAAGGGCCTGTTTAACTATGACTATCATATCTGGTGCATTTCAGGGACATGAATCTGATAATCTGAATCTTCTACACCAAATCATTTCACATTGGCCTGTGTGCCAAATCTAACGTAGAAAAGATTTTCAACTGCAATTTGATCAAAACAATTATCTTATCAAGCAATTTACTAAATTAAATTGAAATGCAACAGATATTGTTTAAAATTAATTATGTTGAGGCTCTATAATTTAAGCTCTGACAGTAAATTAATACTTATGCAAAAACCATAAAGAACTGTGTGCAATAATCAGTGCAGATCAGCAGGTGGTATTAAATAATCTTTCCTACGTTGAAACAGTGAATACTTGGAACAAAGTGGAGATTGACACATTCTTAATTAGTGTAGGTGTCGGGGTTATGGGGCGAAGGCAGGAGAATAGGGTTGAAAGGGAAAGATAGATCAGCCATGATTTAATGGCAGAGCAGACTGGATGGGCCAAAGGACCTAATTCTGCACAACATATGAATATTGTATTCAGCTTTGATCAACCTGCGAAAGGAAGGATGCCATTAAGCTGGAAAGAGCCTCCACTGGCACCTTGTTTGCAGAAATAGGTGACATCTCAGGTGGCTATCCTTCTTCAGTCTTCTTCAGTATGTAGAAGGATTCCGACAAAACCTGGTGGTGTGTGCCGGGGGGGGTAGTCTCTGCTCACCCCGCACCTTCAGCTTTCGGTCTCACTCAACGGCTCCTGGTCCGTCTCCGGCCTCACTCTGCGGCTCCCACTTCCACTCAGCGGCTCCCGGCTTGTCATGCTAGTCGCCGCTGAAGCAGCACGCACGCTGCTCTCTCCACACTGGCTCAACACACTCTGCTCCTTCAGCTTTATTCTCCTCGCCACCGGTGATTGACAACGGGCGCGGAAGGGGCTATTTTTACGATTTTTAAACCTTCATAACTTATGTACTATTCCACCAATCGGAACAAAACTTGTTGCACTTGCAGCACAGGAGAAATTTGTAGCGCTATCGGGTATCATTTTTGCGCAGATGTAAAAACAACGCAAACCGGAAGAGGACAAGATGAGAGTTTTATAAGTATACTAGACCAAGTGCAGACCCGTTGGGTCTGTTCCCCCAACATGCGGTTGTGGGGGGGGAGGCAGCATGCGGGGGAGAGAGGGGGAGAGAGGGGGAGAGAGAGGGGAGGAGGAGAGGGGGGAGAGGGGGGGGAGAGGAGGGGGGGAGGGGAGGAATGGAGGGGGGGGGCGGGAGGTGGGGAGGCAGGGAGGGTGGGCGAGGGGGAGGGGGGGGGAGGGGAGGAATGGGGGGGGAGGGGAGAGGGAGGGGGAGAAAAAGAGAGGAGAGAGAGAGAGGGGGAGGGGGTGAAAGAGGAGAGGGGTGGGAGGAAAGAGGAGAGGGGGGAAAAGAGGAGGGGGGGAAGAGGAGAGGGGGGAAAGAGGAGAGGGGGGGAAGAGGAGAGGGGGGAAGAGGAGAGGGGGGGAGAGGAGAGAGGGGGGGAGAGGAGAGGGGGGAGAGGAGAGGGGGGAGAGGAGGGGGGGGGAGAGGAGGGAGGGGGGGAGGAGGGGGGGGGGGAGGGAGGGGGGGGAGAGGAGAGGGGGGAGAGAAGAGGGCAGGGAGAGGAGAGGGGGAGAGGATAGGAGAGAGGAGAGGAGGGGAGAGGAGAGGGGTGGAGAGGGGGGGGGGAGGAAAGGCGGGGAGAACTTAAAAAACATTTTAGAACCAAAAAAGACACATTCTGCAAGCATTGTAGAACCAAAAGAGACACTTTTTACAAACATTTTAGAACCAATAAACACTTTTTGCAAACATTTTAGAACCAATAGACACATTCTGCAAGCGTTTTAGAACCACTAAGGACACTTACATTTGAGTAGACATGTGTTCAGTGTTATTCACAGCTCAGAGAAACGTGACCCTCTGCCTTCCTCCATCTTGAAGAGACTGATTGGGGCACACCACTTCCTGGTTTTATAGTCCCTCCCCCCTGCCGCCAGCAGGGGCAACAGAGAGAATGGGTAATTTTGTAAAATCATTAATATCGCTGTCATTTTTCATAGACGGGAAAAATCCTCGGCACACATACGGCGGAGGGAGGCTCTGAGCAAGGTGACGGCCGTAGGTGGCGGTGTTCTCTCGGAAATCGCAGCACAGATGGCCAAAACCGGTCAAGAACAGACGTTTAGTAATATAGATAGACATTGGTGAGGCCGCATTTAAACCATTGTGTTCAGTTTTGGGCACCATGTTATAGGAAAGATGTTGTCAAGCTGTGAAGATCATCGATGATGTTGCCAGGATATGCTGTAGTCTGCCACTGAAAATACTGGTTGAATCTTTTTATCCAGCACATCAAAGTTACATGCAATGTAATATTTCTACCTCTATTGGATGTGTTTGACTTCATTGTGCAGTTGTGAAGTTTTACTCAAGAGTTTTGGAATCAGTAATTTAAAACAAATTCTGATGACTACTTGGTTTTTGAAAATGAGTTTTAATTAGTTGTCTCTCCTTCCCCTTTCCACTTACCTCCCCTGAAGACCAGAACCTGACTGATGAATTATCAAATTCCTTCCAACATAATTTAAAAAAATCAACAACGTTTAAACAGTACAACTTAAAAGAAGCCTGAGTGAGATCCAAAGTTCACAATTCCATTACAGTTATTCAGCAAAGATAGACACAAATTGCTGGAGCAACTCAAAGAGTCAGAAAGCATCTCTGGAGAAAAGGAATAGGTGACCTTTTGGGTCGAGACCCTTCATCAGCCTTCATCAGTCTTGACCCGAAACGTCACCTATTTCTTTTCTCCAGAGATGCTGTCTGGTCATTGGTCGGCGCAGAAATGGTGGACTGAAGGGCGTGTGTCCGCGCTGTATCTCCGAAGTTTAAAGAAAGACGAAACCCGTTACAGCCCAATATTCAACATCCGTACTGAGAACGGACAGCTCTGCCATAAATTGGATGCAATGGGATCTCCCTGCACGCATAGACACATAAATCCATCACAGGAGCAGAACTAGTGTCTAGTTTTGTTGCACTCCAGTCCATGATGCAACTAATTCTTCGTGTCAACATTTTCAATTGGTGTTAACTCCAGCAAGATGAGTAAACATTCAGCTCTGCAGGAGTTGGTTCTGATAGACATCATCTGTCGGCAGGGTTGCCCCGACTGCAATTGAATCCAGGCTACAATGCAATCCACACTCAGCTCACACGTTCTACAGCAGAAGCATTATCCCTGGTCATTGTTTTCCTGTCCATGATCATCTGCGGCACGGTGGCGCATTGGTAGAGTTGCTGCCTTACAGCATCAGAGACTCGGGTTGGGGGTGGGTGATTGCAACCTTCACGTGGTCCACCCTGTTTCAACGAATGCAATTAACCTGGCGTGCACAAACAGAAGATCAAACAGAACAAGTTGTCTTACAACTTGAGGAGGAGAAGGAGAAGGAGAAGGAGAAGGAGAAGGAGAAGGAGAAGGAGAAGGAGAAGGAGAAGGAGAAGGAGAAGAAGGAGAAGGAGAGGAGAAGGAGAAGAAGACGACGACTCGGGTTGGATCCTGACTACGGGTGCTGCCAGTACAGAGTTTGTACGTTGTCCCTGCGACCTCCGTGGGTTTCCTCCGGGAATTCCGGTTTCCTCCCAGTCTCCCAGTCTCCGAAGCCAATTAACCTACAAACCTGCACTTCTTTCGGATGTGGGGGGAAACCGAAGCACCCGGAGGAAACCTACGGGTCACAGGGTGAACATGAAAACTCCATACAGACAGAACCCATAGCTAGGATCAAACCCGGGTCTCTGGCACTGTAAGGTAGCAACTCTACCACTGCACCAACTCCATCAAGTTCCTGGTCTTTACACTTGGTGGAAACTGCACTCAGTGCAGGAATAAAACCTGCATAAATTCATCCCACAAGGATCTAAATTTCAGTCTTTGTTCTACCAGTTTGAATTGACCACCAAATTATGTGTGGGACCAGTTAGCCACTCGTTTACTACTGACTATTACTGCAACTCAAATTTAATTCTAAGATATTCCAACAGCAAAACTCAACCAAATGTTTAAATTAAAAGACATTCTTCTAAGTAGTGCCATTATTAAAATGTGATTGGATGTCATCTTTAAAACTTCTCTCACATCTCCCAATTCTTGACAACAATGTTTCCTTGTAAGGCGAAATAGTGGGCTTTCGCTACCATGATTGTTATTTTATGCTATTTAACAACCAAGGGCAGGCAGTGAGGCCACGCACACACATTACAAGGGTGCTTCCTTCTCTCATTGCTTTTCATTGCGAAGATATCTACAACTAGCAGACAGACTCAGCATTTAAAGTTATTTAGTCTATTTAGTTTAGTTTAGTTTATTATTGTCACATGTACTGAGGTACAGTGAAAAGCTTTCTGCTGCGTGCTATCTAGTCAAATAAATAAATATACATGATTACAATCAGCCTACAGGATACGATAAAGGGAATAACGTTTAGTACAGGATAAAGTACAATAACGTCCAATTAAAGACAGTTAGAATGAACTCAAACGAGGTAGATGGAAGGGCAGGACCACTTTCTACCTGGAGAGAGGACACTTCAGTTGCCTGTTCGCAGCTGGGAAGAAACTGTCCCTGAATCTGGTGGGTCCGCCCAGCCGATGAGACGCATTGTGATGAAAGAGTTTGGCACATTTTCTTTCTTTGTAAAATATTGATGATCATCAATTATCTATGCAATCCTCCATGTAAAAGCTTCTGAGTGTAATGTTATCTCCTGCTGTCAAAGGACATGATTTATACAGAAGCACTTTCAGTTTGACTTTGTGGACACAAGGCATTGCAAATACTGGAATCTTGAGCAAAACACTAAGAGCTGGAAGAACTCATCAGGTCAGGCGGTATCTGTGAAGGGAGTGAGCAGCTGACGTTTTGGGTCAGGATCCATAAACTGGGGTACAGTTCGATTCACCTCTATCCCATTGGGCCTGTTGGACTTGGTGTACGGAACTGGTGCACAAATGCTTAGAACTATATTCTGAACTCTATACCTTCTTCTCCTTTGCTCCATCGTGCTTGAGCTTAAATGGATTGTATCATTGTATGTTATATCTAATCTGTTTGGATAACATGCAAAACAAAGCTTTTCGCTGTATCTCAGTATGTGACAATAGTAAACCTAAATGCCACAGAGGTGCAGAGGGCAGCACAGTTGTCGAGTTGCCGCCTTACAGCACCAAAAACCCAGGTTTAATCCTGACTACGCATGCTGTCTGCACGGACTTTGTACGGGAACCATTGTTCGAGAGGGGTTACTGTGCACTAAAACCGAAGGAAGTTGTAAACATCTGCCATACATTTTGAACAACGTACACGGAGAGATTAATAAAGATAAATGATGGATAACTATGGTGCGTAGCCTGCTCGAAGGTTAGAACATTCACGATGCACGCGTATCTGTGATCTCTTTATTTCCCCTCAGTCTTCAGTAACACAATTTATCAAACTTGAAGATCAAGAAACAGTAGTAGAATTTGAATTGATTCGCTGCGGTTTGATTAAGTTTCTTCTTCTCAGCTTTTCTGTGTCAGGACGTTTTGACACTATTGAGAATCGTATTACAGGAGGTCACGGGGAATGTGCAGTTGTCACAGTTTTCCTCAAAGTAATTATGACTGCGCTTGAAAACTATGAGCCTCAAGACACGTTGAGGCCAGAAAAGGCAATGTAAAAATATAAACTTAAACTCTTTTCATCAAAGCCCATCCTGCATTCAATCCAACTTCAGTCACCAAACCACTGGAGGCAGAGAGTGTTCATCATCCTTGTGCCATGAGTAACCAAAAATGTTATTTTCCAATGTCAGACTACTTAAATAAAAGATAGCATGGTACAGTACAGCACAAGAACAGGGCCTTTAGCCTACAATATCTGTGCCACATATGACGCCTAGACCATTACATATCCACCTGCACATAGCCCACATCACTTCATTCCCTGCATATCCATATACCTGTCCAAAACCTGCCATTAATGTTTCTGCTTCAACCACCACCCGTTCCACGCACTCACCACCTTCTGTGTACAAGACTTGCCCCGCACATCTTTTTTAAACTTTGGCCCTCTCACCTTAAAGCTATGCCCTCTAGTATTCGATTTTTCCATCCTGGGAAAAAACATTCTGACTATTTACCCAATCCATACCACTCATACATTTATACACTTCTATCAGCTCTCCCTGCCACCTCCGACATTCCAAAAGAAACAATCAAAGTCTATCCAACCTCTCCCTGTAGCAAATACCCCCCAACCAGGCATCATTCTGGTAAAGGCATTCTAGTCTAGTCTGATTAAGTAGCTCAACATGAAACATCACTTATTCCTTCTCTCCAGAAATGCTGTCTGATCCACTGAGTTACTCCAGCATTTTATGTCCATCTTCAGTGTAAACCAGCATCTGCAGTTCCTTCTTACACATCATTGGTGTAAACCTTCTCTGCACCCTTTCCCAAGCTTGCACATCCTTCCTGCAATGGGGTGACCAGAACGGCACATATTACTCCAAACGGCGCCTAAGAAAAATCCTATAAAGCTGCATCATGACTTCCTAACCCTTAGACTCAATGCCCTGACCTATTAGTACAAACATACCATATGCCTGCTTTACCCCTATGTCTATTTGCGATGCCACTTACAGGGAGTTATGGACTTGGACCCAAAGATCCCTCTGTGCATCAATGGCATGAGCTACTGAATAACAGCATTGACCTTTGCCAAGTGCAACACCTCATACTTTGAGTCCATCTTTGGTATAAACCAGCATCTGCAGTTGGTTGCTTTGACAGGAAGTCGAAGTAGGAAGAGAGGAGGTATCCCCCCCCCCCCAAAAAAAAGGGTTAAATTGACAAGAAGCCAACAGCTGCTTAATCCCCAATAAACTTAGAACTTAATCGAAGATGCTTAATAAAACTTTAAAGCTTAACCAAAGCCTAGAGCAACAAGCTTAGAAGTTAATTGAAGGAGGAGGTAATTCAATCAGGGATACAAATTACTGATAAGTAAATGCACATAGGAATTGGAGAAGAAATATAAATGTTTCTTAGTCCATGGATGGCCAGCTGATTGTTGTTGCATTTAATTCCTGCATGCTGCGAGACGTCAACGTGAGGGAAATCCATTTAATTGAGAGTAGTTGGGATCTGGAATTCACTGCCTGAAGGGTTAGTCGAGAAGAAAATTCAAAAAGTGATTGGGGCTGGTGGCTGTAATTTATTAGGAAATGACAGCGACTTTTTTAGTTTAGTTTAGAGATTCAACGTGGAAACATTTTGGCCGACTGAATCTATGCCAACCAACAATCACCCGTAAACTAGTTCTATCTTATTCTACACACAAGGGGTAATTTACAGAAGCCAATTAACCTACAAACCTACACGTCTTTGAAGTGTGGGAGGAAACCGAGTGATATGGGAGGGAAATGGGTGATCATTACCATTGCAAACTCAATGGTCGAAGGGCCTGTTTCAATGCTGGATCTCTAGATTAAACTGAGCTAAACTTTAGAAAAATCTATGATTTACATTCTATCACTTTATCAGTCTTCAAGGTTCTCCTCTCCTGAACCTCCACAGTGAACTAATGTTTTATTCAGGAGTTGTATATCATGTCCACATAACTCACTGTGCATTCAGAAACCTTCAGTAAATCATTCAACCACAGGTGGAGGATAGCCAGAAACAGTTTCTTTCCTCTCATAATCCACACAAGTCACAAGAGGATAGAGGAATGGATGGATTTTCAGTTTGCCTTTTCCACCGCTGGAGGAAACCCACATTGTCAACGAGAGAACGTGCAAACTCCACACAGACCGCACCCGAGCTCAGGATTGAACGCGGGTCTCCAGTGCTGTAGGCCAGTTATATATCTTGATGTTAATTCCCTCATCCACATAAATAAAATGAATTATTGGAGACACAAGGAACTGCAGATGTTGGAATCTTCAGCAGGTCAAGATGCAGCTTTGGAGGGAATGGACAGATGATGTTTCGGGTCACTTCAGCCTGAAGAAGGTTCCTGACCTGAAACATTGTCTCTCCATCTCCACCACTGATGTTGCCTGACCCACTGAGATCCTTTGTAAAATGAATTATTGTTGGTAATTTCAAAAATCTATATACATTTTTTACTTTCTTTTATATTGTTGATTTTTTTCTTGATCTTAATCGTCATTTTCTCCCTTTTCATTTTCTGTAGTACCTTTGAGACTAAAGTAAAATTCTAATTTATACTTCCTGATTCAAATCCTGTATTTGCTCATGGGCAGTTCTTAAGTTTGCTTAAGAAGATAGACAATTGCTTGCCCTGTTCATACAGGTTACAAAGGGTTGCAAAGTGGTGCAGTGGTAGGAGTTGCTACCTTACATTGCCAGAGACCCAAGTTTGATCCTGACTACGGGTGCGGTCTGTATGGAGTTTGTAGGTTCTCTCTGTGACTGCGTGGGTTTTCCCCGGGTGCTCCAGTTTCCTCCCCACATTCCAGATTTGTAGGTTAATTGGCTTTGGTAAATTGTAAAATAATTGTCCCTGGTGGGTAGTGATATTGTACCGTGTGAACTGGTCAGTGCGGCCCCAGTGGGCTGAAGAGCCTGTTTCCACGCTGTACCTCTAAAGTCTAAAGTGTAAATCATCTGCTGAAGGCATATGCTGAAATGGTTCTCATTGAATGTAATTGAGAAATACAATGCATTAAATAGTTAATTTGCCATTAAGTGCATCCAGTTATAAGCAGACATCATTATGTAAACTTTGAAAGCAAATGGAAGCAATCATTTTGGTCACAAACAGCATCCCTGTCAATCGCAATAAAGATTGGATATCATGGCCAATTTTCTCGCCACGGTTAGGAGCGAAATAATGTAACACTATGGTTGTTTGCTGAATAAGGGCAGCACAGTGGCACCCCTGTTCAAATGCTGCCCTACTGCACCAGAGACCAGCAGGTTAAAGAACAGTTCCTACCCAAAAACCATCAGGCTCTGGAAGAACATGACACAACACTAATCTCATCTAAGAAGTTACTTCTGCGATCTGTCTATGGTTGCACGAAGGAGTTTGAGGTTCTTTTGCACAGTATTATGATTATTAATTAATTGTTTTGTTGTTTTTCTATATTATCTGTGTGTACAATGTTTACAGGACTGTAATATTGCTGCAAGTAAGCATTTCATTATTCCATTGTTGGTACATATGACAATTAAACACTCTTGACTCTTGACCTGGGTTTGATCCTGACCACGGGTGCTCTCTGTGTGGAGTTTGCACGTTATCCCTCTCTGCACTTGGTTTTCCTCTGGGTGCTCAGAATTCCTCCCATATCGCCAAGACGTGCGAGTTTGTGTGTTAATCAGCCCTCTGTAAAAAATGGTCCTAGTATGTCGGGGGTGGATGAGAAAGTGGGATAACATGCAACTAGTGTAAACGGGTGATCGTTGGTTGACTTGGTGAGCTGAAGGGCCTCTTCCCATGCTGTGTCTTTCAACTAATCCAATCAATCCAGTGTATAAGATCATGAGGGGAATAGATGGGGTAAATAGACTGTCTTTTACCTAGAGTAGGGATATCAAGAACCAGAGGACATAGGTTTAAAGTGAGAGAGGAAATATTTAATAGGAACCTGAAGGAAACTTCTTTACACAAAGGTACGTGGTATGATTTTATGACTTACTAAAGACGATAATAATTCACCGTTTAAATTAATTATAACTGATATTTATGCAATTGTAATTACCTTCAGGTCTGTAATGAGTGTAATGAGTCTGTAATGAGATCTTTGCATTATGTACACCTGACTTTAACATACCAAGAATCCCTAGGGGCTATAGTCTAACCTAAACATCAACTAAGAATGAGGCCACTGATCAATATAGATCCACTGCACATCTTCTGTCCTCCATCTACTACTACAAAATTTGGTGTTGTCTTTCATCCGCAGAAATCAAAATTCCTCAATTCTTAATAAGAGTAACAAAACAGAAATAAAACTCATCCAAGATAGAGACAAAATGCTGAAGTGACTCAGCAGGTCAGGCAGCATCTCTGGAGAAAAGGAATAGGTGACTTTTTGGGTCGGGACCCGTCTTCAGACAGCAAAACTCATTGTCTTCCCAGTTCTGACAAAGAGTCTTTGACCTGAAACAGTCAACCCTGTTTCTCTTTTCACAGATGTGGCCTGACCTTCTGAGTATTTCCCACAGCGTCGGTTTTTATTATAGATTTTCAGCATCTACTGGTTTTTTTTAAATTTCCAATTACTGAATTCAGCTTCACTACTTGCTCAATCCATTTTTGAATCGTCAATAAAATTAATTACAGGAAAACTTTAGCTTGCATGGTTTAAAATGAGAAAACAACAATCAATGCTTAAAGTAGCCTGTACAACAACTTAAACATAATTAAATGTTTGGCTATGAGGACACAGTGTACTTTAGTTAAAAAGGCACAAAGTGCTGGCCTAACTCAGCGGGTCAAGCAGCATCTCTGGAGAACATGGATAGGTGACTTTTCGGGTCAGGGTCAGACTACGAGTATATATTTTATTGTATATACAGATGTACATGCAGTTTCTCTACTTAACCAAAGCATCTCCCTCAAAAGCAGACAGTTTCATCATTCATCATCCATAGCTTCAGAAAGTGTATCTTTGATCAGTTCCGAGATACAGCCTGGAAACAGACCCTTCGGCCCCTTGAGTCCACACCAACCAGACATCCCTGCACACTAACACTTTGGATATTTTATAATTTTTACTGAAGCCAAATTAACCTAACAACCTGTACATCTTTGAGGTGTGGGAGGAAACCTAAGCTCCTGGGGAAAACCCACGCTGTCAAGCTCCGTACAGACAGCAATGGTACTCGGGATCGAACCCGGGCCTCTGGCACCATCAGGCAGCAACTCTATCGCTGCGCCACCGTGCCACCCAAAGCTCTGCTTTGAGAAAGCTCTGAGAAATGCGAAGCCTCAGCATGGAGATGATGTAGAAAAGTTATGTCAATGGGAAGTTTGTTCATGGGGGAATGATTGCAACTTCCCTAATACCCAAGCATATGGTGAGAGGCAGCTAAGCCTTCTTAGGGATGGGTTTCATTTACAAAGATAGCAACTGTGGTCAACAAGCAGGCTATTCATTATCATCCACCTCTCACTTACTCACTCTTGCACCATCCCTTCCCCTCACCATTTTCTACCAGCTATCTCCCATCTACTACATCAGTGTGAAGAAGGGTCCTGATCTATTGACATCACCTATCCACTCCACAGATGCTGCCTGACCCGCTGAGTTCCTCCAGCAGTTTGTAGGATGCTCATGATTCTAGCATCTGAATTCCTTGTAGCGGCAGGCAAGTCAACTGTTGCTCAAGGCAATAAGTCAGTTGATAAGACAAATGCAATTTGGAGAGAACTGTGAAAGGGATACAATACTTAGGATTAAAAAGGTTATGGGAATAATGGTGTGTGTTTTTTTGGCTTGGGGTTCCTCACCCTAAACAGAAAGTGAATTGTGAAAAAATGTGTCGATGAGAAAATAAAGGCCAAAAATTTAAAGTATGTTAAAGTATTTAAAGTATGTTAGATAAGTAAACCAGGAACCTATCCATTACTGTATGTAGGCTTTACATAATTGTAATATATCAGGATCAAACCAAGCAATCTGTATTTATACCACACACAGAATGGAAAATGTGGTGACTTTCAAATAAAGTCTCCATACAAGTCTTGTAATGGGATGTTTCTTGGGTAGAGTTGCTACCCCACAGCGCCAGAGACCCGGGTTCAATCCTGACAACAGGTGATGTCTGTGCGGAGTTTGTATGTTCTCCCTGTGAAGTAGTGTTTAGATTGTGGTGCTACTGAGAAAGTATTCAACACCACACACCATATTACCAGGTCCTAAATGTATCCTTCACTAAAGTGCATGCAGCCTTGAAAATGTAGTTTGCAGGCTATGTATTACCACAAATTACAAGGAGGAATCCTTTGAGGGCCTGATGTAACAAACATGTCATTGATTTCACATTCTATAATATCACATAAAACTCACACAGCAAGGGTAGCACAGTAGCACAGTGGCACAGTAGCACAGTGGCAAAGTTGCTGCCTCACAGCACCAGAGACACGGGTTCAATCCTGACTACGGGTACTATCTGTGCGGAGTTTGTACTTTCTCCCTGTGACCGCGTGGGTTTTCTCCGGTGCTAGGGTTTCCTCCCACACTCCAAAGACGTGCGGGCTTGTAGGTTAGTTGGCTTCTGTAAATTGTCCCTCGTGTACGTAGGATAGTGCTAGCATACTTGGTGATTGCTCGTCGATGCGGTCTCAGTGGGCCGAAGGGCCCGTTTCCATGCTGTATCTCTGTCAAAAGTCTATCCCAAAATTTAGTTAAGCATTAGGTGGGGTGAGAAATATTGTGAAGAGAAGCATAGGTCTCTGTATCATAGAGTCATAGAGTGCATGACTCTAGATACGTAACATAACTCCGCAAAAATGAACCAAACATAAATGTTTAATATCCACAAAAGGAGGTCAAATAATAAATCTTAAGAATTTATCCTTAAGTCACAGGCAGATATCAAATCCGCTAATCCATAAATTGAAGTATAATTCCAGACATACTGCCAGAAAGATTACACAGATAAATCAAAACCTATTTTTAATTGGGCACGTGTCTTATAATGTGCTTCAATCACCCTCTGGATATCAAAGTCCCTGAATATTGTCACAACTCCAATGTTGAACGTTCCATGAAAAACATTCAAATCCCATACAAACATTCTAATCTTTTACACCTTAGAGAGATGTATAATATCATGAAAGAAATAGATAGGGTAAATACAGTCTTTTACCCTGGGTAGGGGAATCAGAGGACATAGGTTTCAGGTAAGGGGAAAAGATTTAATAGGAACCAGAGGGGCAACTTTTTTTTTTTACACAAAGGGTAGTGGGAATATGGACAAACTGCCAGAAGAGGTAATTGAGACAGGTGCTATCACAACGTTTAAGAAACATTTGGGATAGGATAGGTTTTGATGAATATGGCCCAAACGTAGGCAGGTGGGACTCGTGAAGATGGGGCAGATTGGTCGGCATGGGCAAGTTGGGCCAAAGGGCCTGTTTCCGTACTGTATAACACTATGATAAACTGCCTGAAACATTCTGCAGATAAACTAAAACCTATTTTTAATTCAGCGCATGTTTTATGATGTGCCTCAGTTACCCCATGGACATCAAAGTCCTTGAATATTCTTACAATGTTTAATGTTCCGTGAAAACCATTATAATCTTGTCTTCCCACCAAATCAGCAGCTTACATCGGCTTCGGGATACGTTTCACTCTTCCCTAAACTGAAGGAGGAACTCATCTATCCACAATAGAATATAGGAACACAAGAAAGAGAAGCAGGAAAACACAAAATGGGTAGGTGATGTTTTGGGTTGGGACCCTTCTTCAGACTGATTGTAGTGTACGACAGATAGATGGAAATGGGGGCATTACACTGCCTGGGAAGTGATAGGTGGATACATGTGAGGGGGGTTTGATAGATAGATGGTTGGACAAAGGCTCTTATAGCTTTCTCTCCTTCACCACAATCAGTCTGAAGAAGTGTCCCAACCTGAAACTCCACCTACTCATTTTCTCTAGAGATGCTGCCTAACCCGCTGAGTTACTCCAGCATTTTGCGTCTATCCTTGGTATGAACCAGCAACTGCAGTTCCTTTTTATCATACCGCAACAGAAGTTGTGCACTAGGTTCTAGTGCCCTGAAGTTATAACAGTATATATCTTAAAATGTTATATAAAGTTTCAGTTGCAAATGGTTCCTGGAGGAGGGCTGAATCACCAGCAGCAATTTTCAGATCTCCATGTTAAACTCTGCTTAGACAGTATTACTAGGTTACCATGATTCAGTGTAATGACAGTGAAAGCTGATTACTTCAATATCAATGCTGCTGCAAAAGATATGCAAGTTGGTATGTTAGGAGCAGGGGGTGGGCTTACTCTAAAACATTCCACAGCTGTAGTTTGTACTCTTGGACAATGAGCGTTTAGCGTTAAGAGTCATACAGCATGGAAACAGGCCCTTTGGCCTAACTTGCCCACACCGACCAACATGTCCCATCAACAATAGACCCACCTGCCTGCGTTTGGCCCATATCCCTTTAAAACTAACCCATCCATGTACTTGTCTAAATGTTTCTTAAACGTTGCAATAGTACCTGCCCCTACTCCCTCATCCAGCAGCTCGTTCAGTACACCCACCACCCTTTGTGTGTAAAAGTTACCCCTCAGGTTCCTATTAAATCTCCCCTCCCCCTTTATATTACACCTGCATCCTCTGGCTCTCGATTCCCCTTGTCTGAGCTGAGGAATCGAGAATTTAAGTAAGGCGGACTGCTAAAGTAGTTCATAAGGTTCATGAGGTTCATAAGACATAGGAGTAGAATTGCAACATTCGGCCCATCGAGTCTACTCCGCCATTCAATCGTGGCTGATCTGTCTTTCCCTTTCAACCCCACGCTCCTGCCTTCCCGTGGCCTTTTATGTATACACTAGACCAAGTAGGTCCCATTGGGTCCCTGTCACATGGGAGGCCTGGTCCCCCAATGCAACCCGTTCCCCCAACACAATATTCCACCACATACCCATAGCCCCCACGGGAGGCCTGGTCCCCCAATGCAACCCTTTCCCCCAATGCAATATTCCACCACTCACACATAGCCCCCAACTGCGCAGGGGCTGCCCATTTCCCCTTATTCACCTTTCCCCATTTAACATTTTTAAATAAAAGGAATTAATTGTCACACATACACACTAACCACAATCCCCCCTCCCCCACACACACTAAGTCCCCCCCCTTGATATTATATTATTATTAATTTGCTCCTTTTCCTCATCCTCCGCCCTATCCACTCATGCATAGCCCCCGACTGCGCACGCACGGTTAGAAAGGGAGAGGGAGGCGGGTAAGAGAGGGAGGGGGTTGAGAGGGAGGGGGTGAGAGGGAGAGGGAGGGTAGAGGGAGGGTAGAGGGAGGGGGACAGGGTAGAGAGGGAGAGGGAGGGTGTTAGAGATTTAGGGGTGGGGGGGGCGCACGGCATCACAGCGGAGGGCTGGTCCTCGAACGCAATATTCCACCACTCACCCATGTCCCAATATTCATCACTCCCTAGAGAGGGAGGGGGCAAGAGAGGGAGAGGGGGCAAAGAGGAAGGGGGGCAGAGATGGAGGGGCCGAGAGGAAGGGGGGAGCAGAGAGGGAGGGTTGGGCAGGGAGGGAGGGGGGCAGAGAGGGAGGGCCCCCTCCCACCCTCTCCCCTCCCTCTCCCCTCTCCTCCACCTCTTCCCCCCCCCCCCCCCCCCCCCCCCACCTCTCCTGAGAACCTGTGAATGTCACAGATAATGTGCCAAGAAACATATGACTGTGCAAAAACCCATTTTGCATCAATTGGTCTCAAATAAGAAAGAAATCCATGTCTGTTTCAGACAAGGTACCATAGAAATATATCAACATCAAGAACGACTGCAGGGAAATGTTAAGTGAATAATAAATCTATTTTTTATTTACCTCGACTGAAAACTGAATACATTTGTACTGTTCGATGTTCTACAGTGGCATTTTGAGAGACTTTTGGATAGGCACATGGTTATGCAGGGAATGGAGTGATATGGATTATGTGCAGGCAGATGCGAGTTGGTCTTGGCACCATGTTAGGCAGAGACATTGTGGGCCAAAGGGACTGGTCCTGTGCTTTATTCTATGTTCTACATTTGCAAAAAAAAATAAGCAAGACTAAATTTCTGCTGACTTCACAAATCAAGTCGGCGAAGCAGAGAATGATCCACTATTCCCGCTCTTTACTTTGTGCCTGTAAACCAATTCTCAATCAGAGGCAGAATAATAACCACCGTTTCATCGACCACTACTTTCTGTATTTTGTAACAGGTAATATAACCATTTTGTAATTTTAACTTTGTTTGGAGATGCAGGGTGGAAACAGGTCCTTCTGCCCACCGAGTCCACGACGACCATCAATCGCCCTGTACACTACTTCTTTCCTACCCACTAGGGACAATTTTACAGAAGCCAATTAACCTACAAAACCTGCACGTCTATGCAGGTTTGCAGGATGTGGGAGGAAACCGGAACACAGGAGATCGTGCAAAGTTCGCATAAACAGCACCCAAGGTCAGGATCAAACCCAGGTCTCTGTGTTCTGAGGCAGCAGCTCTATTGCTGTGCTACTGTGCCTCCCAAAGAAGCTAAAGTGTAATATAGTTATATTTGCATACATGCCCAAAGTATACATAGAAGCAGTAACTAGAGGTCATGTAAAAGAAAAACATTGTGAACAGCAACAGGCATCTAATAAGAAGCTGTCGCATGACTGTTTTAATATTTGGTGAAAATATTACCTTTTTAAAATGAAACCATTGCAACTTAAACACAAGCTGAAAAGATAAAAGCCTGTTCTTTTTCCGAGGCTAAATTCACAAAGGTATTACAAATATTACTGGCCTACACGATGAGCAGAGAAAATAAAGATGCACAGCGAGGCCAAGAATCAAACTCGCTGCAGTGAAAGATAACGAGAACATAGCGGGATATCAGGAACTACAGAATTCAAATTATGCACCAATTTCACATTCTCTACTCAATTTAATTTAAATCTGATGGTAGGCAGTATGCTGAATTCCAATCATGAGGATTCCAGGCTTAAATTACAACCATAGCCGCAGCTGGATCACTGCATTATTTTGGGGGCAGTGCTATCAATTTTTATCTGAGCATTTTAAACTGAGAAGAGAAAATGGGAGAGAGGTAGAATTCATGTGAATTGGAATAGGGTAGGGGTGGTGTTTAAGGGCAAGGGGAAATTTGCCGCTGTTCTTGAACATGCAGTAGCCGTTCAACCCCTAGGCTGCTTTAACACAGACTCATTATTAATTTAATGATTACTGATTATTGTATAAACCAATTTGTTTTTAGAGTTGTTCCCTTTCAGTGCCAGAGACTCATGTATGATCCTAACTATGGACGCTGTCTGTACGGAGCTAATACGTTCTCCCTGTGACCGCAAGGGTTTTCTCCGGGTGCACCGGATTCCTCCTACACTCCAAATACATATAGGTTTGTAGGTTAATTGGCGTCAGTCTTCAGTAGAATTGTAAATTGTCCCTAGTATGGGACAGGACAGAATAGTACTGGTGTACAGGGCGATCGCTGGTCGGTGCAGACTTGGTGGGCCGAAGGGCCCGTTTCCGCGCTGTATCTCTAAAGTCTTGAATATTCCAGCATGTAAAACCCATTTTAAATGAGTCCATATTGTAACATCGGTACAGTTAAAATCTCCCAAAGGAACCTCTTAAATTCCCCAACGAGTTTCATAAGGATGGCATAAGAAAGGACAGCAAAATAATGATTTGATGTCTACCAGTGCCTTGCATAAAAACCTGAACTGAAATAAAGTTTGTAAACAATACATCAATAACCAGTTGACAGATATTCATTGCACCACATCAGCTGGAAATGATCCAAGGAAGTAGACTTTGAAATGGAAATCTTTCTCAATTGTAAAAAAAATCCAAGTCATAGATCACAACCACAGTTAAACATTCTCACGTGCGTTGCATGTAAATATGCTTAACATCACACTCATAGTGGGAATAAAGCTTTCTAAACTGACACTGCAGATTAAATCATCTCTCACATGTTGGAGATTCATGACACTATTTTCAGATTATACCTGTAGATTGGCATTCAAAAGCAATTGTTAGTTACTGGCATGGTATTACAGTATCTTTCATTTTGAGTATTTCGTGAGCAAATCTTACGCATCGATCATAAGAATGACTAAGACTACCGGCACATAACCAATAAACATTAGTTTTTTTATAGGCCGTATATTACGCTGAAAGGGCACTAATTATCCATTGAAGTCGGAATGTCCACGTAACAAAGAATTTATTTTGTGTCCATTGTCTTTGTTGGCTTTATGAATGGATGCCCTAATGTCAATTAAAATAATTAAAATCTTTCAGTGCCACTGAACACTTTACACTTACGATAATGTTGAGTATTTCAGTTATTCACTCATGAAGAAAGCCAATCAAATTACGGGATAAAAATCATTTCTGCAAGATTTTTCTAAACATAATTTTTATCAACTGGCAGCATGATTTCAAAAAGCTAGATTTCAAATAGTGACGCAGCAGTAGAGTTGCTGCCTTACAGCGCCAGAAATCCAGGTTCGATCCTGACCACGGGTGCTGTCTGTACAGAGTTTGTACGTTCTTCCCATTATTGCGTTGATTTTCACCAGGGGTTCCCATTTCCTCACACACTCCAAAGACATACAGGTTTGTAGGTTAATTGGCTTCAGTAGAGATTGGAAATTGGCCCTGGTGTTTAGGATAGTGCTAGGTCGGTGCAGACTCGGTGGGCCGAAGGGCCTGTTTCCGCGCTGCTTCACTAATCTAAAACTAAACTACTATCAGAATCCAACTCTTTATCAGAGGTATTTCATTGATCCAATGAAGTGTGTCTACCAGAATGAATTCCTCTCAAACACCAGAAGACAGCCCATTGATTTTTGAGTCTAGCAGTAGAAACAAAATCTGCAGTTATCTACACGAAAGGAGTTGGGGCTCCTTTAGGGGCTCATGTTGTCGAACGTGGTGAGCCCTGTCAACAAATCCATACAGGCAGCACTGTGGTCAGGATGGAACCTGGGTCTCTGGTGCCGAAAGGCGGCAACTCTACCTTGGGTTGTAAGATATCCAAGCAAAATTTGGGATGCTGTTCCTCCAATTTAGGTGTGGCCTCACTATATTAGAAACCCAAGGCAGGAACACTCCACAATCAAGCAACACTGCTCAGCTCTCTCTCTCTCTCTCTCTCTCTCTCAAGGATACTTGGAGGAGCAAGATCATTGTGCATTCATCTGGGAGGCCTACAGAAGCAACATAATCGGTACCAAATGATGAATGGCAATTTTATGATAATCTCTGTATTAATCAGCTGCTACCTAATCACAGTGCACTTTTTTTATTCTTCGCACGCCCTCTCCCTCAGCTTGTTATTTTTGGATTCTTATCTACTGTTTTTCCAGCTCTGATAATTTAACCCCGTCCATCCCACTCTGCCAACCATTTCATGTCTTTTCTTACCATTTCAATTGGAAAAGTTTATTTTATTTTAGAAATTCAGCATTGTGTTTTCAAACTTCTGTACCTCATGCCTGATGGGAGAGGGGAGAAGGGAGTGACTGTGGTGAGACTGGTCATAGATTATGCTGGCGTCCTTGTTGAGGCAACGTGAAATGTCGATGGCACCGTGGAAAAGAATGCATCAGCAGAGTGGGAATATGCTAAAGAATGTTAAGGGCCTGACCCACTTGGCCGTCATCTGCGCTCCATTTACACGACCTGGTAGCGCGTGGGTAGCGCAGGACGGGCGCATGGAGCGACGCGAAGGAGTGTGGAATTGCGCGCGTAATCGTGCAGTGCTCCGGGATTTTGTTCTGCAAGAAATCTTTGCACGCCACCGGCCTGTCGGGTAAAAGACGGCCAAGTGGGACACCCTGGCGCGGCACAACGTCTCACCTCCAACAGCAGCAGAAGCAGGCTAGCGATCGCCGAACTCGGCCTGGAGCTCACGGCCGTTGCGGATCCGGATCCACCCCCACTCCTACTCCCAGAGCGGGGCCAAGACGATTGGAGATAGACACAAAATGCAGGAGTAACTCAGCGGGACCGGCAGCATCTCGGAAGAGAAGCAATGGGTGATGTTTCAGGTCGAGATCCTTCTTCAGACGGAAGAAGAGTCTCAACCCGAAACATCATCCATTCCTTCTCTCCAGAGATGCTGCCGGTCCCGCTGAATTACTCCTGCATTTTGTGTCCATCTTCAAATGACGTCACGCGCTCCAGACGGCTGTGCGGACGCATGATGAATGTTGCGTAAATGACGGCCAAGTGGGACAGGCCATTAAATCTTTTGAAAACTTCATTCAGTACATGGCTGACTTGTTCGAAGATTCTTGTGTTGTGGAAGTTTGTAGCAGATGGTGACAATCAAGGAAAGTATCTCAAAATAAAGTCATTCTGCTTTGCAAGTTCGTTGTGGGTACTCTTCTGGTGAAAGTCTATGAATCATCTTCTCAACTGGATAAAAAAACCCAAGAGTGTTTTTTTAGTCTGTCGCGCGATTGCAGCCTTGATTTACTTCAGTAGTGTATGTTTTTAAATTTAATGAATAACATTTCTGTCGCGAATTAGGTGATAAAACTTATCACTATGTATTACATATCTGCTTTCTAGAAGTAAAAGAATTATGTCTTGCCATTACTATTCATTGATGACATTGGTTGGAATTCATTGCCACAAAAGGATGTGAAGGCTAAGTCATTGGATATTTGTAAAGCGGAGATTGACAGATTCTTGATTAGTATGGGTGTTAGGTATTATGGGGAGAAGGCAGGAGAATGAGGTTGAGCAGGAAAGATAGATCAGTCATGATTGAATGGCAGAGTAGACTTGATGGGGCAAATAGCCTAATTCTGTTCCTGTAACACATGAACTTATGAACTATTTTTCCTCTTTGGACATAGAATAAGGAGCTGTGTGTAGAAAGGAACTGCAGATGACGGTTTAAACCGAAGATAGCCACAAAATGCTGGAGTAAATCAGCGGGACAGGCAGCATCTCTGGAGAGAAGGAATGGGACATACTGGCAGAGTTGATCCAAGGTCATAAGTTCATAAGTTCAAATCACACTTCAGCAGCTGGGGTATTTCAATTTGATTCATTATATAAATCTGATGTCAATTAAGATGACCATGAAACAACCAGATTCTTATACAATACAACTGGATTCCTTTTGGGCCTTTAGTGAGAAAAATCAACTTGGTAGACTTGGTTGGTAACTTGATACATTCATTGATTATTCTAAATAACCCCTTGTATAGGTTGCTGGTGGGAATTGGGAGGCAATGAGTGTTACTGGACAAGTGAGAGCGAATAGGTTCCAGGACGTAAGGGGGAGGGAGTGGAATGGATGGGATTGCTCAAAAAGCCAGCCATGGACTCAATGGGTTGAATGGTCTCATTCTCTGTCACGTGGAAAATAACTCTTGAAATATATACTATATGGATCAATACCCCTACCTCCAGCTTCCTAAGGTCATCTTGTTGTGGCTAAGAGCCAGGTCTGAAGAAAGTTCCCAACCCGAAACGTTACTTACCCATGTTCTCCAGGGATGCAGCCTAACCCACTGAGTTACCCCAGCACCTTGTGTCTTCTTAAGGGCTAGGCTGTTGTTCGGACACCATGTTGGGTGAGTCTCAAGCCCTTTCCTGTCTCATCATTGTCACTGATCTGGCGGACAACGGTGGCATCATCAAATTTATTCCAAATTGAGGTTATCAGAGGCCATGGGGTTAATGCAGGAAAACGGTAGAAGATCAGCCATAATCTTAATGAAAGATTGGGCAGGAGTGATGAGCCAAATGGCCTAATCCTGATTCTACATGTTTAGACTTACAATACAGTGCAGAAACAGGCCCTTCGGCCCATCTAGTCTGCGCTGACCAGCGATCACCCCGTACACTAGCACTACCCAACATAGATATATCCCCAGCAAGTCGTCAGTGCAGTGACTGTTAAGGATTGGCAGTACACGCTGGCCTTGCTAGTCTCATGTCTGAACATGAAGGTTCTGTTTATGTAAATCCTATGGTTTTATTTTCCTCCATTATTCTTACATTTAACATTGTTGGATGTTAGCTATATTTAAGAGGGAGTTAGATGTGGCCCTTGTGGCTAAAGGGATCAGGGGGTATGGAAAGAAGGCAGGTACAGGATACTGAGTTGGAAAATCAGCCATGATCATATTGAATGGCAGTGCAGGCTCGAAGGGCCGAATGGCCTACTCCTGCACCTATTTTCTATGTTTCTATGTCTATGTTTATCTTTGTATGGCGGAAATCACAGCACACCTCCAGATAAAAGCCCTGAGCAGACAGCAATGACAACTGTGTATTGCAGGCACAGCATGTTTCTCCGTGGAATGGTCGGGCAAGGATTTATATCTACAAAGTCCTGGTCTGCATCATACTATGTAAGGAATTGCAGGCTTTTATGGCACTTTCTCCACTGAGTCAGCGGCAGACACTGGAATGCAGAAGCAGTAAACCTGCTGTGACAGTTCTGCAATAGATATTGGGTATAGTTTAGTTTGTTTTTAGCGAGGAAATGGGCCCTTCAGCCCACCGAGTCCACGCCAACTGTCGATCACCCGTACACGAGTTCTATGTTATCCCAAGTTTTGCATCCTACTCACTAGGGGCACTTTCTAGAGAGGGCAATTAATCTACAAACCCGCACGTCTTTAAGATGTAGGAGGAAACGGGACCACACAGAGAAAACCCACGTGGTCACAGGGAGAACGTACATACAGACAGCAACCATGGTCAAGATCAAACACAGATCTCTGGCGATGTAAGGCAGCAACTCTACCACTGCGCCACTGTGCCTACTCATGTACAGTCTTTCTGCTGACTGGATAGCATGCAACAAAAAAGCTTTCCACTGCGCCTCGGCATATGTGACAATAGACTAAACTAAAATATCGGGTATTTGAATGGAATCTTTTATTCCTAGTTTTTGGTGATATCCAGCTGATTCATTTTTTCAGAGATAAGGTCTAATGGATTAGTTGAAGTTCCATAATGAAAAAACTCCGATCTAATCTGCTAATAAAGTGATCAAAGAATGAGATAAATCTTAACCAGCAGTGAACAATTTCTGAATATCTTCTGGGCACATGGAAATGGCGATTTTATTAAACAAAAAACAGGGTTAGAGCCACTCAGCAGGTCATGCTGTCTGACTGTGTTTCACCAACACTTTGTGTCAGGATATCTTCTTCTTTTGCGCGATCTTGTAAAGTGCAAATCGCTTGGTTCATTTACCTACAAAACTGCAGAGATTGCATATTTTTAAATACATTTGGTGTCTGTTAAACATTTTTTGGCAGTTCCGAATTTGTTGAAGGTGGTGCGTAACTGCAAGTTTACTCTTCATTTGTAAATAATAATGCTCTTCATATCTACATAATAATCGGTCATCATTTTGACAGATCAAACTATGTAATCCTCATGTTCTGTAAGCAAGCTTGGTCTGTTCAATAGTAGAAACGAGGAACTGCAGATGCTGGTTTAGAAACAAATAGACACAAAGTGCTGGAGTAACTCAGAGGGTCAGCCAGCGTCTCTGGAAAACATGTATAGGTGATGTTTCAGGTCGGGACCCTTCTTCAGACTAATTGTGGGAGGCAGGGGGCGGTTAAGACCACTAGGAGGAGCAAGACAAACTGCGGAAGGTAATAGGTGAACACAGACGAGGGAGGTTTTTGATAGGCAGATGATTGGAATAAAGGATAAAGATGGAAAAACAGAGGTGTGAGACAAAAGAATTGAACAGTTGTGAATTTTGAAAGAATAGGAAGAAGGGCAGGGGGAGAGGAGGTAGGTACGAGTCTAGGTGGGGTACAGAGGGGGGAGCAGGTCTTTTTGCATTCTTCTAAACATTAGTGCCTCTGCGAGTGGGCACAGGTAAAGGAAAGAGAGACGATATGTGAATTTTATTTTAATGCAGCTCGATTGCTCTCAGTACGCACGACAACTATAAATTAAACTAAACAATGGTGACTATGCTACAAAAGGCTGTAAAGTACTTTGCACCATAAATGTAAGATATTTTACTCATCACTCACTCTATGGGAATAGGAAGTGCGTAAGATATCTCCTTACACTTCAAAACGTCAATGTTTTTGTCCTTTGGATCTGCCTTACAGCACTAGAAACCCAGGTCTGATTCTGACCTCCGTTGGTGTCTGTGCAGAGTTCGTATGTTCCCCCTATGACCGCGTGTGCTTCTTCCGGGTGCTCCAGTTTCCTCCCAACATCCCAAAGACTGCGAGTTTGTAGGTTATTTGGCCTCTGTAAATTGCCCTCGTGTGTAGGGAGAATAAGTGAAAGTGGGATAACATGGAACAAGTATGAATGGATGATCGATGATTGGCATGGACTCGGTGGGCCAAAGGGCCTGTTTCTATGCCGTATCTTTCAATCAATCAACCCACATTGGTTTTTTGTTGCTAATTGGAGAACTATTCCTCAAAGGAACATTTTAGAAAAAACTTTTCTATTTAGTAAGTGCAGAATCTCCCATTAATACTAATTATACCTGCCACAGGTAACACAAAGTTGTCAAGACATTGACTGGTGAAATGCTCGTCTCCTATGAATCAATTCATCGTAATTATAAAACCCTCCAAAAATAATTCAAGTACATCTAAACCAGGTTAAAAATCATTTTTCTCACTTTAGTGCTATCAAGGAGAAATAGGTAAGTAGGCTTTGATAAGAAGGAAATCCATTGGTGATGCAGTTTGAGACCTGTAGGGTTGGTGTAACCCTTTATCTGATGTAGTATCATTGAGATTTATATCACGAAAAAAATGAAGCCACATCGGGCAGCTGAGGAGAGATAACTTCAAAATGCCAAGTTGACAACTTCTCTGAGCAAAGTTCATAAGTCACAGGATCAAAATTAGGCCAATTGGCCCATCGAGTCTACTCCACCATTCAATCAAGGCTGATCTATCTTTCTCTCTCAATCTGCTTGCTTTTATCTCTCCCTCTCTCACTCTCTCTCTTGCTCTTTCTGCCTTCCTTTCTTTCTAACATGGTATGACTGAGGAGTTGTATCAGTTATTGCTCACTGAGCCACATTATGAATGGCAAAGTGTACCACTCAGGGGACCAATCATTACTTTCTGTTCCTGTTTTAGGTCGTCCCCCATATGATGAACACCTAAATCATGGACATTTCTGTGACATGGGAGAAGAATTAGGCCACTTGGTCCATTCAGTCTACTCCGCCATTTAATCATGGCTGATCTATCTTTCCCTCTCAACCCCATTCCCCTTCCTTCTCACCCTTATTAATCAAGAACCTATCAATCTCTGCTTTAAAAATACCTAAAGACGGCCTCCACAGCAGTCTGTGGTAATGAATTCCATAGATTCACCACCCTCTAGCTAATGCATCTCCAGTTCACTGCTATTTCACATTTGTGACATCTGCTTCGACCTAGCAAGGTCAGGAAAGTGGAGCTTGGACCCTTGAGATATGGATTTGCATGATGAGGGAACTTTATTCTGATTGAAATCTTTGTCCCTCACATCCCATCCTCCCACCACACGACTTCCCATCACTCGGGCTGTTCAGCTTAGTTTAGTTTTGTTTAGGGATACAGCATGAAAACAGACACTTTGGACCAATGTGTCCGTGCCGACCAGCGACCACCCTTACACTAGTTCAATCCAACACACTCGGGACAATTTACAGAGGCCAATTAGCCTACAAACCTGCATGTCTTTGGGATGTGAGAGGAAACTGGAGCAACCGGAGATAACCCAGGCAGTCATAGGGAGAACGTGCAAACTCCATACAAACAGCACCTCTAGTCAGGATCGAACTCTGGTCTCTGGCACAATGGGGCAGCAACTCTTCAGCTGCACCACTGTGCTGCCCCTTTTTCTTCTCTTTCATCTTGCTGTCAGATTCCAATGACAATGTTCCAAAGATAAATATTCCATGGGCATCAACGGAAAACCATCTCGGGTACTGTTCCGGTTCAATAGCCTAAGGATTCTTATGTGAGCTGTGGCTCAATTTAGAATCTGCCTGGAAATGGAAGGAATAAAGTGGATAACCAACAAAATAAAGATGTAGCATCTGAATTGTTCCCTGCAGGCTTCCGTGTTATTAGTCATTTCTCGAATGACGATGCCTTCACCTCACTTCTGCAGATCTGTCATCATAAATAGGTATTCTAGCAAAACATCCAATGTTCACGAAGCATACGAGTGGCCCTGCTGTGAATATTGTGTATCTTGGGAGATCAGACTGTGAGCAGAAGGATCCACAATTACGACTGTACAAAGTGAAAGTGAGTGTTAATGAGGAGCTTTGTATTATAGAAGATTTACAAGAATGTTGCCAGGACCTGATGGTCTGAGCTATAGGGAGAGGTTAAGCAGACTGGGACTCTATTCCCTGGACCACCAGAGGTTGAGGAGTGATCTTAAAGAGGTGTACAAAATCATGAGAGGAATACGTCGAGTAAACGCACAAAGTCTCTTGCCCAGAGTAGGGGAATCGAGAAACAGAGGACATAGGTTTAAAGTGAAGAGGGAAAGATTTAATAGGAATCTAAAGGGTAACTTTCACACAAAGGATGGTGGGTCTAAGGAACGAGCTGCCAGAGGAGGTGGTTGAGGCACGGACTATTGCAACTTTTAAGAAACAATTAGACAGGTACATGGATAGGACAGGTTTAGAGGGATATAGGCCAAATGCAGCCAGGTGGGACTAGTGTAGATGGGACATGTTGGTTGGTGTGGATAAGTTGGGCCGAAGGGCCTGTTTCCACGCTGTAAGATTCTATGGTTGTACAAAGTGAAAGTGAGTGTTGATGAGGAGCATTTGAATTAGCTTTGTAACATTACAGGTAGTTATGGTCTCACATGATATCCAAATTCCTATGAAACCTCATGTTATGGGGTAAGCACCTTTCCGAACCAAAAACCCTGGGTAGACAGGTCTGTTCGTGTGGCCCTGAATGCTCGCACCACTGCCTACAACTCGGGCCTGGCATGAGGAAACATGGACGTCTACAAGGCAGAGTCCTACCGACTGCAAGGGAGGTGAAGGACGCAAAGAGAAGGTACAGAGACAAGATGGAGTTACAGATGGAGCAGCAGGACACCAGAAGCCTGTGGCAGGGGCTACGGACTGTAACTAACTACCGGAGCACCCCTCCCTCATCCGCAAGTGCCAGCACCTCCCTAGCTGATGACCTGAACTCCTTCTACGCTCGTTTCGAGAGGGGCAACACCACTCCAGGTCTGCCGACTATCGACAATACCGCCAGCGGGCTGGCTACCAAAGGTGAAGGGAGGAATGTGCACACATTCTCGCTGTCCGAGCACGACGTGAGAAGGGCTCTGACATGGGTGAACACGAGAAAAGCTGAAGGCCCCGATGGCATCTCGGGGCGAGTACTCAAGTCCTGTGCTACGCAGCTAGCTCCAGTGCTCACTACATTATTCAACCTCTCCCTGGACAAGTCCGTGGTCCCTGCCTGCTTCAAAAAATCCATCATTGTACCGGTACCAAAAAATGCCTCCCCAGCCTGTCTGAATGACTACCGTCCGGTGGCCCTTACCTCGGTAGTCATTAAATGCTTTGAGAGGCTGGTGAAGAAACACATCTGCGCCCTCCTCCCTCGGAACATGGACCCATTGCAGTTCGCATACCGTCCGAACAGATCCACGGACGATGTGGTCTCCCAGGTCTTGCACACCGCTCTCTCCCATCTGGACAGCCAGAAGGGGGGCTACGTGAGGATGCTGTTCAGAGACTACAGTTCAGCCTTCAACACGATAGTCCCCACCAGACTGGCCGGGAAGCTAATGAAATTGGGGCTCAACACCTCCCTGTGTGCCTGGGTCCTGGACTTTCTCACCGCCAGGCCCCAGGTAGTCAAGATGGGAGGGAATACATCAAAGTCCCTCACCGTGAGCACAGGATCGCCCCAGGGTTGCGTCCTCAGCCCCCTATTGTACTCCCTGTACACACATGACTGTGTGGCTAGGTTCAGCTCCAACTCATTAATTAAATTTGCTGATGACACTGTGGTAGTGGGCCTGATCTCAGGTAACGACGAGAAGGCCTACCGGGAGGTGGCTGGTCTAGCACTCTGGTGCCAGGATAACAGCCTCCTCTTGAACATCAAAAAAACGAAGGAGCTGATCATGGACTTTAGGAGGGCACATCATCCGAGGACGTACACTCCATTGAGGATAAATGGGGATCCTGTGGATAGGGTGAACTGTTTTAAATATCTGGGAGTCCACATCTCCGAGGATATGACATGGGCATCACACGCCTCAGCACTGGTGAGTAAGGCAAGGCAGCGCCTTTACCACTTCAGGCAATTGAGGAAATTCAGAGTGTCTCCGAGGATCCTCCAGTGCTTCTACGCAGCGGCGGTGGAAAGCATCTTGTCTCCCTGGAGAACATGGAGAACAAGAACATTGTCCTTGAGACTCTTCTTGAGACTCTTGAAAGGCGCCCATAAATAAAATGTATTACTATTATTATTATTATTATGGATAGGCAACGTTTAGGATTGTAATCCTTCTTCAGACTGATTGCAGAGAGAAGGGGTCACGGGATAGAAGGCGGGGAGAGCGGAGGGGCAGGACAGCATGGCCGATAAAAGGTGGACACAGGTGAGGGGGTTATTTGATAGCCAGATTGATAGACAAAGGCCAGAGAGGAAAAGACAGGTGTGAGCCTGAAAGGGATGAAGTGTCACAAATTGTTCAGCTTGGGGGTAGAAAAATTACGAATTGTGCATCCATTGTAAATGGTACAAGTAGAAGGGGAAGGGGAAAGGGAGAAGGGGAGAATCCTGGGCAAGCTCAGCCAGGTTCCGGGAAGGTGAGGTGGGAAGGGGCGAAGGGGAGGAGAGGTGGAGAAACATTTTTTAAATTCTGCTCTTAACGTCCGGTCTAAGAACTTAGAAATCCGATGAGGTTGGGGGCATTTGTTCCCAGTGCTACTTGACAATAATTTCACTGGAGAAAATGTAGAGAAATGAAATTGGGACCATTATGCCATTGAGGAAGGCCATTATCTTAGCAAGTGAGATGAATGAGGAATTCGCCAGGAGAAGAGGCTTCTGTAATGGCTTTTAAACTCACAGATAAAACACCCTGACAGTTATACAGCTGCTGAAAGAAGTTGGCAAGGCCTGACATTCCTTTTCTTACTTATCTTGATTACATTACTCCTATGGAGTGACAACGACAATCAAAAAATGCATGTAAGCCAGGTCTACAACTTGGAAAAGGCAAGTCATCATGGCAAGTGATCTTTAAAGGGAAGAAATAAATAGTAAAATCTATGAGATGAAAACACTTGAATATTCATCTATGTCACTTCTGTAAGTGGAAGCAGAGAATCGAGTATCAACTTGCTGCCATAAAGTTTGGTCTGACACATATTAAGCAGCGAACATAGAACAGTGCAGGTCAAGAACCGACCATTAGCCCCACAATGTCTGTGCCAGACATGATGCCAAGATAAATTAATCTCTTTTGCCCGCACGTGATCCATATCCCTCCACTCCCTGCATATCCGTGCCTGTCTAAAAGTCTCTTAAAAGCTCATGAGAGGAATAGATTGGGTAGACACACAGATTCTCTTGCCCAGAGCAGGAGAATCCAGAACCAGATAACATTGGTTTAAGGTGAGGGGGAAAACATTTAATAGGAACCTGAGGGATAACTTTTTCACACAAAGGGTGGTGGGTGTATGGAACAAGCTGCAAGAGGAGACAGTTGAGGTAAGTGCTGTCACAATGTTTGAGAAACAATTGGACAGGTACATGGATAGGACATGTTTCGAAGGATATGGACCAAACGCAGGCAGGTAGGACCGATGTAGATGGGACATGTTGACAGGTGTGAGCAAGTTGGGCAGAAGGGCCTGTTTCCACACTGTACGACTCAATGACTCTCCCTATGGCTCTTGTACAAACCAGAAACAGGCCCTTCACCCCACAAACATGATGTTAAAATAACTTAATCTCATCTTCCTATACATGACCCATATTCCTCCATTCCTTACATATCTATGTGCCTATCTAAAAGCATCTTAAATCAAAGTCAAAAGTCAAAGTAGCCTTTATTGTCATTCAGACCTTTTGGTCTGAATGAAATTTCGTTGCCTTGCAGTCATACATGTAATCAAAGTGACAAAAAACACACAATAAACACAAATTTAACATCCACCACAGTGAGTTCACCAGGCACCTCCTCACTGTGATGGAAGGCAAAAATCTTAAAGTCCTTGTCTCTTCCCTCCTTGTTCTACCTCTGCTCCGAGGCGACCTGTGAGCTCTCGATGCTGTCTTCCACCGAGGTCGGGTCGCCGCTGCCACCGGAACGCCACAGCTCCGTTGCCGGGTCGCCGCTGCTGCTGCCGCCGGAAGCTGTTCCTGAACCTGCTGGTCCGGCAACTGAGAGACCTGTAGCGCCTCCCAGATGGGAGGAGGGTAAACAGTCCATGGTTGGGGTGAGAGCAGTCTTTGACGATGCTGCGCGCCCTTCGCAGACATCGCTTGCTTTGGACAGACTCAATGGAGGGGAGCGAGGAACTGGTGATGCATTGGGCAGTTTTCACCACCCTCTGCAGTGCTTTCCAGTCAGAGACAGAGCAGTTGCCATACCATACTGTGATGCAGTTGGTAAGGATGCTCTCGATGGTGCAGCGGTAGAAGTTCACCAGAATCTGAGGAGACAGATGGACCTTCTTTAGTCTTGTCAGGAAGAAGAGACGCTGGTGAGCCTTCTTGACCAGTGTTGAGGTATTGTGGGTCCAAGAGAGGTCATCGGAGATGTTGACCCCCAGAAACCTGAAGCTGGAAACACATTCCACCTCCGTCCCGTTAATATGGATGGGGGTGTGCGTGCCACCCCTAGACCTCCTGTAGTCCACAATGAGCTCCTTGGTCTTCTTGGAGTTAAGGGCCAGGTTGTTGTTAGCGCACCATGCTGCTAGGAGCTGGACCTCCTCCCTATAGGCCGACTCATCGTTGTCGCTGATGAGGCCAATCACCGTTGTATCATCTGCATACTTGATGATGGTGTTAGTACCATGTACAGGTGTGCAGTCGTAGGTGTAGAGGGAGTAGAGGAGGGGGCTCCTGGACATTAACACTGGACATTCTTTCGTATAGCATTTTAGCATTTGAAAAGTGCAATTTAGTAAGTAATGCTGGAAGGTTTAACCTTCCTCCAAACTTTGATCACTGAACACATTGAATGAATTTCTTCCAGAAATTAGTCAACACTACTAGCCTGGGAAGCACCAGTTTCTGTAAACAATAAACAGTCCAGCAGGCAGCACTTAGAGGTTCCAAACTACAGTGGCTGTCATGCTTTCTGACTTCTAACATTGTCAATTATGTTTTTATAATGTCAGAATTTGTAAATTCATTAGTTTTGTGATGATAAATCTTCTTATTTTTGCTCAGACTTCTTGGATCAAAAATGTGAAATCTATTCAACTTTGAAGAAATAATGCTTGGGGAAATATTTTAATGGATGAGTATAGAACATGGAATAGTATACCTTGAAGGCGTATGCCTTGAATTCATTATTATATAAAGGATAACTTATGTTATTATATAAAGGAAAACACAGATACACTGATGTACTCTTCGGGTTAAAGACTAGATCTCACTTGTAACTGGACTTTAACCTGCCACTGGCAAAATATTACCCATCTCTTCAGGCACATCTCGACTCATTCTCAAAGTGATTTGGCATGTATCAAAAGGGGCTACCTCTGTTTAAACCTGGTTGAACAGTTGTCACAATAAAGCCACACAGAGACAGTTGTTACAATGAGTGCAGAGCAACATCATGACAAACCTGACTGAACAGTTATCAGCACTAACCTGGTGCAGCAGCTGAAAGCACAGACGCCCAAATTACTAGAGCTCAAAACAGATTGGCAACAGAGAATCCGCGCTCGGCATCAGCCTGTGCAGTGTGGTTAACCATTGAACCGCTTTGAAGACTGCCTCCCACTTAGGGTTGCAAACTCTGGTTAGGCTATTCCTGGAGGTTTTCAAATGACCACCTGTCCCTTGCCTTCACTCCCACACTCCACCCGTTTGTCACCCAACATGTTCACTCTCATGTAGACATCATTTTGGGGGTTTTAGAGGCTTTAGAGACATACAGAAGATAGACACAAAATGCTGGAGTAACTCTGCGGGTCAGGCAGCATCTCTGGAGAAAATAAATAGGTGACGTTTCGGGTTGAGACCCTGAAGAAGATCTCCAGAGAGTAACGACCCAAAACGTCAACTATCTATTCACTCCAGAGGTCCGAAGAAGGGTCCTGACCCGAAACATCACCTATTTTTTTTTTTCCAGAGATGCTGCTGGACCCACTGAGTTACTCCCTCATTTTGTGTCTATCTTCGGTGTAAACCAGCATCTGCAGTTTCTTCCAACACACTTAGAGACATACACCGCGAAAACAGGCCATTCGGCCCACCGTGTCCGCGCCACTATGTACAAAGGATTGTGCCAGTAACGTTTAACCATAAACACTTGTGAATACAGTAAACCCATTGGTCATTGTCTTATCTTACAGACACAAAGCCCCAAGAATAAGAATAAAGAGGTAGGCATTCATATATTTTGTTACATTTCAAGTTAATTTAAGGTTTACCTGCACAAATACACATTGAGGGCACCTTCTAGACAGACATGAAAGACTTTTTCAAACATTTATAGATTACACACACATATACTCAAGAATTTTATGTTTACTGTGAATAATAATAAAGATGTACGATTTTTGTTACTTTAGAAATACAGCATGGAATCAGGCCCTTTGGCCCACCGAGTCTGTACTGACCCTCGACCATCCCGTACACAAGCACTGACCTACACACTAGGGACAATTTACAATATTACCGAAGCCGTAGAAAACCCACGCGATCACATGGAGAATGTACAAACTGTACCGACAGCACCCATAGTCAGGAGTAAACCTGGGTCTCTGGTGCTGTGAGGCAGCAACTCTACCGCTGTGTCACTGTGCCGACCTAGCATGGCCACTGTCAATGAGGGTCTATCTATCCGAATTGAATAGATAATTGCAGGTATGTTTTCCTATTATTTCTTTAAATTAAATTACACCAGTGCAAATTAAATATAATGCATTTAATTAAGGACACATTATATTTAAATTGTTTTTAATGATATTGTAGTGACTTATCTCATTCATTCATTCTCATTCATCTAGGCTAGCCCCTCTTTTCTCAGAAACCTTTCTCCAGATTTTGGCTCATTTCTTCTGGTATTTTTGCTTAGTGTCAAATTGTACAGCACTTTGCCTCGGCTGCATGAGAAATGGACATAGCCCTTTGAATAACATAGAGTTTGGGCTTTCAACATTATTAATAGCTGGTTCCTCCAGAAGTAACCAAGGGCAGTCATGATATACATCAAACTGAATTTATGCACCTTGCACAACTATTGACATAATTTGGTCAAATAAGATGCAAAAAAACCGGGAAGTTCCCAGATCGATCAGTCCATACTTGATTAACGATTCGTATCTACAAAAACATGAATAGAATTGGTTGGCATAAATAAGCTTTTCATCTGTGCAGCAGCATTTCTTTGGGCAATAGTTGGATGAATTTCTTCAGTCCAAAGAAGGGTCCCGACCCAAAACGTCACATATCCTTTTTCCCTGGAGATGCTGCCTGACCCGGTGGTTACTCCAGCACTTTGTAGCAATCTTTGTGATATTGTTTAGTTTACAAATGGAAAGAGACCAACCGAGTTCACACTAGTTCTGTGTTATCCCAATTTCCCATCCACTTCTGACACACGTTAAGGGCAATTTGCAGTGGCAAATTAACCCACACATCTCTGGGTTGTGGGTGGAAACTGGAACACATCCTCAGTCTCTGGAGCTGTGAGGCAGCAACTCTATCAGCAAGTTGGCTGAGTTATTCTCTCTCCATTAACACGGGCTGATCTGCTGGGCATATGCTGAGGCCCTGCATTTTGGAACACTTCTATTCCTCTGTCTGTGTTCTTACTTTCCTTACTTTCACAACTTTGGCAAACAAAGCACAATCTATCAAAGTGTTGACTTTGTTTACAATTTACAAACAGGGCAAAATGTAGAAACAAAGAACTGCAGATGATATTTCGCTTGGGTAGTTTACAACCCAGCAGTACGAACATTGAATTCTCAAATTTTAAGTCCTCCCTCGTTGCTCCCTTCCTTAACCCTAGTCATTTTACCAGTCCCACAGTTCTCCATACAGTTTCTCTTTAGATCACACGCCACACCTACCCTAACCAACAATGGACCGACCAGGTACTGCCCTGCCTGAGGTTATTTGTGGCCGGCCCTGATTAGTCCTGGTCCTTTCTCCCCTCCAGTTCTCCACCTCCGCCCATGCCCACCCCCTAAATAAAGGTCCCGATCCCAAACGTCAATTCTGCCTTTCTTTCCACAGATGCTGCCTGACCAGCTGTGTGTTTCCAGGATTTTTGATTATTATGTCAGATTTTCATCATCTCCATTTTTTAATTTTCATTACTTTTGTATTTGGTAATCGATTTTAGTTTTATGATCTAGCTTCCTTTCTACAGATTGTAACCTAGTCCTCTTCCTTATAATTTGAATCCAGTTTCCTTTCTCCTCTTTGTAATATAGCTTCCTTCTTCCACTTCATATTGTAACCCCCTCTGCCTTCCATCTATGTACTTTTGCCTTTACCTCCCCTTTATAATCTGCTTTAATGTTTCCCATTGTAATCTGGTCTAATGTTTCCCTTTGTAATCTAGCTCACATCCTTCCCTTTGTAATTTAATTTCTTCTCCTGCAAATCCTTTTTGTTATCCAACCCTCTTCCTCCTGTGTAATCTGGCCTCTTTTCTCCCCAGTCCACCCCATTACCCCCATTAAATTGCTTGCTCCCATTTACCAGCCTAGATGCTTTCTATATTTACAGTTCCTTGTCTCACAGTCACAGCTCATCCGTGCTTTTTAATCTTCCAAATTGCAGCAAACACTAACTTCCTTGTGTCTAAAACGACTGACCTGACACTCGCCCACACTGAACACTTGCACATCCACTTGTTCTCATCCCCTTTCCATCAACCTGCTGCCATTCACACCACTTGCTGTTCCTCCTTATTTAATGCTATCTGTGCACTCGGATACACAGTTCTCCATTCTGGAGGCATTGTACTGAACAGTCATAGGAAATTTTGCAGAGGATGATAGAATTTGACAACTTACATTGCCATAAAGGTGTGTGCAGTTTATGTTTATTTAACGAGAAAATGACAGGTGCCAAATAAAAGCAATGACAACATAGTTAACAATTGTAAGGAAACTATCATACAACATGGAACATAGAAGCATCTCGACCCGAAACGTCACCTATTCTTTTTTCTCCAGCGATACTGCCTGACCTTCAGAACCAAGGGATCCAACTAATGCGCTGCCAGGGACAATTATGGAGGCAAATACAATAGTGGTATTTAAGAGGTCTGTAGAGAGGCACATGGATATGTAGGGAATGGAGGGATATGGATCACGTACTGGTAGAGAGACTTAGTTTAACTTGGCACCTTTATCTATATTTTGAAACTCATCCATACTAGTATCCAAACAAAGGTGTTGCACAGATGAAAAGCTTATTAATCAACTAATCATTAATCAAGTATGGACTAATTGATCTGTGAATTTTGTTTATTTTTCTTCCTATTTGGCCAAATTAGCCAAACAGTGGCTGAATTCATTTCAATGTGCATCATGACTGCCCATGGTCACTTGTGGAGGAACCAGCTATTAATAATGCTGAAAACTCACATGAAATGTTACTTAAAGGGTTAGGTCCATCTCTCATGCAGCCGAGGCAAAGCACTGTATGCTTCTCCACCAAACCAATATTCTGGGTCAGAACCTTTCCTCGGACTGAAACGTCACCTATCCATGTTCTCCAGAGATGCCGCTGACCCGCTGAGTTACTTGAACTATTTCTTCTTGAGTTATTCAGCATTTTGCAACTTTTTTCTCTCTTGTTTCAGCATTTTCTTTTTGTCACAAAATTTGTCAGGCATTTGGACACATGCACTATGCACACATTATTACCACTGGATCTTTCAAGAAGATTATATAGTTAATTCAGCAAGGCTACCTAGGGACATGAAGGAAAGGTAGTTAAATCAAACAGCAGCATAGTTCAAGATCAAGTTGACGCAGATTTGAAAGTTGAAATGGCTTCCATCTGTTCTTCTGTTGCTTGCTTTTACAGATAGGATTCCCTGCACATTAAGGACAGCTCAAGAAATGTTAAAACATGAGTTAATGAGAAAATAAATTGCAATGTGGATTTTAGTGTTCAGTAAAGCATTAATTTTGGGGATAGCAAGCAAACAAATATTTCCTGGAGCAAAATATGCTTCTCTTGAGTTGTATTGGGATTCAGTGATGCAAAGTTCATCCGTGTAAACAATTTTTAGGGAAGAGATTGTAACCTCATTCTTCTTTGCCTCAGGAAATATGATATTACTTAATTATTTATACAATGGCATCATGGATAATAGTTTCAAAAGGTTCACATCAAAACGGAAAGTTAAAATAACAAATACAAGATGTTGACATCATAACTACAGGCAAAATATTAACAAGGTCCATCTTATCTATTTCCTATTGCTGGAGGTAGGTGGGATTTAAAGATCTCCTGGGATTGGTGGGAGTGTAGAGGTGTACCTTGCTGCCCATTAACTCACGGACATACTACACTGTGAAGCTTTGGTCTTCCTACCTATCACCCTGCACTATCCAGCAAAGGAAACCTCGACAGTCATATGGGGAACGGGCAAACTCCACACAGAAAGCTTCGGAGATCGGGTTTGAAGAGGAATTATGTTGCTGCAGCTGTGTCAACTGTGATACTTTGGCACATTTGTGCCTTTATTTGCTTCTGTGATAGGCAAGCAGATTTCTGGTAAACGGGAGGAGGAGCCTTGAAGGACTTTCATTGCAATTGTTCCCCTTATAGTGTCATAGTCGTACAGCATATAAACAGGCTCTTTGGCCTAACTTGCTAATGCCGACCAAGGCGCCCCATCTATGTGAATTAATTAAATCATTGAAAGTAGAGTGATTTGATGTATGATCCTCTTGAAACAAATTGGCATGAACAATAGTGTGTAGGAAGGAACTGCAGATGCTTGTTAATACCGAAGATAGACACAAAGTGTGAGAGCAACTCAGCGGGTCATGCAGCATCTCTGGAAAAAGGAAACAGGTTACTTTTCGGGTTGAAACCATTCTTCAAACTGAAGAAGGGTTCTGACCCGAAACGTCACCTGTTCCTCTTCTCCAGAGATGCTGCCTGACACGCTGAGTTTCTCCAGCACTTTATGTCTATCTTTGGCATGAACAATAGTTTACCTTCAACAAGGTAACTAAAATACAAAGGTATCCAATCACACACCAGCTGAAGAATTCTCAAAATATTAATGTCTATTCGCTGCACTTCAATGGATTTCCAATGAGACTGAATTCCAGAAGATCGCAAAACTTTACTTTTCATTGACACTTTTAGCAAATCAGTTCATGTTTTCAGGAAATTGCAACTGAAATGGCGTTTCAGAGCAAGTTACACTAACCAGTGGATTGCAGCAGGATATTATGGTAATGATATCAGCCGTCAGTACTAAAATGTCAGATAAAAGTGTGAATAGAATTATCGTCTGAAACCAAGCTGCGGATATCTGCACTGTCAAAGCTATTTCTTCCCAGATCTGCAGTAAGTGAAGACTTCCTGCAAGTTATAAGCAAGACCTTTGTTTTCAACATAATATGGCTGATTACAAGGGATTAGTGTTCACACAATTTTGACCTCAGTTCCCTGAGTGCTGTGTCATTTGTTCATATAAATCACCGTTACAGAGCAAGAGCAACCATAGATGATTAGCCTGTTACGTTTCCACTACACAGGCAATGATTTCCTCTTCCTGAAACCCATTTCCCAACAAATTAACACTTGAATCACGAACGACAATATTGGGTCAAAGGCAATTCGCTCAGTGAAACCTCCAGGGAGAGGATATTTTTCATAAGAAAGTACTGCAGTTGGTTTGGTGCACTCGCATGCCTTCCACCGGCAGTTTTGCACCCAGCATGCTGCTTCTCCTGATCAATCAGGTTACATAAGAACACTGCAGTTCTCTGCAGAGAAGGAATCTCTGTCCTGTCCAGCAGCAAAAAAAAAACAGAATCCTTTTTAATGATCTGTTTTGTTCCTCCTCACACCATAAAAATTTCATTCGAAGCCATGCCACGTGATATTGGTTATTAACATGTTGTGTTCATGTGAAATTGTTCTGTTTTATTTATCAATGGCATTGAATTTGACAAAACCTTATTGCCCCATAGCACATATTATTATTCTGCTGCAGAAGTGACTGAGATTCATTCCAGGAAATACACTCACAACTTAAACCTCAAATATGTAATGACATTTTGTTTTTTGTTAAATAGTCAAAACATATTCTTGTTGATGCTGAACAGTGATATTTTTTGTGCTAATATTTCCTTCAGTTTCATACACGAAGAATTGATTATATCACATAGAAGTCAGGTGACAATGGGGCGGGTCAGTGGCACAGCAGGTGGAGTTGTTGCCTCACAGCGACAGAGACCAGGGTTCAATCCTGACCTTGAATGCTGTCAGTTTGGAGTTTGCACGTTCTCTCTGCTGTGACTGCATGCGTTTCCTTCAGGCACTCCGGTTTCCTCAAACAAACTGTTTCTATGCTGTACCTTGGAACTAAACAGTTTTGCGTCTGTCTAACACTAATTTATACAATTGTACTATATTAATCGGATGGCACAGTGGCGTAATGGTAGAGTTACTGCCTTACAGCTCCAGAGACCTGGGTTTGATCCTGACTATGGGTGCTGTCTGTAAAAGCCCCTGTCCCACTTAGGAAACCTGAACGGAAACCTCTGGAGACTTTGCGCCATACCCAAGGTTTCCGTGCAGTTCCCGGTGGTTGCAGGTGGTTGTCGGAGGTTGTAGAAGCAGGTAGGGAGACTGATAAAAACCTCCGGGAACCGTACGGAAACCTTGGGTGGGGCGCAAAGTCTCCAGAGGTTTCCGTTCAGGTTTCCTAAGGGGGGACAGGGGCATTAAGGAGTTTGTACATTCTCCCTATGACCAACGTGGGTTTTCCCCAGGTGCTCCGGTTTCCTCCCACACTCCAAAGACATACAGGTTTGCAGGTTCAATGGGCTTGGTTAAATTGTAAATTGTAAACTGTACCTAGTGTGTAACATTGTGCTAGTGTATGGGGGCAATTGCTGGTCGGTGTGGACTCGGTAGATCAAAGGTCCTGTTTCCGCGCTGTATCTCTAAAGTTTAAAGTCGATGCAAATCTTCAATCAATTGATCTCAATCAGCAATCATACTGCAGGGGATCCCTGTGGGAGAACTAAAACTTCTGCCCCAACTGAGCCTCAAATGGATTGCTCACATTTGATCACAGACCTTCTGTAGGTTTCTGCCTTGGAACGTGTTGTAATTATAAATCCATTTTGATCTATCGTAAGGGATCTGGAAACTATTTTAATAAAACAAGCTGACTAATTGAAATGAAGAAATCTCAAGTACAGAGCATGAAGCAAGAAAAGTACGTTTAATGCCAAATCGTACAGAGAGGCAAGGATATGATTAAGAGATGGAAATAAAAGGGGGCAGCACAGATGCACAGGGGTTGCACGCTGGCACATTAGTAGAATTGCTGCCTCACAGCGCCAGAGACCCGGTTCGATCCTGACTACGGGTGTTCTCTGTACAGTTTGTTCATTCTCCCCGTAACCGCTCGGGTTTTCTCTGATGCTCCAATTTCCTCCCACATTCCAAAGACATAGAGGTTTGTAGGTTAATTGGTTTCTATAACTTGTCCCTAGTGTTCATAAGTTCAGAGGTTTACCACACACAATTCTACCACACACGGTGCCTAAAGAAGGCCGTCAACATTCACAAAGACTCCTCACACCCTTGTAACGGACTGTTTGAACTACTTCCCTCTGGCAGACATTACAAGGCCTTCTACGCCCAAACCTCCAGACTAAGGAACAGCTTCATTCCCAGAGCAATAGCGGCTCTGAACCGTCCCTGCTGAGTGCCCCCCATCCCCCCTGGACTGTCTCCCTCAGATGGTCACGTCGCACAGACACATCTGCACTTTAGTCTGTTTGAACTGTCTTGACTATTTTACTGTTCTTTTTACAATCTATGTTCTCGGGGTATCTAAATCTAAATCTTATTAGTTATTTATGTTAGGACATCGGATGGAAGCTGCATACCAAATCTCGTTGCGCTTATGTGCAATGACAATAAAATATATTATTATTATTATTATTATTATTAGGAGCAGAATTAGGCCATTCGGCCCTTCAATTCGATTCCGCCATTCAATCATGGCTGATCTATCTTTCCCTCTCAATCCCATTCTCCTGCCTTCGCTCCATAACCCCTGACACCCATACTGATCAACTAGTGTGTATGAATGATTGTTGTTGGCGCAAATTCTTTGGGCTGAAGAGCCTGTTTGCACGCTGTATCTCTAAGCTAAACTAAGCTGAAAAGGGAGAATAAATACTCATTTCATTTTATTATTTTAATATAACCAAAATCTGAATGTATCCACACTTGTAAACCCTTTTTACAATTTAACTGAACTCTAGAGGGCCCATGGAGCTGTCGTCAAGATGCAACATGGCGTTAAAAACCCACTTGCATGTGAATAGATATTCATGAGCAATGTTTTGAGTCAGCATGGAAACAAGCCCTTTGGCCCATCAAGATCGCGCCGACTAATGATCACCCATGTGCTCGTTCTATCCTACACACTCGGGAGAATTTACAGAAGTCAATTAACCTAAAAGCCAACAAGTCTTTGGAATGTGAGAGGAAACCGTAGCACCCGGAGAAAACCCACGCAGTCACAGGGAGAATGTGCAAACTGCGTACGGACAGCACCTGTAGTCAAGATCAAACGCGGGTTTCTGGCGCTGTCAGGCAGCAACTCCACTGCTGCCCCACTGTACCGCCCTTAAAACTTGTCCATGCTGTCCAGGTTTTATAGCCAAGACCGTCTCTTTTGCCTGTAGTTAGACCATTTTGTTTTAGCTTTTCCTATTGATGTGACACTCTAAATGTCATTTGAACGTGGCCACTGAACCTGCCTCTACACCTTCTTGTGGTAGCTTGTTCCATAGCAGCAACGCCCTTTACCAAAATTAATCACCAGACTTGAATGCCATTGCAGAAACAAGGAACTGCAGATGCTGGTTTATACCAAAGATAGACACAAATTGCTGGAGTAACTCTGCAGGTCATCTCTGGAGAAAAGAATGGGTGACATTTCAGATCAGGACGATTCTATTCTACTATTCCTCGGACCACTTCTCTGGTAGAAATCCTCCCTCACTGTTCACTATACCATCGCTTTTGGTGGCATCTGCACATTAACTACATTGTCATCCAAAGCGCTAATATAGATGACAAACAATAATGGACCCAGCGTGGATCCCCAAAACACATTATACAAAAGTAAATCTTTCTTCTCTATATTAATTCATAACTATTAGTAAAAGACAATGTCTTCTCATGTCAATGATTCATCAAAACATAAATAGTCAACTTTAACCTTCAAAGTTCCCTAATGTCTTTCACTTACATGAAATGCAGTCGACCTTTGACTGAACATTTTACACCTCAAATTATACGCTCACGCCAAATTGAACAGCTTGTACACAGCATTCATTTTGGTCCAAGTTTATTTTACCAAAACTTCATCCAGCAATAACAGAGGCCAGTGATGACCCCAACTTTTTTTATCCCCTATTAAAAATCTGGCTCATATTAAAAAGTGCAAAGGGACTTGAGAGCGCTGGTGCAGGATTGCCAAAAGATTAATTTGCAGATTGAATTGATTTCATGCTGAGGCCTTATAGGGCACTGGTCGGACCGCATTAGAAGTATTGTGAGCATTTTTGGGCACCATATCTGAGGAGGGATGTTCTGGCGATGGAGAGGGTCCAGAGGAGGTTTACGAGAATGATCCCAGGAATGAGTGGGTAAATGTATGATGAGCATTTGACAGTTCTGAGCATGTACTCGCTGAAGTTTAGAAGGATGAGAGGGTATCTCATTGAAACTTGCCAAATAATGAAAAGCCTAGATAGAGTGGATGTGGAGAGGATGTTTCCATCTATGGGAAAGGCTAGGCCCAGAGGGCACAGCCTCTGAATAAAAAAAACATACCTTTAGAATGGAGATGAGGAGGAATTTCTTAAGACAGAGGGTGCTGAATTTATGGAATTCATTGCCTCTGACGGCTGTGGAGGCCAAGTCTTTGGGTATTTTTAAAGCAGAGATTGAGAGGTTCTTGATTAGTAAGGGTGTCAAAGGTTACAGGGGGAAGGCAGGAGAATGAGGTTGAGAGGAAAAAATAGATCCCCCATGGTTGAATGGAGGAGTAGGCTCGATTGGCCGAATGGCCTAATTCTGCTCTTATGTCTTATGAACTTATGAACATAGATTATTTCAAAGAGTGGTATGGAGATCAGAATGTGGGGTAAATCAATGCTTTCAGAGGCAAACTTTGCGCAGCAGGACAGCAGGTTTCAAATACCATTATGGAATATTAATATTAAATCTAACTTGTGTTGTAAATATCATCTTCACTATACACAATGATGGACCTAACTATTGTTTAGTTGACTTTAGAGGCACAGCGTGGGAACAGGTCAACTGCCCCATGCAGCTCCGTCTTGAGTCCTGGAAAGGTCAACTAGTCTTAGGAGAGTTGATCAGGAGGAAGTGGTAGGAAGGAATCACCTGCTTTAGGTTCTCAGCAAGATGTTTGGTTGACCTTCACATTTCAGTGGTGAAAAGCAAAGGAGACCAGGGTTCAATCCTCACCTCAGGTGCTGTCTCTGTGGTGTTTGCACGTTCTCCCTGCGACTGTACGGGTTTCCTCCAGATGGCCCAGTTTCCTCCCCCATCCCAGACATGCAGGTTGATTGGTTAACTGTCCTCTATAAATTGGCCCTAGTCTGTAGGTGCGTGGTAGAATCTGGGGAAAGTTGATGGCAATGTGGAGAGAATAAAGAATAACACAAAGTACTGGAGTAACTCAGTGGGTCAACTGCCTTTCACACTGTGCACGAACACCATTCTCCAGGAGCTAGACAGGCCATTTCTAGATAAAGATAGATAGTCAAAGATGGAGTATCCCAGCGGGTCAGGCAGCATCTCTGTGGAGAAAATGGATGGGTGACGTTTCAGGTCAGGACCCAGGTTGGATTAGGTTGGTGTACGATTTGTGGTTGTTGTCAGTGTGGACTCAGTTGGTCAAAGACCCTGCCTCCATGCCTTATCTCTCTATCTTTAACTCTATAAACACAGGAACAGGGTCATCCTACAAAACAGAATGCAGTGACGGAAAGCATCAATGCCACAAGGAGATTTAAAGGCAGGAGAAAGTTATCCAAAATCATTTTGGTCATCGGCAGAAGAACAGCCAATGTCAGGCAGTATAATGGGTCCATTATTTCTCATTATCATACCAAGACATTCTGTACTGATTTAACAAAGTGAATTTGATCAAGACCATTTCATTCACTGCAAAATTAACCAGCTCAACAATTTACATCACATCTCATTTCACCCAGCCTTTCCTCCGGACGTTATTGGTGAAACCAAGTACAGTAAGCACAATAATGCACTGCAATATAATGAGTTTCAGTTCTAGTGGACTGAGAAATTGGTCAGACTGCATTTGGAGTATTGTGAGCAGTTTTGGGCCCCATATCTAAGGAGGGATGTGCTGATGCTGGAGAGGGTCCAGAGGAGGTTTACGAGAATAATCCCAGGAATGATTGTGCTAAGATATGATGAGTGTTTGAAGCTATTGGGCCTGTACTCGCCGGAGTTTAGGAGGACGAGGGGAGATCTCATTGAAACTTACTGAATAGTGAAAGGCCTGGATAGAATGAATGTGGAGAGGATATTTCCACTCGTGGGAGAGTCTAGGACCAGAGGCCATAGCGTCAGAATAAAAGGACAGACCTTTAGAAAGGAGACGAGGAGGAATTTCTTCAGTCAGAGAGTGGTGAATCTGTGAAATTCATTGCCACAGAAGGCTATGGAGGCCAAGTCAATGGATATTTTTAAGGCTGAGATTGACAGTTCTTGATTAGTAAGGGAGGGTCAGGGGTTATGGGGAGAAGGCAGGAGAATGGGGTTGAGAGGGAAAGATAGATCAGCCATGATTGAATGGCAGAGTAGATTTGATGGGCTGAATGGCCTAATTCTGCTCCTAGAATGTATGAGGCTCCTGTTGCACACTCCTCCACATCCGGCAGGTTACCTAACGGGCTGGCGCCGCGTAGCGGGAGCATCTGGTTGGGGGAGTGGGGAGAGCGAGCAGCATGAAGGTGGCGTCAGTACCGGGTTGGTCCCCAGCGCACCACATGTAGGGCCAGGGGCCTCTATGGGCCCCCGGCCTGTGAATTCCCCCTTGTCTAAACACCCCCCCCCCCCCCCCCCCCCCCCCGCCCCGCAACACAACATTTCTGGCTTCCCGCCTCTTGGTTTAAACTTTACCCCTGACACTCGGTTCTACCGTACCAAAGACACGATGGAGCAGGAAGGGGCGGACAGCCCCGGGGAGTGACAGGGGAAGAGACTAACCCGCGCGGCACTGACTGGCAGGAGAAGAGATCGATCTGCGTGTGTGCAGTTTTTAAGATTTTTAAACCTCGCTAAATTTTAGGACATTCAACCGATCGGAACAAAACCTGGTGCAATCGCAGCACATGAGAACGGTGAGTGAACTGGCAAAAAATCATAGCGCTATCGCGAACCATTTTTGCGCAAATAGAAAGACCACCGAACCGGAAGATAACAAGATCAGAGTTTTAGTTATCTTTAGATGAATGTTGCCTGACCCATTGAGTTACTCCAGCGTTTTGTGCATTTTTTGTAAACCAGCATCTACAGTTTGTGTAGGAATGAACTGTAGATACTGGTTCATACCGAAGGTAAACACAAAATCCTGTCGTCAAATCAGCGGGTCATGCAGTATCTTTGGAGAAAGGGAATAGGTGATGTTTCGGGTCGAACAGGTTTGAAGAATGGTTCCGACCCGAAACATCACCTATTCCCTTTCTCCAAGGATGCTGCCTGACCCGCTGAGCTTGTTAGGATGCTGAGCTGAGTTGGATGATCAGCCACTGAGTTGGATGATCAGCCATGATCATATTGAATGGCGGTGCAGGCTCGAAGGGCCGAATGGCCTACTCCTGCACCTATTTTCTATGTTTCTATGTTTCTATGTTATTAATATTTTGGTGAATTGATGCCTTGATGTATATTCAATAAATGATGCCTGGGTAAATGAGAATGACGTAGAAATTGGTTAATGTAACTGTTCCACACAACAAGCACCCAAGTTTCCAATATGCTGCATGCCATTTGTTCTCACTTTAACTTGTAATTAGAGCATCTGGTGAGACCCATGAACAGCTGTGATTCTTTTCATTAAGTATTTGCTGCTTATTACAGTGAAAACCGATGTTCACTTCACTTTCAGGGATAGTGTTAATGGATTCATTGTAAGTTATGTCGCAAGAGTACTATCACAAAAGATTTCATAAAATTATACAGCAAGGAAACAGGCCTTTTGGCATCAACTCATCTATACCGATTAAGATGACCCTTCTAAGCTACAGCCCCAATCTGAAGAAGTGTTCCAGCCCGAAACTTCACCTATTTCATTTCCCCAGAGATGCTGCCTGATCCGCTGAGTTACTCCAGCACTTTGTGTCTATCTTTAGTTTAAACTAGCATCAGTCCCTCCTGCCCCATCTCATTTGCCCGCGTTTGCCCCATGTCCCTCTAAACTTTTCCTATCCATGTACCTGCCCAAGAGTCTTGTAAATGCGGTGAAAGACCCTGTCTAAATTATCTCCTCTAGCAGCTCGTTCCATTTACCCACCATCCTCTAAGTGTAAAAGTTGCCCCTCAGGTGCATTTAAATCTAGCCCCTCTCTCCTTAAACATATGTCCTCTTGTTTTTAATTCCCTGGGTAAAAGACTGTGCATTCACCTTATCTATTCTACTCATGATTTTATACATCTCTAAAAGACCCTCCCCGCAGCCTCCTGCACTCCAAGGAATAAAGTCCTTGCCTGTCCAACTTCTCCCAAAATCTCAGGCCCTCCTCCCCTCCCCTCCCCCCCACGTCCTGGTAACATTCCTCATAAATCTTATCTGCACACTTTCCAGCTTAGTGGCATCTTTCCGATAGCTGGATGACCAACACTGAACCCAGAACTCCAAGTGTGGCCTCACCAGCGTCTTGTACAACTGAAACATAACGATCCATCTTCTATGTAGAAACAAGGAACTGCAGATGCTGATTTACTCAAAAAGACACAAAATGCTGGAGTAACTCAGCGGGTCAGGCAGCTCACCAACCTCTACAGATGTACCGGTACAATGCATTGTATCGGGATGCATCACAGCATGGTTTGGGAACAGCTCCATCCAGGACAGCAAGAAACTTGCAGAGAATTATGTACGCAGCCCAAACCATCACACAAACCAAACTCCCTTTCATTTACTCAATTTACACTTCACACCGTTTTTGGTGAGGCCACTAGCATAATCAAGGATAGTCTCACCCTTCTTCTCCCCTCTCCCATCAGGCAAGAGGTGCAGAAGTTTGAAAATGCAAACCTCCAGATTCAGGGTCAGTTTCTTCCCAGCTGTTATCAGACAACTGATCTATTTTATCAACAACTAGATAGTGGTCCTTAGCTCCTATCTACCTAATTGAATATCCGTGGACTATCTTTAATCAGATTTTACCTTGCACTAAATGTTATTCCCTTTATCATGTGTGTATACCTGTGGACAGATCAAATGTAATCATGTATTGTCATTCTACTGACTGGTTAGCGTGCAACAATAGTTTTTTTACTCTACAATAAACAAAACTAAAAAATACATGCTGTTAAAATTGTTTTTTGCATGCAAGTTCAGTACAGAACATTCTTTCAATAGTGATCCCAAAATCTCCAACTTTGATATTGAGGCTTAAGTAAAACCACTTCCATTGCGAAATGGGCAATGCTCACGGTCACATAAAATAAGTGTTTGGCTAAAAATAATTTTGATTTTACCTCAGCATTGGACAAGGACAAAGACAAAGGACATTTATTGTCACATTCAGTGAAATGTTTAGTTACCATGCAACACACAAATAAGATAAACACAACACTATAGAATTTAACATAAAACATCCCTCCACAGCGGAATCAACGTTTCCCACTGTGAGGGAAGGCAACAGAGTTCAGTACCATTCCGTATGTTCACCTGTGGTCGGAGCCTATTGAGGCGTCCGCAGTCGCCGCAACGGCGGTCGATGCTTCAGGCCCTCTCACCGGGTGATGGAACTTCAGCGTCAGAAGAACAATCTCAGCGGCCTGGAGTTCCGAATCGGCCACTTCCTACCGGATACTCCGGCTCCCGAAATCCACAGGCGGAGCTGGGCGGAGCTGTCCTTGTTGAACTGTCCATTGATTCCAAATGGAATCGTGACCTTTTACAATACTGTAATGATGGGATGTGGAAAAGATCGAGGTCCCAGACCAACAATCATTTAAGTGAAGGTAGTGCAGTGGTAGAGTTGTTACCTGACAGAGCCACAGACCCGGGTTCAATCCTGAGTACGGGAGCTGTCTTTACAGTGTCTGTATATTCTCATGGGTTTTGGCTATGTGCTCCGGTTTCCTTGCACATCCCAAAGACATGCAGGTTTGCAGGTTAATTGGCTTGGTAAAATTGTCCCTGGTGTGTGCGTGCTAGTGATGGTGCTAGTGTGGGGGGGATTGTTGGTCGGCGCATACTCAGTGGACTGAAGAGCCTGTTTCCGCGCTGTATCTCTAAATTAAACCAAAGTAGAAGCAAAGAACTGCAGATGCTGGATTATACCCAAGATAGACACAAAGTACATAACTAAGCTGGTCAGGCAGCATCTCCGGAGAAAAAGGTTGGCTGACATTTTTGATCTGGACCCTTCTTCAGACTGAAAGTTGGTGGGGGAGGGGGGTGGGGGGTGAAGAGCTAGAGGCAAGATTAGACCAGCACCAATTAGGGTTGGCCACAAATGACTTCAGGTAGGGTTGTGCCTGGTAGGCCCATTGTTGGCTAGGGTAGGTGTGATCTCAAGAGGGATACAATGTGGCCGACTGTGGAACTGGTTAAGTGACTAGGGTGGAGGAAGGGGGCAAGGGAGAGGGGAGGGGAGTATAAGTAGCATTGGTTTAAAATTTGAGAACTCAACGTTCTTATTGCAGGGTGATGTTACCCAAGTGAAATGTGAGGTGCTGTTCTGCCAATTTATGAGTGGCCTCACTCTGGGTTCTGTCAGGATAGAGGTAATAGAGATGGAAAGAACAGACCAACGAAAAAGAAGTTGCAATCTTAAGGATATTAAGTGCAGAAAAAGATAAAATCAATCGTGTGACATTCAGGACAAAATAGTCTGACAACATTCAATATTTCAGAATACACACGGAGAATGGCTAATTATGGAGATATCGAACTTTTGCTGATGTTAATTTTCTCTGCTGTTGTGCTAATAAATGCCTGGCACCTTTTGGGAAAAGGCCAAGATTTACCCCCCTGTAAGTTTGCACTTTGGCACATTGCATTTCCAAATGTACACGTCCCAACCTGCTGACTGATTCCAGTGGCAATGTTTGAGTCTGAATGTGGTGTAGCGTCCACTTGCAATGGGGAATCAGTTCACAGGTTAAATCTGACCACTAGCCCACAGTGCCACAGCTGGCAGGGATGCTGCTTCACAGAGATCTGGGTTTGATCCCGACCTCGTGTGCTGTCAGTGTGGAGTTTGCACGTTCCTCCTGTGACTACGAGTTTCTACCGGGTGCACCAGTTTCCTCCGAAATCTCAAAGACGTGCAGGTTTGGAGGTTATTTGTCCTGTAAATTATCTCTAGTGTGCCGCGGTGCGGATGTGAAAGTGGTAATATGAACAAGTAATAGAAGTGGTATGATCAGGCGATCGATGGTCAGTTTGGGCCTGTTTTCATTCAGTTTCTCAAAACTAAGACCCATAATTTCTCTGGAGATTTTACAAGAAGAATACAGAAATTACATCTTTCATGAAAAATCATAAATCTCGTGGGCTCAAGACTCAGACCTGGAATGCTAACCAAGATGCTGCCTCACTTCCTGAGTTTTTCCAACATTTTCAGACATGACTTTTAATTTTGTTTTTGCAGTAATCTTTTCATAGCGTTTAAGTGTGGGGCAGGCTTTTATTTTTACACAGAAGGTGGTGAGTGCCTGCCTGGAATGTACTGCAGGGGTTGGTGGTGGAGGCAGATATGATAGTGGCATTTAAGAGACTTTTGGATAGGCACATGAACATGCCTTGCAGGGAATGGAGGGATATGGATTATGTGCAGGCAGATAAGAGTTGGTCTTGTTTACTTGAAAGGGAAATTGAGGTCAAACCCAATGATGCTGGACATTGAGGGCAGAGACCAGTGGGAAACTACTCAAACAAGCGAAGGAATATAATCTGAAGAGGCCACATGAGTGGCAAGGGTATTTTCTCTAAAAAAAAGTCCAAACACTGCTGAGTATGACAGTCAGAAGGGTCACGATCCAAAACATCACCCATCCATGTTCTCCAGAGATGCTGCCTGACCTGCTGAGTTACTCCAGCACTTTGTGTCCCTGGAGTATGACACTGTGAATTGTATAGACATTCAGAATGCATGAAGAGTTTTTGTTTTGTATATATTTTTAATTTTGAATAAAGTTTAGTTTTGAAATTAAAAACAATTGTTACTCATGAGAAGCATCTTCGATCACGATGCAGGAGCCAGTCACTCCAATGAGTATGCTAATGTGCCATCATGCAAAAATGACAATGTAATTCACCCCTCTAATCACCCCATCACCAAATTACCCAAAACATCACCTATACATGTTTAAGAAGGAACTGCAGATGCTGGAAAATCGAAGGTAGACAAAAGTGCTGGAGAAACTTAGTGGGTGCAGCAGCATCTATGGAGCGAAGGAAATAGGCAATGTTTCGGGCCGAAACCCTTCTTCAGACTGATGTAGGGGGGGGGGGGGGGGGGGGGGGGGGGGAGAAGAAAGAAGAAAGGAAGAGGAAGAGCCCGAGGGCTGAGGGAGAGCTGAGAAGGAGAGGAGACAGTAAGGGCTACCGGAAATTGGAGAAGTCAATGTTTATGCCGCTAGGGTGCAAACTGCCCAAGCGGAATATGTGTTGCTCCTCCAATTTCCGGTGGTGCTCACTCTGGCCATGGAGGAGGCCCAGGACAGAAAGGTCGGATTCGGAATGGGAGGGAGAGTTGAAGTGCTGAGCCACCGGGAGATCAGGTTGGTTAATGCGGACCGAGCGGAGGTGTTCGGCGAAACGATCGCCAAGCTTACGCTTGGTCTCACCGATGTAGATCAGCAGACATCTAGAGCAGCGGATGCAATAGGTTGGAGGAGATGCAGGTAAACCTCTGTCGCTCCTGGAACGACTGCTTGGGTCCTTGAATGGAGTCGAGGAGGGAGGTAAAGCGACAAGTGTAGCATCTTTTGCGGTTGCAAGGGAAAGTGCCCGGGTAGGGGGTGGTGCAGGAGGGAAGGGAAGAATTGACCAGGGAGTTATGGAGGGAGCAGTCTTTGCGGAAGGCAAACAGAGGGGGGGGGGAGATGGGAAGATGTAGCGAGTGGTGGGGTCACGTTGGAGGTGGTGAAAATGACGGAGGATTATTTGTTGTATGTGACGGCTAGTGGGGTGAAAGGTGAGGACTAGGGGGACTCTGCCCTTGTTACGAGTGGGGGAATGGGGAGAGAGAGCAGTGTTACGGGGTATTGAAGAGACTGGTGAGAGCCTCATCTATAGTAGGGGAGGGGAACCCCCGTTCCCTGAAGAATGAGGACATTTCCAATGCCCTTGTGTGGAACACCTCATCCCGGGCGCAGATGCAGCCTAGATGGAGGAATTGGGAGTAGGGGATGGAGTCCTTACATATGACATTGCCCAGGCTTTCATCCGACCAGGATGCATCATGAGCAAGGGGGGCCTACTGCTATCTATTACTCCAGCATTTTGTGTCTACCTTCGATTTAAACCAGCATCTGCAGTTCTTCCCTCCAAAATTCTATGTTCAATACTCTAACAGATGAAGGCTAATGTGCCAAAAGCCTTTTTAACAACCCCTATCAACCTGTGATAGGATCATGGGCCTGTTTCCATGCTGCATCTTTCAATCAATCAATGTTAGCTCACACTGCAATCTGTATTTTTAGCTCTCATGATTCTATAGACAACACTTATTTTTTAATTGAAAATGATTTTTAAAAATGACAACCAATTTAAAGAACCTTTATATTGTATATGAATTAAATATCTATATGATTGATTTAATCTTAATTACACTTTCATTTTCTCCAGCTCTTGAATTATAACCATTTCAAATTTTGCACATTTAACATTTATAGTGCCACCTAATCTTCTTGTCTACATTCACCAGATTGCCTCACTTTCTTTGGAATATATAGAATCAGGGTAGATGTTCAGATGACAGATCAAACCAATCCTTTTTTTTCGCAATAATCAGAAGAATATAAGAAATTTAAACAGAAATAGACCATTCAGCCCTTCTGCTCTATCATTTAATTTGTTCATTTTTTACCTCGGCATCACTAACCCCAATATCATTTATTTTCCTTAATGTCTAAAAACCTATCAATCAGTCGCTTGATCAAAAGGCATGGGAATTTGTATCTTGGAATAATGGTACCTGTACTTGAATAAATGGTTTTGAAAGGTGCAATTTTGCACAATATTGTAATTAAACATATGAATTGACAAAGTTTAGTTAACATTTCAATCAATCAACATCAAATATCAAAACATTAACAAATAGTTAAATAACTTACTTTTTACAGACTTTTTTCCACCCACAGATTTGGGCTATTCAATAAACTTAATTTTTGAATTCAAACGCAATGTAGTCAGAGAATTCCCAATAGAAGTTGGGAGGTCATGTTGCAGTTAGACACGACATTGGTGAGGCCGCATGTAGAATATTGTGTTCAGTTCTGGGAACCATGTACTGGGAAAGACGTTGTCAAGCTGGAAAGGGGCGCAGAGCAGATTTACGAGGATGTTGTCAGAGGGACCGAGTTATAGGGAAATATTGAGCAGGTTTGGACTATTCCTTGGAGCGCATGAGAATGAATGGTGATCTTATAGAGGTGCACAAAGTCATAAGAGGAATAGATCAGGTAGACGCAGTCTCTTGCCCAGAATAGGGGGATTGAGAACCAGAGGATATAGGTTTAAGGTGAGGGGGAAAGATTTCATAGGAGTGTTTAATAAGGAACTGCAGATGCTCGAAAACCGAAGGTACACAAAAATGCTGGAGAAACTCAGCGGGTGCAGCAACATCTGTGGAGTGAAGGAAATTTCCTTCGCTCCATAGATGCTGCTGCACCCGCTGAATTTCTCCAGCATTTTTGTGTACCTAAGATTTTATAGGGACCTGAGCAATAACTTTTCACACAGAGAGTGGTGGGTGTATGGAACAAGCTGATAAGAGGAGATAGTTGAGACAGGTACTATTGCAACGTTTTAGAAATAATTAGACAGGTACAAGTTTAGAGGGATATGGGGTAATAGGACAAGTTTAGAGGGATATGGGGCAAACACAGGCAGGTGGGACTAGAGTGTAGATAGGACATGTTAGTCGGTGTGGGTAAGTTGGGCCGAAGGACCTGATTCTGTACTGTGTGATTCTATGACTATAACTTCAAGCTGAACAACTTATTCTCTGTTTGCAGGCCCGACAATTTGAAATCTTAGTCTGTAATGTTGAAATGAATATGCCAGGTAGCAAGCAACCAAAATGATTAATGCAGAGGAAAAAATAATTCAGGAGCCGTGGACTTAATTAATATGTCAGTCTGGTCATTAACAGCATGGTTGGGTGTCAGAAAATGTCGTTGAACAATCCAAAGTACCTAGTATAAAGAATATTTAGTTCAGTTCCTCAAGATAAGTGAGGCTGGTGAGCTGTGGAATGGAATTCATTACTTGCTTCTCTCAGTGTCAGGAATGTTTGAGATCACATTAAGTGCACAAACAAGGAGCAACCCTCAGTGATCTGACCAATTTCACCATTGCACCCACGTCAATACACCCCACATTTCCTCTATGGCATTAAATAGAATCAGTAATTAATCCTTGATTTAGTTTAGTGTAGATTTTGTTTAGTTTGATTCAATTTACCCGGGCCAAAACTCCTCAACAGGCCCACTGGCTGGGCTTTGTGTGCAGTCCAGCACCCGACCCGGGCCAACTCTTCTTTCACCCAGCCACGGCCTAGTTGGTCAATGACTTGCCGTCGGGAATTTGTCCCTTATTTTGACCATTTGTCCCTTATTTGGGAGTGAGAAAGTTGGCAACCCCACCCTTCAGTCTTCTCCATTCCACGGAAAACAAACCCAGTCAATACAGACACATGGAACTGCGTATGCTGGTTTACAAAAAAAGGCACAAAGTGCTGGAGTAAGTCAGCAGATCGGGCGTGTCAGGACCCTTTGCCAGTCTGTTCATGTACTCCAGAGAAGCTGCCTGACCTGCTGAGCTACCCAGAGTTACTCCAGCATTTTGTTTCTTTTCTTCCATTCTATCCAGTCTCCCATCATAACTGAAACATCCATCCCACTAAACATCCTGGTGAATCTCGGCTGCTCACTCTCGGAACATCCTTCCCGTCCTCAGGTGAGCAGAACTGCAAACAATATTTTATTCAGCTGTACCTGCTCATATCCTCTGTCCCAGCAAATAAAGACCAGCACCCTCTGTACCTTCTTCACCACCTACTCTATCTGTGCTGCCAGCCTCAGGGTTCTCTACTTGTACACCAATATGTCTCTGTGCTTCAACATCCCCTGAGACTGACCATTCATTGTGTATGGACATCAACGAGTTTAGATAAATGGCTTCCAGAATCACAAGCAAGTTCAGCATTTGGTGTCCTGAAGGAAGAGCCGTAGGGTTCCTGCACACGGCCTTGATTCAGGGCCTCCTCAGTGGCTCAGTGAGCTGCCCTAGGGCTATGGGTAGTAGAACCACCCCCCCCCCCCCCCCCCCCCCCCCCCCCCCCCCCACACCCCCCCCCCCCACAAACCCCATTCACACACTCCATGATACTTGGCTTCTCCCGCATCTTTCCCTCTGCCCTTTCACTCCCTCTCACTCCCTTTACCTTAATTTCAGTTTGATTGTACAGAATTTTTGTGCCCGCTCTTGTTCCCCATTTACTGGTGCCCTCCCCTAAATAATCCATTTACTGGTGCCCTCCCCTAAATAATCCATTTACTGGTGCCCTCCCCTAAATAATCCATTTACTGGTGGTGCCCTCCCCTAAATAATCCATTTACTGGTGCCCTCCCCTAAATAATCCATTTACTGGTGCCCTCCCCTAAATAATCCATTTACTGGTGCCCTCCCTAATAACCATTTAAAATGAGATTGGGTAAGCTCGGACTATTCCTTGTAGGTGAATGAGGAGTGAAGTGTTTTGGTGTATATCATGAGGAGAATAGACAGATTATTTTACCTGGTGGGGAAATCAAAAACTAGAGGACATGGGTCCAAGGTGAGGGTGGATTTTTTTAAATGAACCTAATGGGCAACCCTTTCACACAGAGGGTGGTGGGTCAGTCGAGCTATCCAGTATGTAGCTCGTTATAGCTAGCTATCTAGCTATCCAGTATGTAGGTCAGTCGTTAGCTACCTAGCTATCCACTATGTCACCCTCTCTCATCCTCTCTTTGTCCTCATTTCCCCATCCCCTCTCCTCCCCCTCTCTTTCCCCCCTCCTTCTCTCCTCTCTCTCTCTCATTTCCCTAACTTCCCCTCTCCTCATGGGTGCTGTCTGTACGGAGTTTGCACGTTTTCTCCCCGCGTGGGTGGGTTTTCTCCCCTGCGTGGGTTTTCTCTGGGCACTCCGGTTTCCTCCCACACTCCAAAGACATGCGTACAGTTTGTAGGCTAATTTAGTTTAGAGATACAGCGCAGAAATAGGCCCTTTCGGCCCACTGGGTACGCGCCGACCAGCGATTCCCGGACATTAACACTATCCCCCCCCCCCCCCCCCTTCCCCCCCCCCCCCCAAGCCAATTAACCTACAAACCTGTACCTCTTTGGAGCGTGGGAGGAAACCGAAGATCTCAGAGAAAACCCATCAGGCCCTGGAGATTTATCAGCCTTCATTCCCATCAGTCTACCCAACACCATTTCCTGCCTAATGTGGATTTCCTTCAGTTCCTCCATCACCCCAGATCCTCTGGCCACGAGTACATCAGGAAGATTGTTTGTGTCCTCCATAGTGAAGACGGATCGAAAGTACCTGTTCAACTCACCTGTCATTTGCTTGTTCCCCATAATAAATTCACCTTTTTCAGTCTTCAAGGGTCCAACTTTGGTGTAAGCTTTTACTATCCTGCTTTATAATCTTGGCTAGCTTACCTTCGTACCTCATCTTTTCTCCCCGTATGCCTTTTTAGTTATCTACTGTTACTCTTGAAACATTACCCAATCCTCTTGCTTCACGCTCATCTTTGCTATGTGGTACTTCTTATCTTTTATTTTTATACTGTCCCTGACATCCCTTGTCAGCCACGGTCGCCCCTTACTCCCCCTTGGAATCTTTCTTACTCTTTGGAATGAACTGATCCTGCACCTTCTGTATTGTTCCCAGAAATACCTGCCATTGTTGTTCCACTGTCATCCCTGCGAGGGTATCTTTCCAGTCAACTTTGGCCAGCTCCTCCCTCAAGGCTCCATAGTCCCCTTTATTCAACTGTAACACTGACACTGCCGATTTACCCTTCTTCCTCGCAAATTGTTGATTAAAACTTACAATATTATGGTCACTACCTCCTAATGGCTCCTTAACCTCAAGTTCCCTTGTCAAATCCAGTTCATTACACATCACTAAATCCAGAATTGCCTTCTCCCTGGGATGCTCCAGTACAAGCTGCTCTAGGAATCCATCACGGAGGCACTCCACAAACTCCCTTTCTTGTGATCCAGCACCAACCTGATTTTCCCAGTCTACCTGCATGTTGAAATCTCCCGTAACAACCGTAGCTTTACGACATGCCAATTTTAACTCGCACCCTATATCCAGGCTACTGTTTGGGGACCAGTGGATGTCACATTCGGGTCTTTTTACCTTTACAATTCCTTAGTTCTATCCATACTGATTTAATTCAGTATAATTTAGTGTAGTTTAATATACTTTATTGTCACATGTACCGAGGTATAGTGAAAAGCTTTTTGTTGTGTGCTAACCAGTCAGCAGAAAAACAAAACATTATTGCAATCGAGCCATTTACAGTGTATAGATACAAGGGAATAACGTTTAGTGCAAGGACAAAAGCCAGCTATAGTCAATCAAGGATAGTCGAAGGGTTACCAAAGAGGTAGATAGTAGTTCAGCACTGCTCTCTGGTTGTGGTTGGATGGTTCCGTTGCCTGATAACAGTTGGGAAGAAACTGTCCCTGAATCTGGAGGTGTGCGTTTTCACACTTCTTAGTTTAGAGATACAGCACTGAAACAGGCCCTTTGTCCCACTGGGTCCGCGCCGACCAGCGATCCCCGCAAATTAACACTACCCTACACCCACTTGGGACAATTTTTCCATTACCAAGCCAATTAACCCACAAACCTGTACTTCTTTGGAGTGTGGGAGGAAACCAAATATCTGGGAGAAAACCCATGAAGCCACGGGGAGAACGTACAAACTCAGTATAGACAGCACCCGTAGTCGGGATCGAACCCGGGTCCCCAGCGCTGCAAATGCTGTAAGGCAGCAACTGTACCGCTGCGCCCGGTCACCGATATCTTTTGCCTGATGGAAGAAGGGCGAAGAGGGAGCGGCCACGGTGCGACTTGTCTTTTGATTATGATGCTGGCCTTGCCGAGGCAGCATGCGGTGTAAATTGAGTCAATAGAAGGAAGGTCGGTTTAGGCTGCGTCCACAATTTGCTGCAATTTCTGGCAGTCTTGGATGGAGCTGTTCCCAAACCAAGCTGAGATGCATCCTGATAAAATGCTTGCTATGGTGCATCTGTAGAGGTTGATGAGAATTATATGGGACATGCCAAACTTCCTAAGCCTTCTAAGGAAGTAGAGGTGTTGGTGTGCTTTCTTGTCCGTTGCTTCAATATGTGTGGTCGTGGGGAAATTGTGGGTGATAATAACTCCTAGGAATTTGAAGCTTTCAACCATCTCTACTGCGGCACCATCTATACAAGCTGGGGCATATGTGCACCACTTCACTTCCTGAAGTCGATTACCATCTCCCTTGTCTTGCTGACATTGAGAGGAAGGTTGCTGCCTCAATGCCAGGACACGAGATTCTCGATCTCCTTCCTAGACTCCTTCTCATCATTATTTGATATCTGGTCCACAATGGGGATACTGTCTGCAAATTTGAAAATTGAATTAGATTTGTACATGGCTGCAGAGTGTACAAGAAGCGGGCTGAGAACGGGGAGCACCCTGTTGAGGATTATTGGCGAGGATAATTTGTCCCTTATCTTCACTGATTGGGGTCTGTTGGTCAGGAAGTCGAAGATCCAGTTGCAGAGAAGAATGCTGACACTAAGTCCCGCGAGTATGGTGATAAGCTTGGATGGTGTAATAAATAGCATTAAAGGCTGAGCTGTAGTCTATGACTAGGAGTCTGATGAAGGCGTCTCTCTTATCCAGGTGTTCTAGGGATGAGGGTACACAAAAATGCTGGAAAAACTCAGCGGGTGCAGCAGCCTCTATGGAGCGAAGGAAATAGGTAACGTTTCGGGCCGAAACCCCTTCTTCAGGGGGTGGCGGGGAGAAGGAAGGAAAAAGGAGGAGGAGGAGCCCAAGGGCTGGGGGATGGGAGGAGACAACCCGAGGGCTGAGGAAAGGGGAGGAGACAGCAAGGGCTAACAAAATTGGGAGAATTCGATGTTCAAGCCCGCAGGATGCAGACTCCCCAAGCAAAATATGAGGTGCTGTTCCTCCAATTTCCGGTGTTGCTCACTCTGGCAATGGAGGAGACCCAGGACAGAGAGGTTGGATTGGGAATGGGAGGGGGAGTTGAAGTGCCTAGCCACCGGGAGGTCAGGTAGGTTCTGGCGGACCGTGCGGAGGTGTTCGGCGAAGCCATCGCCCAACCTCCGCTTAGTCTCACCGATGTAGATCAGCTGACATCTAGAGCAGCGGATGCAGTAGATGAGGTTGGAGGAGATACATGTGAACCTCTGTCGCACCTGGAACGAATGCTTGGGTCCTTGAATGGAGTCGAGGGGGGAGGTAAAGGGACAGGTGTTGCATTTCTTGCGGTTGCAACGGAAAGTGCCCGGGGAGGGGGTGGTAGGGGAGTGAAGGGAAGAATTAACAAGGGAGATGCGGAGGGAGCGGTCTTTGCGGAAGGCAGACAGGGGGGGAGATGGGAAGATGTGGCGAGTGGTGGGGTCACGTTGGAGGTGGCGGAAATGACGGAGGACTATTTGTTGTATGTGACGGTTAGTGGGGTGAAAGGTGAGGACTAGGGGAACTCTGCCCTTGTTGCGAGTGCAGCGATGGGGATAGAGAGCAGTGTTGCGGTGTATAGATGAGACCCTGGTACGAGCCTCATCTATGGTGGAGGAGGGGAATCCCCGTTCCCTGAAGAGCAAGGACATTTCAGATGCCCTGGTGTGGAACGCCTCATCCTGGGAGCAGATGCGGCGTAGGCAGAGGATTGGGAGTAGGGGATGGAGTCCTTACAGGAAGCAGGGTGGGAAGAAGTGTAGTCCAGATAGCCATGGGAGTCAGTAGGTTTTTTATAGTGGATGTCGGTCAGAATGAGTTCTAGGGATGAGTGCAGGGCTGGGATGACGGCATCGTCCATGGACCTGTTGTGGTGGTAGGTGAATTGCAGTGAGTCAAGGCCACTGGGTAGACTGGATTTAATGCACTCCATGGTTAAGGCTGCTGGTTAGACTGGGGTCAAGGCCGCTAGGTAGACTGGGGTCTAGACCGCTAGGACACTTCAGTTGCCTGACAACAGCTGGGAAGAAACTATCCCTCAATCTGGAGGTGTGCTTTTGCAAACCTCTGTATCTCTTGCCTGATGGGAGAGGGGAGAAGATGGAGTGACAGGGGCGAGGCTGGTCCTTGATTACGCTGGTGACCTTGCTGAGGCAGCATGAGGTGTAGATGGAAGGGGAGTCAATGGAAGGGAGGTTAGTTTGCGTGATGGACTGGGCTGTGCCCACAACTCTCTGCAATTTCTTGCGGTCATGGTTGGAACTGTTTCCAAACCATGCTGTGATGCATCCCAATAAAAAATGATAGTCTCTCTGTTAGATTACTGGACTGCATGTTTGCATCAGCTTCCACAAAACAAGACCTGGTTTCTCTCTACTTGATCCCACTCCCACACAAGTCTGGCTGCAAATAGATGGCACAGGAATAGGAATTCATGCCTGTGGTATCCATGGCCACAATCATAGCTATCAGCATTAGCAGCGATACCGAGAGGATGAAGCCGTCTCCAAACTTCCCTGTTGGCAGATGGGGCTGAGGAAGAGGAGGCTCTCAATAAAGAAAGAGCAAGAAATCCATGGCATTGCTGGACAGGTTCGCATGATCAGGAAATCCTCACTCAAGCTTATCCGAGTCATTAGTCCTGGAAATGATGACCTAAGTGTGCTGGAATCCAATTCTTAACTCACCACAGAACCAATGACAAGGCAAAACAATATAAAAATGGAATCAGCGTATATTATTACTGGTGATTGAAAGAAATGCAGGCGTGCACCCGTTCACGCCAATTCTATGTCATCTCATTTCCACACCAAGGGTAATTTTACAGAGGCCAATTAACCTACAAACCCACATGTCTTTGGGATGTGGGTGAAACCCGGAAACCCACACGGTCACAGAGAGAACATGCAAATTCCACGCACCCGAGGTCTATCTAAGATCAATGTTTTTTTTATTACCACTTACATCAATGTATAGTGAGATTTTTTTTTTTGCACCCAGATCAGTGGGATTATTGCCTGACATAAATACAATCCCTGGTCTCTGTCGACGTGAGACGGCGGCTCCACCAGCCGGGATATCTTCACATTTTTACACAATTACAATCCCATAGATTTCTGTTCACACAATAGACTTGGAAACAAACAGCCATTACAATTCAGGTTTGGCAGCATTGCCGGTGAGATCCCACATTGTATCTCGAGTCTTGAGGTGGTCCTGGAACACAACTGAAGATTCATCTCCAGCGCTACATTAATGCCTCTACTGAGAAAGATTATTGGCAACGTTTTAACAATAATGATAGGTTTTACTGTAACATAGTGGAAGATCCCAGTGATATTCTCCATGCATCAAATCACCACTGGTTTCATAGCTGTAAGGTATGAAGTTACATACAGAAAACACACTGCTTCAAGTGGCTCTACCCAGTGATCTGGGTAGAAGCGCCATCTGCCTATCAACCTATCCCCCCCCCCCCCTTGCCATTACCTGTAACCACCTATCACTTGTAGATACTGGTTTATATCAAAGATAAAACTGCAGATGCTGGTTTATATCAAGGAAAGACAATGCTACAATAACTCAGCAGGTCTGGAAACATCTCTGGAGACAAAGGATAGGTGATGCTTGTGACTCTCTGAAGAAAGGTCCCAACTGAAAATGTCATCCATCCTTTTTCTCCAGAGATGCTGCCTGACTTGCTGTGTTACTCCAGCACCTTGTGTCAATCCACCTAATCCCCAAAATATCATCTGTCCATTTCCTCCACAGATGCTGCTTGACCTGCTGAGTTTCTTGAGCACGTTGTGCTTTGCTCAAGATTCCAATTTCTGTATTTCCTTGTGTCCACGGCAAGTGTCAGTCAGGGTTGCAGGGCAGGTGGAAAATGGCAGCAGGGTCTTCGGGTGGGGAGGTAGGACAAGAAACAGAGAGAGACGGGGCGGGGGGGAGACAGAGGGAGAGACAGGGGGGGGAGACAGGGAGAGACGAGGAGAGATGAGGAGAGACAGGGAGACAGAGAGACAGGTGAAAGATCTGGTGAGCCCAAATATTGCTCATAAATTCCTAAGCTCTAGGAGCAGAATAAGTCCATCACGTTTACTCTGCTATTCAATCATGAGTTATCTTCCCCTCTGAACCCCATTCTCCTCCCTTCTCCCCATAACCTCTGACACCTAATCAGAGAACATTTGCTGGAAATGAGCCAATGTCCCTCACAGTGGGATAGGGAAGAAGGCTCTTTTTATTTCTCTCAATAAGTGTGCCGTTTTGGAAGTTTCATTGAGAACATTGTCAAATAATAACATTGAACATGATTATTACGGCACCATCTACAGGTGTAGGAAGTACTGCACTAAATGTTGTGTTCACCTACTATTATTAGATTAGATTAGATTATTGACATGTACACCAAGGTGCAGTGAATTTACTCATTCACACGATGCTGACAGAGTAAACAGTGGTGATGAATACAACAATAAATATAATGACAAAACAGCAGAAACGGACAAGAATGTGTGCAAAATCTGAGCAGGGCTAAAGAATATTAAAGTACAACAAGGGAATAACCAGATAAAGTAGGAAAAAGAGAGATTATCTGAGAACGGTTGCTTGGCCCATTAAGAATGTTCCTCAACAGGTCACATTTAAAGTGAGTGGAGACATTTTAAATGCGAGGGGCAAGATTTAATAGGAACCTGAGGGGCAACGTCTTCACACACAGTATGGTGGGTATATGGAACTGGTTACCAGAGGGAGTAGTTGAGGAAGCATTTAAAAGAAACTTGGCCATATGGATAGGAAAGGTTTAGTGAGGTATGGGTCAAACAAAGACAATGGAATCAGCTTAGATGGGGCATCTTGGTCAGCATGGACGAGTTGGTACAAGGGGCCTGTTTTCATGCTATATGGCTCTGTGACATACACATTGCATGCATGGACGAGTTGGAACAAGGGGCCTGTTTTCATGCTATATGGCTCTGTGACATACAAATTGCATGGTCATAAATACATTGGCAAAAGCTAATTCCATGCACTGTTTCCCTGTCCAAGGGGACTTATCCAACAAACCACATGAGTCTTCACCAGCAAGTGAGAATTCCATTCCCCAGTGGAAATGCTCCGCTTCTTCTGTGATTCTGCACAGAATGTATTCCAATTATAAATCAAAATGACATAGATTTGTCAAATGGGTTATAAGACCTTTAAATAAGAGGAAAAAAAACATGCAGCAGCTAATAGAACAAATGTGCTTGGACTCGCACTTAAAACCACAAGATTCATTTTGATTCATCTTATTCATAATGTGTGTTGGTATGAATTACATGCTGATAACCCGGTTTATAGTCATTTTTCTTTAGAAACCATTTATCAAGCCATCTGTTTGAGTTTTAGTTTTAGTTTTAGAGATACAGCGTGGAAACAGGCCCATCAGCCAACTGAGTCCATGCCGGCCAGCGTTAACCCGGTACACTAACACTATCCTACACACTAGGGACAATTTACAGAAGCCAATTAACCTACACATCTGCACATCTTTGGAATGTGGGAGGAAACCCGAGCATGTACAATGTACAAACTCCGTACAGACAGCACACGTAGTCAGGATCGAACCAGGTCTCTGGTGCTATAAGGCAGCAGCTCTACCCCTGCACCACTGTGTCACCTATCTGTTGTGGGAATGTACCTCAGGAAAATGTTTCCGTTTCATTTGTTCACAGGGCATGGATATCATTAGCAAGACCAGCAGTTACTGTCTATCGCCAAACGTCCCACATAAACCACAAAATGTGAGAGCAACAGCAGGTCAGGCAGCATCTGTCAGGGGGAATGAACAGGCGATGTTTTGGGTCGGGACCCTTCTTCAAACTCTCTGTCTGTCTGTCTATGTGTGCGCGTGTCTGTCTGTCTGTGTGCACGTGTCTGTCTGTTTGGGTGCGCGTTGCTGTGTGCATGTGTCTGTCTGTCTGTGTGCGCGTGTCTGTCTGTCTGTGTGCTCGTGTCTTTCTGTCTGTGTGCACATGTATGGGTGTGTGTGTGTGTCTCTGTGCTTGTCTCTGTGCGCGTGTCTGTCAGTCTGTGTACGTGTGTCTGTCTGTCTGTATGCACGTGTCTGTGTGTGCACGCATGTCTGTCTCTGTGCGGGTGTCTGGCTCTGTGCACACGTGTCTGTCTCTGTGCGGATGTCTGGCTCTGTGCATGTGTCTGTCTATCTGTCTGCACATGTCTGTGCATGTGCGCGTGTCTGTGTGTGTGCGCGTGTCTGTCTGTCTGTATGTATGTGTCTGTGTGTGTGCGCGTGTGTGTGTGCGCGTGTCTGTCTGTATGTGTGTCTGTGTGTGTGCGCGTGTCTGTGTGTGCGCGTGTCTGTGTGTATGCGTGTCTGTGTGTGTGCGCGTGTCTGTGTGTGCGCGTGTCTGTCTGTGTCGTGTCTGTGTGTGTGCGCGTGTCTGTGTGTGTGTGTGCGCGTGTCTGTCTGTCTGTATGCGTGTGTGTGCGCGTGTTTGTGTGTGTGCGCGTGTCTGTGTGTGCGCGTGTCTGTGCGTCTGTGCGTGTGCGCGTGTCTGTGCGTCTGTGTGTGTGCGCATGTCTGTCTCTGTGTGCACACTAAAGGGCTTTTCTGAACAACCTTCCAAGTGAGAAAAAATAGAAACCACTAAACAATCGCAAGAACAAACGTGCCACGGCCACGGCCACGGTGGTGCAGGATAGAGTTGCTGCCTTACAACGCCGGAGACCCGGGTTCGATCCTGACTACAGGTGCTGTCTGTACGGAGTTTGTACGTTCTCCCCATGACCGCGTGGGTTTTCTCAGAGATCTTCAGTTTCCTCCCGCATTCCAAAGACGTACAGGTATGTAGGTTAATTGGCTTGGTGTATGAGTAAATTGTCCCGAGTGTGTGTAGGGCAGTGTTAATGTGCGGGGATCGCTGGTCGGTGCGGACTCGGTGGGCCGAAGGGCCTGTTTCCGCGGTGTATCTCTAAACTAAAACAGAAATACAAGCATGGAAATCATTTTTATTACCATGCCAATTTCAGAAAGAAAAAACATCCAAAATTAAGTGTCCTCCTATTGCAGTCATGATATTTCATTTGTTTCATGTGGTGGTTACATTCAGAGTCGTCTGTCTCATCCGTGCCGGGAATGGAATATGCACTGAGCATTCAACTTTGAACAAAACACAAGAGACTGCAATAAATACAAATATCTCTTCCTTGATAGGCAAAAGGAACAACTGGATAATCTAGCACTGCCCTCCCTTATCATCCAAGGTCGCCAACCAGGTCTTGCAAGTTATAAATTATCTTACGGTGCCGATGGTGATGCATTCCCATTTCTGGAAGAGTGATACAATTTTCTGACATCCACTGCTTGAAAAAGATTTTCATGACTTTATTTACAAAAACCTGGATCTCATTCTTGGACCAATCTATCTGGACTCCCAACCAGCATAAACAGTTTATCTCTTCCTCCCGTATTGTATTGCGTACAGTTTTGGTCTCCAAATCTGAGAAAGGACATTATTGCCATAGAGGGAGTGCAGAGAAGGTTCACCAGACTGATTCCTGGGATGTTAGGACTGTCTTATGAAGAAAGACTGGATAGACTTGGTTTATACTCTCTAGAATTTAGGAGATTGAGAGGGGATCTTATAGAAACTTACAAAATTCTTAAGGGGTTGGACAGGCTAGATGCAGGAAGATTGTTCCCGATGTTGGGGAAGTCCAGGGCAAGGGGTCACAGCTTAAGGATAAGGGGGAAATCCTTTAAAACCGAGATGAAAAGAACTTTTTTCACACAGAGAGTGGTGAATCTCTGGAACTCTCTGCCGCAGAGGGTAGTCGGGGCCAGTTCATTGGCTATATTTAAGAGGGAGTTAGATGTGGCCCTTGTGGCTAAGGGGATCAGAGGGTATGGAGAGAAGGCAGGTATGGGATACTGAGTTGGATGATCAGCCATGATCATATTGAATGGCGGTGCAGGCTCGAAGGGCCGAATGGCCTACTCCTGCACCTAATTTCTATGTTTCTATGTTTCAACTACAACCTCCTCTTAAAACTATAAACGCTTCTATCAAATGACCATGCACAAGGAGAACTGCAGATGCTGGCTTACAAAACAAAAAGACACAAAGTGGTGGACTAATGCCCCTGTCCCACTTAGGAAACCTGAATGGAAACCTCGGGAGACTTTGCGCCCCACCCAAGTTTTCCGTGCGGTTCCCGGAGGTTGTAGGTGGTTGCCGGAGGTTTCCTAAGTGGGACAGGGGCATAACTCAGCGGGTCAGGCATCTTCGATGATCCAATGATTCTTTATTGTCACAGGTACCTAGATACAGTGAAATGTTTTGCTTTGCATACAACCCGTTAAAATCATATAGCAGACCTCACCCAGGCTGTACACAAGAATCGCCACGTTTCTGGAGCTGACAAAGTTACAAACGTTCACCAAACAGTCTCTGGAGAACATGGATAGAAATTTTAGTTTAGTTGATTGTCACATGTACCGATGTACAGTGAAAAGCTTTTGTTGCGTACTAACCAATCAGTAGAAAGACAATACATGGTTATAATCAATCCTTTTACAGTGTATAGATACATGATAAGGGAATAGCGTTTAGTGCAAGGTAAAGCTAACAAAGTCCAATCAAGGATAGCCCGAGGGTCATCAAAGAGGTAGATAGTAGTTCAGCACTACTTGTGGTACGATGATTCAGTTGCTTGATAACAGCTGGGAAGAAACTGTCCCTGAATCTGGTGGTGTGTGTTTTCACACTTCTATATCTTTTGCCTGATAGGGTAGGAGAGGAGGGAGTGGGTAGGGTGCGACTCATCCTTGATTATGCTGCTGGCCTAGCCGCGTGAGGTATAAATAGAGTCAACAGAAGGGAGGTTGGTTTGTGTGATGGACTGGGCTGCGTCCACAATTCGATGCAATTTCTTGTGGTCCTGGATAGAGCTGTTCCCAAACCAAGCTGTGATACATCCTGATAAAATGCTTTCTATGGTGCATCTGTAGAAGTTGGTAAGAGTTGTAGGGGACTGGCCAAAATTCGTGAGCCTTCTAAGGAAGTAGAGTTGTTGGTGTACCTTCTTGGTCACTGCTTCAATGTGGGTGGGCCAGGAGAAGTTGTTGGTGATATTGACTCCTAGGATTTTTAAGTTTTCGACCATCTCTACTTCGGCACCGTCAATGCAAACTAGGGTATGTGCACCGCTTTGTTTCTTATCTTAAAGTCGATCTCCATCTCCTTTGTCTTGCTGACGTTGAGAGAAAGGTTATGGTCTCGACACCAGGACACAAGGTTTTCAATCTCCTTCCTATACTCTGTCTCATCATTATTTGATATCCGGCCCGCAATGGTGGTGTTGTCTGCGATGGGGGACTTCTTCAAAGTAGGCAGACCTTAAGGACATTTTGCAGTGGATCAATAAAATGTAGACACATGGAACTTTAGACAGTGGCTTACCATCTTAGTCTAAGTTTAGGTTGATCATTGTCACATGGAATAAAGTACAATGAAAATTGTATCTGAAAGAATGTATCCAAACATTCCATAATTTTGCCTCATACTTTTATCTTTAAGAGTCCACGTACCAGACAAAGGTTCTTCTACCAGCCTGCATCAACTGATAACATTGCAACCACAGCAGCAGTTCAGGTTTCATTGAACCAAATAAGGGATTCACAAACATTCCATGATCAGGATTAAAATTAAAGCTACCCTGTGGTTGCTAAAATACCTCAATGATACTTTACCTACTGTTTAGGTACAGTAAAATTCTTTGTTTTTGCACGAATAAGATGGGAGTCATGGCAGAATCAGAATCAGATTAATACTTTATTTGCCAAGTAAGTACAACATAAAGAGGAATTTCATTTGCCAAGTCAGTCATACAAATAAAAAGGAACAGAACACCCAAAACACATTTTAACATGAAAATCCACCACAGTCACTCCTACACATTTCTCACTGTGATGGAAGGCAAAATAAAGTTCAAGTCCCTTCCCTTTGTTCGCCCACGGTCGGGGGCCTCGAGCCCTCCATTGACGGGACGGTCTTGACTCCCGTAGCCGGCGGCGTTCGGGCCCTTCGCGTCGAGGCGTTCAGCTCCTGCATCGGGAGGAATATCAGCTCCCACACGCCGGGTGATCAAACCTCGCGTTGGGGCTGGTCGAACCTTCTGCGTCGTTGGAGCTTCCCGCCTTGGCCTCTCCCGAGACTGCGAGCTCTTGATGGTATGTCCGCAGGCCGCGGGTTGGAGCGAATCCAGGCAAGCGATCAGCTCCGATGTCAACTCCACGCCCTGCGGTGGGGCTCACGACAGTCCGAGGAGGCCTCCAGCTCCATCGATAGAAGGCCGCAGAGTGCCCGGAGAATGTGATCCGAAAATTAATCACATCTCCAGCGAGGTAAGAATTTGAAAATAAGTTTCCCCGATCCTCTACCCCTTCCCCCCATATAATACAAACCGGAGAACATAAAAACAAACTTTTAACAAACACTAACATTTTTTTTAAAAGATGAAAAAACGAACAGCCGGCGGAGCAGCCATCGTACGGCGCCCCTGGTGTTCTTGATATGGTAATTTGCAGTCAAAAGTTCAATAGGTGAAGCTAGTGTGTTTTTTTTTAAGTTTAATTACATCTTGAATGAGAGAAGCTTGAATTATGTATAAAAGCAGAGGGAATTGGGGATATGGGTTTATGACATTTTAAAACAGTAATTCAAATTGAACACGCTGCCGGGGGGTGGTGGTTGAAACAGATATGTCAGATATATTTAAAAGACTTTTGGATAGGCATGTGGATATGCAGGGAATAGAGGGACATGGGTCATTTGCAGGAAGATAAGTGATGTTCTTGGCATCATGGTCGGCACTGACATGGAAGGCTGAAGGGATTATTCTTGGGCTGCAGTTTAGACTTTAGAGATACAGCACCGAATCAGGCCCTTGGGCCCACCATGTGCACGCTGCCCTGTGATCACCCCGTACACCTGCACCATCCCACACACCAGGGAGAATTTACAATTTACAGAAGCCAATGAACCTACAAACCTGCACGTCTTTGAAGTGTGGGAGGAAAGCGGAGCATCCGGAGTGAACCAACACGGTCATAGGGCAGACGTACAAACTCCATACAGACATGAATGAATTAATACTTTATTGTCACACGTGACAAGTCACAGCAAAATTCTTTGCTTGCATACCTAAAGTGTGCAATAGTTGCCGCATAAAGGGCTCTTACAAAGTTACAAAGTATCTCACACCAAGTTCATCTTTGTTCTCCACCCTTCCCCCTCCTCCTTGCCAATCCCCCCATGCCGGGTCCTCCATGGTTCTTGCCCCCCCCCCCCCCCCCCCCCCCCCCCATGGCGATCCCCCGCGTCAGGTCCTCCTTTGTTCCTCCCCCTGGCAGCGGCATCCTCACTCCCATGTGATCCGTCCTCATCCGCCGGTCAGTGCCCTCATCAACCCCAACATCGACCTTTCCACTATAGCTGCCAGGTCCCCACTTGACTCCTCCGTTGAGCCGACTCAGGCCCTAGCACAGGCTTCGTCAACTTGCAAAGCTCCACCTCCGACCCTCCTACAGCACCCGTAGTGGTTTCTGGCACTGTCGGCTGGAACTCTACTGCTGCGCCATGAGATGGTACTGTTCTACGTTCTAGTTTTAGTTTAGTTTAAGAGATACAGCGTGGAAACTGGCCCTTCGGCCCACTGAGTGCACGCCAACCAGTTCTATGTGCTCTTTAGAGTTTCTTTTTTTATAAGAACAATACCAGAGCTAGTTGACTACTTGAAATAATATCAGAGCCAGTTAATTACTTTATAGGATTGGTAGGAAATACTTGATAGGAAATTAAATTTAACATCTTTTGCAAAAGTAACCTGAGAGTTTTAGTAACATTTCACAGTGTCAGTTGATGGCCATCATATCTCGTGCCAACAAGGTTTTGGATTCAAGTGGCAGAGCACAGACTCTGGCACATAATCAAGGCTCATGCCTGAGTGGGGAAGTGCTGCTCTACTGGAAATGCCAACTTTGAGATCAAACATTAAACCAGAGACTCGTGTTCCTTCTGACACGACGCAAGAGAATTTCTGAAGCAGTGTTACAGAGTTCTTCTGGTAATCTGATTAATATCATTCTAAACGTCTGGTCATTATCATCGTAATGTTGTGCAGTACTGTAATTCTTTGCCTCTCTGTGACTACTCTTATAGAATCATACAGTATGAAAACAAGCCCTTCAGCCCAACTAGCCCACACCGACCAACGTGTCTCGCCTGCCTGCGTTCTGCCTGCGTCTGGGCCATATCCATCTAAACCAATTCCATCAATGTAACTGTCTAAATGATTCGATACGTTGTGACAGTATTTCACTGACCGCATCATTTTGGCTGTGTTAAAGGATGAAAGCTACTCCATAAATATAATTTTTTTTCCTTGCGATTCAATTTTTTTTAACAAGACTAGCTGAAGAAGGGTCTTACTCCCTAAAATACTTCTCAAGCCAACACATCCATTCATCCATCAATATCACGCCTTTGCTCGATTCCAAGTGCAATCCTTAAAAGCACCCCTGATATAAAATGACATTGCAAATTAACAGTTAGAAAGTTTCTGCTCGTTATCAGCACAAATTGTACTATAAGTGCATTTTAGGAATAACCAGATTATTGTTAAGTCACACTTATCAGTCCATTTGAAGTGCAGAGACAGTTCTTATCACATGAATACTTTCTCCCAGAGAAGCAGCATTAAACTCAAGGAATCTGCAGATATAAGCAATGGATATCATTAAAATAAACAAATTCAACATCACGTTTCCAAATTGAAATTCCAGAGAATTGCGGACGCAGCTTAGACCATTACAGAAAGCAACATCCCTTCCATTAACTCCATCTACACCTTGCGCTGCCTCAACAAGGTCAGCAGCATAATCAAGGACGTGTCACGCCCTGGTCACCTTCTCTTCTCCCCTTTCCCATCAGGCAAGAGGCAGAAAAGTGCAAAATCGCACACCTCGGATTCAGGGACAGTTTTGTCCCAGCTGTTATCAGGCAACTGAACCATCCTACCAACAAGTAGAGAGCAGTCCAGAACTACCATCTACCTCCTCGGAGATCTTTAATTTGCCTTTATCCTGCACTAAACGCTATTGACATTATTACCTTTATCATGTATATATACACTGCGGATTGCTCAATTGTGAGCATGCGTTGTTTTTGCACTGACTGGATAGCATGCAACAAAAGCTTTTCACTGTACCTCAATACACATTACAACAAACTAAACTAAATATTTAAATATTGAAATTCTAATTTATAATATTAGTTTTATGTCACAACTTCTTTTTAAATATTCTACTCATTGGGATATATGGTAGTATATATCAGCTAGTATTAATTTAAATATTAACTACTTTAAAAATGGACAAGTATTTGTTTGCAATAACCATAATACAATTTCTTACATATAACAAAAGCTTCACACAATTCAACACACTATTCCCATTTGTGATAAACAATTTTCCATATTTTATCAATTTATTTCCTTTAATAAGACAACGCAAACGGGTTTAGCAATTTTAGTAATGGGATTAGTCAAAGCAATAATTTTTATCCTGATATACTGAAATACCAGTGGTGGCAGACCAAATGCCTGGCCCTCTTTAATGAGGTGTCAATTATTCTCATCTCAGTAAACATGTTCCCTTTTAGTTTAATTTAGAAGTACAGCATGGAAACAGGCCCTTCAGCCCACCGGGTCCGTGCCAACCAGCGATCCCGGTATACTATCATCATCTTGTGGACTACGGACAATTTACAATTCTTACCAAAACCAATTAACCTGCAAACCTGAACATCTTTGCAATGTGGAAGGAAATCGGAGCATCGGGAGAAAACCCAAGCGAGGTGTCACAGAGAAGGTACAAACAGCACCCATAGATAGGATCGAACACGGGTCTCTGGCGCTGTAAGACAGCAACTCTACCGCTGCACCACCGTGCCACCAGTGTTTCTCCTATTGCCCACACTTCTGGCTTCTTCTCTTCTTCATTCAAGGCTCTGTTCAGCTTTTCCAGTATTCTCTCCTCCACCGTACCAGTTTGCTTTGGCCACGACTAATCAACCTTCTAATGACGTCTAATGGATTTAGCACTCGCCCTCTGCAATCCCGTATTTGATAATAGACGGCGAAAAATCAATTAAAGCATATTTGCTCAGAACAAAGAGTCAATAACATGTGCATCGTTATTTGTGATTTTAATCTAAGAGTGTACTGATATTTAGTCGTATTATTTCTGAGCGTTTTATAAAAGTTCTGATCAGATGGAAAAGGTGTCACAGTGAATCTCTTGTCGACAGGATTTTTCTTAACACTAAATTAATACATCAAAACAAACTGACTGGTGATAATATCGCTGCAGGAAATGGACTTCAACTGTAGCTAAACAGGGTTGATTGGGTAAAACAAAGGCAGAGTGGAGTTACTGTAACATCTTGGCAGGCTATTAAAACACATAATTGCATGATAAATGTGTAACGAGTTTTGACTGCTTTCCTGCTTCAAATACGGCTGCATATATGAAAATTAAAAAAAACACTGTAGATGTTGGAAATCTGAAATAAAAACAGAAAATACTACAAAGACCTAGCAGGTCAGGCAGCGACTGTGGAGACAGAAACTGTGCTAACATTTCAGTTCGGAGATCTTTGCCAAGACTTGGAGGGGAAACGTATTTGTTTTAAAGTACAGAGAATGTTGGGGAGATGGGCAGGACAGAGAGGAAATCTGTGATAGGGTGAAGTTAGGGTTGGCATGGGAATAAAATGGAAAAATAAAATAATCTCTCAACAAAAATACCAGGAGGATCACAAGTCATCTTTATATCTTAATGCATCTTTTAATGCAATTGTACCAAACATTCCCTGCTCTGAAATAGATCCTGTGACAATAAAACAAAATGAATTAATGAGTCCTGCCTCTTTTAAGAAAAGCATCTGATTTGTTTTAATTTAAAATGAAGAAAAGTTGGTCAATTAGTTAATGGAGTAACCAGAAGAAGAAAAATTGAAGATAATCCATGATGAAGATGGTAAGAGATTAAGAATGCAGACAAAATGGTTCAATGGCTCTTTATTGTTGCACACGCACTGCACAGTGAAATTCTTTTTGTACAGCTTTCACATGCACGTCATGATATTTTGGTGCTATTTACACCAAAAAAAAGTCCAGTCCACGTGGATATAATGGAGCACCCTCGATCCAGGTAAGCCCCAGACTACTGTAGGGCCTCCTCCGCCACCCGTGAACCAACGTCTCTCTCCTCCCGCCTTTGTGTAAAATAATGCGAAAGGGTGCAAACTGCAGAACTGGACAACATGCCTAGCTCAGACTGTGCGAATATAGAAATTAAAAAACTGAGCCAATATCGTAGACAAATAAATTATCAGTTCTGATGCAGACAGAGAAAGCTAGTTACCTGGAGGATTTGATATTGAATACCAAAGGCTGATAGATGCCCAGTTGGAAAATAAGGTACTATTTCTAAGTATCATTATAACTAAAGACCAGTGACATATGGATCAACGTGAGGATAGACACAAAGTGCTGCGATAACTCCGTGAGTCAGGCAGCATCTCTGGAGAAAAAGGACTGGGTCGGTACCCTTCTTCAGACTGAAAGTAGAGAAGGGAACTGGAGGTCAGAAAAGGTAACTGAAAGTAGATGTTCATTTGGTTTAAAGCTTTTATCTTCAAGGCAGCATTCCCAACGTTTGTTATATGAAGGGAATGGCAATGTTTTATCCATGACAATGACGTGTATCAAAAACACTCCACGTAGAAATCGAGGAGTAAGTACTTAACATTGATCCAGTTATTCATTCAAATTTGCAGAACAATCATGAGAAATTACTTTTATTTGTAATATAAATATTGGTTAAAACATATCAGTGGAAGCAAGAAACCTTGAGATGTCAGGGAACTGAAACAATGGTTCCTCACCCCAAATCTCAAGAGTCGAGAGTGTTTTCTTGTCATATGCCCTGAAATAGATCAATGAAATTCTTACTTGCAACAGTTTGGGTGGTTAAGAACCCAATAGCATGAACATTAATAAACCCAATTTTAGGTAACTTCTACAGACACCTTCCTTCCCCCTCCCTTTATCCCCCCCACCTTACTAAAGGCAACTCAATTCTTCATCCTTTGGCACACTTATATCATCAAATATTACTATAAACAACCTAACCATATAACCATATAACAATTACAGCACGGAAACAGGCCATCACGGCCCTACAAGTCCGTGCCGAACAACTTTTTTCCCTTAGTCCCACCTGCCTGCACTCATACCATAACCCTCCATTCCCTCTCATCCATATGCCTATCCAATTTATTTTTAAATGATACCAATGAACCTGCCGACACCACTTCCACTGGAAGCTCATTCCACACCGCTACCACTCTCTGAGTAAAGAAGTTCCCCCTCATGTTACCCCTAAACTTCTGTCCCTTAATTCTGAAGTCATGTCCTCTTGTTTGAATCTTCCCTATTCTCAAAGGGAAAAAGCTTGTCCACATCAACTCTGTCTATCCCTCTCATCATTTTAAAGACCTCTATCAAGTCCCCCCTTAACCTTCTGCGCTCCAGAGAATAAAGACCTAACTTATTCAACCTATCTCTGTAACTTAGTTGTTGAAACCCAGGCAACATTCTAGTAAATCTCCTCTGTACTCTCTCTATTTTGTTGACTACAACCTGAGCACAATCAGCTGAGTTCACTTGCATTTTCATGTGTTCAATCCACTAGCACCATTTGAATTGAACTTCTAAATGGAACACAGTTGGAGAAAACCTTACTTAACAAAAAGGATCTATTCAAATGTTCACAATTTCTAGGAGATGAATTAGGCCATCTGGCCCATCACGTTGACTCCACCATTCAATAATGGCTGATCTATCTTTCCCTCTCAACCCCATTCTTCTGCCTTCTCTCATAACTCCTGACACCCCAACTAATGAAGAATCTGTCACTCGCCACCTTCAAAATATCCATTGACAGCCATCCGTGGCAATGAATACCACAGATTCACCACCCTCTGATGAAGGAGATTCCTCCTCATCTGCTTTGTAAAGGTATGTATTTTTATTCTGAGGCTATGACATCTAGTCCTAGACTCTCCCACTAGTGGAAACATCCTCTCCACATCCATTCTATCCAGGCCTTTCACAATCCAGTAAGTTTCAATGAGGTCCGCCCTCATCCTTTTAAACTGACAGCAAACCTGGTATACACCAAGTTGAATGCAAAACTCATGTGTCATCGCCTGTACGTTTGCAAGGGCACTGGTGGAAGTTTTCAATTGAGAGAATTTGCAGATTCCTACTCACTAATGGCAAAATGTAATAGATGTTCACCTTAGAGGCAAAGAGTCACTCAGCGTGGAAACATGCCCTTCAGCCCAAATTGCCCACAGCGACCAGCGTGTCCCATCTACACTAGTTCCCCCAGCCTGCGGGAAATATTCTATCAATGTACCTGTCTGAATGTTTACGTTTAATGGGTGATGATTATTTTACAAATACAAAGCATGTGCAATTTTAAACAGTAACGATTTCAATTTTAAATTGTATTGCATAAAGTGTGTACTTATCAATGCCAAAGGAATGCATAGGAAGGAACTGCAGATGCTGGTTTTAACCAACAATAGACACAAAATGCTGGAGTAATTCAGCGGAATCTCTACAGAGAAAGGAATGGGTGACTGGAGAAGGGTCTGGACCCGAAACGTTACCCATCCCTTCTCTCCAGAGATGCTCCAGCATTTTGTGTCTACCAAAGGAATGCATATTAGAGTGTTTTGACAAGAGAAATGAAAAAAAGCACTGAAAGTAATATTTATTCAGATTTCAGGACATTTTTAAAGCTTTCACGTGGTTAATGTACATAAGGATATAAAGACTGGTAAAGCATGCTGAAAGATTGTAATATACACTTGCAGATGCCCCCTTCATTTTTGGCTTTGCAGTTTACCACATTGACACGATTTACAGATTAATAGATCGGTATGAAAACTTCAAACACGGAAAGCTGGTGTTTCTGCTGTTTACCTCTGCTAGATTATTTCCGCCTCACCTCTGAAGCAATACCAACGATGTTCACGTAACTAAAACAACGGTTTATCTCTGCTGCGCACAGTTTTCATGAGGCCCAAACACACACAGCAGAGATCACGGTGGTTTTATTTCTCTTTTTTGCCTTCTGGCTCAAGGTCATTTCACCAAAGTTTGGGTGAAATCTCTGCGGGTGTCACCTGTGCCAAAGCCCTCATGAGCTAACTCGACAAAAAAAATCCCTGTTTGTGTGGGCTAATTGCTGCCAAATATTGCAGTGCTGGCAATGCCAGACGCCTGGCAGATGATGAAAACTTCCAGCTCGGTGTGACACCATCATAATCTTGTTCACTTCCCTACTTTTACGGGTTCCTTGTTCAACCTGACCTTTTGGAAACTTTATAAATATCCAAATGCAAAACACCGGAGGACCTGTTTAAAAAGACACTTGCGCATAGCACGTCTAGTCCCAGATTGTGGATACCCGCGCTTTACAACTCTCTGCTGTTCAATCCTCAATTTTACATCTTGGATTGTAAATCACAGAATGGAAATTGCATTATTTTTTTGACGATTGTACATTTTTTTGCAACGCGAGCAGTATTTAGATTGGACGCGTAAAATACAACGGCGGTTCTGCACTCCCCGATATATGTTCTGCGGAAATTAACTGCATCAACGAGCAAAGGAGACCAAACATTAAATGGATCGGTCGTTACAATTGGTTTGCAAGACAGATGTTTGCAGTGAGTAAGGGAAGGAGGAGGGGGAAGGTGGGGGACGAGGCAACTGCATTGCTTTTCAACTGGGCAATCGTGGGCATAGACGGTGACTGTATGTGTCTTCTGCAACATGAAACATGCTCGTTAGAGCAGAGCTGAGGAGCAACGGTTTACCTCTTTGCTTCTGACACAACCCAGATCACCGCAGGCATTCCCTGACAGATTCCTGGAATTACGGCATTCCCACCAACTCTTCCACTGGTGTGTATGTGTGAGTGTGTGTGTTTGCATCGAGGATGAGAGGACAGTTAAAATAATACCGACACAAACTCCTGCCTTTGACAAAAATCAAATTACAGACACATTGGCTTCGAGTCACACATGATCCGCACAACGGGACATTAAAGGTGGCTTCACTTCAATTTAGCTCTTTTTATTTGGTCACCCCAAACATTTTTTTTTTCTCCTACAAAAAAAAATGTAGCGGGCAGTAAAAAATAGCCGAGCAAATTAATTGAATATGAAATCACTGCAAACAGAGCGAACAGCGTGCATTTGGCGTCAGCGCATCAGTAAGTGCAGTACAACACTAATACCATTGATTCAAATGCGGCTAATATAAATCCACGCGTGGAAGGCAGGAGGAAGGGTGGAAGGTGTTATTATTTAGTGCACGAATAAAGGGTCTGGGGGAAAACGAAATTAATGATCAACTGGGTTACTTACAGTCCGCAAGAACTGGATTTCGTCCTCTCCCTCCCCCGCCTCAGCCATGACTGCAGGTTCCGGGAGCCCGCTGCCCGTCCCCTCGATTTCACACACGGGCTCCTTCTCAAGCGCAGAGCAGAGCTGCAAATCCTCTGCGCGCTCCCTCCCGCTCCGGGGATCGCCGCCTGTGCGCGTGCACGGCAGCCGACGCGCGTGTCCGCTCGTGGGCGTGCGCGCGCTCTCTCTCGCCCCCTCCGCCTCCCTCTCTCCCCTTCACTCTTCCCCTTCACTCTCCCCTTCCCTTTCTTTCCTCTCCCCCTCTCTCTCCACCTCCCTCTCTCTCTTTCCCCTTCACTCTCCCCTTCCCTTTCTCCTCCCCCCTCTCTCCACCTCCCTCTCTCTACCTCTCTCTCTTTCCCCTTCACTCCCCTTCCCTTTCTTTCCTCCCCCCCCCCCCTCTCTTCCCCTATACCCCTCTCTCCCCTCCCTCCCACTCTCTTCACTCTCCCCCCACCTCCACCATCTCCCCACTCTCTCTCCCCCTCTTTCCCCCATCCCCCTCTCTCCCCCCACCTCTCATTCCCCACCCCCTCTCCCACACTTCCTCCCCTTTCTACCCTCCCTCCCACCTCCTCTGTCTCTCTCACTGTATTTTTTAAAGTTTTGTCACAATGTAAACCTGTGTGGTGCAAGTACTGTGCAGAATCGTGGAGAGGAGAGACCTGCAGCGCAGGTAGGTAAATGTCCTTGTGAACCACCGCAGGTCCTGACATTGAATCATGGCATCAACACACACACACACACACACACACAATGTGCTGCAGTAACTCAGCAGATCTTCCAGAGATGTTGCCTGACCCGTTGAGTTACTCCAACACTTTGTGCCTATCTGCAGATCCATGTTTATCCATTGAATCTTGGCATCATGTTCAGTACAGACATTGCGGGCTGAAGGGCCTGTTACTGTTTTATGTACAAGGAACTGCAGATGCAGGAATCTTGTGTAGAACACGATTTAATCTGACTGAAGATGGGTCCTGACCAGAAACATTGCCTACCCCTGTTCTCCAGAGATGCTTCCTGACCCGTTGAATTACTCCAGCACTTTCTGTACCTGTTCTATGTTCTATGAATAACATGCCCTTTTTAGAGGGGTGAAAGGGGGCTGGAGGGAACAGTGTGGAGTTAATATTGCAACTAGATCGTTTAGTTTAGTTTAGAGATACAGCGTGGAAACAGGCCCTTCGCCCACCAAGTCCATGCCAAACCATCACCCGTACACTATTTCTCTGTTACACACTAGTGACAATTTACAGAAGCGAATTAACCTACACGTCTTTGGAATATGGGAGGAAACCGGAGCACCGGGGAAAACCCATATGGTCACAGAGAGAATATACAAACTCCATAGAGATAGCACCCGAGGTCAAGATTGAAACCGGGTCTCTGTCATTGAAAGACAGCAGCTCTACCGCTGCGCCAATGTATCACCCCAAATAGATCGATCTGAATATCTGAGTCTCCTGCGCTTCGGAGTAGAGAATTCCAAGGTTCTATTTCCCTCCAATTCAAGATATTGCTCCACAATTCAGCCTTAAATGACAGTTTACTTATTCTGACAATGATCTCTGGTTTCTGAAGAATGTTCCAGAACACAATCGTCGCCAATCTATTCCTTCCACAGACGCTACCTGACTCGCTGAGTTACTGTGTAGGAAGGAACTGTAGGTTTATACCAAAGATAGACACAAAATGCTGGAGTGACTCAGCGGGTGACAGAGCATCTCTGGAGAAAAAGAATAGGTGATGTTTTGGGTCAGTACCCTTCTTCAGACTTTAGTCTGAAGATGAATTCTGACCCAAAAAGTCACCTACTCTTTTTCACCTGAGATATTGCCTGACCCACTGAGTTATTCCAGCAATTTGTGTCTATCTGCTGAGTTGCTCCAGCACTTTGTGTTTTGCTCAGGATTTCAGTATCTGCAGTTCCTTGTGTCTCCAGTAAGAATTCTGTAAAGAGTAGGAAGGAATTGCTGATGCTGGTTTTCACCAAAGATAGTCACAAAATGCTGGTGTGCCTGTCCCGCTGTTACTCCAGCATTTTGTATCTATCTAAGAATTCTGCAAACGTCAATGGGATTGTCCCTCATCCTTCCAACTGCAGAATATACCCAATTTCTCATCATATAGCAAATCTACCATCTCTGGAAGTAATCCTTGGCAAAACTGTACACTATTCTCCAGGTCTGTCCCATCAAGGCACTGAATACAGCCAAACCCCATGTTACAGCAATTTGGGGAAAAGGGAGATTCATCCTTACGAAATTCATAAATCACTCCCAAGAAATCTGAGACACGGAATAAATGTTCCTTCTCATGGAATTTACAGTTCACATTTCTTGATACATACACAAACAATGTGTCTTTGCTTTGGGAAAAATAGCCCATTGCAATGGAGGCCTGATGTTGCAAGTAATTCATATTAATGTAAATCTTTCCTTTTTGTTCTGTAACACTTTGTTAAAACAGCTTTGAAAAAACAAGCACTCATTACAGCAGTGAGAAAAATGTCTGGACATTTTGTGTTGGGTGCACATTAACCACTTCATGCTACCTTAGCAAGGCCACCATCATAATCAGGAACAGGTCTCACCTCTTCTCTCCTCTCCCATCAGGTCAGATGTACAAAAGTGTGAAAACGCACACCTCCAGATTCAGGGACAGTTTCTTCCAAGCTGCTATCAGGCAACTGAACCATCCTATCACCAACTAGAGAACAGTCCTGACCTTCCTCATTGAAGACCCTTGGACTATCTTTAATTGGACTTTACTGGACTTTATCGTGAACTAAACATTATTCCCTTTATCATGTATCTGTACACGGTGAATGGCTTGATTGTAATCATGTAACAAAAAAGCTTTTCACTGTACCTCAGTACACGTGACCGTAAACTAAACTAATCTACATTCAATGTGTATTTGTCCAGGAAAACGTAAACTAAATTAATGTACATTTTAACTACGTATTACAAAAGCCTACCTATTTATTATTATTCATATTTATCATAAAATGTTGGTGTATATGTCCATAATATATGAATGTTTGTAAAAATCTTTCCATGTCTTTGCCTACAATGTCCAGGAAAAGCTCAACTGAATTAACTTGAACTTTAACTATATATTAGAAAGCCTATCTCTTTATTCTTATTCACAATAATAAAAACATTCCTGGGGATTTGTGTCTGCACTAGAAGACAATGACTTATGGGTTTACTGTATTCACAAGTGTTTATGCTTAAACATTACTGACACAATCCTTTGTACATAGTTTCACAGGTCACATGTATCCTTGTTGGACTGGTCTTGTATACCTCCTAGTGGCTGTTTGGAATGTGGCATAAGCAATTGGGATCGGCTGACCTAACGTGTACTGAAGAGGATACCAGAATATATTGTGGGGATTAAAATGAGGCATAAAGACAATGATGATTCAATGACTTTGGACAAAGGACAATGACTTTGGACTTTGAATAATGGAGCCAATAATGGCGGCGCCAGCATGCGCAGTATGCAAAGCGTATTTCACTGTTGTTGCATTTGGTGACAATAAAGCTGTTGAATGGTTCAATGTTTTTTTTATCGTTACGTGTACCTAGGTACAGTGAAAAACATTTTTGGCATACACATCAGTGCAATTGTTGCCATACATAAAGACAATCCCCAATTAAGTACCCCATTCATGGAAACAACCCACTGTGCCACATGCAATAGTCACCAAATTTCCGTGCCCTTTTACAGTCCAAGCTGCAGCTGGCCATAAAGGCCTGTTGCAGCCATCACCTCATTCAGATCGCCAGTGAGCCATAATTTCTCTTGTTTTCGGGCTTTCAGCCTTCATGCCTCAGAAAGCGCCTCCTGCAGCCGACCTTGCATGCACAGAAAGCTAGACCCCCCCCCCCCAGACTCTCTCTCATCCTTCCAGTTCCAGGCGTTCGGGAGCGAGCAAGAGACGAGACTTGGGCCCATTGTCACCATGAGTGCACAAGTTCAATTATCTCAGCTTTAGTTGTTAAGTCTTGGTCTTAACTTCTAATCAAGACCAACCATTTTGCTGTTTGAATTGATTGAAAGATACACAACATGGAAACGGGAGTTTCAGCCCACCGAGTCACCATCGCCCATCGATCACTTGTTCACAATAGTTGTGCGTTATCCCAATTTTGTACCCACTCCCTACATACTAGGGGCAATTTACAGAGGTCAATTAATCTACAAACCCGCACATCTTTGGGATGTGGGAGGAAACCAGTGCACCTGGAGAGCAGGTGGGGTCAGGATTGAACCCGTGTGTCTGGTACTGTCAGGCAGCAGCTCTACCAGCTGGGCCTCTGCACCACTGGGCCTCTGCACCATAATAATAGTCTTAAAGGACAAGTTGCTATCGAAATTGTCCTGATTTAAGAACAAAACACAAAGTGCTGGAGGATCTCAGCTGCTCAGGCACATCTGGATTCAATAGACAGGTGACATTTTAGGTCGGGACCCTTCTTAAAATTGATGAGTGGTCCTGATCCAAAATGTTGTCTATCCATTCCCTCTACAGATGTTGCCTGACCTGCTGGGTTTCTCCAGCACTTTGTGTTTTGCTCAAGATTCCACCATCTGCAGTTCCTTTGTGTCTCTGATTTTGTGAACACCTGGTTTCCAAAAGTCACAGGGAGAAGGTGCAAACTCCATGCAGACAGCACGAGGTCAGGATTGAACTTGGGTCTCTGGCACTGTAAGGCAACAACTCTACCGCTGTCGTCCCGGCGCACCTGCTTCAACGATAGAATCCAACATTATGACTAAGAAATGACCAGTGATCTTTCACCACCATTCTTTGACCAGTAAATTAGCATTTGAGCAAGAATCCAGACTTTCTTAAAGTAATTTTCTGCAGCTCAATGTGGAACTGCTGGCATTCCTCACAAAACTGTTACTTTGCTACAAAATAGGCACAACATAGTAAAACATGAATGTCAGCATGAAAGAGAACAATTTAATTTATATCTTGTGATTCACAGGACATCCAAAGTTCTTCGCAGTTAAGGGCCTGACCCACATAGGTGACTTTTTAGGCGAGCGCAGGAGGCTCTGCGCTCGCCTCATGATCGCCACCTGGTCGCCACATGTTCGCTGGTGGGCTCTGGTGAGTCTCCTTCATAGTTGCGAGGAGTTCCCGCATTCTGGGAACTAGTTGCGGCCTCAGAATGGTCGCCGCAAATTTTTCAACATGAAAGAAAATCGATAATCCTGTAGTTGTAGTGGGGTCGCCATGTAGTTATGGGTAGTCGTAGGTAGTTTTAGTTAATCGCCTTTGCTGACCGGGCATTTTCGTTGGTTCATCGGGGGAAAAAGACGTAAGCACAAGTTTTCAGAACCAAGGGTAACCGACTGGTAATGTTAAATGCCCTCCAAGCTTCACAGTTGTGTATCTCTGTCTTATTAATACTTGGCTGGCTTCTTAAAAGTGTCTCCACTCCTTCTCCCTCCCCTTTCCCCCTCCCCCTTCTCCCCTTCTCCACACCCTACCCCCTTTTCCCCTCCCCCCCTCTTTTTAAAGGACTTACCGTACACTGTGCTAGCCATCCTATCCTTCCTGTTCATCGTGGTGTGTGTCTGTATCACATTGGCTTTGTGAATTTCAGACAGTGCTCCCTCATGTTCCCTGGCCCCAGCATTTGCAATGTGGGTGCGCGCGTGTGTGTGTTCCACTCTGACTTTTGAACCAAACACAGTCGGAACTAATAATGAAAATCTTACTTGCAGCAGCACAACAGATATATAAACATGGTATTCTGTAAAACTCATAGTAAACAAAAAAAATGTTCTGTATATATTGAGCCAGAAACCAAACCATGGGAATTTCCAAACAATTGGACGGTGGTGTTAGTGTGTGGGGGTCGCTGGTCGGTATGGAATCGGTGGGCCGAAGGACCTGTTTCCACGCTGTATGTGTCAACTAAACTAAACTGGGAAAACAGAATTCCCCAAAGCATTTGAAATGTCTTCTCTTTTAACCCAACGTGTGTCAATTTTAACAAGGTAATGAAACTGATTTTTCTCCAACAGATGGTTGGATTCAGTCATAATTTCACTCAGTGCAAAAGCAAACTTGCCTTCCTGCCAAGACTCTGCAGATGCATTCCATCTCGTCACCCATTATGGCCTTAGTCTCCAAGGAGATAGCAAAGGATCAATAATCACAATTGCTGCAAAATAGTGAAGATAATTGTGTTTTTCATGTTTGTTGCATAAGGACAATTTCAGCAGCTCCTGTTTTTAGTCGATGGTTGACCCACGACCTGGAATACATTCTGCACTCGGTCTTCTTTTCAATTACTGGGATAACAGGTGAATTTATTCACTGAGATATCACTCTGTTCCCAACCTCGTTGCCGCACCACAAATTGCCTTCTTATAAACTCTACATTGAGCATAAAACATACATAGAACATAGAGAAGTACAGGACACAGGGCGGCACTGTGGCACAGCAGTAGAGTTGCTGCCTAACAGGTTCAATCCTGACTACTGGTGTTGGCTGTACAGAGTTTGTATGTTCCCCCTGTGACTGCATGAGTTTTCTCCAGGTGCTCCGGTTTTCTCCCACGCTCCGAAGACGTGCAGGTTTGTAGGTTAATTAGCTTCAGTAAAAATGGTCCCGAGTGTGTTGGATAGAACTAGTGTATGGGTGATCGCCGGTTAGTGCGGACTCAGTGGGCCGAAGGGCCTGTTTCCAAGCTGTCTCTTTAAACTAAACTGAAAGATAGGATTAACAGGGCAGCACCGATTATATGTTAGAAATCCAGCTGAACACTGGGGAATGTCAAGCTAGTGGATCTTTCAGAGTAATTTTCCAAGTGGCAGAGCACATCAGTAAGTGAAACCCCAGCTGACCTGAACAACCTTGACAACTCAAACCCAGGAAGTCTCTGGGAGATCTGACTGACAACATTCCTTAAAATGACCATTGGAGGCAGATTAACTCAGCCGACCGTGAGAAGTAGCAAATCTATCATCATCTAACTATATTGCAGCCTGAGATATACCTTGTAAGTATTGATCACCAGTTAGAAACAAGGAATTGCAGGAGCTGGTTTACATTAAAAAAAAGACCCAAGGAGCTAGTTTTACTCAGCAGGCCAGGCAGCGACAATGGAGAACCAGGATAGGTGACGTGACAGGTCGGGTTTTTCCTTCCTCTAACCCTCCTACAATCAGCTTGCAGGGAGCGCCGGCAGAGGGCGCTGTGAACAAAGAGGGATCCGGAGAGGGCGCTGTGAACAAAGAGGGATCCGATGGCGGGGTGGGGATAGAGGGGGTCAAAATCGAAGAGGGACCAACATGACTCTCACGAGTACTTTTGTCACATTGTTGGCACCGGAAATGTGGCGACTCTTTGTGTATTATTTGTATTGTATGCAAAAACAAAGAATTTCACTGTGCCTAGGTACATGTGACAATAGAGGCTCCAACCGTGGGAGCCTGCGGACTTAACATCGTGGAGCTCGAAGTTCCTTGGTTAGGGATCGACTTCAGGAACTCCAAATGCAGGAGCTTCGACCGCCCCGACGCTAGTGGGTTCAGGAGCTTCGATCACATCGCGCTGGATGGAAGCTGCCGAGAAAAATACTGCGGGATATAAAAAAGCAAAATGTTCAAGTTCAATGTAAAAATAAGTGAGTATCAGTAAAAATAACAATAAGTTTAATTTGACACATACACTTTAATTGTTTGCTTTATATTGTCATCTGTCCCGATTTATAGGACACTAGGCTGAAATTCTTGCTTTGCTTCAACACACAAAACATGGTAGGCATATTACTACAAAACAAATAAGTGTGTCCATATACCATAATATAAACATATACACACATGAATAAATAAACTGATAAAGTGCACATAACAGAAAATGGGTTCATAATAATCAGAGTTTTGTCCGAGCCAGGTTTAATAGCCTGATGGCTGTGGGGAAGTAGCTATTCCTGAACCTGGTTGTTGCAGTCTTCAGGCTCCTGTACCTTCTACTTGAAGATAGCAGGGAGATGAGTGTGTGGCCAGGATGGTGTGGGTCTTTGATGATACTGCCAGCCTTTTTGAGGCAGCGACTGCGATAAATCCCCTCGGTGGAAGGAAGGTCAGAACCGATGATGGACTGGGCAGTGTTTACTACTTTTTGTAGTCTTTTCCTCTGCAGGGCGCTCAAGTTGCCGAACCAAGCCACAATGCAACTGGTCAGCATGCTCTCTACTGTGTACCTGTAGAAGTTAGAGAGAGTCTTCCTTGACAAACCGACTCTCCGTAATCTTCTCAGGAAGTAGAGGCGCTGATGAGCTTTCTTGATAATTGCATTAGTGTTCTCGGACCAGGAAAGATCTTCAGAGATGTGCACGCCCAGGAATTTGAAGCTCTTGACCCTTTCAACCATCGACCCATTGATATAAATGGGGCTGTGGGTCCCCCTCCTATTCCTTCCAAAGTCCACAATCAGTTCCTTGGTTTTGCTGGTGTTGAGGGCCAGGTTATTGCGCTGGCACCATATGGACAGTTGCTCGATCTCTCTTCTATACTCTGACTCATCCCCATCAGTGATACGTCCCACAACAGAGCTTCTATCGCCCCGACTGCGGATGGTTCGACTGCTCAGACCACGGGAGAAAAGGAGGGAAGAAGTGCGCTGTGGTGGATGTTTATGTTAATTTTTATGTAGTTGTGTGTCTTGTTGCTTTTTTGGTATGATTGTATGGCATATCCAATTCCTTGTATGTTTTTACATACTTGCCTAATAAATTAATTACAATTACAATAAATTACAATTAATTGCAATTGAATCAGTCTGGAGAAGGGTCCCGACCCGAAACCTCACCTATCCATGTTCTCCAGAGATGCTGCGTGATCCGTTACTCCAACATTTTGTGCCTTTTGTTGATCACCATAATTTCTGGCCTTCATTTCCCTTAGCCAACACCTTTACTTCTTCAATAGAGCATTGATCTTTCCTTGTCATTCAAAGGTATCTATTGGGGGAGGGTAGAGAAGTTAAAGGAGCTATTCATAAATACTGCCATTAAAATCCCTTTCTCTTTTACATTTTTGGATGTAGTCTGTGGGAGATCGTGCATCTCTATTTTTATGTGAAGTATTTCCCATCCATCAGCAATGTATCCCCCACTCTCCACTTGGTCTTTCAGTTCCTCCCAGTGTGGATGGTGTTCTGTGTTAAACTACAAGGAAGGAGTGATCAGAATGATTGTTCAGGGTAGATAAATCCTATGATTTACGGTTCAGATATTTAATATATCTCAAAACAAGGTTGTGCATAAAAAAGACTTACTCTCAAATAAGACACAGTTGCGCAGCAGTAGAGTTACTGCCTCACAGTGCCAGTGACTCGAGTTCGATCCTGAATATGGGTGCTGCCTGTATGGAATTTGTACATTCTCCCTGTGATCCACATGGGTATTCTCTGGGTGCTCCGGATTCCTCACACATCCTAATGTGGATAGAATGGATGTGGGGAGGATGTTTCCACAGAGAGTCTAGGACTAAAGGTCATAGAATTAAAAGACGTTCTTTTAGGAAGGAGATGAGGAGAAATTTCTTTAGTCAGAGGGTGGTGAATCTGTGAAATACTTTGCCACAGAAGGCTGTGGAGTCGAAGTCAGTGGATATTTTTGAAGCAGAGATAGATTCTTGATTAGTGCGGTGTCAGAGGTTATGAGGAGAAGGCAGGGGATTGGGGTTAGGTGGGAGAGATAGATCAGCCATGATTGAATGGTGTAGACTTGATGGGCCGAATGGCCTAATTCTACTCCTATGACTTATGACCTTATGTAACGATAGATACCATTACAACATTTTCAAGGCATTGGGACAGGTACTTGAATATGAAAGGTTACCAAGTAAATTGGCCTAATACAGGCAAATGAGATGAGGCGCCTTGGTCGGCATGGGTCAAGTCTGTTTCTATGCTGTACATTTCTATAATTTTATGATTAAAACGTTATTGCTGAACATAGTGAGTTCTTTAATAATAGAAGCACCACTTCTGCAACTAGTAAAGACATTTTATAAAGTCCTTTTCCTCTGGAGGAACAACTCCCCTTAATTGTTGCAGTGAACCAACTTTTTCTTGGCATTGGTTTATTATGGAATGTTTATTATAGAGTGTGGAAACAGGCCCTTCAGCCCACCGCGTCCACGCCGACCAGCGATCACCCCGTACACTAGCACTATCCTATACACTGGGGACAATATACACTTTTTACCAAAGCCAATTAACTTACAAACCTGAATGTCTTTGGAGTGTGGGAAGACACCAGAGCAGCCAGAGAAAACCCATGTGGTCACAGGGAGAAAGTCAGTATAGACAGTACCTGTGGTCAGGATCTAAGCCGGGTTTCTGGTGCAGTAAGACATCGACTTTACCACTGTGCCTTCGTGCCGCCACATGTTTGGTATAATATCTTTAACATACAAATCTATTTGAGGCCAGCTTTTGACCTTTACAAATTTTATTTATGTTCTGAATATACATGTCTGCAACATAATGCTTTCTGAGATCAACCAAATTGCCAATGACCAAAGTTCAAATAGTGATACCTGAAAAAAGTGCTGGATTGTAGCCCAATGAATATAGTTTTATATTAATTGATTTATATGAATATGTTGATCTATATTCATTGATCCCTACAGATCAGGAAGCATCTCTGGAGGATATAGATGAACGGCATTTCGGGTTGGGTCCCTTCTTCAGACTAGAACAGCAACCAAAAGAGCCATCACCTTTGCTGCCTTGGAGGCAAATAACTTTCATTAACACACATTTACAAATGTATATATTACTGCATAAATTATAAACAAATACAGGTCCACCACCAATTTTCCAGAAACTGATAATCCAGCACCTCCTTTAATCCGGACAAAATTACAAGAGCGCATTTATGATCTCCAGGATTCCCCCCGAAAATGTAGCACCTAGGCTGGATGAAACCACCATCTCAACCACCTTGGATGTGCAACTTTTGAGAGACGGAGGCAGACAGAGAGAGAGAGTGATGCAGTGTGCCTGAGAGACAAAGAGAGAGAGAGAGAGACAAACAGACATAAAAAGAGAAAAGAGAGAGATATGTAATCACTGCTGCATTATATATGAATGATTCAGACATGATAATAATGAGAATGACCAGAAGCTCAAAGCACTGGCAGTCTGTGCTCATGGCCCTTCAGGCAAAGAAATGCTAATATGTGCAGGAATTTAAATGTGACAATTTTTCAAGAGACACATGAAAGAACTATGTATAATGCAGATATCCATTTATCTATATATTTAATGTGGTTACTGTACGGTGAGGGAGCCGTCTGCACTGCACCACACTCCTGATCCAAGTACAACAAAGCACTATTGAAAATTTTGCAACAATTTCAATTTATATAGTACAATTAACATGTTGAATTGTCATAAGGCACTTTCCAGCTTTCTTTTCTCCCTACAATCAAATGGAAGATGGGTCCCGACCTGAAACCATGTTCTCCAGAGATGCTGCCTGACCCGCTGAGTTACTCCAGCATTTTGTGTCTATTATTTTCGGTGTAACCAGCATCTGCAGCTCCTTCTTACATGTGTTTCATTGTCATATGAACAATGAAATTCTTGCTCCCCGCCCCCACACCTCTACAATTAGTCTGAAGAAGGGTCTCGACCTGAGACCTCACCTGTCCACAGTGGCGGGCTGGGTCTAAAAATACTGGTTGCCAGGAGACAAAGGGGGCCCACTTGCCATCGGGCAAGCTGACACCTGGCCAGTCCGCCACTGCCTATCCATGTTCTCCAGAGGTGCTGCCTGACCTGCTGAGTTTACTTTCTGTCCTTTTGACCAAAGATCCTATTACGAACTACAGGATCTTTGCTTTTGACAACCTCTAGCAACTGGTTGCGGCGGCGTCTTCTGGGCAGCGGGGGGCGCTGCGGGTGGAGGTCCGGGCGCCGAGGGGGCGACATCGCATGTGGCGGCGACCGGTGGATGTGCGGGGATTGAACGGTGAGGTGAGAGTTGGTTTCACACGCGGTGTGTGAGAGGCGGGGGGGCTGGGAATCAGAGGGCCGGGGGACTGGGGGCGCTGCTCCTTTGTCAGCAGCAGTCGGGGCCACCGTCCTGTCGGGACAGGGACAGGGTCGGCGACAACAGCCATTATTTAGCATGTGGTCCGGCGACAGGAGATGGGGGGACTGGGGGGCAGGGGGCTGGAGATGGGGAGGAGGCAGGTGAGACGGGGCTGGAGATGGGGGGACTGGGCTGGAGATGAATAGACAGGGGGACTGGAGTCAGGGGACTTGGTGGCTGGGGATAGGGGCAGGAATAGGGACTGTAGATGTGGGGCAGGGACTATAGAGCTGGGGACCAAAGATCGTAGATGACCTACTACGGCTTTTTCGCCGAGTGAACCATCTTGCTCTAGTATCTTTGCTGGGGACCGTGCACTGGGGCGGGGACTAGGGGGTGGGGACAGGGACTGGGGCACATGATTTGTTTTTGATGTTTAGGTTATCAGGTTATTTTTGTGACTGCAAGCTAAAGATACAAAATACTATGTTACAATGCACAATAGAGTATAATTACACCACTCTCAATGGTAGCGATTACTTTGTCAATTTCATTGGGCGCACATGGTGTAACTGACAGCCCGTGTTTTTAAGAATCAATGATGTCTGGTTACTATGCGGAGGTTACATGCAAACCGTTTTTTTTCCTAGACAAATTCTTATCAAGGCAGCTTTTTTTTCTGCCTTCTAAAGTAACTTTCAAGGGTTCTCTTTTTCCCAATTGAAATTGCATTCTAACTAATTTAGCCCATATAGAGTCATACAGTGTGGAAGCAGGCCCTTCGGCTCACGCGACCAACATACACTTGTCCCACCTGCCTGTATTTGGCCCATATCTCTCCTATCACTGTATTTAAAATCTTTCTTAAATGATCTCAACTATCTTCTGGCAGCTCATTACATATACCTATTGCCATCTACAAAAAAAGATTGCCCCTCAGTTTCCTGTTTAATCTTTTTCCGTCAAAGTTAAAAATGCGAATAGTTTTCCGTAATTCATCAATTGAGTTATATTTGATTTGCATTATGGAAACATATGCTTCAGCTGAACTACCTATACATTTAAATAACTGAAGTAGCAGCCTGACTGGACCAGAATGGCTTTTGGAGAATTTAAGCTCAAGACATTAAGTAAATTTGGAAGCTGCTTGAAAATTTCATCCAACAACTGTGGAAAGAGAAATAATGGGACACTTCAGGTGAAAGATCCAATGTCAGAAATGGAAAGGTAGAAAGCAAGTTAGTTTTAGGTCATGGGAAAGACGAAAGTAAGTCTTTGTCGGCCATTTTTAGTTGAATAAGTGGATGTTGTTCGTTTCTAGAAGCCATTTTCAATCCAGTATTGAGAAAACGTGGCTAACGGCAACACAGCGGTAGAGTTGCTGCTTTACAGCGCCAGAGACCCTGGTTCGATCCTGACTACAGGTGCTGTCTGTACGTAGTTTCTATGTTTTCCCCATCATCACGTTGGTTTTCTCAGGGTTCTCCCGTATCCTCCCACACTCCAAAGATAATTGGCTAATTGTAGGATAATTGGCTTTGGTAAAATTGTAAGTTGTCCCTAGGATAGATCTAGTGTACGGGATGATCGCTGGTCGGCACGGGTTCGGTTGGCCAAAAGGCCTGTTTCCCTGCTGTACCTCTAAACTTAAAGTCTAACATAAAGTCCTGTTAGTTACTTAACTTGTGAACTGGTGTCTAAATTTGAGTTGCAACAGCTTATTTGACAGAGTGATAAACTGGAGCCAAGAGTTTAGAATCGTTATTAGAAGTGAAGTGGAAAACCCAGCACAAAGCTGTCGGGAGAGTCTGAGGATTTTAATTGGATGTCTCCTGAAAGTTGACAAATGGGTTCAACAAGGTTAAGAAATTGAATTCATGGGTATCTCTGAACAGAACAAATACTGGACATGGAAGTAGTGGCTATCTTCAGTGCATATTCTAGTTGCAAGAACAAGCATCAAAACTGAGGGCTACACAGTTGTGCCGCTGATGGAGCTGCTGTCCTATAGTGTCAGAGACCCGGGTCCAATCCTTTGTTTTCCGTTGCTTTGCCATCTAAGGTTACAATAATATTGCTTACCAGCAAATCTATATTGGGGATATACAAATAGAAGTCATCAGTTCGTAAATTGGTCTTCAGTAAGTGTGTGCAGAGAGTGTGCCCAATTAACATGAACTCTGTTGATTCATTAATTTAAATTTGTCAACATAATTAAGCTGTCTGCACACAAGGCAGTTAATTGTGAAAATAGCAACTGTTTGCACGGAAATAGGCCCTTTAAACCTCTGTCTCATGCCAACCACTGCCCTTTTGTAGTAATCTACAGGGCGGCACAACTGACCCAGGTTTGGTTCTGATCCTGGGTGTTGTCTGCGGAGTTTGCACGTTCTCCCTACGACGGCTTGGGTTTCCCCCGTGCTCTGGTTTGTCTCCTATATCCGAAAAACGTGAAGGCCATTTCCCCCAGTGTGTAGAGAGCAGGATAGTTGGATAACGTAGAACTAATGTGGTTAGGACCCTTCTTCAGACTGACAAACACCTGTGATTGCTGTGGATGCCATGCTGTATCTCAAGAGTGTTGTATTGTCACATGTCCAAAACAGAACAATGAAATTCTTACTTGCAGCAGCACAATAGAATATTTAAACATAGTACTCTGTACACACGCATCTGTTCCTTCATTCCTTTCAAGGAATAATACGGAGGAACATATTTAATGCCTGTTCCTCCATTCTTTTCCAAGGCATGTGGCAGATATTAATATAGTTATACTTGACATAGCTGTGAATTATCTGCAAATGGCCAGAGTGGACAGGGCTAGCAATTGGGCAGGAAATTATGATATTTTAGAAGATGTGTCTAGTATACCTGTCTACCCTGAACAAATGAGTGGAGTTCAACAAAAAATATCTCAATGGGAAAACAGATTTCAGTTTGTGGGGGAGAGTTATGGCAAAAGGAATCAATGCAAAAAAAAGCTCTGGGCTCGGGAATCACTCGAGAGATGCATCCAGATATAAAAAGAAACAAATAAAGTAAAAGAACCTATCTATAGATTGTTTTTTTTTTTTTACAGTAGTTTGATAGGGGAGCTGCATATTCTTTCCAGAAAGAAGAAAGGATGTAGGATACAGTTATATCCATTTCGAGTTATACTTGTTTAGCTTTTAGTTTGAAGATACAGTGAGGAAACAGGCCCTTCTGCCCACTGAGTCCACGCCAACCAGCTATCACCGCATACGTTAGCACTATAACCCATATAACCATATAACAATTACAGCACGGAAACAGGCCATCTCGGCTAGAAAGTCCATGCCGAACAAATTTTTTCCCCTTAGTCCCACCTGCCTGCACTCGTACCATAACCCTCCATTCCCTTCTCATCCATATGCCTATCCAATTTATTTTTAAATGATACCAATGAACCTGCCTCCACCACTTCCACTGGGAGCTCATTCCACACCGCCACCACTCTCTGCGTAAAGAAGTTCCCCCTCATATTACCCCTAAACTTCTGTCCCTTAATTCTGAAGTCATGTCCTCTTGTTTGAATCTTCCCTATTCTTCAAAGGGAAAAGCTTGTCCACATCAACTCTGTCTATCCCTCTCATCATTTTAAAGACCTCTATCAGGTCCCCCCTTAACCTTCTGCGCTCCAGAGAATAAAGACCTAACTTATTCAACCTATCTCTGTAACTTAGTTGTTGAAACCCAGGCAACATTCTAGTAAATCTCCTCTGTACTCTCTCTATTTTGTTGACATCCTTCCTATAATTTGGCGACCAAAATTGTACACCATACTCCAGATTTGGTCTCACCAATGCCTTGTACAATTTTAACATTACATCCCAGCTTCTATACTCAAATGCTCTGATTTATAAAGGCTAGCATACCAAAAGCTTTCTTTACCACCCTATCTATATGAGATTCCACCTTCAAGGAACTATGCACGGTTATACCCAGATCCCTCTGTTCAACTGTATTCTTCAATTCCCTACCATTTACCATGTACGTCCTATTTTGATTTGTCCTGCCAAGGTGTAGCACCTCACATTTATCAGCATTAACCTCCATCTGCCATCTTTCAGCCCATTTTTCCAAATGGCCTAAATCACTCTGTAGACTTTGGAAATCCTCTTCATTATCCACAACACCCCCTATCTTGGTATCATCTGCAATACTTACTAATCCAATTTACCACACCTTCATCCAGATCATTGATGTACATGACAAACAACAAAGGACCCAACACAGATCCCTGAGGCACCCCACTAGTCACCTGCCTCCAACCCGATAAACAGCCATCCACCATTACCCTCTGGCTTCTCCCATTCAGCCACTGTTGAATCCATCTTGCTATTCCTGCATTTATACCCAACATTTGAACCTTCTTAACCAACCTTCCATGAGGAACCTTGTCAAAGGCCTTACTAAAGTCCATATAGACAACATCCACTGCTTTACCCTCGTCAATTTCCCTAGTAACCTCTTCAAAAAATTCAAGAAGATTAGTCAAACATGACCTTCCAGGCACAAATCCATGTTGACTGTTCCTAATCAGACCCTGTTTATCTAGATGCTTATATATATTGCCTCTAAGTATCTTTTCCATTAATTTGCCCACCACTGAAGTCAAACTAACAGGTCTATAATTGCTAGGTTTACTCTTAGAACCCTTTTTAAACAATGGAACAACATGCGCAGTACGCCAATCCTCGGGGACTATTCCCGTTTCTAATGACATTTGAAATATTTCTGTCATAGCCCCGGCTATTTCTACATTTCACTATCTTGCATACATGGGACAATTTACAATTTTCACCAAAGCCAATTAACCTAGAAACCTGTATGTCTTTGGAATGTGGGAGGAAACCAGAGCACCCGGAGAAAACCCACACGGTCACAGGGAGAACATGCAAACTCCATACAGACTGCACCCGTAGTCAGGATCGAACCTGTAGGGTGAAATTATTGCACATAATAAGTAGAGATATTTAAAAGTACCACAAGTACCACAAAATTGCAGCACTGTCCTTGGAAACAATGAATGTAGAATAAATAACATTAAATAGTTATTGAAACATCCCCGATAAGTTAATGGCATTAATTAAGAATTAAGCCATTCGGCCCATCAAGTTTACTCCACCATTCAATCATGGCTGATCTAACTTTCTCTCTCAACCCCATTCTCCTGCCTTCTCCCCATAACCCCTGACACCTTTACTAATTAAGAATCTGTCAATCTTGGTTGACAATCTACAGACAAATCTGTACGTTTTTAACAAATTCCGTTCAGTTTAGTATTTGAACAATAATTGGAAATGTTTACAAATACGTAAGCATTGTAAAATAATGCTGTAACATAATGACACAACTTGATAAATTGACCTGATTCTTCCATCCATTCAGACCTATCAAATGGGTTAAGAAAAACTCTATTAAAGGACAACATTTTTCATCAGATTAAATGTGTTTTCCGGCAAAGTACTTCACAGTAGATTTGTTGCTTGCCATTGGAATAGATGAGTGCTCGAAAGATGCATTGTTGCTGTCATCTCACATCAAACCGAGCCTGTACTTGCTCACAAGGAACTGCAGGCACTGGTTTACAAAAAAAAAGACACAACGTGCTAGAGTAACTCAGTGGGTCAAGCCGCATCTCTGGAGAACATGGAAGAATCAAATACACAGGACAAGATGTTAAGAAGTCCCTTGTGCCAATAGGTGGGGAGCATTTCACGACATTCGTTGATTGTTGAGAGTGATAGATGCTCAACATCGGTGGGGGGCGGGGGGGGGGATACGTATATCTTGGCCTGGGTAACCTTCAGGACAGTTGGGCACAGGACACATCATCAGTAGTGTACCCTTGCATCACTGGGTGTTTCGGCCTTTTAACACTATACACCCTCCACAAGAGCGGCCCGCTGCAGGATGATCAGCCCTCAGCACGTGTCCCGTGTCAAACCATCCCAAAGATTCACCCTGACGTACTTGGGGCCCAGCATGGGTCTTTCCGCTTGAGCCAAATCCACCGGCTGCTTCTTTCAGCCGCCTCTGAGAGTGATCTTACGGTCTTCCGCAGAATCTGACCGTGGATTCCAAGCTCCTTCAGCAGTCTGATGGTAGATGACGCAACAAATCCTCTGCATCCCACTTCAACTGGATAGACTTTGGTGTTCCAAAATTGCCTCTGCTGCAAGCTCTGTGTAGCGCAGCTTCTTACGCTCATAGGCCTCCTCAACAGAGTTCTCCCATGGAACTGTGAGCTCTATGATGTAAGCAGTCTTCTGTGAAGGGGACCAGAACACCAAGTCTGGCCTGAGGTTGGTGGAAGCAATTTCAGGTGGAAAAATTAGTTGTCGGCTGATGTCCGCCAGCATCCTCCAGTCACGGGCCCTGCATAGGTTTCCTCCTTCTGATCTGGTGGAAGGATGTTTAGATGTTTTCTGTCCTTTTCGGACAAAGGTTGTTGCCCTTAGTAAAGGTGGTTGCTTGCTCTCGGAGGCAAGGAGTTGGTCGCACACCGCCTGTTCTCAAGGGCTGATGCCAGGCTTATTAGTACCTGATTATGCCACCACGTATATCTCCCTTGTGTGAGGCTGGTCTTGCAGCCTACCATGATGTGTTTGAGGGTCGCTGGAGTTGGGCAGAGGGCACAGGTTGGATCCTCGCCGTACCACTGATGGAGGTTCTTTGGTGATGGAAGCATGTCATATGTCGCTCTGATGATGAAGCTGATCTTGCTTGCTGCCATTTCCCATAGTTCTTTCCAGCTGATCTTCCTCCGCTCCACACCTTCCCACTGCATCCATTGCCCCTGTTTGGCAAGAGAGACCGCCTTTGCACTTCTTGCGGCCTCCTCCTGTCGCCGCACCTCCTCGACCACCAATGTCCTCCTCTCTGATGTTGTGGCCTTTCACCAAGTTGGTTTACTTGTCGTAAGGCCAAAGCCTCCTCTTCCCTGCTAGACTTGCCCCACGATGTCTTTGTGCTTCAGGGCTGATGAAGCTTGCTGTACTGCATCAGATGGTGTCCACTTCCGGCCAGTTACTAGGGGCGGCGCAACAGCACTGATGGTCTTGTCTCTAGAGTCCCTCAGTGTCATCTGGAGTCTTACTTTAGAACACTTGTATTCCTCTGTTGGACTAGTGAGAGGTAGTTCCAGGACCCCTTTGCCATATAGGTCAATGTTAGTTAGACATCGTGGGACACCGAACCCTTTCTTCGCGTATAAAGTTATGGTTCGCTCCATCTTCCCCACAGTTGTTATTGGGGCTTCATAAACGGTCAGTGGCCACATTGTCCGAGGAAGGAGTCCAAACTGTAGGCACCAGAGCTTCAGTTTTTCCCAGGCAGTAGGGTGATTATTGATGTTCCTGGACTTGATTGCCGTTGACAATTCTGTCACCTCTCCCTTTACTCACCCCAACCTGTTCTTCTCCGTACCTGTGATTGTGTTGCCCATCCTTTCAAGCTTTTCTGCTGTGCCGCTGTAGTTGCTCCAAGATATGTATAAGGTCACTGGACTGTCTCCCACTCTTTCTTTTTCAACAGCTTTTGGGCCATTTCACTGTTGCCCTTTGATAATAGGGGTCTTTGTCACCGATGGCTCCTCCACCTGTGCTTGTATCACCCTCTTCAGTGACATGGGTGCTGATGCTCTGAACTTTTGGTTTGAGTCCCGTCGCTGTGCTTCACTCGACTGATTTGACTGGTTGCTTCGTAAGAAGTACTGGTCAATGCGAGGCCCATGTCTCTGCTCTCTCAAGCACTTTTTCTTCCCTTGGTGGATCTTCAAGCCCTTCACTGATGTTAGAAAAGAGACATTTTGGGTCTTGAGAAGGGTGCCGACCCGAAACGTCACCTATCCATGTTCTCCAAATATGCTTCCTGACCTGCTAAATGACTTCAGCACTTTGCGTGGGTTTTTATTTGCAGAATAGATTCACAGGGATATTGCCAGGACTGGAATGCTTGATTTTGTGCAGAGGTTGGATAGGCTAGGGATTTTTATTTGCCTGGAGCATTGGAGGCTGAGGGGTAATTAGCATCTGCAGTTCCCTGTGTGAGATAAGGATGTTGGAATTGTGAAATGAGAAGCCAGAGGAGGAAATGAATGTGGGAGGGAGCAGGGGGAAAGGAAAAGAGAGAAATGGGTGTGCATCCAAGGAAGGTGGGGGGTTTGTTTGTCAGTTAGTTACCTAAAATTGGAGAAATGAGGTGGGAGCATGTGGCGTCACTGGCAATGGAGGAGGTGCAGGACAGAGAGGTCAGTATGGTCCGTCTTGGTTTGCTAGATCTCCCTGCTGCTAGCCATTTTAACTCGCCCTCCCATTCCCACACTGACCTTTCTATCCTTGGCCTCCTTCATTGCTAGAATGAGGGCACACGCAAACTGGAGGAACAGCACTTCATATTCTGCTTGGGTGTTCAACGGAATGAACATTGAATTCCCTATTTTAGGTAGCTAACCAACAAACGCTCCTTACCTGACCCCACTTGTATGCACAGCTTTTTTTTCCTTTCCCCTTCCTCCTGTCCCCCTTCCACATATATTCCTTCCACTGGTGTGCATTTTGCACCTTGTCTATCAGAGAGTGGTAGCGGTGTGGAATGAGCTTCCAGTGGAAGTGGTGTCGGCAGGTTCGTTGGTATCATTTAAAAATAAATTGGATAGGCATATGGATGAGAAGGGAAAGGAGGGTTATGGTATGAGTGCAGGCAGGTGGGACTAAGGGAAAAAAATTGTTCGGCACGGACTTGTAGGGCCGAGATGGCCTGTTTCCGTGCTGTAATTGTTATATGGTTATATGGTTATGTCCTTATACTTTTTTGGCATTTCATCTCTGGCCTGTGCTGAACCATCTGCCAATCAAAACCCCTCCTCATCTGTATCCAGTTATTGCTTGCTAGACGCTGTCCAACCCCACCTCTCTTCCAGATTCTCCCCCCCCCCCTCCCCCCCACTACAATCAGTCTGGGGAAGGGTCCTGATCCCAAACATTACCCCTTCTTTTTCACTGCCGCCTGATGGCACTTTGGTGGCTGCAGCACTTTGTGCTTATATTGTTGGTATAAAACCAGAAACATTTCTGCAGTGCTTTGTGTGACCCGTTATATCCTCCAACTACTTGCTCATTTAGATCTAACATCTGATATTGCACGTTTCAGATGAGACGCATTAGTTATTAATCCCCCAAGGAACCTGTCTTTGAAAGTAGATTATATTGTCACATTTCTGCTTCCGTTGTGCATACCTGTCTCCAATTTCTCCTCTTACGCCAGTACACCAGAAGTACATCTCTGGCTGTAAAATGGTTTGGGATGGCTCTGAAGGGGACGGAAGTGTCTGAAGAATGGTTTTGACCCGAAACATTTCTCCAGAGATGCTGCCTGACCCGTTTTATTACTCCAACACTTTGTATCTATCTGAAGGAGGCATTATTGGTGCTATGGAAATCCATGTCCTTTGAAATAAAAAGGATCTTTTAGAAAACAAACAACAAATTTAAGTTATTAAAAATCAATTTGTCAGACGAAGAACATGAACTAATTTTTCTTCTTCCCACTTGTTTTAGGAAAAGCAGGATGACTTCTTTAGCCTATCAGCTGAAGCGTTTGGCGCTCCCCCAAACTGATTCAAGTCTTTTCACTCGCAAAGAAGTAGCATCATTGTTGTTTGACTGCAAGGAAGCTGCTACTATCGACAGGGAAACTTTCTTTGCCATAGGTAAGTGCTGGATACATCTACATTGCCATTCCTCAGCATGTTTACCCTGGCAGTTGTTACCACTGTCATCAAACATGGCACAGATTATAGGTAGCACTTGCCAGTTTATCACTGTACTACAAATCCACCTGCAGCCTTTCTATATCTTGATATCTAGAGTTCATTTTATTTATGTTAAACATAGAACAGTACATCACAAGAATAGGCCATAGTGATACAGCATGGCAACAGGCCCTTCAGCCCAACTTGACCACGTCATCCAACATGCCCCATCTACACGAGTCCAACCAGCCTGCTTTTAGCCAATATCCCTTGAAACCTACCCTATCCATGTACCTGTCTAATTGTTTTTTTAAAGTTTGCGACAGTACCTGCCTCATCTTGCCCCCCCCCCCAACCCCGAGCAGCTTGTTCCACACACCCACCACCCTTTGTGTAAAAACGAAATTACCCCTCAGGTTAGATTCCTGTTAAATTTTTCCGAACTCTCCATAAAACTCTGTCCTCTGGTTTTCAAATCCTCTACTTTGGGAAAAGAATTCTGTGTGTTTACCCAGTCTATTCCTGATTTTGTACACTTCTGTAAAATCACCCCTCATTCCCCTGTGCTCTGGGGATAAAACCCTAACCTGCTCAACCTCTCCCTGTAGCTCAGTCCAAGTCCTGGCAACATCCTGGTAAATCTTCTCTGAACCCCTTCAACATCTTCCCTCTCATCTGGTGACTGGGGGGGGGAGCTCAGAAAAGACGCCATAGGAGAGAGCGGGGTATCACGGGGGAGGGGGGCAGGAGACAGTGAGGGTGGACCAGAGGAGAAGGGGCTGGAGCTGCGGGGCATTGCGTTGGCGGTGCGTTTGGGGCTCACATCAGGCACTGGACGGTCTCCTCCGCCGGGATCAGGTTTTCTGTTTGGCGACATCTCCCGCACCGGGCCGGGCCACTTCCGGTCCCTCCAAAAATTGTATCCGGTTGGAGACTTCCGCTGGCCACCAACAGCGTCCCTCAGCTCCAGTAAAGACGCGATGGCACAGGAAGGGGCGAACCGTCCCGGGGAGTGACAGAAGAGAATATCCGTGCGGCGCTGACTGGCAGGAGAGGAGAACAATCTGCGCACGCGTGGGTTTTTAAGGTTTTTAAACATTGCTAACTTTTACAAAACTTGGTGCACTCGCAGCACAGGAGAATGATGTGTTAGCTGGCAAAAAATCGTAGCGCTATCGCGTACCGTTTTTGCACAAATTGAAAACGCATAAACCGGATGAACACATGACCAGAGTTTTAGTTGTGTATAGAGAGATAGTTTCTGAGGTTCGTGATGTGGAAGTATGTGGACTTAAAGGAAATCAAAGTGACAGAAGTGAAAACATCCTGTATTAATGGCCATATCTTATTAATTAAGATGGTCATTAACACAGGATGCTTCACTTCTGTCACTATATTTACTATTTTCCTTAATGCTATTGAGTTTAATAACCTCTTCTGTTTCCTTAAGTTATTTAAATAGTTGCCATAAGCAATTTTGTAAAGAGTGGAAAATATAGCACAAAAGTGTGATGCCTATTACTATTTTTAATTGGATTGAAATAAGTAGGAAGCTATGTCATATTGTACCCCTGTATTTATTTAATCATTCTTTCCAACACTCTTTTCTTCAATCACAGGATGCACTGGTCTAGAGGAACTTGTAGGAATTGATCCATCTTTTGAAGAGTTCCAGTCCACACTCTTCAGCCAAGCTGCCAAAGGTCTTGAACGTAGTGTCCAGACTAAAGAAGTGAATGCCCGGCTCGATGAGAATATAACTAGTTTTCTAATACATTTATCTCCATTCTTCATGCTCAAGCCTGCCCAGAAATGTCTTGAATGGCTTATTCACAGGTAACTTGAGTAACATTGTTCATGATTTATAATTTAGACAACCATTTTGTTTTAGAGATAGTGTAGAAACAGGCCCTCCGAGTCTGCGCTGACCAACGATGCCCATACAGGAGCACTATCCTACGTATGAGGGACAATTTACAACTTGCAGAAGCCAATTAACCTATAAATCTGTACATCATTGGAGTGTGGGAGGAAACTGGAGCTCCCGAGAAATCTCTCGTGGTCACAAAAACAACGTACAAACTCTGTGTTGAACCTGGGTCTCTAGCGCTGTAAGGCAGCAACTCTACCGCTGTTGAACCCGGGTTCCTAGCGCCACTGTGCCACCCCAAACAAGTGGACTAAAAGTTTGTGTCATAGAGTCTTACAGCGTGGAATTGGCCCCTATGGACCAACTTGCCCACACCGGCCAACATGTCCCATCTACACTAGTCCCATCCGCCTGTGTTTGGCCCATATCCCGCTAAATCTGTCCTGTCGATGTACCTGTCCAAATGTCTCTTAAACATTGCGATAGTACCTGCCTAACCTACCTCCTCTGGCAGTTTGTTCCATACACCCACGACCCTTTGCGTGAAAAAGTTCCCTCGGGTTCCTATTAAATCTTTCTCCACTCACCTTAAATCTATGTCCTCTGGTTCTCGATTTCCCCCACTCTGGGCAAGAGACCGTGTGCGCCTACCCGATTTATTCCTCATGATTTGAACAGCTCTATGAGATCACCCCTCATCCTCCTGCGCTCCAAGGAATGGAGTCCTAGCCTGGTCAACCTCTCTCTATTGTTAAAGCTCTTGGAATAACCTCGTAAATCTTCTTTGCACCCTTTCCAGCTTGAGAACATCTTTACAATAACATGGTGCCCAAAACCTAACACATTAACTTGGGTTAAGAAATGAAGACCTTTGGCCATCTCATCTCTTGATGGTGCAACCAAATAATGACATAGCAGGAATAGGAATGTGCTATTTTGCCCTTGATAACTTCTTTGTTTATCAAGATCATGGGCAATGTTTTACCTCAACAATCCCCATATAGAGTCATACAGGAGCAAACACTTCAACCCACCACATCTGCACTGACTGCCTACCAAGCATCCATTTACTTTCTTCCTCCATGTTTTATTCATGCATCATTCTCCTCCGCTGTCCTCAAATTTTACTTGTCACCCATAGATTAAGGGCAAGTTACAATGGCCAATGTCCCCACCTAGCTGCAAGACTTTGGGATGTGGCCAAAACCAATCTCACACGTTGACAACGAGAACATGCAAACTCCATGCAGACAGCTTACAAAGGGCCACACTGAATCTGGGTGTCTGGAACTGTGTGGAGCTGGCTTTCCTTAGTTGTGCCGCTGTGCCATGCAAAGCTGCTAAGCCCTCTCAGGCAGGGACTTCCAAAAAGCACCAATCTGCATTTGTCCTAAGTTACCTTTTTTTCTGAAACCATGACTCATGGTCTCATCATTCAGGAGAAACATGCTCTCAGCATTCAGCCTATCCAGCTCTGTAGGAAGTTTGTAAGTTTTAATGAGACCCCTTTGTATTCTTTTAAACTAGAGTTTATGGGCCTAGTCTACCCATGCTTTCCTTAATAATAATAATAATACATTTTATTTGTGGGCGCCTTTCAAAAGTCTCAAGGACACCTTACAGAGATTAACAAGAATAATAAAACATATAATCGGAATAAAATAAGTAATAAAGACATCACCAAAACACAAATTAAAAACAGAATTCAATCCAAAGACAAAAAATCAAAAACACAATGTGAAGAGAGAGCAGTGGCAGCTAAAGCGCGCCAGCGTCCACTCTCCCTTCCGACAGCCATCTTGGACACAGACTAACATGTTTACTCACAAACAAAACAGCAAACTGCCATATCTAGAACCATTTGCTGCAATAACTCTATGCCAAGTGTATGCATGGTTTGGTAAGGAGAACAAAGCTCTGCATAATGCACGAGAAGCAACATACTCAAAGTTTACATGGTATTTCTACATATAAATCACTCCATACATTGACACTATCCTACACACCAGACACAATTATACTGAAGCCAATTAACCTACAAACCCAGAGAGAACCCACGCATCACAGGGAGAACTCCGTGCCGACGGCAACCGCAATCAGGATAGAGCCCAGGTCTCTGGTGCTGTAAACAGCAATTCTACCGCTGCACCACTGTTCACCCCTATATATTATCTTTATGTTTGAAAAGTGTAAAAGCTCACTGTACTGCAGAGTGTCAGTGGAGAGAGAGATATCTCCAGAAGTTCTGCTCATGTTCTAGATACATACAACACAGAAACTGGCCAGTCTGATCAGTTTAAAGAAGGGTCTCGGCCCAAAACATCACCCATTCCTTCAGAGATGCTAAAGGACTCCAGAGATACTACCTCACCCGCTGAGTTACTCCAGCATTTTGTGTTTACCTTCGATTTAAGCCAGCATCTGCTGCTCTTTTTTACACACAAACTGGCCCTTCAACCCAATTTGCCCATGTCGACCGAATTGCGCCATCTATGCTTGTCCCACCTGCCTGTGTTTGGCTCATGTCCCTCTAAGCCTTTTCTATCCATGTGCCTAGCCAAATATCTTTTCAATGTTGAATAAAGGCCTTTTTACATCTACCAATTTCAATCTCCAGAGGCTTAATCACCATCACAACAGTGTGCATCTATTTTTCCAGGTTTCATATCCATCTGTATAACCAGGACAGTTTGATTGGCTGCATTCTTCCCTTTCATGAGACCAAAGTGTTTGTGAGGACCATTCAACTTCTTAAACTCAACGACCCAACTCATCGATGGAACTGGCTACGTTGCATACAGGTAGATAATGTTCAAACAGCTAATCAAAGCTAGGCGGCGCGACATTCGTCAGCAGCGGCCTCTGCAGCCCGTCCGCGTTTTTATTATTTTTTGTCTATGTTTCTATGTAGTTTTTTTTTTTTTTTGCAAAAGGAGTTGTTGGGGGTGGGGTGGAGGGAGGGGGTCACTTTTTAAATCTCTTTGCATGGGAGTTTACGACCTTTTCTTTGTCGGGTCTCTGTTGCGTTGGGGCTGCAACCCTTCAGGCCTCCAACAGAGAAGACCGGTGACTCTGGTGCCGATACCTCACCGTCGCGGAGCTGGCCGATTGAGCGGGTGATGGTGGAGGGCTGCTGCTGCGGCCCGACAAAGAGTCGGAGGCTGCAACTGGGGGTCTGGCGGATTTGAGGCACCGGGTGAGGGAAATGGAGGGAGACCGCTTTTCAGGGCTCCTGCAACGGCGACTTCTCCCGCCCGAGGTGCGGGGTTGAAGAACTCCTGGAAGAAAAATGGGTCACTTACATCACCGCCCCGAGCGTAATGGCAGGGACTCTGCGAGCGCCCCCGGGAAACACCAAGACCCTATTTGACAGGAGCCGTTGGGGGGGGCCATCGCCAGCCGGGGGCTTTGAAAGTTGACTCTGTCATCGGGGGGGGGGGGGAGACTGCAGATGAGAGATAAGTTTTTTTGGCCTTCCATCCCAGCAATGTGATGGATGTTTATGTAAATTATGTTGTGTCTTGGGTCTATTTGTTTGTAATGTATGGCTGCAGAAACGGCATTTCGTTTGGACCTCAAGGGGTCCAAATGACAATTAAATTGAATCTTGAATCTTGAATCTTGTTGGTGGCCTGGCTCTGACAGTGGACGAGACTGAGGATGGACAAGTTGTTATGGGAAGGGGAATTTAAATGGCTAGAAATCAGGGAACTCCTCCGTGAACAGAGCACATGAGTTTGGCCAAGCAGACGCCTGGTCCACGCTTGGTCTCAGTGATGTAGAGGAGGCTACATTGAGAGCACCCATGCTGCATTTGATAAGTTTGGAGGATGTGCATGTCTCGGCTGGAAGGACTTTCGGTTGGGTTGAATGGGTTTGAGGGAGGTGGCCTGGGGACAGTTGTTACACTTCCTGCGTTTGCTGGGGAAGGTAACGGGCAAGAGAGAGGGGTGTGCATATCAACATGTCATGGTGAGAGTGGTCTCTGCAGAAAGCAAAGTGAGGGGGAGGGGAAGATGTGACTGGTGGTGGGATTGCGTCAGGGAATGATATGGATGTGGAGGCCAGTGTTGTGAAAGCTCTGTGCCTGTGCTATGGGGAGGGGAGAGCAAAACGGAAACTGAGGAGGTCTCCACCCGAAGCCAAACCTGTTGATCTCCTGGGATGTGGGAGGAATCCGGAGCACACAGAAAAACCCATGTGGTCACAGGGTACAAACTCGATACAGACAGCACCGTAGTCAGGATCGAACCAAGGTCTCTGGTGCTGTAAAGTAGCAGCTCTACCGCTACGCTACTGCACCACATGCTGTGCTGACCTTGGGCTGCGTGGAGTTTGCACGTTCTCTCTGTGACCCTGTAGCTCCGGTTTCCTCCCATATGCCAAAGATATGTGGGTCTGTAGGTTAATTGCCCCTACTGTGTCGGGAGTGGATGCAGACAACAGTTTGATAACAGAATTAGTGTGACAGGTGATCGCTGGTTGGCGTGGGCCGCAGGGCCTGCTTCCATGCATGCTGTATCTTTCAATCTATTCATAAAATGTTGCATATCTCATTGTTCTACAGAAACCTGGTGTCCCATTGGCAAGAAGCACTTTAATCACGCATTGTTACAAAGATCTGGACTTTATGGATTTTATCTGTAATCTGGTAACCAAGACAGTCAAGGTTTGTATGTTCTAAACAAATTCAAATTTTCATCTTTTTTGCTCCTGAAATTTACTTTGAATGTTTTTCTCCATAATAACTTTTCATGCAAACATAGCGAGTGATGGCAAAAGTACCATCAAATATAAAACAAATAACTTACTATTCTGCATGGCTTGCACCTGAATTGTAGAGATCGAGTGTTTTGGCCTTTGGTGGAGGTTGGGTAAGTGAAGAGATCAAGAAATCATTGTTGCTGGTCTTGATGTCTCATAGAAGGGAAGAGAATAAGTCCCTATGATTGCCTTTGCTGCCTGTATTTGCTGCTGGTATTTGGATATTGAGAACAGCGGACACAGACCAGACTGGTGTGTGACGTCCTTCACCAATAACGAGTCTGGCTGTTCTCTGTCTGGTCTTCCAAATGAAGAACGGCAGAAGTTTAAGGACTAGAGCCATGGAGAAAAATTATGCATTTTGGATGTTAAATCACAAATCTAATTTCAAGTAATCTTAACGATGATTTATTTTGTCTTTTTCTCCAGGCACACGCTGATTATCCCAACAGTGTAGCGCAGTTGAGAGTTCTGTTTTCTTTTTATGCATCCACCATTGTTGCAGCATTGAGTGCAGTGGATAAAGTAACTGACCCCATTGTCGCCAAGTTGCTGCCATATATCCAGAAGGTAACGTATTTTGCATGTGGATGAAGTTAATGCAAGTGAGAGACATTGGTTTCCATCTGATGGGCTGGAAGGAATGCAGGGAAGATTAACAAGGATATTGCCAGTTTTGAGGTCCTGAGATGAAGGGAGAGTTTGAGCAGGCGAGGAGTGTATTCCTTGGAGCGCAGGAGGCTGAGGGGAGATCTTACAGAGGTGAATAAGATCATGTGGAGAAGATATAGGGTATATGAACAGAGTCTTTAACCCAGAGTAGGGGCGGGGGGGGGATCAAGAACCAGGGGCCAAGGGTTTAAGATGAGGGGAAATATTTGTTCGGAACCTGAGGGACAGGTGGTGGATTTATGGAACAATCTGCCAGAGGAGGTAGTTGAGGCAGGTATTATAACAACATCTAAAAGACAGGTACAAGGTTTAGAGGGATATGGACCAAACGCGAATTTAGATTGCTTACTACTTAACCTTGCCCACATCTTTGTATTGAAGTTCACAAATATAGTGTTAATTCAACAAAATGTGGATAGGACAATTACATGGATAGGTTGATGTAGCTGTTGTTCCTTAAATCACCCAAATCAGGACCTGGTAACGGGAGGTAAAACAACAAAAACAGACTTGGTTGGTAGTCCCCTTTCTGCGAAGTTTAATGTTATAATAGAGCGATTATTCCTATTTTCTCTTTCTTTCTTCTCTAGGGTCTACTTTCTCACTTTACTTCCTTCTCTAACTTCTTTTCTAAGGGGCTTTCTTTTCCCAACACTCTTGCACTTCACGACTTGCGCACTTTCTTTACTTTCTTTACTTCTATCTTTTTCTTAAAGCTCAAAAAAAAATGAAGCGGTACAAAAAATGTATTAAGATATATGTGTTGTGTAGTATTGTAATTTACCGTACTTCTAATAAAAAAAAAATTAAAAAAAAAAAAAAAAAAATCACCCAACAATTGAGGTCAGGTATATGAGATAACAGTCCATGTCTCATTGTATACTCTAGTTGTACACTTATAATTTTTGGTGCCCAGCACTCCCACCTTGGCTCAGCCTTGTTTGATGTATGTAGGGCAATGTGCTTTTCTTCTCATTTTGTAGGGACTGAAATCCTCATTGGCGGATTATCGAGCTGCTACATACATGATAATCTCTCAACTTGCTGTGAAAGTTATCTTAGAGTCTTCTCTGGTAAACACTTTGGCTCAGCAACTCAGCAGAGCGCTTGTGAAGATCCCAATTCTGATACGAGAGGGCTTAAGTTGCCTGATTATTTTACTGCAGCATCAAAAGACTGAACATATTAGTCAGAAGTAAGTGATTTGTTGCTTTCATTTCAATATGAAATGCTTAGCAATGTTCTGTTATTTTAATTTATTGTGCTAGTGGTGTATGATTCCGCAGAATAACAATTTTCAAATACTATTATTTGAGCAAAAAATATATTTTAGAGCAGTGCATATTGCAATACTTCCTGAGGTGTGCTCAGAACACATACATTTTCAGACTGTTGTTAACGATGTGCAACATTAGTAACTGAAATAAACTTTTTGTGAAACAGCTAGATTATTATTGACATCTTTTTGAGAAAATATCAATCAGAATGTTACATTTCTCAATAAGCTGGTTACTGCTGCATTTAAAAAATGTCTGAACATTCATTGCTTTCTTTGCTCAACTTCAGACTCTATCCTGATAACTTGCCATTTATCCAGTTCCTCATGTACAATAATTTTCTATATAACCCTTAAGCTTCCTGCAGCATATTTGGGTAACTGATGGTGAAGTAATCTACCCACTTTTACTTCGTCACTCGCGTGCTCTATTTGCTGCTTGGTCCACTTGCCCAACTACCGTATTTTTCTTGTCTTTTCACTAAAGTAAGTTTTGTTTGGGTGAGTGAGACAAGCACGATAAGAATTTTAGATGCTCCATTGGCTTATCTTGATGGTCTTTATTTTGCAGGACCTTTAATAACCTCTGTAACGTCCCTGGCCTTATCGCAAATCTTCAAGAGATTGATGCTCGGTATAAAGTTTGTCCTCTGCTCCATCATCTTCTCCCTAATTTGATCCGTTCCATTAGCATAGGTATGTAAATACACTCATTCTTGGTTGCATGCACATGTAGACATAATAAAATCATATAGACATCACATTCAGTTGATATATTCATGTGATATATTGGCTATTACTGGAATTAGTGGTTGGGTTTAGTTTATTATTATTGTGTGAACTGAGGTACATGTAAATCTTTAGTTGCATATGATGCAGTCAGAAAAAAGACTATGCATTAATACAATCAAACCGCCCGCAGTGCACAGATAAAGGATAATGGGTGCGATATTCAGTGCAAGATATAACATTGGAGTCTGATTAATGATAGATAGAAGGTCCCTGGTGTGGTAGATGCAAAGTCATAAGGAATCGGAGTACTATTAGGCCATTCGGCCCATCAAGTCTACTCTGCCATTCAATCATCGCTGATCTATCTCTCCCTCCTAACCCCATTTTCCTGCCTTCTCCACATAACTTCTGATCAAGAATCTATATATACCATAAAATTATCCACTGGACCTCTACAGCCTTCTGTGGCAAAGAATTCCACAGATTCACCACTCTCTGTGTAAAAAAATGATTTTCTCATCTCGGTCCTAAAAGACTTCCCTCTTATCCTTAAACTGTGACCCCTTGTTCTGGACTTCCCCAACATCGGGAATAATTTTCCTGCATCTAGCCTGTCCAACCCTTTAAGAATTTTGTAAGTTTCTATAAGATCCCCCCTCAATCTTCTAAATTCTAGTGTGTACAAGCCAAGTCTATCCAGCCTTTCTTAGTATGAAAGTCCTGACATCCCAGGAATCAGTCTGGTGAACCTTCTCTGTACTCCCTCTACGGCAAGAATATCTTTCCTCAGATGAGGAGACCAAAACTGTACGCAATACTCCAGGTGTGGTCTCACCAAGACCCTGTACAACTGCAGTAGAACCTCCGTGCTCCTATACTCAAATCCTTTTGCTATGAATGCTAACATACCATTCGCTTTCTTCACTGCCCGCTGCACCTGCATGCCTACTTTCAATGACTGGTGTACCATGACACCCAGGTCTCGTTGCATCTCCCCTTTTTCCAATCGGCCACCATTCAGATAATAGTGTACTTTCCTGTTTTTGCCACCAAAGTGGATAACCTCACATTTATCCACATTATACTGCATCTGTCATGCATTTGCCCACTCACCCAGCCTATCCAAGTCACCTTGCAGCCTCCTAGCATCGTCCTCACAGCTAACACTGCCCCCCAGCTTCGTGTCATCCGCAAACTTGGAGATGTTGCATTCAATTCCCTCGTCTAAATCATTAATATATATTGTAGTAGCTGGGGTCCCAGCACTGAGCCTTGCGGTACCCCACTAGTCACTGCCTGCCATTCTGAAAAGGACCCGTTTACTCCTACTCTTTGCTTTCTGTCTGCCAGCCAGTTCTATATCCACATTAATACTGAACCCCCAATACCGTGTGCTTTAAGTTTGTATACTAATCTCTTATGTGGGACCTTGTCGAAAGCCTTCTGAAAGTCCAGATATAACACATCCACTGGTTCTCCCTTATCCACTCTACTAGAAGACCTTTCCTCTTCCCCTGTTTACACCTAGTACATTCATCCATAGTCCATGGGGTTATTCCCACCTAATAGATGTGAGTTGGCTGACTTCAATTAACCATTTCTAACTGGGTGCCAAGCTGGCCACTCATGTTGTACTTTTGCTGCATGCTTGCCATTGCAAATAAGCCTTAATGGTTAAGAAAATCTTAATGCTTGAATTAGACAAAGCAAACATTTGAGAATTGGAAGAGTAAAAGACTGTGGACAGCACGGTGGTGCAACAGTATGGTTACTGCCTTACTGCGCCAGAGACCCTGACTACGGGTGCTGTCTGCACGGAGTTTGTATGTTTTCCCTGTGACCATGAGGGTTTCCTCCAGGTACTCTGGTTTCCTCCCACATTCCAAAGATGTGCAGGTTGTAGGTTAATTGGCTTCTATAAAATGTTCCAACTGTGTAGGATTAACTAGTGTATGGGTGATTGCTGGTCAGTGCAGATGCAGTGGGCCAAAGGGCCTGTTTCCACGCTGTATTTCTAAAGTAAACTAAGCTAAACATGACGGAATGAAGCTTTTCGTCAGTTTTACAATAAAATGCCATGACCAACTTATGAATGTTCTATCCTCTGCTGCCAACATCTAGCTGTAATAATTAACCTGTGAACACCACAATTCAATATAAATAATGTCACTTGAAGCTTGAAACTACTAATAACTGAATGTCAGACTCGCTTACTAAAAAATCTTTCTTACTGGCCTGAATTTGATTAAATTATTTTGTTTTCTTTGTTGAAACAGCCGAAAGGGAGGAGGACCAAGGTCCTGGTTCCCAAACACATCTCCAACTGTTGGAAGCGATACTTCAGAATATTACCCTGGAGAACAACTTGGATCAAACTGTAGCCAAGTAAATATTAATAGCATTTTGATTGCTTATATTTTTGCAATGAAATTCCTTGCAATTGACATTCATATTGAGATTTTGGTGATTGTATTTCTTCTTCTTGGCTACTTATTTGCTAATCTGATTTCAGATTTTTTTTTCTCTCAGATTTTTTTGTTCTCTTCTAAGATATGGTTCCCCACAATATTTGTAGGAAAGCAAAGTTGTAGTGTATTTCATTGGAAAAAATAAGTTGAACATGTACATTTCCTCAAATCAAAACGACATCATTTGATGGTCTCGACCCGAAACGTCACCCTTTCCTTCTCTCCAGAGATGCTGCCTCTCCGGCTGAGATACTCCAGCTTTTTGTGTCTTATCTTCGATTTAAACCAGCATCTGCAGTTCCTTCTTGCACATCATTTGGTTGCCTGCTCATGCATGATGTGGTAAAACATCACTGCTTTTAGATACTGGCTTTTCCCACAAAAATCTAAACCTTCATATCCCAAAGTGCTTGAATCACTTGAGACAGGCAGCATCTTTGGGGAGAAGGAATGGGTTACGTTTCGGGTCAAGGCCTTTCTTCAGACTAAGAGTCAGGGGAGAGGGCGTCTGGAGATATGGAAGGGTTAGGTGTGAAAATGACAGATCAAAGCAGTGATATTAAGGAAATATAAAATGGTTCATTGTTAGCTGCGGAAGGTGACAAAGAGGCATACAATCAGTAAAATTAATAAGAAGGACAGTGAAACTAGACGGACAACTAGGATGGGAGAAGTACAGAGGGAAAGCAAGGGTTACTTGAAGTTGGATAAATCAATATACCGCTGGGTTGTAAGCTGCCCAAGCAAAATATGAGGTGCTGTTCCTTCAATTTGCATTGGGCCTCACTCTGTCAGTGCAGGAGGCCCAGGACAGTATGGGAATGGGAGGGTGAGTTAAATGGTTGTACAGAGATGCCAAGTAGTACGGATTTTCCGTATTTTGTACGGATATGCGATAAGAATCCTGATGTACGATTTTTATGTTGTTAAATACGGATTTTAAATACAGAGTTCAGTTCAGTCTGAAGAAGGGTCTCAACCAGAAACGTCACCATTCCTTCTCTCCAGAGTCGCTGCCTGACCCGCTCCAGGTTTAAACAGAGCGTTGTCAGTTTAATGTGTGGGAATTTAAACAAAGAGCTGTCGGCTGGAGCGCTGTGGGATCTAAATAAAGAGCTACTGGCTGGAACGCTATGGGCTTTAAACACAGCGCTACAGGCTTTACACATAGCGGTATGGCCACAGTGCTATGGGTCACAGACTGTTCAGGAACATTTTTGTATGACAATGAATCTTTGGAATTCTCTTGAGCCTTTGATTATTTTTCAGGCAGTTGGAGAATTCTGGATAAGCCTAGTGGTGAAAGGTTACCAGTGGGATTGCAGCTACATTGGGATTGGCCTTTTACAGAATTTTACAGAATGGTGGGTGGGCTCAAGGGGGAGAGAGGTAGAGGATGGAGAGAGAGGAGGGAGAGAGAGAAGGATGGAGGGAGAAGGAAAGAAAATTATGCATTCTTGTTTGCAGAAGGGTTTCGACCCAAAATGTTGCCTATTTTCTTCGCTCCATAGATGCTGCTTCAACTGCTGAGTTTCTCCAGTATTTTTGTCTACCGATGCATTCTTGTATGCATTTTGGGTATGACCGCACATAATTTTTTTTTTTAAATCAGCAAAATGGCACTGCGCTAAAATACTCATTTCCTCAGCAAAATAGTGATTTTCAGGTACTAGAATACTGACAAAACTTGGCAGCTCTGGTTATATCAACTGAGAGATTGAGTAGGCTTAGGCGGACTGAAAGGGGCTAAACACTTTAACTCCCAGTCCCATTCGGGTCGAGAGCTGAAACATCACCCATTCCCTCTCTCCAGATGCTGCCTATCTCGCTGAGTTACTCCAGCATTTTATGTTGATCTTCAGTGTAAACTGGCATCTCCAGGTCCTTTCTACACATCCTAGTATCACTTTACCCTTTTGTCATCTCTTACGCTCACTTATCCGATCACATATTTCTGATTGTTACTCATTCCCCACATTAAATAAAATTCATAAAATCCTTTATTAAACATAGAATGAAAATGATGCTGGCTTAATGCCTGATAATAATGCTTATGTTCTGAACCATGCACAATTAAAACTAAATATTCTTAATTGTAAGTATTAAACTGATTTCCCAGTGAAACTACTTTAAAACAATGAAATAAATAACAATTATTATAATTATGCATTGTATAAATTTAAACCAAATATTGCAAACTAAGTATTAAGGAGAAATATTTTACAATGAATACTTCGTGAATTTTGTTTTGTGTTAGGGGAGATTAGCTGGTTCAGAATAAAACTAACACTCATATCTTGTGTTAACAAGTGATAGATTATCTGCATCAAATTCTTTGGAGTAGATTTGCCATGTGATAAATGTGCTGAATAATGTGTTATTGCAACTGTTAAACACACATATCATCCGCAAGGACCTGTAGCCAGAAATCTTTGGTAAGGTTTTATATAGATAAATATCTAGCTGTAGTTCTGCAGAGTTTTATTGCTATGGTTCATTTATCTTTGTTGTTGATTCAGCTCATGCAACATCTGAATTGTTTTCCAGCCTGCTTCTTGAGGAGTATATTTCTCATTCGACGCAGGATATTGATCCTGACAGTCTTTCTGCATTAAATCAGAAAACTATGCCCTTGGTCAGACTTCTGGAAACAAGGTAAACTCAGCTTGCAATCCAACTATATGTGCAGGCACGCAAAAGACAAGTATGTGTGGCACCTTTGCAAGCTAAAGGCACTTGTGTGTTGTAAAGTCATGGATGTATCTGCCATTAAAGAATCCAAGCTTTGACTGCAAAATGATGGCACAGTTTGTTTTTGGAGAAAAGGCTGCAATGCATGTCTACTCTCAGCTGCATTGCTTCACAAATATGCTGCCATACTTCACCCATTTGTTAGCAGAGAAAAGATCAGGACTTGCCAATGAAGGACCACTTCAAAACAGCCTGAGGTCTTAGGACTAGATGGTTTAAAGGAAAGGATGCATATTCCCAAAAGCTAAATTTGTTTATGGTTCAATGCTTCTTTATTGTCACATTTGCACTGAACAATGAAATTCTTGCACCTGTTGCTCTATTTTGGCAACATTTATCAAAGAAAAAGTCCAAAGTCCTGCCCTGTCGCCCTTGAGGTTTTAATACACGCCAAAGGAACAGAAGTAGGCCTTTCTGCCCATTGAGTCTACTCCCCGTTTCCCTCTCAATCCCATTCTCCTGCCTTCTCCCCATAACCATTGACACCCTCACTATTGTAATAACACTGTACTGTATTACATTTGCTCAGCTGGAAACCAAAATACACATTTGCTTTTTTAAATCAATTTTATTAACTACTCCTATTTAAGTCTTTTGTAAATTTCAATATAGGTACCCCAAGGCTTACGAATTTTCATTGGGAAGACAACTGAATAGACTTACAAGCCAGAGAGAGCAAGATGTTTTCAACCGGTTTATTGCTCTGTCTTTGAGCAGTGCTAAGCATCAGGTAAAATTGACGTTAATGGAGATCTGGCCGTTTATGTAGTAGATTATTTTGGCACAATTTGAAGGTATAGCTGATGATCATGGCTCCTTAGAATTAAAATTACTTGTAAGTGAAACGATCCGTGTTTTTAATCTGATCTCATTGCATCATAGAAACTAATACTGCCCTTTTTAAAAAGATATTGCTTTTGAGAATTTGCCGTAGAAGAAGACATGTGCTTGGTTTACCATAAGCATTTCTGTGGCTTCTATGGAAAGTACTGCTACACCTTCCAAAGCTGCAATAGGTTTGCACAGTTGTTTATCTTTTTAATAAGGGTCCTATTTCGTGTCACTTTTTTTATTGGTACTTTTAACTTTTAGAGATACAGTGCGGAAACACTTCCTTCAACCCACCAAGTCCGCGCTAACCAGCGATCACCCTGTACACTAACACCTTCACGCTCCTACACACTCGGGACAATTTACAATTTTACCAAAGCCAATTAACCTACAAACCTGTACGCCTTTGGTGTGTGGGAGGAAACACAAGCGGTTATGGGGAAAATGTACAAACTCTGTAAAGACAACACCTGTAGTTAGGAACAAACACGGGTTTCTGCCACTGTATGGCAGCAACTCTACCGCTGCACCACTGTACTGCCCTTGTCACATAAATGTTACATAGATGGAAATATTTCTTAACTGCCCACTTCTCTCATTCACCCTTGCTCTCTGACATCTACACAGGTACGCTGGGTAATATGTCAGCGTCTGACCTCAAATTTGACCCAGTATCACCCTGCTGGACAATTTGGAGGAGGAATTGAAGTTTATACATTTTTGCAATCGGAGTGTAAACTTAGATTGAAATGATATGGGTGGTTGCAGAGGAATCCTTTTTTTTTTCCCCTTACGGAGATCCCTTTGTAACTGACTTGATGCTACAACTGAACGCTGCTTAAACTCCAAATTTACAAATTCTAGTTTTCTTGCTTCATCAGAAGTAATTAGTCTTGCTGTCCTCGCAAGGACTTTCCAATTATGAAATTTATTGGGGACGTATCTTCCACCCCATCCCCTACTTTCAGTCTGAAGAAGGGTCCCAACCTGAAATGTCACCCATCCTTTTTCTCCAGAGATGTTGCCTGACCTGCTGAGTTACTCCAGCACTTTGTGTCTATCCCTGTGGCTATGTCTGTTTCTAGTACCAAAATTTGTTGCTTGTAAATGATGGTGGCACCCTTCATCCTGCCAGGAGAAGGAAGGACTTGCACTTTCTTCCTTGCTCTATTAGTGTAAACTTTTTAAACACCTAAATGCCACATCTTGATTTCCCTTGTATTTCCTTTGACCAAACTGCGAACTGCACTCTGGGTCTTCATTCTTCCCCACCAGTGGTGCCCCACTAACGTGTGGGTTAAAGTTGCAAAATCCAGGGATCGGGGCAGATAATGTGGGTTGGGAGTGAGTAGTGCATTGTCCTAGCTGCAGTCTTAAAAGTGTCTGGCCCTTGAAATGGGAATAAATTTTAATTGCTAACTGCACACTGACAGCACAGGAGGTCAGGGTTGAACCCAGGTCTCTGGATCTGAGATGGTTGCACTTTGAGAGGAATTATTACGCTGTTTAGGTTGCCTGGGGATAGGCTATCAAAATGCCTCAGTAACAGGAAGGGCCTTTGATTTTGTTCAGTTTGTTTAGCCTCGTCATACAACATAGAAATAGGCCCTTTGGCCCAACTTGCCCACACCGACCATCATGTCCCATCAACACTAGTCTCGTCTGCGTGAGTTTGGCCCATATCCCTCTAATCTTGTTCTATCCATGTACCTGACTAATTGTTTTTTAAACGTGACAGTCCCTGCCTTAACTACCTCCTCTGGCAGCTTATTCCTTACACACACATACTTTTGTGTGAAAAGGTTTCCCCTCAGATTCCTTTTAAAATGTTGCCATTTCACCTTAAACATCTGTCCTCTGGTTCTTGATTCCCCCAATTTGGGCAAAAGACTCTGTGCGTCTACCCGATCTATTTCTCTCATGGTTTTATACACCTTTATAAGATCATCCCTCATTCTCATGCATTCGAGCCTGCTCAACCACTCCCTATAGCTCAGACCCTGGCAACATCCCTGTAAATCTTCTCTGTACCCTTTCCAATTCGATAACATCTTTCCTAACACATTGCCCAGAACTGAACACAATACTCTAAATGCGGCCTCATATATCTGCAACATATCCTCCCAACTTCTATACTCAGTGCTCTGACTGATGAAGCCCGATTTACCAAAAGCTTTTTTGACCACCTTATCTATCTGTGATGTCACCTTCAAGGAACTATGTATCTGCACTCCTATTGTCATCTGTAATCAGGGTTATAGAGGAGAAGATGAATATGGTTCTTCCTCTCTATAGCTGTCAATTGACTCTTGCTGGAGGAGCATTAGAAGGGCTCATAATGCTTTACAGTTGTCTTTGCATACAATGTTTTTACTTTTGTAAGTACAAGGTCATTTAAGTTTGGGGCCTATGGAATCATGTACCAGAAAAGTCAATGACTTTGGGGGAAGAAATTAAAATTCACTTTATTAACTCCTAATTAACCTTCACTATTTTAGTTATTAACAGATTCTGACACATCGCTATTGCTGAGCCTCAATCACCCACAGCCTAACGTTCGAAGATTTGCCATGGAGCACTTAAAGGAGATCATTAAAACCTCTCAGGTAATGCAAGGTTTACTAACTCCTGTTCAGCCATACTATCAGCATCCCAGCCTCTGAATCAGCAGCTTGTGGTTCATGTTGCGTGGCACAAAAATGTTGGTTTAATACTTCACTGAAGAGAGCTGCATTGTGAGGTGAAGCATTGAACAGAGATGCTAGAGCTGAGATGTTGTACTACCAAGCGCATTACTGTGGTGCCCATTTTCGGTTGCTTAAGATTAAGATATTAAAATGCCTTGGTCAATAGTTGACAGAGAATATCTTGATTTTAAACCCTTGATTTTAGTTCAACATGTGTAGAATGCTGGTTTATACCGAAGGTAGACACAAAATGCTGGTGTAACTTGGAGAGTCAGGATGCAGCCCTGGAGAAAAGGTAGAGGTAACGTTTCAGCCTGAAGGAGGGTTCCGAGCCGAAACATCACCTATTCCTTTTCCCCAGTTGCTGCCCGACCCGCTGAGTTACTCCAGCATTTTGTGTCTTTTTGATTTTAATTTAGTTTGTTTTTCCGAGTTATAGGTGTGTTTTGAGATGTTTGAGTTTTCTCTCACCAGTGAATGTAAATGATCCCACGGCACTCTTTGAAAGGAGAGAAAGGATGAAATCCTTGATTTCCTGCCCACTTGAAAACGACTTAATTGGCAGTAAAACGATTGGGAATGTCCTACAAGTTAAATTAAAGACACTTAAAAGAAATGCAGAGCGTTTGGGAAGGGATGGGTTTCCACTTCAATTTTTAATCACATTTCATCTTGAGACTTTTAAACTTTGGAGATAGAGCACAGAAACAGGCACTAAAGCCCACCGAGCCCGCGCCAACCAGCAATTCCCTCGTACACTAGCACTATCCTACACACTAGGGACCATTTACAATTTTACCAAAGAGAATTAACCTACAAACCTGTCTGTATTTGGAGTGTGGGAGGAAACTGGAGCATCCGGAGAAAACGCACATGGTCACAAGGAGAACGTACAAACTCCTGATCCTAGTCAGGATTGAACCCAGGTCTCTGGTGCTGTAAGGCAGTAACTCTACCGCTGTACTATTGTACTCTTTCGTGTACCACTGCGTTATGTACACTATTCAAGTATGTTTTCACAGTACCTGTATGTCATGATTAGAGGGTGTAGCTCAATTTCCTTTCTTTAAAAAAAATGGGGGGCTTTTTTAAAATAATCTTTGCGAAATATGTGGAGGCTTCAGGGCATGTTTTGCAAAAAAAATCACAAATTCGTCCAGCAATAGGCGATTTAAGTGAAGTGGATAGATGGGAGATGCTGGAGTTTATTCTCCTTAGAACAGATGAGATTGGGATGTTATCTGATAGCGATATTTATAATCTTGAATGATATGGTTTGCAAATGTAGTGAGAAACTGCTCCCATCGACAGCAGTCAAGAACAAAGATATAATTTTTTTCACAGTCAATGCACTGTCAGAGTAGTATTGGAGGCAATTTTCAGGGCTAATTGGAGTGGAGTACTGGGTGGATTGCTCTTACATGGAAATGGGAGTTAGAACGACTAGCCAAACAGACTCCTCTGCTGTAAGCATACTATCATGATCTTTCATAATTGAAATTTAATCTCCCTAAATCCTGCTTCATTTAAGTAATGTGGTTTTATAATTTGTAAACCCAAGAGAAGAAATTGGCAAAATTTCTGTTAATTATTTTTGCATTTTGTTTGCACACCAACAATGGATTTCATAATAAGCTTGTTTTTCAGGCAGCAGCTCAATAGTGGTGTCAGCATATTAAAGGTTGTCAAATGTATTACCATAGACATTGGATTATTACTGATGGTCACCAGCTATTTGATTATGGAATTATTAATCTGTAAACTTCTTTTAAAGGAGGGATATGATAATACTTTTCTGAAGGAAAGTATTTTGGAAAGGATAAAAGATGACAGTCCAGAAGTAGTTCTTGCTGCTCTACAAGCCCTGAAGGTGAGTTGACTGACCTGTTCCGGTAACTGCTTACTATTTTGAGATACAGCAATAAACAGGGCTTTTGGGCCTTGCGTCCCCTGTAAGCTATCCTCTAGTTGGTCACCTTCTTGCCTACTACACCACCTTGTACACAAGGGGGGATCTTATAGAAACTTACAAAATTCTTCGGGAGTTGGACAGGCTAGATGCAGGAAGATTGTTCCCGATGTTGGGGAAGTCCAGGACAAGGGGTCACAGTTTAAGGATAAAGGGGAAATCCTTTAGGACCGAGATGAGAAAAACATTTTTCACGCAGAGAGTGGTGAGTCTCTGGAACTCTGCCACAGAAGGTAGTTGAGGCCAGTTCATTGGCTATATTTAAGAGGGAGTTAGATGTGGCCCTTGTGGCTAAAGGGATCAGGTGGTATGGAGAGAAGGCAAGTACCAGGATACTGAGTTGGATGATCAGCCATGATCATATTGAATGGCGGTGCAGGCTCGAAGGGCCGAATGGCCTACTCCTGCACCTATTTTCTAGGTTTCAATGTAAGATGTTAAACTTTGGTGTATCTGCTTTTCTAAAGGAGACCACTTCACTCCTTGGTAAAACAGTAGGGGAATTGTTCCTGACGTTCTACCCATTATTTAACTCAATGGTTCAATAGTTCTTTATTGTCATGCGTGTGCAGCATGGTGACATCCTTTTGCACAATCCACAGATGCACAGTTGGCATATTTTTACGCTGTTTACAAAGCAAAATAAAAACTCCACATAACTCCAATGCTCATCATTTTGGGTCATCTAGCAGAATGAATGTTATTTTAAACTTGGATGGGAGTAAAATGTCATCAACAGAAGTCAGTTGTATTAAACACTTGTTTATGTCTCAGAAGAATTTCCATTTCTGAAGGTAACTTGCCTCAATGCAAATGAGCATTTGACAAATTAACTTGCAGAGTATATCCAAATTATATTTCTGGTGCAACACCTCAAAGTGCTGTTCTTTATTGTTGGTGCAAAATAAACTCGGACTCCTCATACACAATTTACTTCAGAGATACAGCGTGGAAACAAGCCCTTCTGCCTGCCGAGTCCACACCGACCAGCAATCACCCGTACACTAGTTCTATCCTAAACACTGGGGACAATGTAAGGAAGCCAATTAACCTACAAACCTGTACGTCTTTGGAGTGTGGGAGGCAATCGGTGCACCTGGAGAAAACCCACGCGGTCACATGGGGAACGTGCAAACACTATACAGACAGCACCCATCGTCAGGATCCAACCCGGATCGCTGCCGCTGTAAGGCAGCAGCTCTGCCGCTGCGCCACAGTGCAGCCCAAAAGGGTACAGATACCCTTTGCTTAATTGTTCACAGTTAATAACAGTAATTCAAAAACAACTACTTTTGTCATTCAGACCACCTCGAGCAGAATTTCAACACCAATGATTCATTACCAATCAACTTTGGTTGATAATGGCAGCTGTAGTCCAATGCTTCTGTCTAATGAAGATAAGATCTTGCATAATAGAGAACTCCCTATACCGTAGGATTAAACACAATTTTTCTCTTTTCCTAGGCTTTCTCGAGCCAGCTTGGTCAAGAAGAGACAGTTTCATCTCTTCTGTCACTGCTTCAACGTGCCGACCTTTCTGAGAATGAATACTGGTGGGTATAATTCTAGGGACAGGGGTGTTTGGTTTAAATAGTGTATAGATAAATAGAGTATTTAAAAATAATGAGATTTTATACTTCTCGCTCTTTTCAACTTTAGTTTAGTCATTAGAGATACAGCACGTAAAAGGCCCTACAGCCCACCAAGTCTATGCTGATCACCAATCACCCATATACTAGCACTATCCTGCACACAAGGGAAAATTTACAATTGTGTGTCAGAAACTACTGTTTCCGCTTGAAATAAGCATCAATTGAATCCTATAAATTGTCTCATAGCTGCTTGAAATCATGTGGGTTTAGTTTAGCGATACAGTGCGGAAACGGGCCCGTCGGCTCACTGAGTCTGTGCCGACCAGCTATCCCTGCAGACCAACACTATCCTGCACACTAGGAACAATTTACAATTTTACCAAAGTTTTTTGGTGTGGAAAAAAAAGGGAGCACCTGGAGAAAACCCACTTGGTCACAGGGAGAACGTACAAACTCCATACAGACAGCACACACAGTCAGGATCGAACCCAGTGTAAGGCAGCAGCTTTACCACTACACCACTGTGCCACCCCAAACCATTTTCTCCCCGTTGTGAAGGAACTGTCTGAATAAGTACATTTCAATAGATAATACGTACCACTAAGAAGGCTGTTCATGTTTGCTCAGCTTTGACTGAGGATAATTCAACTTTGCTTTATCCCACCCTCATACTTCGCAACAGTCACAAAATATGGGACAGGAGCTAAAACATGAATCCTATCTCCTCATCCCCACCACAGTGGTTCCTGTCATATTAACCCATTCTCTGCTGGCGATCTAATGAAAGCTTTGTGATGTACCTTATAAGTTTAGAGTGAGCATAAATAGATCTGTAATAGTTTAATTTATTGTCACGTGTACCGAGGTACAGTGAAAAGAATTTGTTGCATGCTAGCCAGTCAGCGGAAAGACAATGCATGATTATAACTGTGCCATCCACAGTGTACAGATAACGTTTCGTGCAAGATAAAATCCAATAAAGTTTGATGAAAGGTAGTCCAAGCCAAGGATCTCCAGTGGGGTAGATGGGGGAGGGGGGCTCAGGGCCACTCTAGTTGTTGATAGGATGGTTCAGTTGCCTGATAACAGCTGGGAAGAAACTCTCTGGAGTTGTGTGTTTTCACACTTTTGTACCTCCTGTCTGATGGGTGAGGAGAGAAGAGGTGACTGGGGTGAAACTCATCCTTTATTATGCTGCTGGCCTTGCCGAGGCAGCGTGAGGCGTCAATGGAAGGGAGGATGGTTTGTTGGTTGATCTGGGCAACGTCCACAATACCCAGCAATTTCTTGCGGTCGATGAAGTTGTTCCCAAACCAAGCTGTGATTCATCCCGATAAAAAGCTTCATCTGCAGAGGTTCGTGAAAGTTGTTGGGGACATGCCAAATCTCCTAAGCCTTCTAAAGAAGCAGAGGCATTGGTTCAAAGTTCAAAGTAAACTTTATTGTCAATTCAATTATGCAACAGTAGTTATACAGAGGATCGAAATTACGTTTCTCCATACTCCAAAATGTGCAAGTAATATTAAAAACACAGGCAGACAACATACCAATAAAAATAGACAATAGACATACATTATTTAAAATATTAAAATATTCACAGTATGCCAAAATGTAGCAAAAACTGAGGTATTTTAAAAAGGGTGCAACAATGAAAGGTGCAATATAGAAAAAGTGCAAATTTCGTACTGGAGACATTGAGCCAAAGTTATTTTCACAGTTTGTTTGTCTTTGTTTGGGTACTGTTCATGGTAAGAGAGCTGTGAACTTGGTAAGAGAGCTGTGTTTGTTGTCTTAGTTTGGGTACTGTGTACAGTATAGAGACAACGAAATGCATTTAGCATCTCCCTGTTTGTCTTTGTTTGGGTACTGTTCATTGGTAAGAGAGCTGTGAACTTCAAGTTTGTTACATTTGGGTGGGATATGGTTGCAGCACTTTAACTGGGAGTCAACATCTCCGATGACCTCTCTTGGACCCACAATACCTCAACTCTGATCAAGAAGGCTCACCAGCGTCTCTTCTTCCTGAGGAGACTGAAGAAGGTCCATCTGTCTCCTCAGATCCTGGTGAACTTCTACCGCTGCACCATCGAGAGCATCCTTGCCAACTGCATCACAGTATGGTATGGCAACTGCTCTGTCTCCGACCGGAAGGCATTGCAGAGGGTGGTGAAAATTGCCCAACGCATCACCGGTTCCTCGCTCCCCTCCATTGAGTCTGTCCAAAGCAAGCGTTGTCTGCGGAGGGCGCTCAGCATCGCCAAGGACTGCTCTCACCCCAACCATGGACTGTTTACCCTCCTACCATCCGGGAGGCGCTACAGGTCTCTCTGTTGCCGAACCAGCAGGTGGAGGAACAGCTTCTTCCCTGCGGCTGTCACTCTACTCAAAAACGTACCCCGGTGACTGCCAATCACCACCCCCCCAATCCCCCCCCCCCCCCCCCCCCCCGGACACTTATTATTATTTATTCAAATCATTCGCTATGTCGCTCTTCCAGGGAGATGCTAAATGCATTTTGTTGTCTCTGTACTGTACACTGACAATGACAATTAAAATTGAATCTGAATCTAAGCTGATGCTGGACATTGGAACGTTCAATGCAGTGAATGAATAGGACTTAAAGGGCCTGTCCCACTGACTCGACTTTTCAGCGACTGTCTTCGACCTTCAAGCTCGAGAGCACTAGCCTGAAAAGCTTGAGTTGGATCGAGCGCCAGCGATAATACCGTGAGCCGGATCGACCGTCCACACACACGCTCGCACACAAACACACACAGCATTTTTTAATGTGGAAAAAAATGCAGCGACCTAGCTGAGGCCTCGAGTATGCGGGGACTACTCTTGAGCATGAAGGGGAGTTACAAAGACCTCCTAGGACCTCACGTCGACCATGCTGCGAGTATGAGTCGAGGGCAAACTCTTCTAAACTCGAGAATTAGGTCGCTGCAGTGGGACAGGCCCTTTACAATGAACGACATGCTACACAAGATCGCCACCCGATGGGCAAAGAAGACATTGCATTTATTGTTAAACTGATGTTGTTGCTTCATTGCCTTTCTAGAAATCACACAGATTTATTGTATGTGTTTTGCTTAAATATTAATTGCCATTTCAACTTCCTGCTCTGTAATTGCTCCTAGGTATGTTATTCTTGAAGAGGCAGTAAATTTTCTATGCGTGGTAGATCTGCTTCAAGGGAATGAAAAGCTGACACAGCTGGTATGGATGGAACTGTTGCCTTACACGCTGCTGACCAACCCAGCAAAACAATCAGTTGAGCTGAAAATAACAAAGTTTATTGTTAATTCGGAGCTCTGCTCCATGAATCCACTGCTTCGCAACTGGCCTGCAGGTAAAAGTTGTCCCCTTACCCTCAATTACCTCAAACAACTATCATTTTGAAACTATGCGATAATCATCTCAAACTTTTTGATCTGTGTTGAGGTATGATTGGGGATTTATTCCAGTCACACACTACAGAATGCCGATATTATTTGTAACATGGAGCACTTTTCTTTCTGAAATACTGAAACTTGTTGCCAGGTATAATTTTAGTTTTAGCTTTGAGATACAGTGTGGAAACTGGCCCCTTTGGGCCACTGAGTCCCCGCCGACCAGCGATCTCCATACACTAACATCTCCGCACACTAATACTATCCGACACACACACACACACACTAGGGACAATGTATATTTTTCTTACCAAATCCAATTAACCTACAAACCTGTACATTTTTGGAGTGCAGAAGGAAACTGGACTGCCTGGAGAAAATCCACGCAAGTCACTGGAAGAACGTACAAACTCCGTACAGACAGCACCCGTAGTCAGGATCGAACCAGGGGCTCTGGCTCTGCAAGGCTCCGCAACCGTGCTGCCCTAATTATGTATAGTTGTTCAGTGCTCACGTCAGTATTGTGCACGTCATGACGAATGTGAGCGGCTGTATTCTTGAGCAGTAGATCATTTCATGCCTGCATTATGTCATCCCTTCAGGCCCCATTTGCATTCCAGTGCTTTGTTGTTTAAGCATCTCTGATTAAATATGCAGCTTGCAACATCCCAAAGGTATCCTATTAAGAATGAGAGCATTTTGTTTCATTGGGTCTTTCAACCCACATGTGAGACTGGTTTAAGAAAGATACCTATCGGATCAAGGGGAGAGTGGCTAATTGATTTCAACATTATCTCTAAGCTGTGAAGTAATGGGTAATGTTTCAGGTTTGATTGCCTGTAAGGCTGTTACCTGTGGAGTTCCCTGGGGTTCAGTACTCAGTTGCTTTTCGTTTGTCTGGTGAGTTGAGCAAGAAATTGATGAACAGAGTTCCAGAGATAGTCATACAGCATGGAAACAGGCCCTTCAGCTCAAATACGTGTTCGACACGGACTAGAAGGGTCGAGGTGGCCTGTTTCCGTGCTGTAATTGTTATATGGTTATTATATGTTCATGGTGACCAAGCTTCCCTATCTACACTAGTCCCACGTCCACGTTTGGCCCATATATCTCTAAATCTTTCCTATCCATGTACCTGACAAAATGCCTTTTAAATGTTATGATGGAGCATGGAAACAGATTGTTTTTATACACAGTGCAAGGGCAGTTGGGTCTTTGTCGCTGCATCCACCATTTGGAAGTGAGAATTAAGATAAAATATGGTTTAGCTGGATTTTCTTAAGAGTACACATGATAAACTATATATCCTCTGCTTTTCTAATGGGTAAAATGGTCCACAGATCTGGAACTGCTATGTATATTTTAAGCTATTTGTTGTCCATTCATCCAGATCTATACATGTAATGGTATTTAAATGAGTAAATATACATGCTCCTGGGAATTGGTAATTTTATGGGTGATTGTATGGAGGATTTGCTCACTGCAAAATTCAATGTGTCCATTTACATGTAGGTAAAATAGATTACTGATCTTTATATTTGCTTCACATGATTGGGGTGTTTTTCTTGCTTTTTTGTTACTACTTGTGCTTTGGCTCTGCTTGAAGCTAAACAACTTGTGTTAACAGTACTTGAAGAATTATTGGAGAGCTGTGACACGAGGGAAATTGTTGGCGAAGCAAACCAGAAAATGATTCAGCTCCTGGTGAATAACTTGTGCTCGATGGAGCCTTCTGTGCGGACTCAAATGGTGAGAGAAGTAAACCTTAAAACTAATCTTGGTGGTACAATGTGTAAAAACACAATTTTTACAGTGAAGAGTGAACATGTCTGTGAAAAATGTAAAGCGTAAGGCTCGTGACTAATGCAAAGAAGTAATTACATGTGATATAATAGTTTAGTTTAGAGATACAGCATGGAAGCAGGCCCTTCGGCCCACCGAGTCCACGCCAACCATGGATCACCCTTTCGTACTAGTTCTATGTTATCCCACATTCTCATTCACTTCACGCAATTTACAGAGGCCAATTAATCTACAAACCCACACATTTTTGGGATGTGGGAGAAAACCGGAAGGCTGCAGGTCTCCTTGTGACCTGCAGAAAACCCAAGCGGTCACAGGGAGAATGTGCAAACTCCACACAGACAGCACCTGAGATCAGGATTGAACCCGGGCCTCTGGCACTGTGAGGCAGCAGCTCTACCGGCAGCGGCACAGTAATATTGCAAGAGAGGTTTATGAATCTTGTACCTCACAACTATCTCGGATTGGGCAGAGAAAATATTTATGTTTATGCAATGCATTTCTGATCAGAAAACAAAATAACCACCAATTTCATTGCCAACAAGAACACTTGTGTGACAAGCTTACAACCTGACTTAAGAAAAAAAAGGTTGCATTGACCAATGGTTAAAGGAAAACATAATTGTTTGAAGGGTCTGTTCCTTTGCTGTACTGTTCTATGTTTTTATGAAGCAACAAAGGTGATTTAAGTTCTAATGGCTTCCTGATACTGAACAGATATTAAAAGGGAAAATTATCTTAGTGAGCAGTGAAAATCACTTCTGAGATTTTTTACGATAATAATTGCTTTGATTGCAGATAAGGAACATTCTGCAAATCATCGAAAGGGAACCCCAGAACCTGAAGCAGAAGCTGACCTCTGTTGTACTGAGTTTTGCTTTGGTCCAGACCTTGGAGATGCAGACAAGTCCAGAAAATTTGCAACATGCTTTACAAATGTACGCTGTTCTGGAGATAAGACTGAAGAAACTAGTTGCAAAAAGCAAAGACAGGGTAAGAGTCTTTAATGTTTTGAGTGCTGTAGCTTTATAATATTTAAAACAGATGGTGGCAATAATTTATTCCTAAATTTAGTCTGAATTTTTTTAAATGTTTTTTTCCTTGTTTTCCTTGTTGGCCAACCTTTGTGCCACAAGTTTCTTTGGAGCTTCTCCAGTTGGCTGTTGTAACAAAAAGTTGGTTAAAATCCATTTGTGCATTTTATCTAGGATTGCTGCAGGGTTGTGGCATCAATTTCCACTCCAGTGCAGTTCCATGTAAACCCTCCCAGAGTAGGGGAATCATGAACCAATGCACATAGTCTTATGGTGAGAGGGAAAAGATTGCATATGAACCTGGGGGGTAACCGTTTTACTCAGAGGGCTATAAATCTGCTCTGTTCAACAAGCAAAAGATAGACTATTTGGTGTTTGTTTCGTTTCTCTTCGCTTCCCAATTTCCCTGGTATTTATAACATGACTGGTAAGTTTTGACAAAATAATCGCTTGGACGCCCATTTGCTAAAAGGTGCAAGAATCTAAATTTAAGTGGCATTTCTCGTCAACTTCATTGGCATCAGTATCCTATGTCCTCACGAAAAGAGTTTGAAACCAACCAGATGTATGAAATTCATCCAAGGATATTACGTCTATTTTTACTTGCAGTGCGGATCTAAGTTACTAAACAAATTGTCCTCACCAATTGTATCCCTTTTGTGGTACCCTCCAGAATCTTGTATTATAGAGTACATCTTTAGGTTTATAACATTAATCTCTCATTAATCCCAATCTTTTATGTGAAAATCTCTGACAGAGTGCAATTAAATTATTGGAATATGTATTATAGTGTAAAAAAAACAGATACTGTTCCTGTTAACATATTTGAGCTAACCCCATTATTGTCACTTGGCACTAATTTACTCTAGAATACTTTTGAATATGTTTAGTTTAGTTGAGAGATACAACATGGAAACAATAGAAACAAGGAACTGCAGGTGCAGGTTTATACCAAAGATAGACACAAAATGCTGGAGTAACGGGTCAGGCAGCATCTGCGAAGGAAACGGATGGGTGACGTTTAGGGTTGGGATCCTTCTTCTGACTTCTTCAGTCTGAAGAAGAGTCCCGACCCGAAACGTCATCCATCCTTTTTCTCCGGAGATGCTGCCTGACCCGCTGAGTTACTCCAGCTCTGTGTCTATCATCAGCACGGAAACAGGCTTTTCGATCCATTGAGTCACAATCGATCATCCATTTACACTAGCTCTTTGTGATCCCACTTTCACATCCAATCCCTACACTAGGGGCAATTTACAGAGGCCAATTAACCTACAAACTCATGCGTCTTCTGCACGTGGGAGGAAACCGGAGCACCTGGAGGAAACCCACGGGGTCACAGGAAGAACGTAGAAACTCCATGGAGACTCCATCCGGGGACAGAATTGAATCCGGGTTTCTGGCACTGTAAAGCAGCAACTCAAACATTGTGCCACTGTGCCAAACAATTCTGTTCATGTAAATGTACTTCACTTGGCAGCTGAAGACATTTTTGAATTGGATTTATAACCCTATTTCAACAAAAGGCTGTCTGAAAATTGAGGGATTTGTGTATTTTTCTCTTTAGATGAATAGCAGATAGTATTCCAAGGGAAATCTTGGATGATTGATTCTAATCATACTCTGGACAGAAAATTTCCTACTCTTCATGGAAAAAATCAGTAGGTTGAAATTGTCAATATGAGCATAATCCTTTTACTCATTCAATATTACAGAACCCTTTGCAAAAGTGGCATCTTCATTCTATTGAAGGGAACCTGGTACCGATAGATCTGGTGACTGAGTATGTGGAGAATATGAAGACTGACGATGGTGGGAGGATGGAAGCTGGATTTCTACTCATTTTGTTGCTGAGAAACTTAATCATGGCTTTCAAACCACCTGAATCGCTAAAAGGTGTGGTATTTTGTTTTAATGTAAACACTTTTACCATCACTGCATATTCAGATTTTAGGCAGGGGCATTTTGCAGGCCTTACTAATTTCTTAAAATATTAAAATTGAAACCCATCAAGTGGAAGTATTTCTGCTAAAATGTGTGTATTGGATTTGCATTTTCTCAAAATTTCAGCCAAAGTTTAAAGGTGATGTGCATGATAAGTTTTTTTTTTTTTTTTACACAGAGTGGGAGTGCCTGGAATGTGCTGCCAGGTGTGGTCAGAATGGAAACGGGTCCCTCATCCTAACCTGCCCAGGCCGACCATGCCCCATCTAGTCTAGTCCCACCTTGCTGCATTTGGCCCATATCCCTCTAAACCTCTCCTGTCCAAATGCCTTTTAATTATTATTATAGTACTGGTGGTGATGGAGGAAGATACAACAGTAGCATTTAAGATCCTTTCAGATAGGCGCGTGGATATGCATGGAATGAAGGGATATGGATCCCATGCAGTCAGAGGAGAATAGTTTAATCTGGCTTCATATTCAGCACAGACATTGTGGGTTTAAGGACTTTTTCCCATGCTGTAGTGCTCTATGTGCCATGTTTGCTTGCAGATAATGTGAACAATATTTTTTTATCTACCCAATTATACTAGGGTGTAGCAAACATTTAAACATTAATTCAGCACAGGGGAACATCAACTGCTCTATGTTTGTAAATGTAAATAAGGTTAGGGGACTCTTATACAGCATTTACATTTTCACTGGCAATCAATAGATTATGAATTTTTAGAATGATTAGCTGAAATAACTTTTCAGAGCAGCACAGTTGCGCAGCGGTGGTGTTGCTGCCTTACCGCGGCTACGGATGCTGTCTGTACGGAGTTTGTATGTTCTTCCTGTGACGACGTAGGCTTTCCCTGGGTGTTCCGGTTTCCTCCCACATTACAAAGACGTGCAGGTTTACAGGTTAATTGACTTCAGTAAATTATCCCCAGTTTTTTGGATAGTGCTGGTGGGCCGAATGGCCTGTTTCCATGTGTATCTCAAGTCTTAAAATCTAAAAGCTGCATCAGCAGATTTATAAATTACAACACTACAGCACTTGTATGATTTACTCACTCAGGTTTACTATATAGTATTTAACCATTTTCCCTCAGCAACATTTCAATAGTTGTATTGAGGCCTGTCGTTTGTTAGGACAAGCAAGAGCTTGGTATTGTCCATGGCTGCTGTATTTCCAGCATAGTTGCAAGAGGAACTGAAATGTGATCTGCCCATTTCTGACTCGCCACAAAAAGGTTATTGAAGTAGCACATGGAGATGATGGGGTTATGGAGATAGTGACTGCTTGATACTTGACCTTTGGATTCTTCCCCCGTCATGTACAATTCGAACCAGTGAGAGTTTTTCCAAGAAATATAAGTTTCAATCCAGTGTCACCTTGATCTCAAATGCAGCTGCTTTCACCATGCCTTAAGGTCATTTCTTTCCCTGTTCAAATAGATTTAGCTCAGAAGCCAAGAACTGCAGATGCTGGAATCTTGAGCAAAACAGGTGCTGGAGGAACTCAACGGATCAGGCAGCATCTTTGGAGGGAATGGAGAGGCAACGTTTTGGGTCAGAAGCCGCCTTCATCCAACCTGAAACTTTGTCCATTCTCTCTACAGATGCTGCCTGGCCTGCTAAGGTTGGCCAGCACTTTGGGGAACTCTAGTTGTCCAACTGCTCAGTTTCACTATTTGCATCCACTTGTTATCACTTTTTCCACAGCACACAGTGGACCATTGTGAGCTCCACTTTCCTTGATCATTGTTGCTGGTTTTGATTTGTTCTTTTCATACCTTCCATTCATTTGATCTTTATACATTGTCATACCTCTAATTTACCTCTCCCCTGACTCTCAATCTGAAGAAGGGTCTCGATTTGAAACATCACGTATTTCTTTTCTCCAGAAATGCTGCCCGGCCCGCTGAGTTATTCCAGCATTTTGTGTCTAACTTTGGGGATTTAGTTGAGATCCATTTTGCAACTTCATTGGCATGACCATTTGGCTGGCATTCTTAACCTTTCTATCTTGTGATCTTTTCAGAAGAGTCCTGGTGGAACCCTGAAAGTTTGGATGAACAAAGCTGCAATTATCTTCATCTTCTCATTGATATGTTTGATCTTCTTGCAAGTGGTACAAGTGAAGGAAGCCTCGTCATAAGCTTCAGGATTCTCTTGCAGTTTCTGGTTCAGGTGAATAGATATTTCATCCATGCCATTAATTTAACTACAGGGATAAACATGAAAGAAGGCATAACAATAGTGAAAACATAAGTTTGTTAAATGCGTTAGGGTTAGAATCTTACAACACAGAAATAGGCCTTTGGTCTACTGAGTCCTTGATGCCCATCAACCACCTACATTACTGAGTCCTTGATGCCCATCAACCACCTACATCCACTAATCCTACATTTTATCTTCCCCCCCCCCTTCTCATCATTTCCCCATAGATTCTACCCCTCACCCACACACTGGTGAAATTACTGAGGCCAATTAACCTACTGACCTGCAATTTTTGGGGATGTAGGTGGAAACCAGAGCACCTGGGCGAACATTCAAACTCCACAGTCCCAAACCCGAGGTCTCCAGATGTGTGAGACATTGGCTCTATTCACTGTGCGGCAGTTTGCTGGATTCAGAATCCAGTTTGCTAACCATCACAGCATGGACCACATATAGTTTCCACTCACATATCCAGGCAAAGCCATCATTCCCTCATTTTAATTGTGTATTCTTGCATTTTTTTTACCAATCAAAATAAGTTCAGTTAAAGCTTAGTTCAGATGGAAACTTTTGATTTAGAATTTCACTTAATTGAAAGTACAATACAATTTGTTTGTGCACTTATAGACCATGTAATTTTGGTGGGCGCACAGTCATGAGTAATTGCATCTATTTGAGTTAGAAAAGTAATGAAATGTTTAGTTTAGAGATACAGCGTGGAAACAGGCCCTTCGGCCCACTGAGTCCACGCTGACCATGGATTCTCGCACGTTAACACTATCCTATACAAACTGTCGAAAATTTACAATTATACCAAGCCAATTAATCTACAAACCTGTACGTCTTTGGAGTGTGGGAGGAACCCAGTGAAAACCCATGCAGGTCACGGGGAGAACGTACAAACTTTGTGCAGACAATCTAGATCGAACCCGGGTCTCTGGCGCTGTAAGTCAGCAACTCTCCCTCTGCGCTACCGTGACACCCTAGATATTCTGTTTTGGCAAATATTTATATTTCTTCCTAATGTTTAATTTCATTTGCGTATAATAAAATAGGCAGAATTACAAACCAGATGAAATATGTCAATTAGCCAACAGGTTTAAAAAAAAAAGGTTGAATAATTTGATTTAATTTGGATTTGACCATATATAATCCCTATCTGAATTTGATCAATATTTTTGAGGTTTATATCAATCAACAATTGTATGAAAGCAGATTTGAACAAAATATATCTGTTTTACTAAAACTCCTTTTGTTTCTATAATTTATGAAAATTGCAGATTCATCTGCGAGAACCTAATCATCTCTTCAAGTTCTTGTCACTTCTGTGGACCTATAATTATAACCTTGGTGACCAGTTGAACAGACCAGTTGGTGTGATACTACAGACCAGAGCTCTTTATGTGGGCTGCGCGCTACTTGATTCTGCAGGGAATGAATTTCTGTCATCGCAAGGTATTAATTTCCTGATCCATTCCATTAAACACTTGGAAGCCTGAAAAACATTATAATGCCAATTTATTACTGAACTGTGTTTGTTTTCCCAGTGGTGGTCTCCTTAGTCATTACTCTGGGCAGCCCTGTGAGGGAGGTGCGTCGGGCAGCAATTGCTTGTCTGCAGAGATTTGCAAAAGTACCGGGGTCCGCATTTCATGTGGTTGTTAACAGTCTTGTTAATATGGCAGAAGAAATCATTGCGGATCCCACACATTTAAGTCAGGTAAGAAAGGGTGCTCTTTTTAAAATTCATAATTTTGGGCAATTAATTTTTTTAAATTATATTTGTGTAGAGTTGTGCGTATCACGTCACAATGATGTTGTTTAATTAATCAACCGAAACTGTTGAAATTAGTAACAAGTACGCAATTTAACAAATAAATTTATCTTTCTCTTTCTTTTTGAAAGACCCAGGGAAATCTTCCTAATGGTTATGTAAGCTAAGTTTTAATGTGTATCAGAGGCAACCGCTTGTTGCTACCTGTGCTGTTTCCAGATACAGTATGGTTTATTACTCCATTGTGTCATTTATCCAGGCTCTTGGCACATTATTTGAGGAAGTTTTAACAGCCAGTGGACCAGCAAGGTCACAGCGCACAAAGCTCAAGCAAGATCTTGAGAATTTTCTGCAATATTTTGGAGATCGTGGACAACCATCATATATCACACGTAACTTGCTGAAAGCATTTGAACAAGTGAATGGAGAGGTCAGTTTAGTTATTTTCTGGTACAATGTGAGTAAATAGCATTAGAAAATAGTTTTTATTAAATTGTTAATTTAGTCAAATTAGTATTAGAATTTAATTACATAATTAATTTTAAAATGCTTATCTCACAAGGATCTCTGGTAACTCCATGATTGTATGAGGTCAAACATTCTTGTGCAATCATGTCGGTTCATACAGCAAGAAATGTCTCTTATTGTAAAGTTCTTCAGAGTTCAGCACTTTACCACGTACCAACAAATCTCCTGCACCCGTCTGTTCATTCGTTAAGCAGAGGTGTATTTATTTCACAACTAAAAGGAAAGTTGTCGGTTCATAAGATGTAGGAGCAGAATTCGGTCCCAGAATCTGAGTCTGCTCCACCATTCGATTATGGCAGATCTATTCATTCTCCTGCCTTCTCATTTTGCTTGGCATGGTCCACTGACCTGCATTGATTTGGCTTAGTACGATATTCAAAACTCATCTGGACCTTGTGCAACAAAGCGTAGTGTTTTCAGTGGTATCTTGTAGTGGGACTAGTTTGAAGGCGACTTAAATTTGCATCAATATCAATGCTTCATTAATTCTCTTGGACAATCATAAGTAATGGATAAACACTGAATCACCAACAGCGACTCTTATTCAATTCTGTGGCCAGTTGCATGTGAAGTAATAACAGTAAGCGTTGTTAGTTTTATTGCCATTCCTGCTTGAAAATCAGGCTGTTGTTTAATTTTGAAGTTTTTGTCATGTACTATTTTAATTTTATAGTGAATTACTTTTCAGATGGTTCTCTCCAGCTTGTTACCCTTAATGGAGAGACTGCTCGGAACAGAACCTGACGTTCTCCTCAAAGATGAAGCCCTTCTGCTGCACATGGCTCTCGCAAAGTACAACGAACAATCTGCGACTTTACTGGCAAAAAATCCCCAAAGTCTGGATCTGTTCATCAGTGTATTCCATAATTCCAAGGAAGTGTACAAAGGCTTACCAGCACTGCAGATCACTGCATTCGGACAGGTATTTTTGTGTTGTGAACATTGAGGGAAAGCACAGGATTCTATTCCGACATTTCAACAAGAGCGATGATTTTTCTTCAGTGGAATCTGGTTAAAAACTATACATGAAGTTTGAATACCATCGTGAAAGGTGGAACATTCAAAGTAATTTATAAAAACCTTAAATGGGATAGCTTGTGTCAGTAATAACCTTGAAACCTATTTGGATCAGATGTTCGAAGGACAGAAATTGGCCATACGGCCCATCAAGTCTACTCTGCCATTCAATCCTGGCTGATCTATCTTTCCCTCTCAACCCCATTCTCCTGCCTTTTCCCCATAACCCCTGACACCCTTACTTACACTAATGTCTTTCATGGAAAGAACTGTTATTCTGACTCTCGACCCTTAATTTCCAACTTAAATAGCCTATCAGGCCACTGAATTATGGGGCCAGATCTGAATAGACAATTTCATCTGTGGGGAATTAATTGTTTAAATTGATTTAAAAAATTTGTCTGAAACTTAACGTCAATTTCTAAATTTCTGCAGGAAAATTATGGAAATGTTGAATTAATTTTCTTACTATTGTTTTTAAGTGCATGACTATTACAACTATGGCACCAAGATTTTCCTTTAATTAAGAGGTTTTATTTAATTTATCTTCTCTAGATCACAAAACGGTTCTTTGCAGCACTGCTTGATGTGAACATACAGCAGAGATTACTGGGAGTGCTATTTGACCTGCTTGTGCAAACTAAAAACCCAGTCTGTGCACAAGCAATAAGCAGTATTTTCAAGGCGGTGAGTGAAAGCAGCTTTGAAATGTGCATTCTTTTTGGTTTATACTTACGGTGAGATTTATGTAATAAAATTGTTGCTTGGTTTTGGTTTGGAACTTTATGAAGGAGAGTGTAAAGTGTGTAATTCAGTGTTGTGATGCGATTAACTGTGGCACTTTTGATGATACAACGTATTGTGATTCAAAATTTGTAATACGCGTTACCTATCACAAGACTTTTGGCTGAATTTATCATTTAGCTGGCAAATGGCCTGAGCTTGTCTGGCATAGTCTTCCATTGAGATGCCTGCTCCCAGCTAATAGACGAGGCCCATCCGAATATAACACGCAGATGCATTCCCACAAATGTCTCGTCGTGCTGTGCGGTTTTTCCCGCACGTTTACCATCCAGCATTGCTGTCATTGACATAGAACATAGAACACAGGCCCTTTGGCCCACAATATCTGTGCCGAACATGATGATTCACAGCCACACACTGTTAGCGCCCTTTCAGCTTGTGGTGGGGGGGGGGGAATATACCTCTACCACAGTGAGGTCTCACCAGATAGGTTCAGGACTTACCTGGACTTAACTTGTCTGCACATCTGGACGCCCGCAGCAGCGACTGCGGAGGGTTGTGGACCCACGGGGGAAAATAGAGGAGGACTAACCAAATTTTGTGCCTGCCACCACATTGATGAATGCTGTGGTGGATGTTTGTGTTAAATTTATATTGTGTGGGTTTTTTTTTTATTGTACCGCTGCTGGTAAATTCATTTCACTGCACTTTATGTGCACGTGACGAATAAAACGGGCATGACTTGACTTGATAGCGTGCGACTGTCTCACAACTGTTCACTGGAAGTGCTGTTCCCAGGACAGATCTGCGTGATGTTTGCAGGGGGCTCGTCTACCTTAGTGGATTGAGTGACTGCTGTGCACTATATCTTAGCGAGACAAAACTCGCCCCTTCTTCACCTGACAGCACCACCTCACTTCACTGGATGGACTGTATTGCATCCTTGGGCGAGGTTAGGGGTGGAGGGGTTTGCTTCCGAATCAACACATCGTGGTGCTCGGACATTTGGTGAGCACCTGTTCCCCGTAGCTGCAGTATCAAACGGTCAAATACCGTCCCCACTACCTCGAGTCATCGGATCATACAGCGTGGAAACCGGCCCTTCGGCCCAACTTGCCCAAGCCGACCAATATGCCCCATCTACACTAATCCACCTGCCTGCTTTTGGCCCATATCCCTCTAAATCTGTCCTATCCATGTACCTGTCCAAATGTTTCTTAAACGTTGCGATAGTACCCACCTCAACTACCTCCTCCTGCAGCTCATTCCATACATCCACCACACTTTCTGTGAAAAGTTACCCCTCGGGTTCCTATTAAATCTTTCCCTCCTAAGTTTAAACCTATGTCCTCTGGTTCTTGGTTCCCCTATTCTGGGCAAGCGACTCTGTGCACCGACCTGATCTATTCCTCTCATGATTTTGTACTCCTCTATAAGATCACCCCCTTATCTTTCTGTGTTCCAAGGAAAGAGTCTTAACCTGCTCAACCTCTCACAATAGCTCAGGCCTTCGGATCCTGGCAACATCCTCGTAAATCTTCTGCACCCTTTCCAGCCTGACATTTTCCTATAACATGGTCCGTGTTATAGACCAAACGTAATACGCTAAATGTGGCCTCACCAACGTCTTATATACTGCAACATGATGTCCCAACTTCTATACTCAGTACCCTGACTGATAAAAGTCAATGCTCCAAAAGCCTTTTGGTACAAAGGGACAAAGGCATGCAATGTTCACTATGTTTACAGTGTTGGCCTGTTGATCTCCCAACAGTTAAAATATTATATATTTTGTGCACAGAGATGAGTTTTGTTCTATCTTAATTTAGATTTGGATTATTCATATATCATTTTATTATCAATATATTATTTTGTCTCTTTTAGGATGTAAATTTAAAGTAAAAATGCAAAACCTTGCTCGCAGTTACTTTTTTACTTTTTATACGGTGCAGATTGTGATTGATGCAGAGCAAGTTGCCAGGGAGCTCGTACCTTTGGAAAAATCTCAAAATCGTGCGACCATTCAACAGACCAGAAGGCAGAAAATGCTGCAGCAAAGGTTGGTTCCCAATTAGGGTATTTTTGGGGTGTTGCTTAATTTATAACAATTCTCACCACATTGGCCCTCCTTCATGTCCCACTTAACTTTTAAGTTAATTCCACTGTTCCTCATCACCTTCCCTGATCCCAGTGTCTATTGACTTGTCACTGTACTGGGTGACTGGGCAGCTTCAGCTCGAAGGGAGAGACAATGCAAAGTAGTAACAGTCCATTGAAGAAATTTTGGCTAATGTCTAAAATAACTTTTACCAATAAAATAAACACCATGGAAACAACATTTTAGCTTCCATGTTCTGTAAATTAGTTTAAAGTATGGATACAGCATGGAAACGGGCCCTTCGGCCCACTGAGTCCACACCAATCACCGTACACTAGTTCTATCCCACACACTGGGGACAATTTTACAGAAGCCAATTAACCTACAAACCTGCACATCTATGGAATATGGGAAGAAACACAGCCGGAGAAAATCCACACAGTCACAGGGAGAATGTATAAACTCCCTACAGACAGCACCCACCGTCAGGATCCAGCCCAGGTCTCGAGCTGCAAGGCAGCTGCTCTGCCTCTGCGCCACTGTGTTTTTAGAGTTTAGAGATACAGTGTGGAAACAGGCCCTTTGGCCCGCCGAGTCAGCAATCGCCCCGTACACCCTCTCCTGCACACTAAGGACAATTTACAATGTTTTCCGAAGCCAATTAACCTACAAACCTGTATGTCTTTGGAGTGTGGGAGGAAACCGGAGCACCCGGAAAAATCCCATGCAGGTCACGGGGAGAACGTACATACTCCTTACAGACAGCACCTGTGGTCAGGATTGAACCCGGGTCTCGCACTGTAAGACAGCAACTCTGCCACCGTTCTGCCCCTGTATATTTTGCATGCTTTAATGAGTTTGGAATATATAACCTCACTTTACTTAATCTCTCTATGTGAGAGAGCATGTCGTTCCCCCAGTTGAGACGTGCATAATTTCTGTGGTAATCTGAAATTCTTTGTTGCAAAATTCGAACGCAACTCAATTGTTGCGCCATGCTCCCAGAATTGTGGCATATTACATGGAGAAATTTGCTTCCTCATCATTAACTTCACTGTTAAAATTTGAGTGGACTTCATGTTGGAATTGGGTGGGGGAACGGGGTACTGATTGGGGATGATCAGCCATGATCACATTGAATGGCGGTGCTAGCTCGAAGGGCCGAATGGGCTACTCCTGCAACTATTGTCTAGTGTCTATTGTAATTAATAAATTAACCAGACCCTTCTTCTTCCCTTTTGTGGAATTCATCAGAACTGAATTTCACATATTAGAATGGGGAAAGGTTCTCCGCAGTCTACCTTCTACAAACTCTTCAAAATTAATTGCCATTGTTTTTCACTTTGTGTGTTTTCTTTTAAAGGAAAGCGCAAGACACGCCAAATTTGGAACCTATTTCTTTAACGGGTAACATTAACTGGCAGAGAGTCACCCTCATCCTGGAGTTGTTGCAGCACAAGAAGAAACTCAAAAAACCCCAGGTTCTCGTTCCTAGCCTTTTCAGCCTTCTGTCCAGGTATGAGTGCCAAATTATTCAGAGTCGGAGAAAATTAAAACAACCCCCTCCTGTTGTTACTGAAATGAACAACTGCTGTTGTCGGCTGGAGCATGGTTAAGATCATAGAGTCATAGAGCGTTGATACAGGCCCTTCAGCCCAACTTGCCCGTACCGACTAACATGCCCCATCTACACGATTCCCACCTGCCCGTGTTTGGCCCATATCCCTCTAAAATTATCTTAACTGGGGTTCCATACAAGGAATGGCCAGGTAGTTTGAACAATTTACCCTTCCTTGCTTGTTAACGTTCAGGAAATGGTTGGTGAGGCAAGTTTAAAAGGAGAAAACTGGAATCTTCACCAAGGTATAATGTATCACCTTCAAAGTATCCTTAGATCTCACACGCACTATGATATAAACAGAGATAAAATGTAATGAGTTGCTTAGAAAATAGGTGCAGGAGGAGGCCATTCGGCCCTTCGAGCCAGCACCGCCATTCACTGTGATCATGGCTGATCGTCCCCAATCAATAACCCGTGCCTGCCTTCTCCCCATATCCCTTGATTCCACTAGCCCTTAGAGGTCGATCTAACTCTCTCTTAAATCCATCCAGTGATTTGGCCTCCACTGCCCTCTGTGGCAGGGAATTGGAGGGGACGATCAGCCATGATCACAATGAATGGCGGTGCGGGCTCGAAGGGCCGAATGGCCTCCTCCTGCTATTTTCTAAAGCAACTCATTACATTTTATCTCCTTTTTGAAGCCAAAGTTTTTGTGTGAAGTGCTGAAGACCCCGTGGTTATAGAATCCAACAACAGGGAGGGAGTTTTTTTCATTCATTCTTTGACAATGTACATCTGGGAAGGCCAGCCTTTGTCTCATCCCTCATTCACCTCTAGAAGGTCATATTTGGTCAATATCTGAACTGCCACTGCATGTGGTGAAGAGACTTGCACATTTCTGTTTAATAAAGCAGTTCCTGTGTATAGTATACCAACAAAGTACATCATTTTATATCCAGGTCAAGCTGATGAATAGTTTGGATCTGGACTAATACAGTGAAAATTAGTTACTCTAGTACTAATATCTAATTTATTTAGAACAACAAAATAAGAGTTTTTTCCAGATTTTATATTCTGAAACTTATGTCATTTGGGAACGCAAAGTGCTGGGGTAACTCAGTCGGTCAGTAGCATCCCTGGAGAACATGGATGGATGATGTTTCTTCTTCAGACTTTAGAGACTTTGGAAACAGGCCCTTTTGCCTACTGAATCCTCGCTGACCAGCAATCTTCCCGTACACTAACACTATCCCACATACTAGGGGCAATTTACAATTTTACCAAAGCTAATTAACCTACAAATCTGAACGTCTTTGGAATGTAGGAGGAAACCGGAGCACCAGGAAAAAAACCACGCGGTCACAGGGAGAACGTACAAACTCCATACAGTCAGCACCCGTAGTCACGATCGAACCCAGGTGTCTGGCGCTGTGAGGCAGCAACTCTACTGCTGTGCCACTGTGCTGCCCTGATGGGGATTGGTTTGGGGTTTGTGTGACCATTCTTGACAAGGGTCGAGGATTTCTTTAGTGGAGTTTGGAGATGATGGTCCATTCTATATTTATGTGTGTGAAAATGGAAAGTCAATTATTTTGATTGTGACTGAGAACTAATAGACAATAATTGTCATTACTTAGGTGCCTGGATCCTGCATTGTCTGAGCAGAGCAGTCTGGAGTACACGAAGCAGCTGATCCTCAATTGTTTACTGAACCTCTGCCAGAAGCTGTCACCCGATGGTTCCAAGATAAGCAATGGTATGCAGTTTGAAATTATTCCTCTGCGATGTTCGTATATTTTGAGGTTCATTGTAGTTTGAATTAATTCTTGTTAGCTCCATGGCAAAGGTATCAAAAACGAGCGGGGATCGAAATGTGTTTTATATTGAGAGTGGTTGTGTTCGGGAATGTGCTGCCGGATACAATCAAAGATGGTGATTATATCCGATTCCTCACACTGTCAGAGTGAGGAATTGGTTACCAGTTAAGAGACACCTAGACAGCCACGAATACACAATGCTTGGAAGGCTGTAGACCAAATACAGGCAAATGGGATTAGTAGATGCGAGCAAAACGTTTAGTGTGGACGTGATGGACCAAAGGACCTGTTTCTGTACATACAACTCTATGACTAGTTTTAAACAAAGAGTGTAAAATCAAAATAATTTAGACTTTAGCGATTCAGCGAGGAAAAAGGCCCCATCAGCCCACCACGTCCACGCCGACCAGTGATCACCCCATATACTAATGCCCCTGTCCCACTTAGGAAACCTGAACGGAAACGCCTCTGGAGACTTTGCGTCCCACCCAAGGTTTCCTTGCGGTTCCCGGAGGTTTTAGTCAGTCTCCCTAATGGTCGAAAGTGGTTTCCGCTTCTTCTATGTTCTGGCGATTATTTCAAAAAATTCTAAACCGGCCGCGACTAAAAATAGTTTGCCATTTTAAAAATCGGTAATTTTTTAGTCGAAGCCGGTTGCGATGCTAGTTGAAGGTGGTTGCTGGAGGTTGCAGGTAGTGGAAGGTAAGACCTCCCTGGTGGAATAAAACTGGGTGAAAAAAAGGTCTTACCTTCCACTACCCTAAGTATCTTTTGTAAATATTTTTCATCATTTTCCAAATATTGCGGGGGCTGCATAAATACTTGTTGCAAGATCCTAAGTAGCAGTGTTTTCAACTTTGATTTTACAGATGTTCTCGATGAAGAGAAGTTTAATGTGGAGCTGATTGTTCAATGTGTCAGGGGGTCAAATATGCCTCAGACCCATCATCATGCATTGCTACTCCTGGGTGCAGCTGCCGGAATGTTCCCTGTAAGTTTAACCAGCATTAGTTTATTGTCAAAGGATGTTGCCGTCGGATCATTTTGAAATGGCTGTGAGGTAAAAGATAACCAAAATTATATTAAATAATGAAGCATATAGGATGAGCCGCCTGCAGATGATGATTAATCTGAAATAAAAACACAAAACATGTAGATATTCAACAGGTCAGCAGCATTTTGTGGAGGGAGGAAAAGTCAACATTTTAGACAGATGAGCCTCTCTTCTTTCTCAGACGTGGCCTGACCTTATGAATATTAAAGTGGTGTTGGCTGCTGATAGTCATTTTAGCAATGGTGTCTTTGATGCCTAACATTGTTGTGAGCCAGAGTATTAGGGTTTGGCAACACAGGGGGCAGAGATGGGTTTAGCAAGCATTGGAGTTGGATGTCTTGGAACCTTTGCACTTTACGCATTAAATCCAGTAAAAAAAGTCATGATATACAGAAGTGCAAGTTCCCACAATTAAAACCTTTCATTTTATGGTTTTGTTAAGTGTCCTTTTCTGAGTTCTAACTCGCGAAATGTTTTAGTTTAGTTTCATGGTCCAGCACGGAAACTGACCCTTTGGCCCCCAGAGTCCATGCCGACCCATACACTACTTCTGTCCTATACGTTAGGGATAATTTTAATTTACTGAAGCCAATTAACATGTGGAAGGAAACCAGAGCACCCAGAGAAAATTCACGCGGTCACAAGGAGATCGTACAAACTACACATAAACAGCACCTGTAGTCAGCGTTGGGTGCTGTAAGGCAACAACTTGACTGCTCTGCCAATGTGCCTTTCATACATTTGATACCCACCAGATTTATGAACTACTTTAACCATTTATAGTCAGAGGGTTATACAGCATGGAAACTGGCCCTTCGGCACAACTTGTCCATCATGTCCCATCTACACTAGTCCCATGAGCCAGCGTTTGGCCCATATCCCTCTAAACGTTCAGTTTTGCTTCAAGTGCTCGTAAATCCATTATTGCGACAACATTAAGCAGTTTGTGTTTTTGAGGTATTTGTAACGTTATTTTCCAGGACAAGGTTCTCCACAATATCATGCCCATATTCACCTTCATGGGTGCCAATGTGATGCGACTGGATGACAGCTACAGTTTCCAGGTCATAAACAAGACAGTTCAGACTGTCATCCCCGCACTTATTCGGGTACGTTATAGTAGTTATTACTGTTTGAGAGCTTAAACAAATCTCGGCAATATATTACTAATAAGTATTTACCTAATGTCGTGTTGAGTGAGTGCCATTTTCTTGAGCTATTTATACTTATCTACTTTTAAAATCTGCAGCCTCATTTTGTACATGGTCAGTGTTGCAAACTGCAAAATGTTTAATGCGACTGCTTACAGACATTATACATCTTGGTCTCTGGGTGGGATTAGGGGGATGATAAGAATATATTGTAAAAATGTAGGGCATTCAGCCTCACAAAGCTATTGTGCCATTCAACATGGCATTACAACAACCTTAATATCAATTTCCTGCCCCTTCCCCATATTCCTTAATTCCACTAATTTTTCACGGTCTATTCATTTTGGTCCTGAATAAGCTCAGTGAAGCGGCAGAGCCATCCAGCACAGGGAATTCCAAAGATTGCTCTTTTTGCAGTCCCTTTTGTGCATTCTGCTCACCCTAATTCCTTTTTTGCAGGCTGACAATGAAGGCCCTGCAGAAATCAAGCAGAATATGGGAAATGTGGTAACAAAAATCATCCGGGTGTTTGTGGATGCTATGCCACATGTCCCTGAACACCGGCGAGTGCCCGTCCTTTCTACGCTCATTGATACAGTGAGTGCGGAGCGCTTTCTCTGGGCCCTCCTGATGCTGCTGTTTGAACAACACGTAACCAAGAATGCTTCTTCAGCAACCAATGGTGAAAAGGTAAAGGTGGGTGTATTTAACACTGGACAGATGAAAGCAGGAATCGGCACTTGGACAGTTGGGTGCTATTAATCTAGAGGGGGTTAAAGGAGCAGATTTGTGGTGCAATCACTATGATGGGGTTATACTGAAGGACACACAGTGTCAAGAGTGTTTTATTGTCATATGTCCCTAACTGAACAATGAAATTCTTACTTGCAACAGCACAGCATAATATGTACACATCGTGCTCTGTAAACAATATAATAAATGAAAAAAAATGTTCAGCACATGTTCACATATGTACATGCATACATACAAACATACATACCAATAATAGTGCAAAAAGATAAAACCAATTTCCCCAAGTCGGAATGTAGTTCAGAGCTTTTTTGTAGTATTTAATAGCCTGATGGTTGTAGGGAAGAAGCTGTTTTTGAACCTAGATATTACAGCTTTCAGGTATCTATGCAGGCAGCATCTCTGGAGAACATGTATAGGCGACGCTTCAGACTCGAGATGTACTCCAGGGATGCAGCCAAACCTGATGAGTCAATCCAGTTCTTGTTGTCCATTTGTGTAAACCTGCATCTGCAATTCCTTGTTCTAACATAGGGTTGTTCTATGGGGCCTTCCAATAGCCAGCGAGGGATAGAAGAACAAATACATAAACTGGTAGCAATGTGGAACACAAACTGTTGGTCTTCTGATAATTCAAGACACTCATGAGATGCACCATGAATAATTCAATTGGAAACCTGCAGAATTTGGCCATCAAGCAATATTTGTTTGCTTTTTGTTTTAACATTTGCAAAATATCTACAACACAGTTGTACTCATACTATACCTGAACACCTTTTAATGATAGTTTGGATATCAGAGAAAGATGAATTCAGCCAGTATGACACTTTGAATGCATGCTCCAGTGAAAACAGTTGCCTATGTTTGCACCCTGCCCTTTACCAGATAGATGAATGATTGTAGATCTACTTCTGGGACTAGCATGCAGAGAGTCGCCTGGGTTTGGTACCATCTTGGTACAGGGACTGTTTCTTCCCAGCTGTTATCGGACAACTGAACCATCCTATCACCAACTAGAGAGTGGTTCTGACCCACCATCTACCTCACTGGAGACCCTAGAAATATCTTTAATTGCATTTTACTAGACTTTATCCTGCACTAAACATGCAACTTTATCCTGTTTTTGCACACTGTGGACGGCTTAATTATAGTCATGTTTAGTCTTTCCGCTGCCTGGATAGCATGCAACAGAAAAGCTTTTCAGTTTACCTCCATACACGTGACAATAATAAACTAAATGGCATATCTTTTTTTTAAATAATAATTTGCAAAAAGTCTTTATCTCCTCATAACAAAAGTCTGTGGCTTCTATGGTAACAGGAAGCTGTTTTGGAAAGGGATGTTGAATTCTGGATCACTGTTGGCTGCGAGTTTACTGTTCGGGAACAGCTCCAGAGCTTCATCAACATTTTGCGTTACTTAGCCAAGCTCCCTGAAGACAAAGAAGAAAGTAAGTAGTACACGACTTGTTCTTAACTTTAGATAATGTCCCAATCAATAAAAGACCACCCTGTTTGACAGTGGCTAAATTGCAGTGTCACTTTAGAAGAAATATGGCGTGTATGGTGCGCCAGGACAGCATGTTCAAAATATTCATGTTCTATCTGCACGAGAAGGAAAACATTTTTTAAAACATTTTTGGATTCCATGTTATAAAATAAATTTTGTAAAACAGTCCCTGTTTTTATTTTCAAGCAAGTTCTCTATTAAACGTTTGTTCATTCTGGCTTTGCAGATTCTTGCTGCTGTACCTGTACCTATAAGGAGAGATTGGGCAAGTTAGGACTTCATTCCTTGGAGCACAGGAGGCTAGGGTGTTATCTTATAGAGGTGTATAAAATCAAGAGGGAAATTGAGACAGTGAATGCACAGTGTCTTTTACCTAGGGTAAGGGAATCAAGAACCAGAGTACATGGGTTTATGGTGAGAAGGGAAAGATTTAATAGAAACCTGAGGGGTAATCTTTTCACAGAGGGCGATGGGTATATGGAACAATCTATGAGGTGGTTGAGGCAGGTACAATTATATTGTTTATAAGACCGCTTTAGGGGTGGTGCAATGGTAGAGTTGCTGCCTCACAGAGCCAGAGACCCCAGTTCAATCCTGACTGCGGGTACTCTCTGTACGGAATTTGCGCATTCTCCCTGTGACTGCGTGGGTTTTCTCTGGGTACTCAGGTTTGTAGGTTAATTGGCTTCTGTAAAAATATGTAAATTGTCCCTAGTGGGTCGGATAGTGCAAATATACAGGGTGATCACTGGTCAGTGCAGACTCGGTGGGCTGTAGGGCTTGTTTCCATTGTATTTCTAAAGTCTAAAGTAAAGACACTTGGACTGGGACATGGATAAGAACAGTTTTGAGGGATATTGATCAAATGCAGGCAAGTGGGACTAGCTTAGGTTGGTCGGCATGGACAGGTTGGGCCAAAGGGCCCCGTTTCTATGCTGTATGACTATGATCATTTTGTCACCATGTTCTTGGTGTTTTGTATGAATATTATAAATTCTAACCTGAAAATGTGAAGAGAAAAACATTTCTGTTTTATGATTAAATTGCCATATCACAACCGATTTAGTACGGAGGGCATATCTTGCTTTAAAATGTTCTTTGCCTTTTTTTAAATAAAACCGAATATCACAGCAGTCTAAATATCATGCCATTGAGTGCTTGCTCATTGGAGCTTCTGTAGAAGTAGCATTAATATCTGCCTGATATCTGTAGTTTCCAATGCGTATACATTAATGTAGCAATCAGGCAATAAACAGTCTTGTAAATTGAATTTTAGATTTATCTATCCTGCATTTTATTGATATATTGGATTGGTTCACAGATTAAGAATGCATTACAATGTAGGTAATTTTATTTTGGGGTACAATTAATTCATCCTCTTTGTGGTTTGTTAAATGAGTCACAAATGTATAATTTCCCATCAAAGTTGAAGGTAACCATTGAAGTGGCATTATAACATAAATGTTATATGCTTTTTCATATGACCTTAACTTGCTAACCTTTCCAGTTAAGACACAAAGTGCTGGAGTAACACAACAGGTCAGGCAGCATCTCTGGGGAAGTCAAAATGTTAAAACAAGGAACTGCAGATGCTGGTATACACAAAATGACGCAAAGTACTGGAGTAACTCAGCGACTCGGGCAGTATCTCCGGGAAACGTGGATAGGTGATGTTTTGAGGATCCGACCCTTCAGACTAAGTCTGAAAATGCCTAAACAGGATGCAAACTAAATATTTCTTGTTTAGAGTTTGCATTCAGTTCAAGCATTTTCTGGAAAGCCTTCCAGAAACCTGCTAAATCAACTTAATTTTGCCACAGCTGTTTTTCCAGTTATATACTAATCTAATTTTTGTTTTTGTTTCATACTTGGTTTATACTCTCTAGAATGTAGGAGATTGAGAGGGGACGTTATAGAAACTTACAAAATTCTTAAGGGGTTGGACAGGCTAGATGCAGGAAGATTGTTCCCGATGTTAGGGAAGTCCAGGACAAGGGGTCACACCTTAAGGATAAGGGGGAAATCCTTTAAAACCGAGACGAGAATAACTTTTTTCACACAGAGAGTGGTGAATCTCTGGAACTCTCTGCCACAGAGGGTAGTTGAGGCCAGTTCATTGGCTATATTTAAGAGGGAGTTAGATGTGGCCCTTGTGGCTAAGGGGATCCGGGGGTATGGAGAGAAGGCAGGTACGGGATACTGAGTTGGATGATCAGCCATGATATTGAATGGCGGTGCAGGCTCGAAGGGCCGAATGGCCTATTCCTGCACCTAATTTCTATGTTTCTATATATAACTGTAACACTATTAGAGTTCCTTACCTATTCATTTTTGATTAATGGAGACCCTTCCCCATTGTTTTCTGGAAATTCATTTAGAAACAACTAAAGAACAGAGAAAAACAAACATAACAAAGAACAAGACGAGGAAGGCAAATGAAGTGGAATCACTGTTCAACGTGGACACTCACACAGCCAAAGAGCTGCGGCATTTAAAATTTCTTTCCGTCTCGTTTATGGCTCAGCATCTCGCCTCCAACAGTTTTATTGGAAAGGTATATTTTGTTTCAAATTAAATGACGATCGGAATCTTTTTATGATTATACATTAGCAATTTGTATATCTTGAAAAGTAGAGTTTTTAATATTGAAGATCTTGAATGGAATCTAATTGTCAAAATATATTGTGCAGTTCGAATTTTAACTTGCATTTCAGTTCAATTAACCATCACCAGCCCACAACAAGGAATTTTCCCTTGTAGAAACAATAAACTGCAGATGCTGGTTTATTCCAAAGATAGACATAAAGTGCTGGAGTAAATCAACAGGTCAGGCAGCATCTCTGGAGAAAAAGCACAGATTACATTTTGGGGCAGGACCGGAAACGTTACCCGTCCTTTTTCTCCAAAGATGCTACCTGACCCGCTGAGTTACTCCAGCACTTTGTGTCTACCTATGGAATTCTCCCATCTCCTTTGTCCTATCCGACCACCAACAAAAGCATTGTCAGTAAAGGATAACTATTAGTTTACCTGTCTCATCGTTTCGCACTCCTCCAGCAAACCTCTGGAATCGATTTCAATTTGCAACATTGTTTGCCTTTTCATCTGATCCCTTTTCTCCTTCCCTCCCCAATAAGCCTTTCACTCCCCACTGTTGCTGGTTGGGCTCCCGGTCATATCCACCGTACATTTAGTTTTTATCTTGGATATTCGGTGCCCAGTGTATGTCGGGTCTACATTTCCGTTTCAAGGCTTGTCTGCTTTTATTCCAAGGGCATTTTTGTATCAAGGTCACTTATTCAGGTACAGAATATTTAGCTAATTAAAAAAAAAAAATGCTGTCAATCTGATCTATTAAGGACAATAGTCCATAAAAGAAATGTCAAACCAAATTCCTGCAGTATGATGGTGCTCGTGAAAAAATATTACAATAAAATTTACACTGTAGGAATGTGGCTTGATTTCAGTGTATGAGGAAGGTAGGAATGGAGGTGGGAGGGCAATGAGGGAAAAGAATGGATTGAAAAACAAATTATGGAGAATTTAAATGCCGCATCGACCAATTTGTCGAATAGCTGTTTGTATTGTGGATTCAATGGAAGTGTGGTTCTAGGAAAATCCTGTTAACAAATGTTAAGTATGCTCACTATCACCTTTTATATCAGGTTGCAGATTGTAATACCTCTGAAGAAGAGTCACTGCAGATGCTTCAACAAAGGTAGCCACTTCTTTTGCAATTTTTGGGAACGGATAAAAATGAATGGTCTGGCTTAGATATTTTACTAGATTCAGTGATGCTCTCAATTTCTTTGTCTGAAATTAACTGATTTGCTTCGACTGCTCAATATTTGCAAAATCACCAACAGCACCTAGTAACCCGAGTTGGATATCAAGACTTTTACACTTGTTCTCGTGTACTTATTAGATGAGCATTCTGTTAGCAATTCAATATAATCAGGCCTGATTTGAGTATTTTAGTTTGCACTCTGAAATGAATGTCCACATTGTTACAAATGTCACACTCAAACTTCACCACTTGCTTTCAATTTCCTGCTTGTAAATCAGGGAAATAGTATAGTATGCATGCTTAGTATGGCTGACCAGTCTGACCGCTGTTAGCTTTTGGATGGTGGAACATTGAAACAGGCCAGTGCTTGCTTGGGCTTCACCACAAGTCGGTCATGTAATTCCCACTTGCATTTCTCCCAGTAGATCATGCGACCTGCTGGTCACAAACCGTATGTTTATTTTACTGCTGCAATTGAACATGAAATTCAAGCAGGTTGGCTCTCCATCTTCCTATTTCAATGAGTTGTCAGGCCTATTGGCAGTGAGCCAAAATGTAGAAACAACAAACTGCAGATGCTAGTTTATACCAAAGATAGACACAAAGTGCTGGAGTAACTCAGTGGGTCAGGCAACATCTCTGGAGGATAAGGATTAGTGACGTTTCAGGTCAGGATGCTTCTTCTGACCCTAAATGTCGCCTTTCCTTTTTCTCCAGAGATGCTGCCTGTCCTGCTAAGTTAATACAGCACTTTGTATCTATCTTCAGCCTATTGGCATCGTTCGCTACACACACACACACACACACACACACACACACACACACACACACACACACACACACACACACACACACACACACACACACACACACACACACACACACACACACACACACACACACACACACACACACACACCTGCAAACAAGATTATAAACAGACTGAAGTCTGAGCTCAATCCATTAATCATCAACAATAATATACGCATGTGATTATAGAAAGCTTGAATCAAATAGCAGAATAATACAATGTAAACATGTCAGACTCAAATATATTATTATGCTAAATTTGGACATATTGGAGCCGCCGCCCTGACATCTGGTACTTTGTTTTATTCATGCACGTAATTGCAAAGACACCCTAGAAATCTTAAGACCTTAGAGATACAACCCAGAAACAAGCTCTTCGGCCCACCGAGCCCACGCTGACCAGTGATAACCTCATGCACTAGCACTATCCTACACACGAGGGACAATTTACAATTTTTACTGAAGCCAATTAACCTACAAACTTGTACGTCTTTGAAATGTGGGAGGAAACTGGACCACCCGGAGAAAACCCACGCGGTCACAGGGAGAACATACAAACTCCATACTGACAGCAATCGTAGTCGGGATCGAATCCAGGTCTCTGGCGCTGTAAGGCAGCAATCCTACCGCTGCCGACTGTGCTGCCCAGATGTGTTCACTTTGAAGATCATTACCTATTCTTGTACGTGGCATCCTCCGAATGTTCATTTGAACCGAAAACACCGATTCTGTTGGGTGGTTGGTATCTGATCCATTGGTCGCCACAAATCTCTTACCAGTTGCTGCCAAGATTTTTAGTCAAGAGAATACTAAATCTGTGTAAATCTTTTTTAATTGAAGGTACGTTATGTAAATAAGAATGGCACTGGTGAGACTGCATCCGAGTTGCTATGTACAGTGTTGGGTCCTGATTTAAAGAGGGATATTAGTTCATTGGGAGCAGTACAAGGATTTTTAGGCTGTTATTCATTAAATTGTATGAGATCCATCTCAGCTGTTTATAGAAGTGATCACGAAGCTCGATTGACAAGGGAAATGCCTAATCATCTTCATTCAGGCTGGGATAACATTGACACTGCATCCTGCCAAAGAAAGTATCTATCAAAGGTAAATAATGCAGGAATCTCAGTGCAGAAGTAGGATATCGTGTGCTCATTCCCATGGGACTAGCAATACATGATGTACAATTTTTGAAATGTAAACAATGAGGGATAATCATCAAGATGCAATTAAACCTGTGTTATTTTCTGATGTTCCTAAGTGCAATGTATCTGCTTTGTTTCCCTAGTTTACTGGAGGAGATTCTGTGCTACATTAATGTGGTCGCCCACAGTGTGGAGGAGAATGCAGATAATCCAACGGCTAAATTCTGGAGAGCTCTACTCAACCGGTCATACGATGTTCTGGATAAAGTAGGTTACCTTTAAATTCAGATGTGCTGACTTGCAGACGTTTTCAATAGTCTATTGTAGAACACAACTTAATAATAATACTGGAGTACCTCAGTAGGTCAGGCAGCATCTGTGGAGGACATGGACAGGACCCTTCTACAGACTGATTTTATGAGGGGGGTGAAGAGAAAGCGGGAAAAGAGGTGGGGGCTGGACAAAATGTGTAGGTAGGTACTGCAGATGCTGGTTTACACCAAAGATAGACACATCTATATTACTAAAAGTCTGTTCTTGACCGGTTTTGGCCACCTGTGCTGTGATTTCCGAGAGAACGCCGCCACCTACGGCCGTCATTTTTGGCCACCTTGCTCAGAGCCCCCCTCCGCCGTATGTGTGCCGAGGATTTTTCCTGTCGATGAAAAATGACAGAGATATTAATGATTTTACAAAATTCCCCATTCTCTCTGCTGCCCCTGCTGGCGGCAGGGGGGAGGGACTATAAAACCAGGAAGTGGTGTGCCTCAATCAGTGTCTGCAAGCTGGAAGAAGGCAGAGGGTCACGTTTCTCTGAGCTGTGAATAACACTGAACACATGTCTACTCAAATGTAAGTGTCCTTAGTGGTTCTAAAACGCTTGCAGAATGTGACTATTGGTTCTAAAATGTTTGCAAAAAGTGTTTATTGGTTCTAAAATGTTTGCAAAAAGTGTCACTTTTGGTTCTACAATGCTTGCAGATGTGTCTTTTTTGGTTCTAAAATGTTTTTTAGGTTCTCCCCCCCCCCCCCCCCCCCCCCTCTCTCCCCCCCCCCCCCCCCCCCCCCCCCCCCCCCCCCACCCCCCCCCCCCCCCCCCCCCCCCCCCCCCCCCCCCCCCCCCCCTCCTCTGGGGTAAAAGGAGCAAATTAATAATATTAATATAATATCAAGGGGGGTACTTAGTGTGCGTGACGCTGCGTGCCGCCTCCCCCCCCACAACCGCACGTTGGGGGAACAGACCCAACGGGTCTGCACTTGGTCTAGTAAAATATAGATTTTTCTAAATTCAAGTAACCCTTGCATTCCCTCTCTCCACGTATCTTCCCCCACCCTAGTCCTATTAGATTCACTGCCGTCCTGCATAGTTTCACTGTTTGGATCCACTCATTATCACCTTTTCCTCAACTAACAATGGACCATTGTGGGCTCCACCTTTCCTCGATCATCATTGCTGCCTTTGATTTGTTCTTTTCATACCTTTCATTCATTTGTTCTTTATACTTTTTCATACCTCTAGTTTCCCTCTCCCCTGGCTCTCAGTCCGAAGAGAGTCTCGACCCGAAAGATCACCTGTTCCTTTTCTCCAGAAATGCTGCCTGACCCGCTGAGTTATTCTAGCATTTTATGTCTATCTTGGGGGCGGGACAATGGCAAGTGATAATTGGATACAGCTGAGGGGGGATTTTTAGTGGCAAATGGGTCGACAGAGGCTAGTGATGAAAAGGAGTCAAATGGGGACCAAAGGAGACAAGAAGAAGATTTTAATGAATGCTTTGGTCTAGTACAATATTTCATACGATGCTTGCCTGTACACTTGGCCTTCTTCCCAGTTTCTTGACTGATCCTCATAGCTTGGTTCCTCTACGTAAAGGTCGCAACTTCTCGTGATCTTATATTTCAGTCAGATTACCATACATTATTCTGACTTCAGATAATATGGGCAACACGGTGGTACAACTGGTAGAGCTGCTGCCTCACAGCGCCAGAGACCCGGCTTCAATGCTGACCTTGGGCGCTGGCTGCGTGGGGTTTGCACTTTCTTCCAGTGACAGTATGGATTTCCTCCAGGTGCTCCAGTTACCCACCACACTCCAAAGACGTGCGGGTTTGTAGGCTAATTGGCCTCTGTAAATGTTCCCATACCGTGTAGGGAGTGGTTGAGAAAATGGGATAATAATGTGAATGGTCCGCGTCAACTTGGTGGGACAAAGCCTGTTTCAATGCTGTATCTCTAAATCAAACTAAATATTGTTCCAATCTGCTCATTGTAAGTAACCTTCGTATGTCAATGATCTCTCAATCCTGAAGTCTAAAATCTACTCCATGTGGTCTGATCAAGCACAAAGTCACATGACTACACATTATTCCTCCACTCTACCTCATATCAAGAATGATTCTCTAGAGCACTTAAGCTGACACATACGGACCTGAACAGTGCTGTACTTTCAGATATGCCCATCTCTTGCCTGAGATAATAAATCCAAATTCTCAAGTGGACATAAGAGTCCAATAACACTATTCCAAGTAAAGTCTGAATAAGGGTCTCCAGAATTTGTTGTCATCTCTAAGGAAAGGAAGTTTCTCTTGTCCTGACTGATATTCAGAGTGTCTTGGCCAGCCTCACGCAAATAGGTCGCCAGCTACATTCTGTGCAGCACGTTGATGATTGAGTGGCTTGAGCTAGAGTAACAATTCTGATTTGGTTGCAACTAAGGATCCCTTCTTCCCTTGATACAGGTGAATGCGTTGCTCCCCACTGAAACGTTCATCCCAGTGATACGAGGACTGATGAGTAACCACTTGCCCTCTGTTAGACGTAAAGCCATGGACCTTCTCAATAATAAGCTCCAGCAGCACAAAGCAACGTGGCAGGAAAATCAGGTAAGGTTTTCATTTTGTTAATATGCAGAGTTTTATGTTTAAGCAGGCAGTCCATGTAACGTGAAGTGCTGCTTTTGATTTGAGAAGATGATTTGTTGATTTGTCAGGGCTCGAGGTCCTGAGCTATAGGGAAAGGTTGAGCAGGCTAGCACTCTATTCCTTGGAGCGCATGAGGATGAGGGGTGATCTTATAGAAGTGTGCAAAATCATGAGAAGAATAGGTTGGGTAAGCGCACAGATTCTCTTGTCCAGAGCAGGGGAAATCGAGAACCCCTTCAATGTAAGTTTAAAGTGAGGGAAGTAAGATTGAATAGGAAACTGAGGGCTAACTTTTTCACACAAAAGTGTGAAACTCGTATGGAATGAGATGCTGGAGGAGGTGGTTGAGGCATCAGATACTATCATAATGTCTCAGAAACATTTGGACAGGTACATTGATAGGATAGGTTTGGAGGGGTATAGGCAAACACAGGCAGGTGGAATTAGTGTAGATGGGAGATGTTGGTCAATGTGGGCAAATTGGTCCAAGGGCCTGTTTCCATGCTGTATTACTCTATGACTGTAGCTCAACCTTTCCTCCAGTCAAGAGAGACACAAAATGCTGCAGTAACTCAGCGTGTCAGGAAGCATATCTGGAGAAAAGGAATATGTGATGTTTCTGGTCGAGGCCCTTTGAAGAAGACTGAGAGTCGGGGGAAAGAGGAATGAGAGATATGGACGGTGCTTAAGAGAAATGAATTGAAGATATGCAAAAAGCAACGTTAATGAAGGAAATGTGGGGCACATAATAGGCCATTGTTGGCTGTGGGATAGGTGATGACGACTATACAGACGGAGGAACAACAGGATGACAGTAAAACTAACACGACGACTAGGGTGGGAGAGGGACGGAGAGAGAGGGGGTGCAAGGGTTACTTGAAGTTAGAGAAGTCAATATTCATACAGCTGGGTTGTGAGCTGCCCAAGCAAAATATAAAATGCTGTTCCTCCAATTTACGTTTTGCCACACTCTGACAATGGAGGAGGCCCAGGACAGAAAGGTCAGTGTGGGAATGGGAAGGAGAGTTAATATGTAATAATAATTTTATTTATAGTTTAAAAACAAACATGCTCAAGGCCATCACTAATCATTGAAGAAGACACCCAAAATGAGTGTCAAAAGAAATAGAGGAAAAGAGAGATAAAAACAAACAGACGGTGCTTAAAAGAAATGAATTGAAGATATGCAAAAAGCAACGTTAATTTGAAGGAAATGTGGGGCACATAATAGCGGCCAGGGTGTTGAGTGCCGGAGCAGGAAGGCTCTAGAGTGATAGACCTCGGTACCTCCAGGAGCAGCCGACCAGCTGAGGGCAGGAGTGAATGGGTGGAGCAGCTCAGAGAGGTAAGGCGGGGCGAGCCCATTCAGAGATTTAAAAACAAATAACAGTAACTTAAAATGAACCCGAAAGTGCGGGACCAGTGTAGGGAGGCCAGAATTGGCGATATGGGCTCCCTCTTTCGACCCTGTTAAAAGGCGAGAGAGCATTCTGAACCAACTGGAGACGAGCCAGTGAAGAACGAGCAAACACCAAAATAGAGCGCGTTACAGTAATCCAGCCTAGATGTAATAAAGGCATGGATTACTGTCTCAAAATGCTGCCGCTCGAGAATGGGCTTCACCTTCGCCAGCTTCCTTAGGTGAAAGAAGCTGGACTTAACCACCGCGCATATTTGGCGATCTAATTTAAAGTCACTGTCCATCCTAAAACCCAGGTTCACAACTGTTGGCTTCACGTACCTTGACAATGGACCTAAATCAACAAATGGAGGTTCACGGCAGCCATTGGGATCAAATAAAATCACCTCTGTCTTCTTTTCATTAAATCCAAGAAAGTTTAGGGCCAACCAGGACTTAATGTCATCAAAACAAGACAGAAGCGATTTTAAGGTTAAGGTGTTTAGCAACCGGGAGATCGCGTTGGCCAAGGTGGACTGAGTGGCCGAGTCTGCACTTGGTCTCACTGATATATCAGAGTCCACACCTGGAATAGCGGATACAGAGGTGAGGTTGGAGGAGGTGCAAGTGAACCTCTGCCTCACCTGAAAGGACTGTCTGGGGAGGAGGTATAGGGACAGGTATTCATTCATCTTCTGGGGTTGCAGGGAAAGGTTCCTGGGGAAATATCGGCGAGATCAAGCGCACTGTATCTCTAAAGTCTAACTAAATAAAAAGGAAAAAAATACAGGGATGCAGGAAAACTATTGGATAATGGGAGTAAGCTAACATCTTTTTCACAGTGTTTATTAGTGCATGGGTCCTGACGGAGATACAGCAAAAATCTTCAGGATGTGAATAGTCTCCTGTTGCGCAGTCACAGTAAAACCTTGAAATCGATCCGTGTCACATTGTCCTGTGATGCTGAATCAGGTCAGCCGAATTTAAACAGCCAAATGCAGACAGCTCATCCTTTTCAAGCTGCAGGCATAAACATCCTGGAGTCAATGACAATCTTTCAAAAAAAAAAAAAAAAAACACAATTTCTGTGTGAGCTAAATTGTTTGTTACAATCAAACAAATCCGTTGTGGAATTGATAAACCTGTGAATAAATTAAAATTAAGTCTAAGTATATACAGAGAAAATATGAAAGACCCAGGAGTGTGCACATTGGTGCAATATGAAAGACACAAATACACACATCAGGACATTCAGCATCTGAATGAGAGCCCTGCTTTTCTCCAGTTGTTGATTGATTTGCTGTGTTTTGCTCCACAGTTCCCAGTATCACTGTGGGAGAGGAATGGTCAGTTCATATTTCTTGCATGCACACTGAATAATCTCAAACTGTAGAAACAAGTGTGAGATTATGATGCTGGTTTCCAAAATGGACACAAAGTGCTGGAGTAACTCAACGGGTCAGGCAGCATCTCTGGAGAACATGGATAGGTGAAGCTTTTGGGTTGGTTCTGACAAAGGGTCCCGACCTGAAATATCACCCATCCTGTCTGTCCTGTCCCCAATTGGAAAATGAGATGTTATTTCTCAAGCTTACCTTATCAGACTTTCTATTGACAATATTTATACAACTAACTCTTAATTTTTTTTTAATCCCTTTGCATGTTCATTTATGTGAAATAATTTCTTAAATCTGGTTTCTCACCAGGTGAAGTTGCTTCTGAGCCTAATCGAGCAGCTTCTGAATATTGTCTGCTGTAAGGAAATAGAAGTGGAACAAGCCATTAACCGCCAGACAGCCCTCTTCAGCCTGAAACTCTTGTGCAGGTGTTTTGGTGCAGGTCACCAGGATTTCTTTGTTCCTGTGCTGGTGACTACCGTGGACCTTATAGCAGTGGATGGTGGAGAGGAGGAAAGGAATCTGATGGGCAATGCTCTACTTTGTATTGCTGAAGTTACCACTGCGCTCAAGGCACTGGCAATACCTCAGCTTCCCAGGTGTGAAAGTAACTCAATATTCATAATGACCACTCTTCAGAGCTATTGTCATTAACGTATCCTGAAATCTTGTATATCATAAGTTCTCGGAACAGAATTGGGTCATTCGGCCCATCAAGTCTACTCCACCATTCAATCATGGCTGATATATCTTTCCCTCTCAACCCCATTCTCCTGCTTTCTCCCCATAGCCCCTGACACCCTTACAATTTGCACCTTAAAAATACCCATGACTTGACCTCCATTTGGCAATAGTCACCATCCTCTGACTAAAGAATGTCACAAATTTCTTGTGGCATGGTGCTAAATAAGTCACAGCAGATGTTGCCTTGTCAACACAGAAAATGTGTACTATGTTTAGTTTAGAGATATAGTATGGAAACAGGCATTGTGTCGAAGTTCCTGTGCTGTACTGTTCTATGTTCTAGTATGGTTATACAATATGGTTAACAGTGTAGGTGCATCTCCCTTCATATCCCATGCATTCCCACCTTGTTTCCCATGTTGCCCTTTCAGTGAGTTGTAGTTGCTCAATTGATCTTGTTTATAGATCACCATGCATTATAAATGCTAAACCTTCATGAGAATGAATTTATTTTGTACAGGCTGATGCCAGGACTTCTGAAGACTTTGAAAAAGCAAAAATCTCTGCTGTCCAACGAGATTTATTTACTCAGTGCCGTTACAGCATTGCAGAGGGTCACAGAAACACTGTCGCACTTCATCAGCCCTTACCTACTGGACGTTCTAATACAGGTAAGGTCAACAGCTATCTCCTGTCACATTATACCAAAGAAAGCATCTTATCTTGAAGTTTAAATAACCATGCAATGAAACTTCCTTGTAGATCACCCAGTTGACCAACATTGCTGCAAAGGGAAACCACTCATCGCAGCTTGATCTGCGTTTAACATCACTTCGAACTACATTGGCTACGAAGCTTGCTTCTCGGGTTCTGTTGCCATCAATTAGCAAGTGTTACGATAAACTTGCTGACACCAAGGAGGTGAGTATTTATCTCTGTCGAGATTTCTGCTTTATTTCCATTCTCTATTTGTTGGAAGTGAAGCAACATTTCTAAACCTGTAAACACTTCCTGCTTTGAATATTAAAACCTCTCAGTTATCGTTAGCTTGATAGTTTAGCCACTCACCCATTGCTTGTACAGCTTTTGTTAAAATGGGTATTTTGAATGATAGCTGAGAAATATCTAACAGTATATTAAAAAAATCTAGCATTATTTATATATATTTTATATATCATAAACATATTTATTACTATCATAAACATTTATTACTCTCATGAACTATCATGAGCTTGTTTTGAATGGGTTTCTAAATGTTTTCAAAAGCTTATGAATAGTGAATATTCTTTTGTCCTTTTTTTGCATAATCCTAAATTTTTTGGCAGCAGCTGTGACTTTATCATTGCCTTTTACTGCACTAGAGGGTTCAATTTTTAACAGGGCAAAGTGGAAGCCACAGAAAGCCGCAGTCAGGCACAGATGGCAGCTTTTTATTGTTGGTTGATTCATTAATTGAAAAATACTGCAGGGAAACAGGTCCTTCAGCCCACCGAGTCCACACTGACCATCGACTGCCCGTTCACACTGTCTATGTTATCTCACTTTCGCTTCCACCCCCTACACCCGAGGAATAATTTTCAGAGGCCAATCAACCTACAAAACTCGCACATACATAATGTTTAAGAAGGAACTGCAGATGCTGGAAAATCGAAGGTGGACAAAAATGCTGGAGAAATTCAGTGGGTGAGGCAGCATCTACGGAGTGAAGGAAATAGGCAACTTTTCGGGCTGATGAAGGGTTTAGGCCCAAAATGTTGCCTATTTCCTTCGCTCCATAGGTGCTGCCTCACCCGCTGATTTTTCCCCAGCATTTTTGTCTACCTTCGCACATATATAAGATGTGGGAGGGCACCCAGGTGAAACCCACACGGTGACAGAGAGAACTTGCAAACTCTACACAGACAGCACTTGTGGTCAGGATCGAGCCCGGGTCACTGGCGCTGTGGCCGCTGTAAGAGTTGTTTCCTTACAGTGCCAGAGATGCGGGTTAGATCCTGACTGCGGGTATTGGCTGTGTGGAGTTTGCACGTTCTCCCTGCGACCCCGTGGGTTTTCTCTGGGTGCTCCTGTTTCCTCCCACACTCCACTCCAAAGAGGTAAATTATCTCTAGTGTGTATGGGGTAGTGTTGTTGTGCAGGGATCGCTGGTTAGCGCGGACTCGGTGGGCCAAAGGGCCTGTTTCCGCACTGCATCTCTACACTAAACTAAACTAAACCCACATGATTTCATGCAGCAATGAGACGATTTAAAAGATTGAATTGATGCTTTATTTTAAGCGTAAACAGAAGTAGTCTATGACATGTTTGGTGTCTTCTCCAGAGTTGCCTGGGGCCACTTCTCGACATCCTAAAGGAACACATTTGTCACATGGAAAAGGAACAATTGACTTCCCATCAATCTGAACTTACATCATTCTTCCTGAAAGCTCTGGATTTCAGAGCTGGCCACTTGGAGGTAAGACACACAGAATAACACCTTATTTTCAAGATTACATGGTTTATAACAATTCAAATTAATATCTGAATGGAACTTTTTGAATTTGAGGAAAAGCAGCTCACGTACCACTTGGCATAATTCAAACTTTTTGTTGACCTACTGGGAATTGTACATCTGCTAGTTTGGTAGCAACCCTTGGTGCCTGGTAGTCATGATCAAACCCTATCCAATGTCTAAGGATACTTTATTGTCACATGTACCCAGGTACAGTGGAATTCCTAGTTTTTGCATACACCCCAGTAAAATCATACAGCAGACTTCACCTTGGCAGTACACAAAGAGTCACCACGTTGCTGAAGCCAACAAAGTTGCAAATCAGATTCAGATTCAGATTCAACTTTAATTGTCATTGTCAGTGTACAGTACAGGGACAACGAAATGCAGTTAGCATCTCCCTGGAAGAGCGACATAGAATATGATTGCAATAAATAAGTCTATTTACATGCATACTGTCAGTGTTTTTCCTGTGGGAGGAGTGTCCGGGGGGGGGTGATTGGCAGTCACCGAGGTACATTGTTGAGTAGTGTGACAGCCGCAGGGAAGAAGCTGTTCCTGGACCTGCTGGTCCGGCAACGGAGAGACCTGTAGCGTCTCCCGGATGGTAGGAGGGTAAACAGTCCATGGTTGGGGTGAGAGCAGTCCTTGGCGATTCTGAGCACCCTCCGCAGACAACGCTTGCTTTGGACAGACTCAATGGAGGGGAGCGAGGAACCGGTGATGCGTTGGGCACTTTTCACCACCCTCTGCAGTGCTTTCCGGTCGGAGACAGAGCAGTTACCATACCATACTGTGATACAGTTGGTAAGGATGCTCTCGATGGTGCAGGGGTAGAAGTTCACCAGAATCTGAGGAGACAGATGGACCTTCTTCAGTCTCCTCAGGAAGAAGAGACGCTGGTGAGCCTTCTTGACCAGATGTTCTTAGTACGGTTTTATCTTCTCGTGGCGAACCGGGCTGCCGACGCACGTGGCTGCGGGCGACCCGTCGGGTCCTTCTTTATTTTCAGCGATCCACTGGGTCCTTCTTTGTATTCAGCAGCCTGCCAGGTCCGTCTTTGATCTCAGCAGACCCCCGGCGCCAGCTCCTTTGTTCTCAGCAGCTCCCCGCGGAGTCCCCCTTCGTTCTCAGCAACGCGACTGCCAGGTTGCTCATGGCCCGGCGGCTGTTCTACTGCCGCGCTGCGCCAGACTTTAAGGTTGTGGTTTTACCAGACACGGAGACAAACGTTGGTCCACTGATCTTCGAAATGAAGATGGTGCACATTTAAGATGTGAAGAATGGGTTTTAGGATTTTGTTTTTACACAAGAGATCCTCAGGACATGAGATATCTGATAAAGTGGACGGGGGCATGTCACAAAACCACTTTTCAAGGAATTGGATATATGTTTTAAAATATACAATTTTCATGTTTATAGGAGCAGAATTGGGTTATTCGGCCGATCGTCTACTCTGCCATTCAATCATGACTGATCTATCTTTTCCTCTCAACCCCATTCTCCCGCCTTCTCCCCATAGCCCCGACACCTGTACTTTCTAAGGAGTCATCGAACAATTCTACACCGAAACAGGCCCTACGGCCCACTTGTCCATGCCAACCAAGTTGCTGAACCGAGCCATCCACATGCCGGTGACTGACCCATATCCATCCCATTTTTTCCTGTCCATGTACTTGTCCAAACTTGTGTCCTCTGTTATTTTAACTCCCCCACCCCGGTGAAAAGACTGGTAGTTCACCTTATCTATGCCCCTCATGATTTTATAAGGCCACTCTTCAGCTTCCTACGCTGTAGGAGCTAAGGATCCAGCCCCTCTTTATAACTAGTCGTTCCAGTCCTTGTAAGTCCTTTTAGCACCCTTTCCTGTTTAATGACACCATTTGTGTAGTTTAGTTTAGAGATACAGTGTAGAAACAGATCCTTCGCCCACCGAATGCAAGCCAACCATTGATCACCAGCAGACTCGTTATCACGTTATCCCACATCCTACACACTAGGGGCAATTTATAGATGCCCATTAACCTACAAACCTGCTTGTCTTTGGATTATGGAAGGAAACCGGAGCACCTGAGGAAACCCACGTGGTCACAGGGCGAGCGTACAAACTCTACATACATTGAAAAAGCTACTTATCTTAACTACTAAACCAGGTTCGCTTCTTAATAAACAGACACCACACAAACTGTTTGGTAGACCAGTTCAAAACTTTACTTAACATCGGCCGATGGAAGGGAGGGAGAACTCCAGTCAAGTGACCAACACAGACACTTGACTGTCCTCAGCCACCTTCTCTGAACAACAGAATTACATTGCTTTAAATATGTTTTTTTTTGTCCCCTTAGCACATTCCACAGACATTAGTCATGGTCAGAGGTACAGGAAAAGGTTTCCACAGAATGCATCACATCAAACCTTTTGTTTACATGGTACAAGATATACTAAAAACATTGTATATCTTCTTTGTCACTTGGTCCCTCATAAACATAGGTCATTTGTTTACAAAGATGTGACTGGCTATTTCTCTCTTCCTTTATTGCCTCCTCCCCATAAACATTGGTCATTTGGTTTATGGCATCTTACTTCAAAGATATCTCTAGCTCCTTCTCTTGGGAGACAATGTTATCTCACACACCCCGCAACCTGAGGAAAGCCTAATTTGACACTAAATATAAGCTGTAAGCTAGCCCAGAAGCCAATTTAATATCTTCTTATATTTTTAACTAAAATTCGGCTTCATCAACATAAGGCCCTCCTCTAGTCAGGATCGAAACCAGGTTTCTGGTGCCATGTGCTGCCCCTGTACACAGCTCTATACAATGCTCCAAATGGGGTCATACCCATACTATGTATAGCTGTAACATAACGTCCCAGCTTCTGTACTCAGTACCCCCACCGATGAAGACAGGCATGCCAAACTTCTTCTACACCACCCTGTCTACCTGTATCATCACTTTCATGGAACTATGTGTGTTCTGTCTTTCTGTTCTACAACACTCCAGGACTAATAAGACGATGGATAACTCGGACTCATTATAAGCATTGAGCTGAATGACTGCATCAGACATCTATAAATCATTGTTGTACAATGGGTATTTAACATCTTGGTCCTGCTGCCACTTTAATCAATTTTCCTCAATCGCAGCCATTAAAATTGATTATCAAGTCATTAATCTCATTGCTATTGTGGCATGTTGCTGCACAATAACAGTTGCATTTGCTTGTTGCATACGAAAATCTGTTTGCCATTTCATGCACTTTGAAATGTACCAATTTAATTCGCATTTAGCCTCAATTTGACTAATCAATTCCCAGGCATATAATCTGCTTTTGTGAGCCTTTTGTTTTACTACGACTGTTCTGCCATCTCCTAAATTTTTGGCATCATTTATGGTTTTTAAGGAGTTTGTATGGCCACTTCTGGCCAGACCTCAAAGTTTGCCGAGAAACCATTTGTAAATGAGGTAATTGAGGAACAGTTTCTTCCCAGTTGTGATCAGGCAACTGAACCATCCGATCAACAACTAAAGAGTGGTCCTGAGCTACCATCTACCTCACTGGAGACCCACGGACTATCTTTAATCAGACTTTACTGGACTTTATCTTACTATTAAACGTTATTCCTTTTATCCTGTATCTCTGCACTGTGGATGGCTCGATTGTAATGTGTATAGTATTTCCGCTGAATGGTTTAGCACTAAACTAATTCCAAGAGAACGTAGACAGGTTCGGACGGGACCCTTCTTTGGAATGACCGGTAATTCCATTCTCCTATTGGGTATTAGAGTGATAAAGGCACTTAGACATCCATACATACATGGCTATAATTGTGCATTACATAAACCACCTCTATTACTATTTTAAATGTGCATACAAGGCCAACTTTCCTTCTGTTTCTTCCTTTCTGTAGAATGACCTGGACAAAGTAGGTGAAATTGAGGGTCACGTCATCAATTGTCTCGTTGGCATGATAATGAAACTTTCGGAGGTTACTTTCAGACCCTTGTTCTTTAAGGTACGACAATAATATTCTGTAAACAATTCCACAGATGAATATCTGCAAATTTTTTTTTCTTTTTTTTAATCACCGACATATGATTTGCTTCTAATCAGCTGTTCGACTGGAGCAAGTCTGAGGGGTTCCCTACAGATCGATTGATTACATTTTACCGCTTAGCAGATAGCATTGCGGACAAGCTGAAAGGTTTATTCACCCTTTTTGCTGGGCAGCTAGTGAAGCCTTTCGCTGAAATTCTGAACCAGACCAACACAGCCAAGACAGGTAAAGTTGAAGTCAATTAACCTTTATTATTCAAGCCCCATATGTGGTAAGGGTCTTTCAGAAACATTAATCTCAGGGGAAAATTGTCATCAAAATATAAATGACAGCAAAAGACACATTGTGCTGGAGTAACTCAGCAGGTCAGGCAGCATCTCCGGAGAACATGGATAGGTGACGTTTCAGGGTGGGCCCCTTCTTCATACAGGTCTGACAACACCTATTTGTTAAGTATGTACTTGTTCACAGGCAAATATGTTTGTCTAGTGTGATTGAGTTTAATTAATAAGATCGGGACGGGGAAGCGGTGGAATTGCTGCCTTACAGCGCCAGAGACCTGGGTTTGATCCTGATTATGAGTGCTGTCTTTACGGAGTTTGTACGTTTTCCCTATGACCACGTGGATTTTCTTCAGGTGCTCTGTTTTCCTCTCGAATTCCAAAGGCGTGCAGGTTTGTAGGTAATTGGCTTTGTTTTAAAAAAAATAAAAAAAATCTCCTCTGTGTGTGTAGTAGGATAGTGTTAGTGCATGGGGGTGATCGCTTTTTGATCAACTTTGACCACGGGTTGGGGAATCAAAACCAAGAGGACATGGGTTCAAGGTGACAGGGGCAAGATTTAATAGGAACCTGGGGGAGCAACTTTTTCACTCATAGGGTGGTAGGTGTATAGAACAATCTGCCAGAGGAGAGAGTTGGGGCATATAATATAACAGCATTTAAAAGACAATTGGACAGGTACATAGATGGCAACGGTTTGGAGGGAAATAGGCCAAACACAGGCAAATGGGACTTGCTTAGATGGGCATCTATGTCGGTATGTACAAGTTGGGCCGAAGGGCTTGTTCCAGTGCTGTATGATTCTACGAATCTGTAACTGCAGAATTACTCGCACACTACACTGTCTAATAAATCATCTTTTTTTCTTCCAAAATAGATGAAAGTTTCTTTGACTCGGACAACAGCGCAACAAAATCATGCCTCTTACTTCAGTTTGTCACTGACTGCATGCACAAAATCTTTCTCTTTGACACTCAGCAGTTTGTCAGCAAGGAAAGAACTGATACTCTCATGATGCCCTTGGTGGATCAGGTATGTAACTCTCATTCTGCCTGTCAAAGCTAGTTCCATTCATTTGCCAGCTTCATTAAACATGCAATTATGATCTTGCAACAACTTTATGTGGTTATTTTATCCCAACTATTGACGCAGAATGATGTGCACAGCTGTAAAGTATTCCTATTATAATGTTTAATCGAGTATTGGTGCACAATTGGCGATAAAAGTGATTGCTTACTAATTTCAGTGGCCAACTGCAGTGGATGTAGTGGTCGTTCTCTTAAGAGAATAGCGTTTGAGTTGGGAGGTTACATGGAAACTGTCCTTTTTTTTTGTTCCAAGACAGCACTTTTTCCACTTGTCAGGTAACCTTTATGTGGTTTCCCAGTTCATGATTAGAAATTGCATTATAATTAATTCACTCCATGTAATTCAAATAGTATTTCCTAATCTGTTAATTGTCCCTTGTCCAATACAGAAACGCACGATATAGCAGAACTGTAATTATTTATAATGGCTTGAAACTATTACAGACTGCGAATAAATTCTGACATTTTGTAATCTTTGCAGCTGGAAAATATGCTTGGCGGTGAGGAGGAGTACAAGGATAGAGTGACCAAACATCTTATCCCATGTATCGCTCAGTTTTCTGTTGCCATTGGCGATGATTCCTTCTGGAAGCCACTGAATTACCAAATCTTGCTTAAAACAAGGCACAGCTCACCAAAGGTAAGCAGCAGGATTTGACAACAAAGATTCCCGTTTCCAGAAAGGCACTCTTAATCTGTGCTATTTACATTATCTGGTAATTATTATTGCTATCAGTTTATTAGTCCAGTCAAATCATATTATACATGAATACAACCAAGCCATTCACAAGTGCAATAGGTGGTGTAAAATGAAAAATACTAGAGTGCAGAATATAGTGTTATCGCATTACAATTGTAGAGGGGGGAAAATGTGTAGCGTTTGCAAAGAGGTAGATTGGGAGATCGGCTTATGGGTGGTCCGTTCAGTAGTCTGATAACACTGTTATTGAATCTGGTGGTACATGCTTTTGAGCTTGGTATCATCTGCCAACATTATAGAAACATAGAAATTAGGTGCAGGAGTAGGCCATTCGGCCCTTCGAGCCTGCACCGCCATTTAATATGATCATGGCTGATCATCCAACTCAGTATCCCGTACCTGCCTTCTCTCCATACCCTCTGATCCCCTTGGCCACAAGGGCCACATCTAACTCCCTCTTAAATATAGCCAATGAACTGGCCTCAACTACCCTCTGTGGCAGAGAGTTCCAGAGATTCACCACTCTCTGTGTGAAAAAAGTTCTCCTCATCTCGGTTTTAAAGGATTTCCCCCTTATCCTTAAGTTGTGACCCCTTGTCCTGGACTTCCCCAACATCGGGAACAATCTTCCTGCACCTAGCCTGTCCAACCCCTTAAGAATTTTGTAAGTTTCTATAAGATCCCCTCTCAATCTCCTAAATTCTAGAGAGTATAAACCAAGTCTATCCAGTCTTTCTTCATAAGACAGTCCTGACATCCCAGGAATCAGTCTGGTGAACCTTCTCTGCACTCCCTCTATGGCAATAATGTCCTTCCTCAGATTTGGAGACCAAAACTGCACGCAATACTCCAGGTGTGGTCTCACCAAGACCCTATACAACTGCAGTAGAACCTCCCTGCTCCTATACTCAAATCCTCTTGCTATAAAAGCCAACATGCCATTCGCTTTCTTTACTGCCTGCTGCACCTGCATGCCTACCTTCAATGACTGGTGTACCATGACACCCAGGTCTCGCTGCATCTCCCCCTTTTCCCAATCGGCCACCGTTTAGATAATAATCTGCTTTCCCGTTTTTGCCACCAAAATGGATAACCTCACATTTATCCACATTAAACTGCATCTGCCAAACATTTGCCCACTCACCCAGCCTATCCAAGTCACCTTGCAGTCTCCTAGCATCCTCCTCACACCTAACACTGCCCCCCAGCTTAGTGTCATCCGCAAACTTGGAGATATTGCCTTCAATTCCCTCATCCAGATCATTAATATATATTGTAAATAGCTGGGGTCCCAGTACTGAGCCTTGCGGTACCCCACTAGTCACTGCCTGCCATTGTGAAAAGGACCCGTTTACTCCTACTCTTTGCTTCCTGTTTGCCAGCCAGTTCTCTATCCACATCAATACTGAACCCCCAATGCCATGTGCTTTAGGTTTGTATACTAATCTCTTATGTGGGACCTTGTCGAAAGCCTTCTGGAAGTCCAGATACACCACATCCACTGGTTCTCCCCTATCCACGCTACTAGTTACATCCTTGAATGATTTCACCACTTTCCAAATGTGCTGCTATCCCATCTTTAATAACTGACTCTAGCAGTTTCCCCACTACCGATGTTAAGCTAACTGGTCTGTAATTCCCCGTTTTCTCTCTCCCTCCCTTCTTAAAAAGTGGGGTTACGTTTGCTACCCGCCAATCCTCTGGAACTACTCCAGAATCTAAAGAGTTTTGAAAGATTATTACTAATGCATCCACTATTTCTGGAGCTACTTCCTTAAGTACTCTGGGATGCAGCCTATCTGGCCCTGGGGATTTATCGGCCTTTAATCCATTCAATTTACCCAACCCCACTTCCCGACTAACCTGGATTTCACTCAATTCCTCCACCTCCTTTGACCCGCGGGCCCCTGCTATTTCCGGCAGATCATTTATGTCTTCCTTAGTGAAGACGGAACCAAAGTAGTTATTCAATTGGTCCGCCATATCCTGGTTCCCCATGATCAACTCACCTGTTTCTGACTGCAAGGGACCTACATTTGTTTTAACTAATCTCTTTCTTTTCACATATCTATAAAAACTTTTGCAGTCAGTTTTTATGTTCCCTGCCAGTTTTCTTTCATAATCCATTTTTCCTTTCCTAATTAAGCCCTTCGTCCTCATCTGCTGGTCTCTGAATTTCTCCCAGTCCTCCGGTATGCTGCTTTTTCTGGCTAGTTTGTACGCATCATCCTTTGCTTTGATACTATCCCTGATTTCCCTTGTTATCCATGGATGCACTACCTTCCCTGATTTATTCTTTTGCCAAACTGGGATGAACAATTTTTGTAGTTCATCCATGCAGTCTTTAAATGCCTTCCATTGCATATCCACCGTCAACCCTTTTAGAATTAATTGCCAGTCAATCTTGGCCGATTCACGTCTCATACCCTCAAAGTTACCTTTCTTTAAGTTCAAAACCATTGTTTCTGAATTAACAATGTCACTCTCCATCCTAATGAAGAACTCAACCATATTATGGTCACTCTTGCCCAAGGGGCCACGCACAACAAGACTACTAACTAACCCTTCCTCATTACTCAATACCCAGTCTAAAATAGCCAGCTCTCTCGTTGGTTCCTCTACATGTTGATTTAGATAACTATCCCGCATACATTCCAAGAAATCCTCTTCCTCAGCACCCCTGCCAATTTGATTCACCCAATCTATATGTAGATTGAAGTCACCCATTATAACTGCTTTGCCTTTGTCGCAAGCATTTCTAATTTCCTGTTTGATACCATCTCCAACTTCACTACTACTGTTAGGTGGCCTGTACACAACACCCACCAGCGTTTTCTGCCCCTTATTGTTTCGCAGCTCTACCCATACCGATTCCACATCCTCCAAACTAATGTCCTTCCTTTCCATTGCGTTAATCTCCTCTCTAACCAGCAACACTACCCCACCTCCTTTTCCTTTCTCTCTATCCCTCCTGAATATTGAATATCCCTGGATGTTCAGCTCCCAGCCTTGGTCACCCTGGAGCCATGTCTCCATGATCCCAACTATATCATAATCATTAATGGCTATGTGCACGTTCAACTCATCCATCTTATTACGAATACTCCTTGCATTGAGACACAAAGCCTTCAGGCTTGTTTTTACAACGCTCTTACCCCTTATACAATTATGTTGAAAAGTGGCCCTTTTTGATTTTTGCCCTGGTTTTGTCTGCCTGCCACTTTTACTTTTCACCTTGCTACCTATTGCTTCTACCTTCATTTTACACCCCCCTGCCCCTCTGCTCTTGTACCCATCTCCCTGCCACATTAGTTTAACATTATTGTCTATTCCCAGCCATACGTCCCGATTAATATCAAATTTTGCTGAGTATACCACTTAAGTTTTAAAGAACGTTTGGGGATGATCTGCTGCTAATCATATTTCATTGCAAATACCAACTTCGATACGGTTAGTGTTTGCTGGTGATCATATTTTCCACTTGGATGCTGAACCCCAAAGATGGATAAGGGCTCTGGTTCAATGCATGTGGAATTAGCGGTGCTTTTTCAAATTCTTGGGATATGGTTGTTCTTTATTACTCTTTCTTCCTTGCTGTAAAAGGCATTAACGTCCAAAACTGCAGTCTTTTATCTAGCATTGTAGTGAGGACATCAGTGAACAAGTTAGGTTTACTACAGCAGCTTTTATAGTCAGTTGTTTCTGAAGCTGATACTGAAATGACCAGATTTACTGATTTAGATTTCACAATTATGCAAACAATCTATTTTATGAAAAGAACAACAGGAGGTAAACATTTTACTTTGCAATCCCAAGGCTGCTGTTTGGGAACTTTCCTTCCTAATATGAGGAAGAGTATTGATGAGTTGGTTTGTGTTAGACTTCGATGCTCAATGCAGTTGATTGTTTTTCCTCTATTCTCTCCGTCCATATGCTTTTACAGTTATAGCTGATCGTAAGTGCATTAAGAGCTGCTGAAACACACACATTTATGCAGTTTCTGCTTTCAGAAGAAGCCAGGGAAGTTAAGCTATGCTGGATTTGACTTATTTGAGATAATTGAGATATTTTCCTGAGCTACTATAGGAACATAGAAAATAGGTGCAGGAGTAGGCCATTCGGCCCTTCGAGCCTGCACCGTCATTCAATATGATCATGGCTGATCATCCAACTCAGTATCCCGTACATGCCTTCTCTCCATACCCCCTGATCCCTTTAGCCACAAGGGCCACATCTAACTCCCTCTTAAATATAGCCAATCAACTGGCCTCAACTACCTTCTGTGGCAGAGAATTCCACAGATTCACCCACTCTCTGTGTAAAAAATTATTTTCTCATCTCGGTCCTAAAAAGCTTCCCTCTTATCCTTAAACTGTGACCCCTTAAAAATATGGAACGCTTCACGAATTTGCGTGTCATCCTTGCGTAGGGATAATGTTAGTTATGCTCATTATGCTATCTACCCCTTTGGAGACCCTTGGACTATCTTTGATTGAACTTTACTGGATTTTATCTTGCACTGAGTGTTATTCCCTTTATCATGTATCTAAACTATGGATGGCTCGATTGTAATCACATATCGTCTTTCCACTTCTTCTTGCATGACGTGCACAGCCTATAGTTGTAGATCAAGTGGCATGAAAACACTACTATTTTCATGAAAACACATCTATTTATTTGTGCACGACGGGTTGATGACTGGATAGCACATAACAAAAAAGCTTTTCACTGTACCTCAGTACATGTGACAATGAACTAAACTCTAACTCAGACATTGTTCCCAGATTGATATTTAATTAATTAAGTTTTGGGGGAAATCCATCATTTCAAAACAGCCTAGATCATCAATGTGTGGTTTGAGCTTCTTGTTTTAAGGTGCTAGTATTTTTTTTACCTCATTGATGGTGGAAAGGGTTAAAATATTGCTTTTAATGTGCAGGTGAGGTTTTCTGCTCTCATTATGCTGTTGGAATTGGCTGGTAAACTCAAGGAGAACTACATGGTGTTATTGCCTGAAACCATCCCCTTCTTGGCAGAACTGCTGGAAGGTAAGTACTGACTTGAACTAAAATCTTAATGCAAATATTAATATGTAATAAGAATTTCATAATTCTGTTCAGTATAAGTTTAGTTTAGAGATACAGCACAGAAACAGGCCCTTGGGCTCACCGACTCCAACACCGGCCAATAATCCCCGCACACTAACACTATCCGACACACACTCGGGACTTTACAAAGTTCCCAAGCCGATTAACGTACAAACCTATTTGGCTTTGGAGTGTAGGAGGAAACTGGAGATCCCAGGGAAAATCCACGCGGTCACAGGGTGAACATACAGACAAACCCAGGTCTATGACGCTGTAAGGCAGCAACTGTGCCGCCCCTGAGCTTAAATCGTGGTTGGCTTGGATGAGTTGGGCCAAACAGCCTGTTTCCATGCTGAGTAACTGTGACTTCTATCACATTTCCTCCACGCCTCCTTTGGTCCATGGAGAATAATCCCAGGCTTCCTTAGTTTCTTACCATTGAAATCCCTCTTGCTGTGGAACCACCGAGGAAATCTTTTCTGCATCATCTCTGGAATATTTACATGCTTCGGAAAGTGTGGTAACCAGAAATGAACACCGTTCATTAGTTGTAGTCACCCCAGTGCTGTCTACTACCTAGGCAAACCTTCTCTGCTTTTGCACACCATGCCTCTTTATTTTTGATTCGTTCCATTTCAGTGAGCGTTTTGAGTTCCACATTGTGTGCTTTGTGTTGCAGATGAATGCGAGGAAGTGGAGCACCACTGTCAGAAAGTGATCCAACAGCTGGAAGTCATTCTTGGAGAGCCACTGCAGAGCTATTTCTGAAACCCATGTTGTAGGAAGTTTTATAATTAGATGATGAATATTTTTTACGTGTAAAGTTTTGTATTAAGAATCACATGATTTACGCGGGTATTTAACAGTACTGGCCCTACTCTAAATGCTGAAGTTGCAGAATTTTACCTTGCAAACCAACACTGATGATTTTTATTGTCGAAAGGGAAGGCAGATGCCTGTTCACACTGAAGATAGACATAAAGTGCTGGAGTAACTCAGCAGATCTGGCAGCATCTCTAGAAAAAGGAATAGGTGTCTGAAGAAAGGTCTCGACTCGAAACGTCACCCATTCCTTTTCTCCAGAGATGCAGCCTGATCCTCTGCGTTACTCTAGCATTTTGTGTCCATCTTCTGATGATTTTTCCCTGATTTCATTCAGATTGGATGTTGAATAGGCAGTTCTGTAGCCTGTTGCAATTATGTTGAATTTTCTAGCTCATTGTTTTGAATTGAATGCTTTATTGTCACATGTGACAAGTCACAGTGAAATGCTTTGCATGCACACCCAAGTCAGCCATAAAGTGCACTTACAAAGTAGCCCCGCACCAGGTCCTCCTCTCATAGCAGTCCCCCCCCCAAGCCGGGTCCTCCTTTGTTCCTTCCCTCAGCGGCGGCGTCCTCACTTCCACATGTCTATTCTCACCCAACAGTATTAATAAATGTTTAAAAACACGTATCAGTGCTTTTTATCATCATTGCATTCAAATAGCGTCATGGCCAGTGTATGACCTGCAACAAATTATCCAATTGATTTATCAATACCTTTCATGAAAGCAATCAATGTCCAAATCTGGTTGTGGCTAACTCGTTTGGCAACAGCAGGCTGGCTAAATGTGTGTTATATTTAGACGATTGTGGAGTTTGCATTCGCCCTGCTACTTTGTAAACTGGGTTTCCTCTTTGTACACCAGTTCTCCTCCACATTCTCTTTACTTTAGAAATACAGCGTGGGAACAAGTCCCTCAGCCCACAGAGTCCATGTCAATCAGCAATCACGCCGTACACTAGCACTATCCTGCACATGGGACAATTTTACAATTTACATTAGCCAATTAACCTACAAAACTGCACATCTTTGGAGTGTGGGAGGAAATGAGAGCATCCAGAGAAAACCCACGAGGTCACAGGGAGGAGAGTGTACAGACAGCATCCGGAGCCAGGATTGATCTTGGGTCTCTGGCGCTATAAGGCAGCAACTCTACTGGTGAGCTGCCCCTTCTGCCACTTCTTGCCACTGGGATTATTGTTTACTGCGTCAGGCAAGGTGGCAGCCTAGGTAGACAAGGCAGTACATGGTATACATGTAACGTGTGATGTGATTACAGTGGAAAAGGGTCACCACAATGATATCTAGGATGGAGCATTTCATTTATGAGACTGGATAAGATAGGTTTGCTCTCTTTTGAGTGGAGGAGGCTGATCGAGGTGTACAAAATTATGAAGGCATTAATAATAGGAATCTTTGCTGCACCAGTGGTATCTAAAAACGACATGGACCCACTCCAATCCCTGAGGAGGAAGAACCTTTCCCCCGCTGTTTGGAATCTAAAGCACTGTCTGCAGGGGTAGTGGAGGCAAATACTCACATCTCTCACAGTGTTAGGTTATTGTTGTCACAGGTACTGAAATCCAGTGAAAGGTTTGCATGCACGTCATATCATAGATGAGTACAAAAGTGAAAATAAACTGCAGAATTATAGTGTTGCAGATAGAAAAAAGTGCAAGGGTCGGAAAGAGGTAGATTGAAAGATCGGTGGTTCATTCAAGAAGCTGGCTGCAGCAAGGAAGAAGCTGTTCCTGAATTTTGGATCTTTTGCCCAGCAGCAGAGAAGAGATAATTACCCGGGCATTATCATCTACGGAGACTGAACAAGGGTCCCCACCAGAGATGACACCAATTTACATACTCCAAAAATGCTACCTAACCTGCTGAGTTGCTGCAGCACTTTGTGTACTTTGCATGGCAGCATTTGCAGTTCCTTGTTATCTACGAACAAGGCATGGTTGGTCCTTGATTATGTTGGCTGTCCTAAGGCCTTATGAAGTGTAGTAGAATGTTGGGGGGGGTGGGGGAGAAGAGTGTGGTGGGGGGTGTTGGTGGGGTAGGGGGGGATGGTGGTGAGTGTGTGAGGACAGTGGTGTGTTGGTTGGTTAGGTGTGAATAGGTGGGGAGGGGGGGGGGGCAGGCTTCATAACTGCCATTTCTTGCATTCTGGGCAGACTTTAGGCATCTGGATGAACATTTGAATTGTCAAGATATAGAAGGGTGCAGGTCAAATGATGTTAAATAGAATTAGAGATATGGTTGGGTCTGGGGGCTGTGTGTTTTTTTAGTTTAGAGATACAACGCAGTTTTTTTAGTTTAGAGATACAATGCAACCCACTTACACTGTCCTACACACTCTAGGGATAATTTATAGTGAAACCAAGCCTGTACCCCTTTGTGGTGTAATTATGAAGGCAGGGAAAAGGCTATTACAATCATGGTACAACCTACTCTATGCATTGCGCCAAGAAACTCCAGCCTGACCGCATTACTTGCATCATTTCTCCAACTTTACAATTTAAACTTGGGGTACAACTTCAATTTAAAATTAAACATTGATGACACATTTTAACAAGGTTACCTTAGTTCATAAAAAATACAAATGTAAATGGATATTTATAGTTTGTACAAAATACATTGCAGGATAATGTTGTCAGTACATTAATTTATAATAGGACAATGCTGATGTCGATGCAATTTTTTCTAAAGTTTTTACACAACATTTAATTCCACCAATTCTAAAATAAGTTTTTAGACTGCTTTATGGCCAGCCAGAAAATTGCATATTCATTCAGAAAAAATGTGGCTGAGCCCCAAATCCTGTAAACAATTTACAACACGGAATCTACAAAGAGTCACACTTTGCAACTGAATATATTTGACATGAAATTCTTCCCATTCAACCACTAATTTGCACAAATTACTTTTGGAGCGCTGCAAGCCAGCAGCCCTGCCAGCAGCGTGTTAGTTTTTTCAACTTTTTGGGTTTTTTTGTGTGTTTTAATATATGTTTTTAATGTTTCTTTGTGTGTCTTGTGTTGTGGGGGGGGGGGGGGGGGGGGGGAGGAGGAAACTTCGCGGACAACTTCTACCGAGGGTGCGGTGGGCACTTCAGATTCAGATTCAATTTTAATTGTCATTGTCAGTGTACAGTACAGAGACTACGAAATGCATTTAGCATCTCCCTTGAAGAGCGACATAGCAAACGATTTGAATAAATAATAATAAGTGTCCGGGGGGGGGGGTGATTGGCAGTCACCGAGGTACGTTGTTGAGTAGAGTAGAGTGACAGCCGCCGGAAAGAAGCTGTTCCTCGACCTGCTGGTTCGGCAACGGAGAGACCTGTAGTGCCTCCCGGATGGTAGGAGGGTAAACAGTCCATGGTTGGGGTGAGAGCAGTCCTTGGCGTGCTGGCTTGACTTACCATCCGGAGCGGGGTCCCTCGTCAGAGATCCCTGGAGAGGAGCTCTGACCGCCGGCCCTGCAATCTGCGGTGCTTCTGGCTGAGGTGAGGCAGGGACTTTAAACCTTCGACCGCCGGCCTGCTGCCTACACCATCTTGAAGCTGAGGCACCGATTCAGGACTTACTTGGACTTGCCCGTTTATACATCTGGACGCCCGCAGCAGCGACTGCGGAGGTGTTGAGGTCCCGACCACGGGGGAAAAAGGAGGACTGGCCAAATTTTGTGCCTTCCACCACAGTGATGATTGCTGTGGTGGATGTTTGTGTAAATTTTTATTATGTATTGTGTGTTCTTTTTTATTGTATCGTTGCTGGAAAATTCATTTCACTTGCACTTATGAATAAAACTTGATTGATTGATTGGAAAGAAAAATAAATGTCATTAAAATGCAAACCAAGTGTGGGCAAAAAAACCCTACACTATCCTAGATCACAAAATGGTGGCGGCGCAGGCCCATCGCGACGCCCCGTGTCTCCCAAGAATTGGAGAAATAGCGACAATTCCCCTACCTCTCAAGGCTGCTCACACGGAGCAGTCTTGGATCCCTTTCGTACAGCCGACAGGAACTTCTGGACTTCGGGTCCTGCGGCTGCAACAACTTTCTGGGCGATCTCCTCACTCCTGAGCTCGTCAGCACCGGAGCCGCGTGGCTGGAGAACGCCAGCAGAGCAGCGGGGCTGGAGAACGCCAGCGGAGCCGCGGGGCTGGAGAATCGCCAGCGGAGCCGCGAGGCTGTAGGTCGCCACCGGAGGCGCGGAGCAACGGAGCGGCAGAACACCAGCGCGCACCAAGCCAGCTCGGCCGACCGGAAGCAGCAACAGACGGCGACGCGTACGAAAGCACCGCCAGGGACGCAGAGGTGGGTTAAAGGCCAGGTTAAAGCTAGCCCCACACAGGCTAGCGATTCCTAGCCTTTTCCTCACCAACGTGCGCTCACTGGCAAACAAAATGGACGAACTCCAGCTAAGGATCACCTCCCACAACTGGATCAAAGACTGCAACATCCTGATCTTCACGGAAACTTGGCTCAACATCGATGTTCCTGATAGCGCCATCCAGCTAACGGGGCATCATTTACTCCGAGCGGACAGGACAACAGACTCTCTGGTAAGACTAGAGGTGGGGGTCTGTGCATTTATGTAAATAAAGCATGGTGCACGGACTCCACCATCATCGAGAGTCACTGCTCAGCTAACCTTGAGTTCCTCTTGGTTAGATGCAGACCGTTCTATCTGCCCAGAGAGTTTACCTCCACTGTTGTGACTGCAGCCTATATCCCTCCTGATGCTAATGCCTAGCTTGCAATGAAAGAACTGCATACTGCCATTTGCAAACAACAGACTCACAACCCCGAGGCAGCCTTCATTGTTGCGGGTGACTTCAATCACTCCAACCTGAAGACTGTACTCCCCAAATTCCTTATTTATTTATTTATTTATTTATTTTATTTTTTTAAACAGAAGTACGGTAAATTACAATCCTACATAACACATATATCTTAATACATTTTTTGTACCGCTTCATTTTTTTTGAGCTTTAAGAAAAAGGTAGAAGTAAGGAAAGTAAAGAAAGTGCAAGAGAGTCGTGAAGTGCAAGAGTGTTGGGAAAAGAAAGCCCCTTAGGAAAGAAGTTAGAGAAGGAAGTAAAGTGAGAAAATAGGCCCTAGAAAAGAAAGAAAGAGAAAATAGAAACAATCGCTCTATTATAACATTAAACTCCGCAGAAAGGGGACTACCAACCAAGTCTGTTTTTGTTGTTTTACCTCCCGTTACCAGGTCCTGACTATTGCACCTCATACTTGTAATAGGTCCAGAAACATAGACCACGTCTTTTGGAATTGGTCTGCTTTACCGGCTAGGAGGAATCTCATCTCTTCCAGATGTAATGTTTCAAACATATTTGATATCCACATTTTTATTGTTGGTGTCGGCGCATTTTGTACTCCCCAAATTCCACCAACATGTCTCCTTCGCCACTAGAGTAGACAAGACACTGGACAAAGTCTACACTAACATGGCTGAAGCTTACAAAGCCGTCCCCCTCCCCCACCTTGGTCAGTCTGATCACCTCTCATTGTTCCTGCTCCCTAAGTACTCCCCACTCATCAGACGGGTTAAACCCACTGTGAGGACAGTTAAAGTCTGGTCAGATGAAGCGGACTCCACACTTCAGCAGTGTTTTGGAAACAATGACTGGAAGGCGTTTGCAGCCCAGGCCACCCTTGACTCTCACATGGACATTGATTCCTATACATCCTCTGTTCTGGACTTTATAAACTCCACCATCAATAGTGTCACCTCCCTCAAACGGGCGACCATATTGTCGAATCAGAAGTCATGGATGAACAGCGAGATCAGGCTACTGCTGAAAGCTCGGGACACCGCTTTCAGGTCAGGCAATGCTCGAGCCTACAGTTCATCCAGGGCTAACCTGAAGAGGGGCATCAAGAAGGCCAAGCACTGCCATAAGCTCAGGATTGAGGAGCACTTCAACAACAACTCTGACCTCCGACGCATGTGGCAAGGCATCCAGGCCATCACGGACTACAGACCCTCCAACACCACCCCCACATCCAGCGACGCCTCCTTCTTGAGGAGCTTAACCACTTCTATGGCCGCTTCGACGGACAATCTAGAGACAGCCATCAAGGCTGTGCTCCCTGCCGATCACCAACCCCTCACACTCACCCCCTACGACGTGTACGTGGCACTGAGTAGGACTAATGCACGTAAGGCTGCTGGCCCTGACGGCATCCCCGGGCGCGTGCTCAGGGCCTGTGCTGCGCAGCTGACAGACGTCTGGACTGACATCTTCAACCTGTCACTTGCCCAAGCAGTTGTCCCCACGTGCCTTAAAACCACCTCCATCGTGCCAGTGCCAAAACACTCCACTGCGGCAAGCCTCAACGACTTCCGCCCAGTTGCACTTACCCCCATCATCACCAAGTGCTTCGAGAGGCTGGCCCTGGCACACCTCAAAGGCTGCCTACACCCCACATTGGATCCCTATCAGTTTGCCTACCGCAAGAACAGGAGTACGGAGGATGCCATCTCAACGGCACTTCACTCCGCCCTCTCCCACCTCGACAACAGAGACACTTAAGTAAGAATGCTGTTCATCGATTGCAGCTCAGCATTCAACACCATTATACCCTCTAAACTGATCACCAAACTCGGTAACCTGGGCATCGACCCCTCCCTCTGCAACTGGATACTGGACTTTCTAACCAGCAGACCCCAGTCTGTTAGGTTGGACAAGCACACCTCTTCAACCCTCACCCTGAACACCGGCGTTCCACAGGGCTGTGTGCTGAGCCCCCTCCTCTACTCCCTCTTCACCTACGACTGCACACCTGTACATGGTACTAACTCCATCATCAAGTATGCAGATGATGCAACGGTGATTGGCCTCATCAGTAACAATGATGAGTCGGCCTATAGGGAGGAGGTCCAGCTCCTAGCAGCATGGTGCTCTGACAACAACCTGGCCCTTAACTCCAAGAAGACCAAGGAGCTCATTGTAGACTTCAGAAAGTCTACGGGCGGCATGCACACCCCCACCCACATTAACGGGACGGAGGTGGAACGTGTTTCTAGCTTCAGGTTCCTGGGAGTCAACATCTCCGATGACCTCTCTTGGACCCACAATACCTCAACTCTGGTCAAGAAGGCTCACCAGCGTCTCTTCTTCCTGAGGAGACTGAAGAAGGTCCATCTGTCTCCTCAGATCCTGGTGAACTTCTACCGCTGCACCATCGAGAGTATCCTTACCAACTGTATCACAGTATGGTATGGCAACTGCTGTCTCCGACCGAAAAGCACTGCAGAGGGTGGTGAAAATTGCCCAATGCATCACCGGTTCCTCGCTCCCCTCCATTGAGTCTGTCCAAAGCAAGTGTTGTCTGCGACGGGCTCTCAGCATCGCCAAGGACTACTCTCACCCCAACCATGGACTGTTTACCCTTCTACCATCCGGAAGGCGCTACAGGTCTCTCCTGAGACTGAAGAAGGTCCATCTGTCTCCTCAGATCCTGGTGAACTTCTACCGCTGCACCATCGAGAGTCGGACCAGCAGGTCCAGGAACAGCTTCTTCCCTGCGGCTGTCACACTACTCAACAATGTACCTCGGTGACTGCCAATCACCCCTGGGCACTCCTCCCACAGGAAAAACACTGACTGTATGCATGTAAATAGATTTATTTATTGAAATCATATTCTATGTCGCTCTTCCAGGGAGATGCTAACTGCATTTTGTTGTCTCTGTACTGTACACTGACAATGACAATTAAAGTTGAATCTGAATCTGAATTGGATTTGGTTACTACATTCTCAGGATCAGGAATTATTTGACTACAACTCCTCAGAGGTCATTGCAAATTCAAGTTTAGTTTAAACATACAGGACAAAAACAGGCCCTTTGGCCCACACCAAACAGCGATCCCCATACACTAACACACCTGATACAATTTACAATCTTTACCGAAGCCAATTAACCTACACGTCTTCAGCACGCGAGAGAAATTCCACACGGTCATCTGGAGAATGTACAAACTCTGTACAGAGTGCACTCTTAGTCAGGATTGAAGCGGGCTCCTAGGCTCTGTAAAGCAGCAACTCTACTGTTGCACCACTGTGCTGCCCCAGCCTTAATGGGCCTTATACAAAATGCCAATTACAAAAAGAAGACAAGATGTCTGCTTTAAGCCATTATTGCAGTATGTAAAGCTGACAGAATTGTTAAGCAATAAATTAAATTTAAGTGACGAGTTTGGCTTTTAAATCAAACAATGATAACGTTTAATTATCAGCAATTTGAAAATCTCAGCACATTTCTGATTCACAGATTGCAGGTGACATTGGGATAGGGAGAAGTAGTAAAATATCCAATGATTGAGCCTCAGTCCTACAAACCTACCATGTTAACGACCCAGTTAATTTGCACACATTGGATTGATAAATTATGTACAAAGCTGTCATATCCCACAATTTTGGCAATGGTTTGGAAAATAATCTATTTTCTGCTCCTGCTAATTTCATCCGTTAGCATATCAAAAAACAAATGCTTTTAATCACCAAACAGATAAAGTCTAGATTACTAAAAGTTTGATCTTGAACACTTCCTGTTATTCTGTATATTGATTTTAGAAAAAACGCTGCCACTTAAACGGCTGTGATTTTTGTCCATCTTACTCAGAGTCCCCTCCCCTGCGCAGGACAAGAGGATTTTTCCCATCGATAAAAAATAAGAGTTATTAGTGTTTAAAAATTGTTGAGATTCTCTCTCCTGAAGGCCACGCCCCTCCAGAGGGGCTATAAAACCCGGAAGTGTTGAGTGCCTCAGTCAGTCTCTGCATGATGGGGGAAGCGAGAGGGTCACGTCTCAGTCTGAGCTGTGAATAACACTGAACATATGCCTACTAAACTGTGAGTGTAGTTTTTACTGACCTTGAGTGCCCTTAATGTGGTTTGAAAATGAAAATGTGGTTGGTTTGAACTAAAGCACAGCAAATGGTTGGTGGTGGTTTGAACTAAAGCACAGCGTCTAAACTGGATAACTTCCTGTTTGCACTGTATTGATTTTAGATAAAACGCTACCACTTACGGCCCTGATTTTTGGCCATCTTAGTCCCCCTCCGCTCATCAGGTGCAGAGAATTCTTCCCATCAATGAAAAATAAGTGTTATTAGTGTTTAAAAAATGTTGAGAATCTCACTCCTGTCAATCACGCCATGAAGGTCACGCCCCCTCCAGTGGGAGGGGGAGGGATTATAAAACCCGGAAGTGTGGGTGTGGCTCAGTCTCTCTGCAAGATGGGGGAGGGAGAGGTCACGACTCTGCCTGAGCTGTGAATCAACTGAACACACTGAATGTCTACTGAACTGTGAGTGTGGTGTTTTGTGTGGTTTTATGGTGGTTTCACCCTGCTTGAAATGGTATGCAACTGCATTTGAATTTGGTGGCCTTGCACCCTGCTTGGTGGCATGAAATTGCACTTGAATTTGGTGACCTTGCACCCTGCTTGAAATGGTAGGAAACTACATTTGAATTTGGTGACCTTGCATCCTGCTTGAAATGGAATTTCAAAGAATAGCCGTGAGTCAACTGCCAGCCCACCAGCCGTGAGTGAGCTGCCAGCACATCAGGCTTGAGTGACTGAGCTGCCACCGCAAGAATCCATTTGGCCCACAATGTCCATACTAGCCCTCTGGAAACCAGTCCCTTCAGCCCACAACACCCATACTAGCGCTTCAGAAAGCCCCCCAGCCACCAATATTGGAATTGGTGGAGAGATGGAATATTGCATTGGAGGACCAGCCCTCCAGTGTGAACATGGGTCCCATTTAGTCTAGAGCTATATAGATATTTCAGCTGTATGTTTATACAGGTCTAAGTTTGTAGTTGAATACGATGGAAATAAATAGTCAATATGTTTTTTAAAGTTCCATTATGCTATGGCAGTTTGTAGGCAGAGATATACATTACACATCTGCATAGCATTTGAAGCTGTATTGAATATTAAGTCTTGTCTTAGACGCACAACGTACAAGGGAAATCAGTGTTGCAAGCAGTCAAGATTAGGCTTGATACTCGAGTGTTAAAGGTGCTACTTGTAAGTGAAAATTGTGGCTTAAACCGAGTGCATGCAGCTGGAAATCCGAGCACATACACAAAAAAAAATTATTAAAGTAGTTTTCAGTTACAGTGATAAGATTTACAAAAGAGAAATAGACCCAAAGATCCTAATACAATCAAAGAGATGCAATTAAATTGAAATTATGTTTCCTTGGCCTTTCAAAGATATTGGACGATGAAAGTTATTAACTTGAATCAACTATTCTATAGAAATTATAAACTTTTCTGGGCACAATTTAAGAAACATACATCCATGCAAAAACCGTGCATAAGACTCAAAACAATTTCTCCACTTGTGGGCACTTCAGCACAAGTTCAGTACTACAGAATGTTTTCAATAAGCCTTAGAGATGCTACAAAGAATTTACCAATGTTTATTTTAAAAAAAAGCTATGTCCAGTGAATAAATGCTACAAAAATTAAATAATTAAATGTATGTGTTTTTTTTCCAAGTTTAACTTACAATATAGGTATTTAGGAAATATTGACAATGGTTGAAGTAGGTTAAGACTTTTGGACAAGTTTGGAGTTTTGTATTCCGAGGCTAAGTATCATAAATGCTCAACTAAAATCCATTCATGTCGTATTTCTGGGAAATATTTAAGGGTTGAGCTTCTGTGGAAATATGATCTTCATACATGGTTTCAAGTAGACTCAGTTGCATAGTTCAAGAGCAAATAGATCTTCAAATATCGTACGACCATCCCAGATAAGAAAATGTTCTTCTCAATTTGATCACGCACTCTTTCTAGAATTGGAAATAGAATTTGGTTAGATGACTTTCTTTCCACCCGGTGTTAATATTGGATGCAGCTTCCCTCCACCTACCAAGTCTGTACATCTATCAACTGGACATCTCCTTCGACCTGCAACACGTCAATTTTATTCAAGTCGGTAAATCGGTGTTTGTACTCCACTACGTGCTTCCCATTTGCAGCTATCTTGAAGCAGTCAGGACTACAATAAATAATAACCTGAAACACGAGTAGAAGACATTGTAAGTATGAACAGTCCAAACAAGCCAACTTTAGTCAAGAGTTTTTAGTGTGTTTATACACATCACATAAGAGGGTTTATATGGACCAGGACTGTAAGAAACTTTTTATTTGCTGCAGCTTTACAGGCACATTAAACCACAAATAAATATGCAATCATACAATACATTCAGTTATGGGGTAACCAGAAAATAATAGTGCAAAGCAAAGCATGTAGTGCAACATTACAGCCCATACGAGTTTGGTGCCAAGATGGGCAGGTGGTTCAAAAGCCTATTAATTGATGGGAGGAAGATTTTTTTTTTTTTTTTTTTTTAAATTTAAATAGGCGCAGGAGGAGGCCATTCGGCCCTTCGAGCCAGCACCGCCATTCATTGTGATCATGGCTGATCGTCCCCCATCAATAACCCGTGCCTGCTTTCTCCCCATATCCCTCAACTCCACTAACCCCTAGAGCTTCATCTATCTCTTAAATCCATCCAGTGATTTGGCCTCCACTGCCCTCTGTGGCAGGGAATTCCATAAATTCACAACTCTCTGGGTGAAAAAGTTTTTTCTCACCTCAGTCTTAAATGACCTCCCCTTTATTCTAAGATTGTGGCCCCTGGTTCTGGACTCGCCCAACATAGGGAACATTTTTCCTGCATCTAGCTTGTCCAGTCCATTTATAATGTTATATGTTTCTATAAGATTCCCCCTCATCCTTCTAAACCCCAGTGAATACAAGCCTAGTCTTTTCAATCTTTCCTCATATGACAGTCCCGCCATCCCAGGGATCAATCTCGTGAACCTACGCTGCACTGCCTCAATCACAAGGATGTCCTTCCTCAAATTAGGAGACCAAAAGCTGTACACAATACTCCAGATATGGTCTCACCAGAGCCCTATACAACTGCAGAAGAACCTCTCTACTCCTATACTGAAATCCGCTTGTTATGAAGGCCAACATTCCATTAGCTTTCTTCGCTGTCTGCTGTACCTGCACGCCAACTTTCAGTGACCGGTGTACAAGGACACCCAGGTCTCGCTGTACCTCCTCCCCCTTACCTAACCTCGTTGAGATAATAATCTGCCCTCTTGTTTTTGCCGCCAAAGTGGATAACCTCACATTTATCTATATTATACTGCATCTGCCACGCATCTGCCCACTCACTCAACCTGTCCAGGTCACCCTGCAACCTCTTAACATCCTCTTCACAGTTCACACTGCCACCCAGCTTTGTGTCATCTGCAAACTTGCCAGTGTTGCTCCTAATTCCCTCTTCCAAACCATTAATATACATGGTAAACAGTTGTGGCCCCAAAACCGAGCCTTGCGGCACTCCACTCACCACTGCCTGCCATTCTGAAAAGGACCTGTTCACTCCTACTCTTTGCTTCCGGTCTACCAACCAATTTTCTATCCATGTCAACACCCTATCCCCAATACCATGTGCTCTGATTTTAGTCACCATTCTCCCGTGCGGGACCTTCTCAAAGTTTTCTGAAAGTCTAGATACACTACATCCACTGGCACCCCTTCATCCATTTTACTTGTCACATCCTCAAAAAATTCCAGAAGATTAGTCAAGCATGATTTCCCTTTCATAAATCCATGTTGACTTGGACTAATCCTTTTACTACTATCCAAATGCCCCATTATTACCTCTTTAATAATTGACCAGCATTTTTCCCACCACTGAAGTCAGGCTAACTGATCTGTAATTCCCCGTTTCCTCTCTTGCTCCTTTCTTGAAAAGTGGGATAACATTAGCAATCATCCAATCCACAGGTACTGATCCTGAATCTATTGAAAATTGGAAAATGATCACCCATGCATCCACTATTTCTAGAGCCACCTCCCTGAGGACCCTGCTATTTATCATCCTTCAGTCCCATTAGCCTACCCAATACTATTTCTCGCCTAATGAAGATTTATTTCAGTTCCTCTACCCCCTTAGATCCTCTGTCCTGCAGTACATCTAGGAGATTGTTTGTGTCTTCCTTAGTGAAGACAGATCCGAAGATATTCATGAACTGGGAAGTAATGGTTTTCAGGCTCCTGTACCTTCTAAAAATATTTAGTTAATTCACAATGTTTCTTCCTACCCAACCCCTTAACACCTTTAAAACTTCATCCAACCATCCCTTTACCAGTTTGAAAATGGATCCTGACCCAAAACTCCCATCACACATTCATGCTCTCCAGAGATGCTGCCTGAGCTGCTAAGTTACTCAGGCACTTTGATTTGTTTTCTTAGCCAGAATCTTCAGTTTCTTGAATCTTCCCTTCACTGTTTTGGTTCCAAGGTGGATAATCCCAGCTTGTGTAATCCACTCTTGTATTTTAGACCATTCTACGTTCTCCCACAAAGCCTACGTACCACTTAAAAGTCACTGTTTACATACCTCGAAGTATGCCTCTGGATTAAATGGAAAATCATCTATTTTCCGCTCCTCTTCTCCCCAGCTTTGATGGAGGCAAGAATTTCGAATAAAAATTCTCTCCTTGAAACGTGGATTCAGATGCAGTGGTATATCATTGGAGTCACTCACTTGAAGATTTATGGTAAATCTGAAAGATTTTATACAATGTTTAGCTCAGAGATACAGCATGGAAACGGGCCCTATGGCCCGCTGAGTCCACGCCGACCAGCGATCACCCGTACACTAGTTCTATCCTATACTAGGACAACTCACAGAAGCCAATTAACCTACAAACCAAACTATGGAAATGTGGGAGGAAACTGGACCACCCAGAGAAAACCCACGTGGTCACAGGGACAACGTGCCAATTTCATACAGACTGCACCCATAATCGGGATCAAACTCAGGACTGTCACTGTATGGCAGCAACTACCGCTACCAATGCTTTTATCTTTCTAGAATGTACTCTAAGTTCCTTGCAATATTGAAATGCTATTTTTTGTGCCAAAAATGAATGCTGGACTACAACTCAAATTTAAATATGCGGTGAAGCTCCCATCATTCGAGACACAAATGTATTAGATTACTAGACATTGTGACGCCAAAGATCCTCGAGACGTTCAGTTATTTCAAATTCCTTCAACTGCTCACGGGCGGATACTGGGCCCAGCAACCCTCCCCCAACTGCTCAGGCCCGTCAGCAAGTGGGAGAACACTGCGCAGAGCGACCCGTTGTGGCGCCTCTCCCAACTGGTCACGCACGATACCGGGCCTGGCAACCCTTCCCCAACTGCGCAGGCCCGGCAGCAAGTGGGAGAACACTGCGTAGAGCGACCCGTTGTGGCGCCTCTCCCAACTGGTCACGCACGATACCGGGCCCGGCAACCCTTCCCCAACTGCGCAGGCATGGCTGATGACCCGTGGACCCGTTGGTTCCCGTTGTGAAGCCAGAGATCCTCAAGACATTCAGTTATTTCAAATTCCATCTCTTCATTCCTTCTGGGCGCGTTGCCGCTGAGTCCGGCTACCCTCCCCCAACTGCGCAGGTACGGTGGCCGCGTAGAAACTCGTCCCGTTCAGAGTATAAAGTTAAAGTTTTTAAAGTGAATTACTTTGTAAAATATAACAAAACTTGACGAGTTTCACCAGGTGAATGGTGAGTAAGGCGCCTCTAAAATTGTTGCGCTATTGTGTACCGTTTTGGCTGTATTGTGGGATTTAGGAAGAGATAGAAATAGAGAAATAACAGAAATTCAATAAACTACCTGTCTGGATACTTTTTGATTTTGCCTTGAACAGTGATTACCCGACCTGGGCTCAATCCATCCTTAATTTTACTCGTATAAGGAACAGCCTAAAAACAAGAGATTACAATTAGTTCAGTTTAGAGATACAGCGCAGAAACGGGCCCTTAAAACCACAAAGTCCGCACCGACCAGTAATCACCGTACACTCCTACTATCCTACAAACTAGTGACAACTTACATTTTTTACAGAAGCCAAATTAACCTACAAACCTGTACATCTTTGGAGTGGGATGAAACCGAAGCACCCGGGGAAAACCCACGAGGTCACAGGGAGAATGTACAAACTCCATACAGACAGCACCCGTAGTTAGGTTTGAACCCAGGTCTCAGGCACTGCAAGGCAGCGACTCTACCGCTGCGCCACCGTGTCACACTACATTATCACACTTTCTCATCCACTCCCTACACTTGAGGCAATTAATCTACAAACCCGCACATTTTGGGGATTATAGTGGAAACCCACATGGTCACAACGAGGATATGCAAACTCCACACCGACAGCACCAGAGGTCAGGAAATAGAAGGATATGGATCGTGTACATGCAGATGAGAACAGTTTAATGGCATCATGTTTGTCACAAACATTGTGGGCCGAAGGGCCAGTTCCTATGCTGTACCATTTTATGTTTTTTACTTAGTCAATCACCTTCCGCAATAAAAGTGTAACAAACAAATTATATGTACTTACCAACAGAGCGTTGAGTGGTTTTGAATGCTGGAATACAAATAAACAAGAATACGTTAAGTTATAATAACTAAAAGGCAGAGAAAAACATTTTAAGAATGTCAGCATTCAGACTCACAATCCCATTTGAATTGGTCTTCTTCATCGGAAGGTCAGAATATGGATTATCCAGCTCCTGAAAACAATTAGGAGGAAAGATCTTTAGACACTATAACTTCCAGGTGCAATAACAGACATTCACAGCTTGCACAATTACCAAACATTTATCAGATAATGGCTTTGCAGGAGGTCCCACTTGGTCTAGTTTACTGGTAAAATACTGCCCTTGAGAAGGTGATGGAGAGCCACTTCCTTGACCCACCCCAGTCACGTGGACATGACACTGTGCCCATTGAGGCCACACTGTTTCCCACCCCCAACATACAGCATTTCCATCATTCTCTCTCTTTCCTTGTAGCCCTGTAACTTTACCCAAGCAACATCCAGAGTCAGGCTCAAGCCCAGAACCCTGGAGCTGTGAGGCAACAGTACTAACTTCTCCAGAAGCTGAAGGTGCATCCATTGCCCTATTGGATGACCAGAGAATCAGGATTTAGATTCAGTGATGAAGAATGAACAAATATGGAAGACAATTTCAAGATTTAGATCAAGCAATGATGAAAGAACATGAATACATTTTTGAGGCAGGACAGCGACCAGCTTGGGAGAGGAATGAGATTATGTTTCTGTGTATTTGAAATGGTCCCTGTACTTAAAAGCATTTATCCTGGTGCTCTAAATTTACACCAAACAACAAGTACAGCTGATGAGACATCTGCACCACGACAACAAACGCATTGTTCTCCTTTAATGCCAAAGTTTGTCATATGCTTTTTTTTTTCCACTTAAATTGTTATTGATTTTTCAGAGATATATACAAAGCAGTGCAACACCATCACGATAAATAAAACAAAATTAAAAAAACAGCAATCAAAATTAAAAAGTAGATGGGAGAAAATAAAAGTAAATAAATAAAAAATTGGAATAAGACCGTGTGGTTCACTTACCAAATTAAAAAAGAAAAAACATTACATTGATTAGTTATCTGGAGATAATTCAATATTCATACAAACATACCATCTTTAGACACTCTAACCGGTAGCCGGTGGGCGGCGTGACTCGCATCGCAGCGGCCTCTGCAGTCCGTCTGTCTTTTTATTAGTTTTTGTCTCATTTGAATGTAGTTTTTATTTATTTTTTTGTATATGGGTGTGGGTATGTGTGTGGGGGGCGGGGGTGGGGGAAACTTTAAAAAATCTATCCCCTGCACGGAGAACCCGACCTTTTCTCTGTCGGGTCTCCGTTATCGTTGGGGCCGAGCACCGTGGAGCTGCCTCCAACAGGAACGACCTGGGGCTCTAGTCACGGAGCTGCGGACGTATTCACCTTCATGGAGCTGGCCGAGTTCGGAGCGGGAGGAGTGGTGGTGATGCGCTGCTGCAACCCGACCCCGGGGATTCGGAGGCTTACCACAGGTCTGGCAGACAGGAACGCCGGGAGCCCACGGGTCCCTGCTGGGAGACCGCTTTTCGGGGCTTCCGCAACGGCGACTTCACCCGCCCGAGTTGCGGGGTTGAAGAGTACCTGGAGCGGGGCCTTACATCACCACCCCGCACAGCTTGGAATGGCTGCGCGACTTTGCTAGCGCACGCCGGGGGCTCCGACACCAAGACCCGAAGCGCGGCCTTGCATCACCCGGCGCGGCGTTAATGGCATTATAGAATGTCAAAAACATTCACTAACCCAGTAGAATCCCTTAAATACGCTCAAGAAATCGTGGCTGAGGCAGCAACAAAAGAAGATTGATCACCAGACGTCATGAACTAATTAATGTGCTTATTCCCCCAACAAGAATATTAGTAGAAAAGAGAAAAAAGTGAATAACACCAAGCTTTAAAATGACTATTCGTGACAGATTTTACACAAGACTTGTCTAGACATTATAATCTTCTCTCGAATTTAATTCAAGGACATGCGATGCTTAAACCAGAAAATACTGATAACAGAAGAATGCAGATCTGCTGAAGCTGAGAGAGAGTGAAAAACATCACATGGCTTACATACTATGACAGATTTTTACAAAGTATAGAGAGAATTATTAGTAATTAATAACTAACAATACTAATACATAAACTGATATTGATAAATATGTGTTATAAAGCAGACAACATTGTAATCTCACAGGTTCCGCAGCTCGAGTGGGGAGGGGAAGAGACTCAGGCACCTGGCTTAATTCCAGGAGCCTGACTCTGGTTAACCCTTTCAACGAACAGCTCACTCTTAACAATACTAAAACCAATTACAAATAGTTAAGAGATAAAGAGAGAGGAATATATGTAACTGAATACTTGATTAGATTTGATAAGTCGGAATGAAACATATATATATATATATATATATATACTGCAATGGGGTGAAATAGAACTGATTTGGAAACGGTACCTACCCCCTATGTTATGAGTAATAAAGTCAGCGGGGCTAACCTCATAACAGCTACGCCGGAAGCAATATTGATGTCGTATCCCACAGACGAGTGGGCCACTCACTACGGTGTCGGAAATCCAGACACCGTACATTTATTCTATATACTTTTTTTTTTTATCACAATATGTCACATTTATGTGTTTTTTTTTCAAGGACAATCGCAGAGGGGAACTACCAAGAAAGTCTATAATATAAATGCTTCCAAAATAACCAGAGTCCTGAGGTATGGATGCACCATAATAAGTAAGGTCATTAAAATTGGTAAAAATGTATGACGACAATCAAAGGAAAATGGGAGGAGTCACACTATGTAGTTGGAATATAAGGGGTATTAATGAACCTATTAAAAGGGGCAAGATACTAGCTCAGTTGAAAGCATACAACACGGACATTTCGTTCCTACAGGAAACGCATCTTAAACATCAAGATCAGACGAGATTGAGGGCTAACTGGATAGGCCAAACATTTCACTCTTCATTCACTTCTAAATCTAGAGGTACTGCAATTATTTTCCGTAAAGGAATTCCATTTAAATCAAAGAATACTATTTCAGATAAGGAAGGGAGATATCTTATAGTAGCAGGAGAGATCAATAATACGCCAATTACGCTGGTAAATATATATGCGCCCAATTTTGATAACCCTCAATTTTTTAATAAAATTCTGAATATAATTGCAGAATTTAATTATCAAAATGTTATAATTGGAGGAGACTTCAACTGTGTTTTAGACCCTTATTTAGATAAATCGATGCAAAAACAAAAAGGTAATATGAAATCTAAAACCAGTGAACTCTTACATACATATATGGAAAACACAAATATAGCAGATGTATGGAGGATTGCAAATCCGACGGGAAGGGACTACTCGTTCTATTCAACGGTGCATAAAACATATTCACGGATAGACTATTTTCTTGTGGATACAAAATTAATTACACACACTATGAATCCTAAATACCACATTAATACGATTTCAGACCACTCTCCTTTAACCTTTGTTTTAAAATTAGAAGGAATGTCTATGAATAAATCGTTCTGGAGGTTTAATTCGCAACTTTTAAAAGACCCACAAGGGAGTATATATATCTGAAAAAACAGATGGACTTATTCTTTGAGATAAATGATACACCAGATATATCCCCCACGCTATTATGGGAATCCTTTAAAGCATTTATTAGAGGAGTCATTATTTCATTTCAAGCTTATCAAAATTAAAAGAATAAGAAAGAACAAAGACATTTAGAAGAACAAATAAAACAATTAGATACAGATAATGCTAAAGATCCAACTATGGATAAACATAATAAAGTCTTATTATTGAAATTCAAGCTGAATAAATTATTGTCAGAGAAAGTTATAACATTATTTCAAGTTACAAAACAAGAACACTTTGAATTCGGGGACAAACCCCACAAACTCTTAGCACGCCAGTTGAAAAAATGGGAAAAAGAGAATGCAATACTAAAGATTAAATCAGATAGTGGGGAATTATTAACACTACCCAAGGATATCAATAAAAGATTCGCTCAATTTTACGAAAATCTATATACATCTAAAACGTCAATAGATAATAATAAAGTTTCAGAATTTCTGGAAAATTGTAACCTCCCAAAATTAGAATTGAGGGAACAAGAGGAACTGGGAGCAACAATTACTTCTAAGGAGATAGAAGACACAATAAAAACACTAAAGAATGGCAAAACACCAGGACCAGACGGATTCAGTAGTGAATTCTATAAAGCCTTTTACGATATAGTTACCCCACGATTACAGAAAATGTATACATACGCTTTTAAAGAGCAAAGCTTACCCGAAACATTAGCAGAATCAACGATCACATTAATACTTAAAAAAGATAAAAACATAGAAGAACCAGGCTCATATAGAGCTATTGCTTTGTTAAATACGGATCAAAAAATAATAGCGAAAACACTAGCCAGTAGACTAAGCAGGTACGTTAGTAGATTAATAAATGGAGATCAAACAGGATTTATACCTAAGAGACACTCATTCAATAATCTGAGACGTTTGCTTAACATAATGCACTCACATAAATCTCACGACCAAGAGTTATCTATTATCTCACTGGACGCAGAAAAAGCTTTTGATCAAGTAGAATGGGATTATATGATTAAAGTATTGCAAAAATTCCAATTGGGAGAAAACTTTATCGCATGGATAAAACTATTATATAACAAACCTACGGCTAGAATATTAACTAATAATATTTTATCCTCGAAATTTGAACTATCAAGGGGCAATAGACAAGGATGCTCATTATCACCGCTTTTATTTGCTTTGATAATTGAACCCCTTGCTGAAAAAATAAGAACACATCCGGATATTTATGGTTATAATACAAAATACTCAAAGAATAAAATATCCCTATATGCTGATGATGTACTACTGTACATCACAAAACCGCAAATTAGTATACCAAACATATTAAATTTAATTGAGGACTTTGGATCCTTTTCGGGATATAGAATAAATTGGAACAAAAGTGAAATTATGTCGATAAAACCAAAAGACTCAACACATCTTCGGAAATTTCCCTTTAAAATAGCTACAGAAAAATTCAAATATTTGGGAATTGAAATTACTAGAAATTACCAAGATATGTTTAAAGCCAATTATAATCCCTTACTCAAGAAATTGAATAATCTGATTAAATTCTGGAAAACACTTCCGATGTCCTTAATAGGCAGAATAAATGCTATTAAAATGGTTTTCTTACCACAAATTCTATACCTATTTCAATCAATACCTATATATCTCCCAAAAAAGTTTTTCAAAAAATTGGACTCAGACATTACAAATTTTATATGGGATTATAAATCCCATAGAATACAAATAGCACACCTTAATAAACGAAAAGAGCTGGGGGGTCTAGCGCTCCCTAATTTTATGTATTATAATTGGGCAGTAAATATTAAAAATATGATTCACCTGCTGGACAATTCTGCACAGCAGGCGGACTGGATGGTAATGGAAAAAGGGGACTGCTTCCCGAGTAATATAGGAGCGACCATCCTCTCACCAATAAATTTGAATAATAAAAATTACAATAAAAATCCAATTATACATAACACAATAAGAACATGGAAACAAATAAAACAGAATTTAAAATTAAGAAACCTATCTCTTTTAATACCAATAGTCAATAATCCATCGTTTAAACCATCAATCATAGACAAATCATTTATACAATGGGAAAGAACGGGAATTAAAACGCTCGAAGATCTGTATGAATTGGGGAATTTACTATCATTTCAACAACTACAACTGAAATATAATTTGAAAAATAACCAATATTTTAAATATCTTCAAATTTGTGATTATCTGAAAAAACACACAAAAAACTATCATAATATGTCTTCCGACTTATTGGATGAAGCAATGAAGACCAAGGCGGAATCAGCTAATTTAATATCGTACCTATATAATATCATTTTAAACATAGAAATACCCACAACAGATGGAATTAGAAAAGATTGGGAACAAGAATTAGCTATAAAAATCTCAAAAGAGACCTGGGATAATCATTTACTACAGGTGCATAAATGTTCGATCAACGTACGACATACGCTTATTCAATTTAAAATATTACATAGATTATACTATTCAAAAACTAAATTAAATTAAATCTTCCCTAATGTTTCACCAATCTGTGATAAATGCCTGTGTCAAGAAGCTACCATAGCGCACTCTTTTGATTTTGTATAAAAATCAAAAAATTCTGGTATGAAATATTTGATATTTTTTCAAAATTGATCAAAATAAAACTGGTACCAAAACCAGAATGGATTATCTTCGGAATATCGGAAGGTAACCCTGAATTAAACGTGTTTCAGAAGAATTTATTTAATTACGGGCTAATAATGGGAAAAAAGCTTATACTTAAATTCTGGAAAAATGCGCCGACACCAACAATAAAAATGTGGATATCAAATATGTTTGAAACATTACATCTGGAAGAGATGAGATTCCTCCTAGCCGGTAAAGCAGACCAATTCCAAAAGACGTGGTCTATGTTTCTGGACCTACTACAAGTATGAGGTGCAATAGTCAGGACCTGGTAACGGGAGGTAAAACAACAAAAACAGACTTGGTTGGTAGTCCCCTTTCTGCGGAGTTTAATGTTATAATAGAGCGATTGTTTCTATTTTCTCTTTCTTTCTTTTCTAGGGTCTATTTTCTCACTTTACTTCCTTCTCTAACTTCTTTCCTAAGGGGCTTTCTTTTCCCAACACTCTTGCACTTCATGACTCTCTTGCACTTTCTTTACTTTCCTTACTTCTACCTTTTTCTTAAAGCTCAAAAAAAATGAAGTGGTACAAAAAATGTATTAAGATATATGTGTTATGTAGGATTGTAATTTACCGTACTTCTAATAAAAAAAAAATTTAAAAAAAAAAAATTAAAAAAAAAGTTAATGGCCGCGGGACAATTACCATCGCCCGCCGGGAGCTTTGACTTTGACATTGGGAGGTGAATGGAGAGTGCAGGGGAGAGATAAGTCTTTGCCTTCCAGCACAGCGAGGAGGAGATGCGCTGTGATGGATGTTTGTGTAAATTGTGTTGTGTCTTGGTTCTTTTTTTGTGTGTATGACTGCAGAAACAACATTTTGTTTGAACCTCAATGGGGTTCAAATGACAAATATATTGTATTGTATCGAGTTCTATATAACACAATCTTCCCATATCTAGCTCGGCCTTTATCTAATTGGTGTCATGGCTCAAATAAACGGTCCATTTTTCCCCAGATCTTCTCGAATTCTCCTCGACTCTCAAGGAACATGTAAATTTCTCCATGTTAAAGATGTCTCGCACAATTTCTAACCACTGTTCCTGTTTTGGACTTTTTCATTAAGCCACTGCCTGGTAATGGCCTTCTTACTTGCTGCAAGCAAAACTTTAATCAAATATGTATCTTCTGTTTTTACAATATCTTTAATACACCCCAGATACATCACACGGCAGGTTTTTGGGATTTTATAACCCAAGATATTTTTTACAACTGCATTAACATTTTCCCAGTATGGCCTTATCTTTACACAGTTCCAGAAAATATGCCTGCCCGTACTCCCACACAGCCTTCAACTCGTTTGTCATATAATCTACTGCAAAACATGCTTTTCTCTAAATTCTCTGCTTGAATTCTTGCAGCTTCAACTGCACTATTAAAATCTGCTGCAAATAATCCAGGAGAGTGCATGCTTTGAAGAAATGCAATTAGTTTATAAGCCACATTTGATTCTGGAGGGGAGGCCAAACACACATTCTTGTGGATTGTTTGCTGCAAAATAAGTTTGCAGTGACTCAGAAAGTGACCATATCCAAGATCAATCGGATTGCAGAATGGATTTGGGATTTATTCCAGGAATACTTTACTGAATCCATAGCAAACGGAGCAAACATCTACTCCTGATCTGAACAATGTACTAAACTGGGACTGGGTTTTACCCAGTGTTAGCACAAACCTAATTTTACACTTCACCTTTGCTTCAAAGTGAAGATGAATCATTGAGCAAAGGTAAAGCCAACAATGCAGCATTACGAACAAGGAACTGCAGATGCTGGTTTACAAAAAGAGACACAAAATGCTGGAGTAACTCAGCGGGCCAGACAGCGTCCCTGAAGATCATGGATAGATGACGTTTTGGGTTGAGATCCTTTTTCAGCCAGTTATTGGGTGGGGGGGGGGGGGGGGGGGGGGGGGGGGGGGAACGAGAGTAGAACTACACGTCACAGAGGAGACGTGGGTGAGGGATCCAGATGACAGCATGCAGCACTATTGATTCATTGTTTGAAAGACACAGCATGGAAACAGACCCTTCAGCCCATCGAGCCAACACCAACCCTCAATTACCCGTGCACACTGCTTCGATGTTATCCCACTGCCCCATCCACTCCCTACACATGATGGACAATTTACATATTGTCAATTAACCTACAAACCCTCGGGTTTTGGGGATGTGGGAGGAATTTGGAGCACCTGGATGAAATCTACAGGGAGAACATGCATTCTCCACAGACAGCACTAGAGGTCAGGTTCAAACCTGGGATTCTGGTGCCATAAGGCAGCAACTCCACCAGCTGCACCACAGAAATATTTTCCATACCAAAGATGAATCAAGTTGGGTGAGCAGATAAAAAACTAAATAATTTCTTGACATTTAAAAATAAGACAAATCAGTAATAATCACCAGTAATAAATCTTACAAGTCACTACCAAAGAGACACAATAAATTGCTTAATTACTGCTTACTTACAGAGTTGCCCAAGAAGCCAATGGTTTGAATTTGAACGACACCACTAATTCCAAGTGTATCAACTCTATCCGGGCTCAACCTGTGCTGATATTCCAGGAAATGTTTTCCATTAACCGCAACCTAGCAGATAAATATAAACAAAGTTCACGTAAATAATAGACCTTCTGTGTGCAGCTTTTGACGTGCTGAACTAGTTCATATCAGGCCCTTCAGCTATCATCAGTAAACAATTTTAATTCAATTCATAGTATAGAAACAATGAACTGCAGATGCTGGTTAATGGCAAAGATAAACACAAAGTGCTGGAGTAAGAGCGGGTCATGCAGGATCATGTTGAATTATGATACTGGCTCGATGGGCCAAATGGCCTACTCCTGTACCTATTTTCTATGTTTCTATCTCTGGAGAAAAAGGATGGGTGGCATTTCAGGTCAGGACTCCAAAGTCTGAAGAAGGGTCCTGACCCGAAATGTCACCCAGCCTATTTCTCCAGAGATGCTGCCTGATCCGCTGAGTTACTCCTGCATTTTGCATCTATCTAATTCATTTCGCCTGCTTCATATCTTTTAACTCCAATGTAATTGTGGTTACGAAGGAGGCAGGAACAAGATTTCAATTCTACATCCTTATACTGGACTAATTAAAGAGGGCAAGAGAATATCTTCCCTCTGTTGTCGCATCTTGTATTTACTCATTTAGAACTTAGAACAGTACATCACAAGCAGACATAAAGTGCTGGAATAACTCAGCAGGTCCGGCAGCATCTCTGGAATATGGATAGGTGACAGACGAAGGGTCCCGACCAGAATCGTCACCTGTCCATGTTCTCCAGCGATGCTGCCCAACCTACCAGGTCACTCCAGCACTTTGTATCCTTTTGTGTATTAACTGCATCTGCAGTTCTTTGTTTTACACAGTACTGCACAAAAACAGGCCCTACGGACTACAATTACCTTTGTTGACACTCCTAAACCACTGGTAACATCCTTCTGACTCCCACCACCCTCCCCCCACCCACTCTTTTTATGACATTCTCATTCAATAAAAGATGTGAATGTTCATATTTCTATTTATCTGTATTACTTTATAAGAGTTCTCTCAAGAATTTCCACAAGATTCAATTTAGATCCAAGTGTGCATATATTGGTTCACGGGCAAAACTTTGGTCAGAAACACAATGCTACATTATATCAGATCCGAGTTAAATGATCTTCAACAGAGACTTTGCTGACCAAATATTTTCTGCGCTTCCACAGATGGAGAGAAACTATTTCTGAACAATTTCCTGCATCTTGATTTTTAAAAAAGGAAATGCATCACCACAAGCTTTAGTTTAGTTTAGTTTAGAAATACAGAGCGGAAACAGGCCTTTCAGCCCACAGAATCCGCCCCAGCCAGCGATCCCCACATACTTACACTGTCCTAAACACACAAGGGTTCATTTATAATGATACCAAGCCAATTAGCCTACAAACCTGTACGTCTTTAGAGTATGGGAGGAAACCGGAGATCCCGGTAAAAGCACAGGTACGTCAGGGGGAGAACTACGCACAGACAGTACCCGTAATCAGGATCGAACCCGGGACTCTGGCGCTGTGAGTCAGCAACTCTACCAATGCGCCATCGTGACACCCCCAAGCTTATTGGGACTGGTTTCCATCTGCCACTTCCAGTTTAGCAAATTCCTTATTTTTGTTGTCTGTAAACTTCAATGTAATTCTTTCAGGGTTTACTGATCAACGTGAAGAAAACTTGCTCCAGACCAAAGCTGGAGTCATCACTGCACAATGCCAAGCACGGTGGCGCAGCTGTAGAGTTGCTGACTCAAAGCACCGGAGACCGAGGTTCGATCCTAACTACCTATGGAGTTTACACTTTCTTTCCATGACCGCATGGGTTTTCTCCGGGTGTTCCGATTTCCACCAACACTCCAAAGACATACGGTTTGTAGGCTAATTTGTTTTGGTAAAAATGTAAAATGTCCCTAGTGTGTAGGATAGTGCTAGTGTACGGGGATCGCTGGTCAGCATGCAGTGGACCAAACAGCCTGTTTCCATGCTGTATCTCCGAACTAAACAAACCTGCAAACACATTTATAATATACTAGACTAAGTGGGACCCATTGGGTCCCAGCATCACATGGGAGGGCTGGTCACCCAACGCAATATTCCACCTCTCTACCAATTCCAACATTGGTGGGGGGGGGGGGCGGCTTTCTGGAGCGCTAGTATGGGTGTTGTGCCCCGATGGGACTGGTTTCCTGAAGGCTAGTATGGACATTGCGGGCTGAATGGATTCTTGGGCTGGCGTCTCAGCCACTCAAGTTTGTTGTGCTGGCCACTCACTAACTCACGTCTGGTGTGCAGCCAGTTGACTCACGACTATTCCTTGAAATTCCATTTCAAGCAGGGTGCAAAGCCACCAAATTCAAGTGCAGTTTCACACCATTTCAAGCAGGGTGCAAGGCCACTAAAAACAGCGAGTTGTGACCTCTCCCTCCTCCATCTTGCAGCGACTGAGCCACACCCACACTTCTGGGTTTTATAGTCCCTCCCCCTCCCACCAGAAGGGGCGTGGCCTTCATGGCGTGATTGACAGGAGAGAGAATCCCAACATATTTTAAACACTAATAACTCTTTTATTTTTCATTGATGGGAGGGGGGCTCTGAGTGGCCAAAAATCACATCCGTACGTGGTAGCGTTTTTTCTAAAATCAATATAAAATGTAAACAGGAAGTGGTTAAGATTAGACTTTCAATTATATAGAAGCCAAGGCAACTTTAATTAGGCAAGGTAACTTTAATTAGGCAACGCACCTTTATCATTTCCTAACCATAGGCAACAAAGCTTTAGCATTTCCAAACCAAAGGCAACACAGCTTTAGCATTTCAAACCACATTAAGGACACCGACAGGTCAGTAAAACCACTCATAGTTTAGTAGACATGTGTTCAGTGTTATTCGCAGCTCAGACTTAGAGAAGTGACTCTCTCGCTCCCCCAACTTGCAGAGACTGACTGAGGCACTCAACACTTCCGGGTTCTATAGTCCCTGCCAGAAGGGGCGTGGCCTTCAGGAGAGAGAATCTCGGCATTTTTTAAACACTAATAACTCTTTCATTTTTCATCGATGGGAAAAATCCTCTTGTCCTGCGCAGCGGAGGGGGACTCTGAGTAAGATGGCCAAAAATCACAACTGCAAGTGGCAGCATTTTTTCTAAAATCAATATACAGAACAGGAAATAATAATAATAATAATAAATACTTTATTGATCCCCTCAGGGAAATTCAGATGTCCAGAAGCCCCCAACCAACAAACCCACACATTCAAAACAAAAGCAGACAGAAAAAACATAAAATATAATGTGGACAATACCCGAGAGCAATAAATACTTAAAAAGACCAATAATTAACAATTATAAAATGTAAAAACGCATCCCCCTACAGCCTAGCGGTCCGTATTATAAAATCTATTGGCTGCAGGGGTGAAGGATCTCCTGAACCGCGCAGGGAGAGGAGCCGGTTGTTCCGAATGCTCTTTTGACTCTCCAGAATTACATGGAGGGGATGCCCGGAGTTGTGGAGGATGACCTGCACCTTGTGCCTCATACGCCTCTCTGAAGTGGTCATGATCAGACTTTTAGTAATATAGATAGATAACGGGTGAACATAGGCGAGGGGGATTTTGACTTGCATTACCTTGAACTTGTCCACCATCACGAAGAAGATTATTTCAAATGGTTCTCCTTTCTTGAATGGCATCTCGTATACTTTTAATTCATTTCCCCACTTCCCCTTCTCGAGTGTGTTACAAATCACACATTCAGATCTCCGAAAACGTGGGTTGAAATGGAAGGCAACGTCTGCACGAGGTTGCGTGCTACACCCCAGCTGAAAATCCACCTGGAATCTAGGGAAAGAATTGAATGTCACCATTCTGCAATAATATTCTAATGCTTATGTGAAAAATACAGGAGGGAAACAGGCCACGTCAACCATGATGGCTGATGATTAATTTGGCCATTCCATATTGCCGTCAATGTGCAGAAGCAAGGAATTGCTAGTTTACACAAGGACACCAAAGTGTTGGGGTAACTCAGCAGGTCAAGCAGCATCTCTGGGGAACACAGAGATGATGTTTTGGGTTGGAACCCGTCATTCTTATTGCTACATTTTGCTGCAAAGGACCGTTCTTTGCTTTGCAATTGAACAAATAGCTTGAACGTGCAGTCGATGAAATGCCCCTAGCCAGTCAATTTCCAGCTGTATATTTACCTTTCACTCTCTTTGGGCAATATTCCTTGTATTGCTATCATCTGCCCACGACACAATCCACCAAAAATTGCTCCTAAGAACGGCATAACCTGCAGGGAGAAAGGACAATAATAGTCAAAAAATAAATAAAATACAGAAGGGAGCAGGAGAGTGGGATTGCACAGCTGAGTGCCGACATACACCCAATGGGCTAAATGGTCTCTTACTTTGCCAGTGCAATTAAGTTATGGACCACATGGATTTAATGTTAGAGTGACCCTGGAAGACATAGTTTGACTTTAAAATAATCGTTGTGATATTTTCAGAGCTGCATTACCTTTGTTTCAAAGAGAAAGCCATGAAGTCGGGAGGCTAAACAAGGGTACTGTATCATCCAAAACTTCAAGGGCAAGCTTTCTTGACCCATCAAAAAGAACCAGCATTTGAGTTAATTAATTCAATTGAGTTAATAGAATTAATAAATCTGCACACTCATTTCAATATTTCTCCAAAATGATTCTAGACAAGGCACAACTTCATTGGAGATCTTTGAGCTATCGTTAATCGGACTTTATTTTGCAATAAATGATATTCCCTTTATATGTACACTATGGATGGCTTAATTGTAATCATGTGTAGTCTTTTCTTTGACTAGCATGCAACAAAAGCTTTACACTGCACCTCGATGCACGTGACAACAATAATAAACTAAACAACAGCAAGGTTCTAGTTGCCGCACAAAATCATACGATTCAAAACATTTAATGTTGCAGATGATTTATATTGAAGGAGAAATATCTCCCAAATTATAGCCCTTAGATAAATGTCTCAAAATAAAGTGACACAACACATATATAGACTTAACATTTTAGTATATAACTAAACCAAGTGGAGGTGGAGGGGGGGGGGGGGGGGGGGAACAGAGATGGAGAGGGTAGAGTTTGAGGGGTGGGGGGGTGCATTCTCACAGGGGAGGGCTGGATCCCAAACGCAATACTCCCCCGCTCCTGGCTCCCAGTTGCAGGCTCCAGGCAGGGCCCATGTACGGGGGGGGGGGGGGGGGGGGGGGGGCAATTGTGGGGGGGGGGGGGGGGGGGACGTCAGTCGTCAGTCGCAGCACGAGCAGCAAGAAGACAGCGGGGTTTTTTCAACGTTTTATCAGATTTTTGAACATTTTCGTTAATAACTCGAGAAATAAAGCATGAATTTTTCAGATAAGGCGATTTTGGACTCCATGGAAAAAATCTCTACCGGAATATGTGCGTGGAAAACAGTGCACAGCAGGCCGCACATGCAGACCCATTGTGACACCATCAGCTTGTTTATTTTCTAAGTTATTTGAAATTTGTGAACATTTTCATAAAAAACTCAAGAAATAAAACTCAAAATTTTCAGGTAAGATGATTTTGGACTCTATCAGATAAAACTCAACAAGAATATGTAAACATTTATTAAGGGCGTTGTTTTTTTGTAGCAGATGTGATTATACACACACACACCCACACATCCAAGATCAGACTTGTAATAGTTACTAGACCAAGGGGGGCCCCGTTGGGTCCTGTCCGCTCAACGTGCGGTTGCGGGGGGAAGCGGCAGCCTGCGGCATCACACACACACGCTAACCAACCAACCCCACACACACACACTAACCAACCCCACACACACACACACACTAACTACCCCATTGATAGTATATTAATATTATTCATTCACTACTTTTACCCCATCCCCCGCCCTATCCACTCGCGCATAGCCCCCAACAGGCAGGTGAGCAGCAGGGAGCAGGGCGGGCATCAACCAAATGACTGCGTGTTCAGCGGCTTCAATCCAGAGCCCGGGGAGAGGGGTCGTCACAGGAGAGGGCTGGTTCGCTCGAGGGCAGAGACAAAGAGAGGGCTGTGGGCGGACATGGAATCAAGGGAGGCCGCAGCCAGGCGGGTGGTCATGGACCCGAGGACCCAGAGGAGGACAGCCGGCCGAGCGGGGCCGACAGCAAGCGGGTGGGGAATGGCGAGCAGGTGGGGCCACAGCGAGTCGAGGAGGGGTGACGTCACTCACAGCGCGTGGAAAACAGTGTAGAGCAGGCTGCGTGTCATGCGTGGTTTGAGGACCAAAAACTTGTAGTTTACAATGCTAAAATTGAAAAGTTGAGGAAAAACAAGATGTACAGAGTTCTTTATTGGTTACAATCTGAGGAGTATGATGATGCTACTGATTATGATATGCCAATGTACCAGCTAGCAACTGATCTTCTCCATAAAGACTTGGTCTTTTGCTAGAAATTATAATTTATTACCTTTCTGTTATGGATTTACAGCATATAACACAATAATATTAAAGTTCTGATCTTGAGAAAATCATATTTTTGAATTTTCAAGGCAGTCTGGGTGTTTATTACTATTTCCATCACAACGCTCAATTTTGTAATTAACTATTAGGTAACTAACTAATTATATGCTTTAATTTCAGGTCATCCAAGTAAGATGTTTCATATTTTTGTTTCAGAATGCTTCAATCTATAATTGAAAATTTCATTCAGTTCTCTTAATTTTTGAGAAAGTTATGGGCTTCTGACCGTCCTCGATCACAACTTTTGTGTTAAGTCAATGGAAAAGCAATAGGGAACAAGATGCTAATTTCCGAGTATGAAAATGACCATAACTTTTTTAATACTGAAAGTGAATTAGGTATCAAATTAAAGTTATTGTTATGCTTTATCTGATGGGATAAATTACAGGCTTGATTTTTTTAAATCTCCAAATTTTGTAACATTCCTATGTCCTCCAGAAGGATTGCGCAGCTCAGTGCGTCACGCCCTTTGACCTGATGACCTTACGTGCAACCCACCTATATTAAACGGAGAAGGAAGGAACTACAGATGCCGGAATCATAAACAAAGCAGAAAGTGCTGGATTTGCTCAGCGGGTCAGGCGGCATCTGTGGACTGAAGAAGGGTCACAACCTCAAACGTCACCTGTCCTTTCCCTCCAAAGATACTACCTAACCCGCCGAGTTACTCCAGCATCTTGCATTTTGCTCGGCCATTCTGAAGCCATTTCGCGGAAATACGAACTTTTGGCACTACCTCAACTGTAAACAGATGCGTTTAACCCAGCAGCGTTAGTCGGCAGGGACAAATTGGGCCGAGTGGTCTACTCCCGTCCCTGTCCGCCCTGCATCAAGGAAAACAAAAGGCCGGAAGACTCCCTTTGCTGAGCTATGCAAGGCGAATGCAAATTATTAATGACCAACGCAGAATGACCGACTTGATGAAAAACAGAGACCTTCCTCCGAAGGTTTTGCCGAATGACTGGCGAACTGCGGCTGGAGAAAGCCCCTGTTCTTGGGGGTGAGATTCAGACTGCACATTCTGCCAATCCTGTACTGCGTTACGTTAAACACTACACTGCGCACAGAATGCCACTTAGATACCACTGTCTTAGAGGTCAGCAGTGAAATCTTACCGGGTTAAATATCGTCGGATTATCCATCGGAATACAAACCAACTCCGACTCAAACACAAGGACAATAACAAGAACTGGAGCGCCGATTCCTCCAAACGCTGACAATTCCCCGCAGCCCGAACGTGGTGGGTGTAACAATTGGACCTCCGCCCAATGAGAGAGAGCGAGTCTACGAGTGATTCACGGGCGCCGTGGGCCGGGAAGCGAAGGGCCTTTGACACATCAAGATCCAATTGGTTCCACTGCAATTGAGGGTGTCCCGCGCTAACTGATGCATATCACGTGTCAGTCTGAGATCATATTGATTTCTCGAATTTCGATTAACCCTTGCATTCCCTTTCTCCCTCCGTCCCTCCCCCACCATAATCGGCCCGCTAGTTTTACTCTTATCCTTTGGTTTTCTCCTCCTCAGCCAACAATGGTCAACTCTGTTGAGAAAAACTTTTTTCACATAGAGAGTGGTGAATCTCTGGAACTCTCTGCCACAGAAGGTAGTTGAGGCCAGTTCATTGGCTATATTTAAGAGGGAGTTAGATGTGGCCCTTGTGGCTAAAAGGATCAGGGGGTATGGAGAGAAGGCAGGCAGAGGAAGGTACACAAAATTGCTGGAGAAACTCAGCGGGTGCAGCAGCATCTATGGAGCGAAGGAAATAGGCGACGTTTCGGGCCGAAACCCTTCTTCAGACTGATGGGGGGGTGGGGGGGGAGAAGGAAGGAAAAGGGGAGGAGGAGGAGGAGCCCGAGGGCCGGCGGATGGGAGGGTGGAAGGAGACAGCTCAAGGGCTAAGGAAGGGGAGGAGACAGCAAGGGCTAACAAAATTGGGAGAATTCAATGTTAATGCCATCCGGACGCAAGGTCCCCAGGCGGAATATGAGGTGCTGTTCCTCCAATTTCCGCTGTTGCTCACTCTGGCAATGGAGGAGACCCAGGACAGAGAGGTCGGATTGGGAATGGGAGGGGGAGTTGAAGTGCTGAGCCACCGGGAGGTCAGGTTGGTTATTGCGGACTGAGCGGAGGTGTTCGGCGAAACGATCGCCCAACCTGCGCTTGGTCTCCCCGATGTAAATCAGCTGACACCTAGAGCAGCGGATGCAGTAGATGAGGTTGGAGGAGATGCAGGTGAACCTTTGTCGCACCTGGAACGATTGCTTGGGTCCTTGAATGGAGTCGAGGGGGGAGGTGAAGGGACAGGTGTTGCATTTCTTGCGGTTGCAATGGAAAGTATCCGGGGAGGGGGTGGTGCGGGAGGGAAGGGAAGAATTGACAAGGGAGTTGCGGAGGGAGCGGTCTTTGCGGAAGGCAGACATGGGGGGAGATGGGAAGATGTGGCGAGTGGTGGGGTCACGTTGGAGGTGGCGGAAATGGCGGAGGATTATGTGTTGTATTTGCCGGCTGGTGGGGTGAAAGGTGAGGACCAGAGGGACTCTGCCCTTGTTGCGAGTGCGGGGACGGGGAGAGAGAGCAGTGTTACGGGGTATGGATGAGACCCTGGTGCAAGCCTCATCTATGGTGGCGGAGGGGAATCGCCGTTCCCTGAACAACGAGGACATTTCCGATGCCCTGGTATTGAATGTCTCATCCAGGGAACAGATGTGGCGTAGGTGGAGGAATTGGGAGTAGGGGATGGAGTCTTTACAGGGGGCAGGGTGGGAAGACGTGTAGTCCAGATAGCCATGTGAGTCAGTGGGTTTGTAATGTATGTCGGTCAGGAGTCTGTCCCCTGCGATGGAGATGGTGAGGTCAAGGAATGGTAGGGAAGTGTTGGAAATGGTCCAGGTGTATTGGAGTGCCGGGTGGAAGTTGGTGGTGAAGTGGATGAAGTCAGTCAGTTGTGTGTAGGTGCAGGAGGTGGCCCCAAAGCAGTCGTCAATGTGGCTGAGGCAGAGGATACTGAGTTGGATGATCAGCCATGATCATATTGAATGGCGGTGCAGGCTCGAAGGGCCAAATGGCCTACTCCTGCACCTAATTTCTATGTTTCTATGTTTAATTGTGGGCTCCTTGGCCATCGGAGCCTTCTATGCTTTGCTTTGTACCTTTTCATACCTCTATCCTGACTGTATCCATACTCTCTCCCGACTCAGTCTGAAGAAGGATCTCAACCCGAAACGTCACATATTCCTTTTCTCTAGAGTTGCTGCCTGACCCGCTGAGTAACTCCAGCTTTTTGTGTCTATCTTGGATGCCAATCACATGTCAGTCTGGGCTCCACTCTCGCTGGGCTGTCTCCACTGTCCTCTGGCACAGAATATCCCCAAAGATCCATCACTTGATTCGTCATAGAAAGCATGTTCTATGTATTTCTACGGATTCCTCAGGTTAAAAAGGTTGCAGGATTTTCCTCCCTCCAGTCCTTCCCAAATGTTTTTATACATTACGACAGTACTTGCCAAAACTACCTCCTTTGGCAGCTCATTCCATACACGTACCATCCTTGTGTAAAAAAAGGTTGCCCCTCAGGTTCCTATTAAATCTTCCCTCTCACCCCCTCCCTCACCTTAAATCTATGTCCTCTGGTTCTTCCGAATGGTGTGAGTGCAATGTGAGTGTGACCAGGGTGTTGTGGATCTCTGATGCAATTGGTTAGGGAGTCCTGGGATTTGGACATGGCCCCATCAAATGATTGGTGAAAGATATTTCCAAATCAGGATGGCATGGGTCTTACAATACAATACCAATACAATACCGTGTATTTGTCATTTGAACCTCACATGAAGTTCAAACAAAATTTGGTTTCTGCAGTCATACAAGAGAAAAGAACCACGACACACACCAACACAATTTACACAAACATCCATCACAGTGAATCTCCTCCTCAAAAGGCAAAGTCTTGTCTCTCCCCTGCTCTCCATTCTTCTCCCGAAGTCAAAGTCAAAGCCCCCGGCGGGCGCTAGCAAGTCCCGCGGCTGTCTAAGCCGCGCGGGGCGATGTAAGGCCCCACTCCAAGTCACTTTCAACCCCGCAATTCGGGCGGGAGAAGTCGCCATTGCCGGTGCCCCACAAAGCAGTGACTGCAGTCTCCCACTGGGGACCCGCGAGCTCCCGGTGCCACCATCCACCGGAGTCTGGTCGCAGCAGCGCGCCACCGCCGCTCTCCACGCTCTGAACCGGCCAGCTCCACGATGGTAGTTCCGCAGCTCCGCCGGCTCCGTGACTTGAGCCCCCAGGTGGTTCCAGTTGGAGGCCGCTCCACGGTGTCAGGCCCCAACGACAACAGAGACCCGACAGGGAAAAGGTCGGGTCCCCGTGCAGGGAAGATATTTTAAAGTTTCCCCCCGCCCCCCACACATACACAGTTAAAAACCCACCACAAACTTTACACTCTACAGGAAAATAAAATAAAAAAAGACAGACGGACTACAGAGTCCGCTGCGACGTCAGTTGCTCCGCCAACCCAATGGTCTTGAAGGGGATGTGGCAGTGTTCCCATGCTCCTGTTTCCCTTGTCCTCCTGCCGGTAGAGGTTATGGGGTTGTGAGATGCCATCAGTGTTCTCTGGTGGTGGAGGGAATGAATGTTTGAGTTATAGAGTCATACAGCGTGGAAGCAGACCCTTCGTCCCAACTTTCCCTCACAGGCCAACATGGTGGCCGACTAGGAAAAGGGGAGATGCAGCGAGACCTGGGTATCATGGTACACCAGTCATTGAAAGTAGGCATGCAGGTGCAGCAGGCAGTGAAGAAAGTGAATGGTATGTTAGTTTTCATAGCAAAGGGATTTGAGTATAGGAGCAGGGAGGTCTACTGCAGTTGTACAGGGTCTTGGTGAGACCACACCTGGAGTATTGCGTACAGTTTTGGTCTCCAAATCTGAGGAAGGACATTATTGCCATAGAGGGAGTGCAGAGAAGGTTCACCAGACTGATTCCTGGGATGTCAGGACTGTCTTATGAGGAAAGACTGGATAGACTTGGTTTATACTCTCTAGAATTTAGGAGATTGAGAGGGGATCTTATAGAAACTTACAAAATTCTTAAGGGGTTGGACAGGCTAGATGCAGGAAGATTGCTCCCGATGTTGGGGAAGTCCAGGACAAGGAGTCACAGCTTAAGGATAAGGGGGAAATTCTTTAAAACCGAGATGAGAAGAACTTTTTTCACACAGAGAGTGGTGAATCTCTGGAACTCTCTGCCGCAGAGGGTAGTCAAGGCCAGTTCATTGGCTATATTTAAGAGGGAGTTAGATGTGGCTAAGGGGATCAGAGGGTATGGAGAGAAGGCAGGTACGGGATACTGAGTTGGATGATCAGCCATGATCATATTGAATGGCGGTGCAGGCTCGAAGGGCCGAATGGCCTACTCCTGCACCTAATTTCTATGTTTCTATGTCCCACCTACACTGTGTTTGTCCATATCCCTCCAAACCTGTCCTATCCATGTACCTATCTAACTGCTTCTTAAACGTTAGGATAGTCCCAGCATCAACTTTGTCCTATGGCAGCTTACTCCATACACCCATCACCTATAGGTGGAGACCTGTTGGGATAATTGTTTAGATAGTGTTGTTTCAACACAGTGTTTCGCACTATCATTAAATCTCACTACACTTTATTCCTGCAAATATTTACTCCAAATTCTCAATATCTGTAATACAAATGCAATGCTGGATGTTACAGCTGTACCAATAAGCACCTCTAAGGCAACCCTGTGAGATAACTATGGGTAGGTGCAATTTAATCAAACTCTTGCCACGTCCAAAATCGTTTTATAAGATAATAAGAGCAGAATTGGGTGATCTATTTTTCCCCTCTCACCCTGTCGAGTCCTGCCTTGTCGAGTCCCTGTAACTTTGAACACGTTTGCCTTTCCATCTGGTGGGGGCAGTTCGGTTTGCATCGCTGCCCTCTCGGGTCCTCTGTGCATTCGATGCAGTGGTGGTCCTCGGGAGCGCGCGTGTCCTTCCCGCTTGGCGTCAAGAGCGCCCCCCCCCACGTGCACGCGCGCCGGAGGTGGGGTCGCGCGATGAGGTGTAGCGGGCGCGAGATTGTCTGCCCATCGTCCCGCCCGGGGTAAGGCGAGTCAAAATAGCAACAGTGTCAGCAGCAGCTTACAACAGTAGCAATACCAGCACAGGGCTACAGCTTGCAACAGTACAGGCACAGGGCTAGCAATACCGGCACAGGGCTAGCTTACAACAGTAGCAATACCGGCAACAGGGCTACAGCTTGCAACAGTAGCAATACCAGCACAGGGCTACAGCTTGCAACAGTAGCAATACCGGCACAGGGCTACAGCTTGCAACAGTAGCAATACCAGCACAGGGCTACAGCTTGCAACAGTAACAGTGCAGGGCTGCACCTTGCAACAGTAACAATAACATCGTAGGGTTTAACCGAGCCGGGTTGCAGATACCCAGAGGGGTTGTATTATTTGTGCAAGCTGTAAGGAGGTGAAACCATCATGTTGACACCGATGGAAAACCGCAGGGTGACCCAGGTAGAAAACCGCAGGGTGACCCAGGTAGAGAGCCACATCACGACCCAGACGGAAGAAAGCTTGCAATACAATCACCACAACTACGAGTACGAGCTGCAGGAATACATGCTGCAAGAGGACGATTGGGACAGGGACCTGCTCCTGGACCCTGCCTGGGAGCAGCAGCAGAGAAAGGTTGGTCAGCTTTTGTTTGCTTGCAACTCTTGTTACTTGAGGGTGAATGTTACCCGCAGTCTTGCTTCACGTCCCGCTGTAAAAAGACTTATCCAGACTAGTGTAGCGCTGAGGGAATTTAGCTCTGTCTGAGGTTCAACCTTTGGAATGGATGGAAATAAAAATCCGGTTGTTTTTTTTTGTGAAGTGAGCAAAATACATATTGTGGTGACCAGTTCGATCTCCACTACAAACAGATCATTAAAATGCTGTTGGGGTGAATTTGGTTGGCTTTTAGTGTTTATGGTAGTGTGCACTTCAAAGCAACATTAGTTATATTGTTGCTTAATGATAGGGTGTTGTTTTATGTGCTCTTTCATTAACACATTTACGTAAACACAAATAGAAGGCAGACCAAATTTAAAAAAATATTACAATAGTCTGCACAAAACAGTTGTACTATAATGTAAAGCAACCTTCTGGTAAAATATTATAATATATGTATTGGGCAGCACAGTGGTGCAGCTTGTGGAGCCACTGCCTGAGCGCCAAAGACTCTGATCGATCCTGACCTTGGGCGCTGTCTTTATAGAGTTTGCATGTTCTCCGTGACCGCATGGGTTCCCTTCAGATGCTATGGTTTCCTCCCACATCCCAAGTCCGTGCTGATTTGTAGGTTAATTGGCTTATGTAAAATTGTTCCTAAGGTGTAGGGAGTGGATGCGAAACTGCGATAACATATAACGAGTGTGAATAGGTGATGGATGATCGGCGTGGACCCGCTGCGCCGGCGAGCCTTGTTTCCATGTTGTTTCAATCAATCAATGCTAAGATCAATATTTGGTTGATGTTAAACACAAAAAGCTGGAGTAACTAACTCAGCGGCACAGGCAGCATCTCTGGAGAGAAGGAGTGAGTAACTTTTCTTGAGACCTTTCTCGACCTGAAACGTCACCTATTCCTTCTCTCCAGAGATGCTGCCTGTGCCGCTGAGTTACTCCAGCTTTTTGTGTCTATCTTCGGTTTAAACCGGCATCTGCAGTTCCTTTCTACACAGTTGATTTATGTTAATGGTCTTGCTCCTCGTTTCTGTCAGGCGTGAGGTATGCTGAGCGTTATAACAGCTGATGATGTCTTCTGCTGAAATAGTTGTGGACCTAATAATAACCAGAGTCTCTACTGTATTATCTCCCCTAATCCATTGTATTAAACCAGAATTACATGCAGCAGTTGCCCCCTAACATTGAGTAACAGTCACACAGTGTGGAAACAGGCCCTTTGGCCCAACTTGCCCACACTGACCAACAAGCCCCATCTACACATCCCCTAAATCTATCCTATCCATGTATCCGTCCAAATGTTTCTTAAATGTAACGATAGTATCTGCCTCAACTATCTCCTCCAGCAGCTCGTTCCATACACCCACCATTGTGTTTTAATAAAAAGGTACCCCTCGGGTTCCTATTAAATCTATCCACCCCTCACCTTAAACGCATGTCCCATGGTTCTCGACTTCTCCTACTCTGGCCAAAAGAGTCTGTGCATTTACCCGATCTATTGCTCGCATGAATTTTTAAATCACTCAAAAATAACACTGTTATATTTGCCAACCTTTAGCGGCTCGGTGCCTTGGAAAGTATTGAATTTGATACCTACACCCTCCCCTACCGACCCTCCCATGATCCCTCCACTCCACCACCTTCAAATTTCTCAATCCCTCCCTGGCTGGATTTCAATCCACGAGAGAACCCAGAAAGGACAGAATATTTTCTTGATGGTGAAAAAATGCAAGCAATGCAGGTTGAAAGCGCTGTGTGGCGCAGGGGAGATTAAAGGGCCTGTCCCACATCGGCGATTTATTAGGCAATTACAGGTGACCAGGCTGTCGCCACATGCTCGCCAGGGTGCCTATATGGTCGTAAGTAGCTCCTCAGTCGCCCAAAGAATCATAGCGTTTTTCTGGTTGCCGCTGGATTTTGAAATGTTCAAAACATTTTGGCGACAGTTGGCTTGATGTCAATGAGCATAGCTTGACTTCTCCTGACGTAGGTGCTGTCGTAGGTTGTCGCCAAGATAACGTAGGTTGTCGCCAGTGCTGACTTTGGTGAATTCCATTGGCAACTACCTACATCAACCGGCGACAGGTACCAGCGACTGAATTGTCTTACCTTGTCATAGCTTGTCGCAGGTGGACGTAGGTTGTCGTAGGTGTGATCATAGGTGGACGTCCTAATGGGTCGCTGGTTGTCGGTAGCTTGCTGTAGCTTGATGTCGACTAAGTGGTAGGTTGTTGTAGACATTGTTGTAGATATTGTCATGGGGGGGGGTCCAGTTGCCATTTTTTCAATGACCTGCTACGACTATGACAGTCGCCAAAAGAAATCGCCTAAGTGGAATAGGCCCATAAAAGAGGACTTGTTGACCTGTGACCTTTGGTACACTGGCTCAGTCGGACCCAGTGGTAAGGGATGTATACCTCCTGGAGTTGAATATTCAGTGTACAGTATTACCTGCAGTTCTAGTTGCCCCATTACAGAACGGATGCGGAGGCTTTGTAGAAGGTGGACAAGAATGTTGCCAGGATTAGAGGGTATTAGCTATAAGGAGAGTTGGACAAATTCAGATTGTTTTTTTCTGGATTGCTGATGGGTGAGGGGAGACCTGACAGCAGTGAATAAAATTATGAGAGGCATAGAGAGGGTAGACAGTCAGAATCTTTTTTTCCAGGTGGAAATGCTGAAGTTTCCAAGGTGAAAATGTCAAAGACTAGAGGGTACAGCTTCAAAATGAGAGGGGCAAGGTTTAAATGAAATGTGTGGAGCACATTTATATTACACAGAGGGTAGTGGTATGCCTAAAACATAGAGGGTGGTGGTGGTGGAGGCAGATAAGATTGTAACATTTATGAGGCTTTTAGATAGGCACAGAGATGTGCAGGAAATGGAGGGGTATGGATCATGTTCAGGCAGATGAGATTAGTTTATTTTGGCAATAAGTTCAACACAGGCATTGTGGGCCAAAAGGACGGTTCTGGTGCAATACTTTTCTAGGTTCTATGTTTTATTTGAAAGGGATGGATTAGAAGGAAAAGTGGTAGTCTTTAGATTAACAACTTGCGTAATATATCTGGGAATGTTTGGTTTAGACTTGTGGACAGACCCCGTACCCTTGACATCTGTACTAATCACCACCCTCTAAAGAAATTCTTCCTCGTCTCCTTTCTAAAAGTACGTCCTTTTATTCTGAGGCTTTAGTCTGGTCCTAGACTCTCCCACTAGTTCAGTTTACCAGTTCTGTTCAGAGATATGGCATGAAAACAGGGCCCATATCAACCATTAATCACCCATTCACACTAGTTCAATGTTATCCTTCTTTTTCCATTCACTCCCCACACACTCGGGGCAATTTACAAAAGGCCAATTCATGTACAAATCTGCACATCTTTGATAGACACAAAATGCTGGAGCAACCCAGCGGGTCCGGCAACATCACTGGAGAAACAGAACAGGCAACATTTCGGGTCAGAACCCTTCTTCAAGTAGAAACATCCTCTTCGCATCCACTCTATCCAGGCCTTTTACTGTTCGGTAAGTTTCAATGATATCCCCCCCCCCACTCATCCTTTTAAACTCCAGCTCCAATTTATCACTGGAAGGTGGGATCAATAGTACAATATGTCTGGAATGGAACAGTATGTTATTTTGTCTCCTTTTAAATAAACTAGTGGAATATTTGAGCAGCATCTTTGAAAGGAAAGTACGTTGTCATTTGTCACATTGTTCAGCATCATATCATAATGTATGGCCATTTTCATTGAAGTTGCTGAACTCAGATTTCAAAAGTATAGACAATAGACAATAGGTGCAGGAGTAGGCCATTCGGCCTTTCGAGCCAGCACCGCCATTCAATGTGATCATGGCTGATCATCCCCAATCAGTACCCCATTCCTGACTTTTCCCCATATCCCCTGAATACGCTATTTTTAAGAGCCCTATCTAGCTCTCTCTTGAAAGCATCCAGGGAACCTGCCTCCACTGCCCTCTGATGCAGAGAATTCCACAGACTCACCACTCTCTGTGAGGAAAAAGTGTTTCCTCGTCTCCGTTCTAAATGGCTTACTCCTTATTCTTAAACTGTGGCCCCTGGTTCTGGACTCTAATTATGTGGGTACAGAATCTCATCAGGGACATAAATGTGTGCTTAGCTCTCAGTCTGAGACAGAGAGTCATGTTATAAAACGTACATACGCCCAATATCTGCTCCCCATTGAACTTCATGCCTGGATTCTGGTGTAAAGCACTGGATAGAGCAGCGCGATGGTAGAGTCGCTGCCGTAAGGGGCTGTCCCACTGCGGCGACCTAATCCGCGAGTTCTGGCGAGTTTGCCCTCGACATGCTTGCAGCATGGTCGACACGAGGTCGTAGGAGGTCTTTGTAACTCTCCTTCATGCTTGAGAGTAGTCCCCGCATACTCAAGGCTTCAGCTAGGTCATGGCGTATTTTTCAACATAATGAAAAATGCCCGCGAGTAAAAAAAGGTCACCATGGAAAAAAATCAATACTTTTTTTACTCGTAGGTTTAGTCGTAGTAGGTCGGCATGTTATTTGTAGGTAATCGAGGGGAGTCGAAGGTAATTGAAGGTAGTTGTAGATAGTCTTCAACGTAGTCGAAGGGGGATCGAAGGAGGTCGTCTTCACTCTCCACTATTCAGTGTCCAATTTTCCCAAAGCTAGTCTTCAACATGGTCGAAGGAGGTCTTCAACATGGTCAAAGGAGGTCTTCAACATGACATTTTTTCAAACTCTCTTAAACTCTTCTAAACTCGCCAGTTAGTTCGCCGCAGTGGAACAGCCCCATTACAGTGCCAGAGACCCTGGCTCGATCCTGATTATGGGTGCTGTCTGTATGGAGTTTGTACATTCTCTCTGTCACTGCATGGGTTTCTCCGGCTGCTTCGGCTTCCTCCCACGCTCCACAGATTTGTAGATTAATTGGTTTCGGTAAAATTGTAAATTTTCCCTCGTGTGTAGAATAGTGCTAGTGCACGGGGTGATCGCTGGTTGGCGCGGACTCGATGGCTGATCGGCCTGTTTCCATGCTGTTTCTATAAAGTCTAAAGTTGTGTTAAAATCATACACAGCCAATGTCGGTTCTGCACCATGTCAGGATTCTGGCACAGCAAGACCACTTTGCATACGGCAGCTCTGAAATATATGTTTAAGAGGGAACTCCAGATGTTGGTTTATAGTGAAGATAGACACAAAAAGCTGGAGTAACTCAGCGGGACAGGCAGCATCTCTGGAGAGAAGGAATGGGTAACGTTTCGAGTCTGAAGATGGGTCTCGACCAGAAACATCACCCGTTTCTTCTCTTCAGAGATGCTGCCTGTCCTGCTGAGTTACTCCAGCATTTTGTGTCTAGCTTTGAAATATATATTTAAATTCTCCCTGTGACCACTTGGGTTTTCTCCGGGTGCTCCAGTTTCCCCCCACACTCCACAGACGTACAGCTTTGTATGTTAATTAGCTTCAGTAGGTTGTAAAGAAAATTGTCCCTAGTGTGTGTGTGTGTAGGTTAGTGTATGGGGGTGATTGCTGGTAAACATGGATTCAGTGGGCCGAATGGCCTCTTTCTGCGCTGTATCTCTAAAGTCATCCAAACAAACCCTTCATTGTTGGTCTTGATTTGTTGCTGCCTGGCTGTTCCCTGCACATTAAATATAACAGATTCCAAATGGTGAAGGGATTCACCTCACAGTGGGAGGAAAAGCCAACTGTAATGATAATTATAGAGGCCCTTTAGTTTGGAAACCATGCACAGGGGCCTGAAATGAAAGGATTTGCAAAGTAACATAAATTACTGATGCAGTCATAGATGTATGCCCATCTCAAGTTCCTGTCGGGCTCAGCACTGCTCAGTAGAGCTAGATGACCTTGCTCCAGTTGTTGTTTGGATACTGATTATTTGGAGAGGAACATGGGAACTAATGAGTCATTAGCAATGAATAACAGGCATTCGCAAAGTACATTGTTTATAATAACATTAAATGGAAGAAGATTGCAACTTTAGAGGAAACTGGGGCGCTCAGAGGAAACCCACATGGTCACAGGGAGAATGTGCAAACTCCACATGGACAGTACCCGAGATCAGGATTGAACCTGGGTCTCTGGCATTATGACGTTGCAGCACTACCAGCTGCATCACTAAATTTCACTGAAGGGTGTACCTTTAATTGTATGAGAGATCAAAAGTGTTACCATGCAAGGTTTCCCAGTTTGTGTTCACATTTAGCGCCACACCCCAGCAAGTACTGCGCAGTTAGGTGGCCGATGAGACTGCTTTCAGTATCTAATATGTGGATAAGTGGTGTGTGGAGAAATGGATGTTTACTGTCCCATTTTTTTTATTTAAAGTCTGCTTCATGCTCCCAAGTCCAGCTGACATATTTCATCACAGCTGCAGGATATGTACGTATTCTGCACGTCCAAAATAGGAACTGATTGTATTTCCCGGGAATCCAGGGACAAAATATTGCAAAAATGCGATCTGCCAGCCGGGATTTTAGAACTTGCTGCCTGAAAGCTTTGTAAGTAACCCAAGCTAAAATACTGATCGCAGATGTCACCACCTGTAACGCTGTAATCTGGATGCTTGCATTCTATAACCATTGTGTTACTTCATGACTGGGTGGAAGAATGTTCTGCTGGTTTTCCTCGAAGTATAACTGTTAGCATTGTTTGGCGGAATGCCTTTTGACTCCATACATATCCTTGACATTTTAATAATCAGTGTTGGTTGATAATTTTAGGAACAATAGTCATGCCTTATTTTAAAAAGCTTAGTGTTGGCTTTGTAGATCTGCAGGTGCTGGTTTTCCAAAAAAAAAGACACAAAGTGCCGGAGTAATTCAGTGGGTCAGGCAGCATCTCTGCAGAAATCAATCAATCCAATTCCAGAACATCGATAGGTGACGTTTCAGATCAGGACACTTCTTCAAACTGATTGTGGTGGCAGGGATTGGGAGGGGGGGGGGGGGGGGGGGGGGGGGGGGGGGGGGGTGGGGGGGAGGATGGTGGGGGGGATGGTGGGACAAAGCTTAGTGAGTGATAGGTGGATACAGGTGAGAGGGAGTTTTTTGAAAGGCAGGTAGTAGCAATGTTACAAAATTTTGAGATTTAAAAAGTCAAGTCTGCAATTTATCCCATCAGATAAAGCATAAAAATAAGTTTAATTTGACACCTAATTCACTTTCATATCTCAAGTATTTAAAAAGTTATGGCCATTTTCATACTCGGAAATTAGCATCTTGTTCCCTATTGATTTTCTATGGACATAACAAAAATGTTGTGATCGTGTGCAGTCAAAAGCCCATAACCTTCTTAAAAATTAAGAGAACTGATTGAAATTTTCAGTTATCGTAGATTGAACCATTCTGAAACAAATATAAAATAATCTTACTTGGATTACCTGAAATTAAAGGATATAATTAGTTAGTTACCCAAGTGTAGCTAATTTCAAACTTCAATTACTAGATCTAAACATCTATCCATTTCTTAATAAATGATTAATATTTTTAAATAGCCTGTGTCCAAATAATATTCATAAATAATTCACGATAAAACATGATTTTTAAATCTCATTTACATTAATTTATAGGCCAAATGGAAGGAATTTAGTGTTCAATTGCTGTAAATTAAAGTCCATTTAAATCAGCTTTCTAGTGGGTTCCTGTGAACGCGCTGGTTTAGAACATTCACATTGCGGTAGATTTGTGCCCTCAAATGCCCAGAAAAATACTGCGGGATATAATGGGCCCAAAATGAGCTACTCGCAATATTAAACTTTGTATAAAGGGATCTTAAGAAGCCCTTTTTAATGTAAAAATAAGCAGCCTACCTTCTGTTATTTGCTCTATGCGACCCTGACAGCTGCCGGTGGTCGCAGGTTTAGAGATTGATTTTTAAACTACTATAACTATTATACGAGGCCTTTAAAACTAATAATAGCTTTTGCGACGGGGTCTTCCAGCGATTTTTCGTTAATAATTAACTAGGCTGAACATCTTCGATTTGAACAGCCTGGAGAAAATCGCGTTTTAAACCCGCCCCCCTCTAAACGGCGCCAAAATCGCGCACACCCGCAGCGACAGATTTTCAGCGACGCTTCAGTTAGGCTTTGCAAAATACCTACTTTGATTATACCAGTTGTGAATTATGTGGTTGTTTTAGCTTGGCAGTTAATGGCATGAGTACATTTGTACACTTTATCTCACCTGCCTTTGATTATTCCATGTGTTCCCCAGAGACTTTCCAATATGTCTTGTTAATTTTTTTTCCATTTTGGGCCGTTTTTGTTTTAAAAAATTGCCACTACTTCCTTGATGATCTTCAGGGTGAAGGAGGAGCATTGGGGATGATATTGAGAATCACAAGTTGCTGCATCAGAAACCCTGCATGAATGGTTAAAAAAAAAGTACACAACCTCCTGCTCTCTGTTGCCTATCAGATTGGAAACCTAGAGTGATACATCGTGGAAACAGGCCTGGCCGACAACCTTGCCGACACCAACCAATTAGTTTGGGTTAGGTAGACGGCGAGGAAACGGGCCCATCAGCTCTCTCAGTCCACGTTCACCAACGTACACTAACACTATCCTACACACTAGGGACAATTTACAATCTTTACCAAAGCCAATAAACCTACAAACCTGTACGTCTTTGGAGTGTGGGAGGAAACTGGAGCACCCTGAGAAAGCTGTCTCGGGGAGAAAGGTCAAACTCCATACAGACAGCACCCGTAGTCAGGATTGAACCCATCTCCAGAGGCATCTTTTTAAGAGGTAAATCTATTCAAGTGCAGGATGACACTTTTAACCCGATCTTTCTACCCAAACCCAACATGTAGATTATCAGGTGCTGCTTAAATCACACACATTTAGTTGTACTAAATACGCCTGTGGCTGGATTGAACCATGGATGATGACAGTAAATGCTAAATGGGAAGCTTGAAAAGCAATGCGAAACACGATGCCAGCTGTCAGTATCTTGAGTTGGAGTCACAACTGTTTGCTCTGGTGTTCTCATTCTCTGAAGAATGTGTTCTCCTTTGTAACAGCGAAGGTGAAACCCAAGGACTTTCCAGTCTGCCCATTCCTGAGCCTCATTAATGTTGCATGTCACCAACGTTATACTCTTCTAATTCATGGAATTACTGAACAGTTTATTCACCGTCCTACATGTATTTATCTGTTCATGTCCTTTGTTGTCCCTTTATAATATTTTATGACACCTAGAGTTAACATTTGTTGATGAGTCTGGAAATTTAGCAAGTTTGCAACGCTAAGGCTTATTCTGTGGCCTAGTATTCCAATGTAAATTTAAATGATTAATTTCAATAAACATTTTAAAGCTAATGAATCATAAAACAGAAATGAACATGAACCCTTCATCGCATTTTAGTTTTGTTTATTGTTAGTATAATGTGTACTGAGGTAAAGTGAAAAGCTTTTCTTTGCATGCTATCGAATCAAAGGAAATACTAAATACGAATACAATCAAATCGTCCACAGTGCACATAAAAATGGATAAAGGGTACAACATTTTGTGCAAAGATATAACATTGAAGTCCAATAAAGTTGAATTAAAGATAGTTCCATCTCCAATGAGGTCAGGACCACACTCTAGCTAATGAGAGGACGGTTCAGTTGCCTGATAACAGCTGGGAAGAAGCTGTCCCTGAATCTGGAGGTATGTGTAGGAAGGAACGGCAGATGCTGGTTTAAACAGAATCTGGAAGAATGTGTTTTCAAACTTCTGTTCCTCTTGCCTGAAGGGGGAGGGAGAAGATGGAGTGACTGGTATAAGACTGGTCCTTGATTATGTTTTTTGAGGCTGCGTTAAGTATAGATGGAGTCAATGGATGGTTTGTGTGATGGTCTGGGCTGTGTCCAGTTACAACACCATTCTGCTTTCAAAAAATGATTATATTTTTATTGCCCCATCCCGTTCATTCTTTCTTCTCATTGCTCTGCAATTTCTTGTGGCCTTGGATGGTGTTGTTCTTGGATGGTGCTGTTCCTGATATGATGTTATAGCTGTCATGGTCATAGTCTGATCCTCAGTCCCACTCTGCATTCTAAATCCTACTGTAAGAAGATGGGCGACAAAGAGCAGGCAGCTAATTGAAAAGGCAACGATTAATGCAATGGGTTGTGTTGTATCTCCCTAGCTCTGGGATATTAGGGTCAGAGACATACAGCATGGAACCAGGCCCTCCATTCCAACTTGCTCACAGTGACCAACATTCCCCATCTACACTCAACCCTGCCTGCACTTGGTCCATAACCCTCTAAACCTATCTATCCATGTATCTGTCCAATTGTCTCTTAGCCATTGTGATAGTACCTTATTCAACTATCTCCTGTGGCAGCTTGTTTCATACACCTTCCACTCTTTGTGTAAAAACAAAAAGTTGGAAAGGGTGCAGAGAAGATTTGTGAGGATGTTGCTAGGACTCTAGCGTCTGAGCTATGGGGAGAGGTTTAACTTATCTGCAGCACCTGGACTGAATTCTCAGAATGGGTGCTTCGCAAAAGCACCAGGTTCAGGAATAGCTACTTCCCCACAGCCATCAGGCTATTAAACTTGACTCGGACAAAACTCTGAACATTAATAGCCCATTATCTGTTTATTTGCACATCATCAGTTTATTTATTCATGTGTGTATATATTTATATAATGGTATATGGACACATTGATCTGTTCTGTACTCATGCCTACTATGTTCTGTTGTGCTGAAGCAAAGCAAGAATTTTGTTGTCCTATCAGGGACACATGATAATAAACTCTCATGAACATTGAATCTTGAATGGGTTGGTTTAAAACTTCCACCTACACACAAATGTTCATTTAGTTGTATTATTTGCAGCTTCCTGATGGATCTAGAGTTATTATTTTTCATATGCACCAACAATGGATCCATGAATTTCTTGCTTGCAGCAGCGTAACAGGTGAGGGAGGGTGATTAGTAGAAAGTTCTGTGGTATTTCATGGTCATGTTTACCTAAATGTAATGAAATCTTTGCATATCGTTAGTTCAATGACATACAGTACCTGCTATACATTAGGCATAATCATACTAAGTATAAGAGTATAAGATGGTAGACTATATGGAGTCCATATGAGTCGCCACATTTTAGAATCCATCTTGTACTCTTCAAAAGAAGGGTGGAGATAGTAACAAAAGCCAGAGATGAAAGGAAGGCAAAAATAATAAAGAAGAGGAGGAGTGAAATGTAGGTTTAAGGTGAAGGGGAAAAGATTTAATCGGATTCTGAGGGGTGACCTTTTCACACAAAGGATGGTGTGTGTATGGAACAAGCTGCCAGAGGAGGTGGTTGAGGCTGGGGCTATCCCAATGTTTAAGAAGCAATTAGACAGGTACATGGATTGGACAGTTTGGAGGGATGTGGACCAAACGCAGACATATGGGATAAGTGTAGCTGGGAGATGTTGGCCAGAGTGAGCAAATTGGGCCGAAGGGGCTGTTTCCACACTGTATCAGTGTTTGACATTTAATTACGGCCTTTGTAGATTGTTGAAAAATATCATTTTTGCTTTAATCAATTTTTTTAGATTTTCCTTATCTTTGTTCAAGTAAAAGGCTTGCTCTCTCTTTCTCAGCCACTGAATAATTTCCCATATATCCAAAAGCAAGGCAACTCGAGTGCAATTCTTTTATTTTTGGTTAATTATGTCAATATTTATGTTGATATTATATCTTGGTTTGTACATTATACTACTGTTTTTTTTAGTTTAAAGGCCACATGTTTAAACAGATTACTCAATTGTGCTTTGTGAAAAAATATGTACCTTAACCTTAAAATACATCAACATTTAAACCTTTAGCATTAAATGTCAGTCCTCTCCTTATTGATTTGTAACAAATGCAGATTTCTTACAAATATCATTTATTCTGCAAGCTTCTTGTTCTGCTTTCAAAAGATATTCATGGAGTGAAGTTGACTATTACCACATCTTGTCTGTATTGTCTGCATGTGCCCAAGAGTGGATGATTTTGGAAATATTTTATCAGACTTTAGAGATGCAGGGTGTAAATAGGCCCTTCTGCCCACCAAATCCTCACCCACTAGCGATCACGCTGTACACTAACACTATCCTATCTGGATTGTACCCGGGTCTCTGGTGCTGTAAGGCACTAACTCTACCACTGCGCCACAATGCAGCACCTACTTTGTTGGTTTTTGTTTTGTCTGATAGTGGGAAGAGTTGGGCTCTCAACACTGATGCCTTGTGGATGCCACCATTTACTTGCATCCAGACCATCAAACATCCAGGAACCATTTTTCTCTGTTCTTTCTATTGACTACTTCATGTGGCAAAGTTGCATGCTTACAATTGGGTTTTGCACTATAGTAAAGTAGGACCCCATTGTATTTAGTGGTTTTCATCTTCTATTAACTGTGGTACATTTCTCCTTACTTAAAAGACCCAATACCAAAGTGTGAAGAAGGGTCAGAAACAGAAACATCCCCCATGCTTTTTCTCCAGAGATGTTGCCTGACCTGCTGAGTTACTCCAGCTCTTTGGATCTGTCACTAATACAACATATCTCTTTATTGAACTTTTTAAATGTATTGAACTTTTTATTGTTTGTTTTATTATATTATCTATTGAGTGCTGTGTTTACAGGCCATTAGACTTTAGACTTTGCAGACTTTAGAGATACAACGCGGATACAGGTCCTTGAGTCCACGCCAACCGGCGATCACCCCATACATTAACATTATCATTATCCTACACACTAGGGATACATTAACATTATCCTACACACTAGGGACAATTTACAATTTTACTGAAGCTGATTAACTTGTAATCCGTACATCTCTCGAGTGTGGAAGGAAGCCAGAGCACCCACGTGGTCTCAGGGAGAACGTACAAACTCCTTACAGCCAGCGCCCGTGGTCAGGTTTGGACTCGGGTCTCTGTTGCTGTAAGGCAGCAACTCGACCGCTGCACCACAGTGCCGGTTATGCTGCTGCGAGGGGCGGCACAGTAACACAGCTGTAGAGTTGCTGCCTTACATTGTCAGAGACCCGGGTTCGATCCACAATACGGTTGATGTTTATACATTCTACTTGTGACCGTGTGCGTTTCCTCCGCGTGCTCTGGTTTCCTCCTACATTCGCAAAACATGCAGGTTTGTAGGTTAAATGGCTTCTGTAAATTGTCCCTAGTGTGTAGGATAGTAACTGTACGGATGATCACTGGTCGATGTGGACTCGGTGGGACATATGTTTCCACACTGTATGACTAAAACTAAAAGTAAGAATTTTGTTATTCCATTTGGTACGTGTACCATTGTAGACTCTTAACATTAAGAGATCAGTATCAGTTCAATTGTGGCAGGGAAAGATTATTAAAAAAAAACATCAAAAACATTTTTTTTAAATGTAATTAATTCATAGATGAATTTAACATGGCAACCTAGACCCAGCCTTTTGGTAATGTGTAGTCATAAATGGGAATTTGGATACTTTACCTCTGACATGGGCATTGTGATATTTCAGTCTGAGAACAGTCATTGCTGAACGTTTGAAGTTTGGCAGGCAGAATTCTGACAGTCGACCAATGTTGATATGAATTAGGATCAAGTTGCCACCAGTTGTCAGAGCTTTCATTTGACATTCGTCAAACTCGCTGTGTCCTGTCGCGCAATAATCTGTATCCATTATTGTACATTGTAATTTAAAAGGAGAGACGGAGTGCTTTATAATGAGATGCCTTGTAACATAATAGATGACATTTTGGGCAAGGCAGTGTAAAATGAGCTAATAAAAAGGAACTGCAGATGCTGGTTTATACCAAACATAGGCACAAAGTGCTGGAGTAACTCAGTGGGTCGGGCAACATCTCTGGAGAAAATGGATTGTTGACTTTCTGCGCTCCCATGGTCTCGCAGAGCTTCCCTTCATACATTGGCTTGGTCATGGAAGCAAGGTTTCCATGAAGGACCTGAAGGAATCAAACATTTTAACAGTAGTTTCATGTGCACTGACGTTAGCTGTTTTTGTAAAATAATAGTTTCTTTTAATTTACCTGAAATAGAAATCCCCATCTATCATTGGCAAGATATGAGTTTGAGTCACTGAATCCAATAGTCCAGATATCTGGCCACTGGACATTAACCACTGTAATATTGTATGTTCATTCCATCAAATTGAATGAAATGAAGGAAAAACGATGAGTCTTCTGACCTTGAACATGGAGTTTGGATAACCTCCCTTACACAGCAGTTAGCAGCAGGCTGAAATGTCACGGAGATCAGCATCCCAAAACGATCCAGAAGCCAGGAATCTGAGACTGTCCATGACCTTAATTCCCCCGGCAGTGTAATCCAGCCTGTGTTTGGGGTCACACATTCTGACCCCTTTGTTTTTTATGGTGTAAATTAGTGGAAAATTACAGCGTTGAGTGGAAAAATGCTGGGTTCTGTGGCAGCAGTGGTGACGGATCTAAAGTCACTCATTTTGAGGAACCTGATCATTGGTGATAAAGTGAGAGTCACTTGTCTTGGGGAATCTGACCTTTACCTTTACACACATGCCGTGTGATGATAAGATTGGAGGATCAAGAAAGCGTGCCAAATTGCTTCTGCTTGCTATTGCTTACATTCTTGTACAATGCCTATTGTAAATTACTTGCTCTGGGGAACACTTGGAACTCCAAGCGAGTGACAGGTTGTGGACCAGAGTAAGTCCCACAGGGTGACAAATAAATTTGTTGAAGCAAGAACAGTGTGTTGGTTCAGGATATTTACTGAGGAAAGATTGAGGGGAAAATAATCCAGTTTAACAATTCCAACAAAGACTGTCTTGGTGTGGCCAGCCCGTCTGTCTGTGAACGCTGGGTGGATACAATCTTGGGTGCTAGGAACATGTGTGTCAACTCTCACTTGATATCCACGATTGTCTGTGCTGCCCCTGACACGTGGAGTCATGGACCATTGGCCCAACTTGCCCATGCCGACCAAGATGCCCCATCTACACCAGTCACACCTGCCCAAGTCATCATGGAATCAGTAATGGAACCTTACGGCCCAACTTGCTCATGTTGACCAAGATGCCCTGTCTACACTAGTCTTACCTACCCTCTGAACCTTTTCTATCTATGCACCTATCCCAATGTCTTTTAAATATTGTTACAGTACCTGCCACAATTACCTCCTCGGGCAGCTCATTCCAGATACCCACCAGAAAAAGTTTCCCCTTGGGTTCCTATTAAATCTTTCCCCTCTCACCTTGAACCAATGTCCACTGGTTTTTGAATCCCCTACTTTGGGTAAAAGACTCAGCTTTCACCCCTCATCCCCCTGCACTCACGGAATAAAGTCCTAGACTGTCCAACATCTCCCTGTACCTCTAGCTCTCGAGTTTAGGCAAAATCCTCATGAATTTGATTCTCATGACATTTCTAGCCAAACAGCATTCATCCTATAGCAGCGTGTCCAAAACTGAATGCAAAAGTAAAATGCAGCCTCACCAATGTTGGAAGGACCCCAATTTGTGGACCCCACATTGGCCCCATCAGCCATCTCAGAACCCACACATTTGTAACGGAGGAGCCATTCTTGATCCTGTGACCATGCCAAAGAAGATAATGTCTACTTGCATCAATTCTCAACCAATCTATTTCTTCAGTTACCCCTTTAATAGTTTTATTTCACATTCTACCATCAATCTTTTCATCATTTAATCACTCCTCCAACTTATCACTGGTTGCGCATATTTAAGGTGATGGATAGGCTGTTAATTGAGCAGCCCAGACCATCACACTAGCCAACCTCCCATTGACTCCATCAACACTTTACGCTGCCTCGGCTAAACCACCAATATAATCAATGACATAGAAACATAGAAATAGGTACAGGGATAGGCCATTCGGCCCTTCGAGCCAGCACCACCATTCAATATGATTATGGCTGATCATCCAAAATCAGCACCCGGTTCCTGATTTTTTTTTCTCCATATTCCTCGATTCCTTTAACCCTAACAGCTTAATCCTCTCCCTCTTCCATCAGGGAAGAAGCATAGAAGTGTGAAAACACGCACCTCCAGATTCGGGAACAGTTTCTTCCCAGCTGTTATAAGGCAACTGAACAAACCTATCACCAATTAGAATGGGGTCCTGAGCTTGTATCTATCTCATTGGCAACCCTCAGACTATCTTTAATGGGACTTTACCTTGCACTAAACGTTATTCCCTTCATTCTATACCTGTACACTGATTGTAATCATAGTGCAGGAAGGAACTGCAGGTGCCAGTTTACACCGAAAATTGTCTTCCCACTGACTGGATAGCACAGAACAGGAAAGCATTTCACTATAGTTCGGTAGACGTGACAATAAATTAAACTAAACGATGTTTCACCGTAGATGATGACTTGTGGATACAGTATTTCTGTACTTGTGGATACAGTATTTCTGTCTAAACCTCTCCTATCCTATCCATGGATCTGTCTAAATTCATCCTCTTTCATCAAAATCTGCAAGATGGGAAGGGCTAGACTTAGTAAGAACCTGAGGGGTTGTTTTTCACTCGGAGGGTGGTAGATGTATGGAATAAGCTGCCAGAGAAGTTAGTTGAGACAGGTACCTGTACTATAACTGTATATAAAATACACTTGGACAGATACATGAATAGGATATTAGAGCGACATGGGGCAAAGGCAGGCGTGGAGCTAGCTTAGATGGGGCATCTTGGTTGGCATGGGCAAGTTGGGCTAATGGTCCTGTTTCCATGCTGTATGACCCTGACGTTTAGAATAAAATATAGAATTAAATTCAGTTTAGAGATACAGCGCGGAAACAGGCCCTTCGGCCCACCGAATCCAGGCCGACCAGCGATCCCCATACACTAGCACTAACTTACACACTAGGGGCAATTTACAATTGTTATCAAAGCCAATTAACCTACAAACCTGCATGTCTATGGAGTGGGGGAGGAAACCGGAGCTCCAAGAGAAAACCCACGCAGTCGTTGGGGAGGACGTACAACCCCCGTACAGACAGCACCCGTAGTCAGGATCGAACCTGCCGCTGGAAGGCAGCAACTCTACCATTGTGCCGCCCTACCAATAGGTTTTCTTCTTGCTCAGTTAAACTGGTGAAATGCACAGGTTTCCACTGGACATACCAATACTAGGGAGGAGACAGATAACATTTTATCTAAAAATTGGTGTTTGTTGGATGTTAAGGTTTAGAATAGTTGAAACATTGAGGCGTGTGTATAGAGAAGTAAAACTTGATGAGGATAGCTTATATTTAAAACTGGTGAAATGAAACAAACTTTTTAGGAAACATTACTGCTTTTGAAGATTGCTTTGCTGATGAGTATTTTTTGGTTGCATCCTGTTTTGAATTAACTTTTCAAGTTTCTGCCCAAAAATCATTCCAGTTCCCAATAGTGCAAGCCCAAAATATTGAACTATCCACAGCACATTGTTAATCACAAAATCATTCTGGGTCATTCCAATCTCTCCTTTATGAGTTGGTGCCAAACATAATTAGCCTCGAATGTCATAGTCATACAGTGTGGAAGCAGGCGCTTTGACCCCACCTGCCCTCGCCGACCAACATAGTCCTGTTTGCCCGTGTTTGTCCCATATCCCTCCAACCTATCCTATCCATGCACCTGTATAAATGTTTTTAAGTGTTACATGGAAACATAGAAATTAAGTGCAGGAGTAGGCCATTCGGCCCTTCGAGCCTGCACTGCCATTCAATATGATCATGGCTGATTATCCAACTCGGTATCCTGTATCTGCCTTCTCTCCATACCCCCTGATCCCTTTAGCCACAAGGGCCACATCTAACTCCCTCTTAAATATGGCCAATGAACTGGCCTCAACTACCTTCTGTGGCAGAGAATTCCAGAGATTCACCACTCTGTGTGTGAAAAATGTTTTTCTCATCTCGGTCCTAAAAGATTTCCCCCTTATCCTTAAACTGTTACCCCTTGTTCTGGACTTCCCCAACATCGGGAACAATCTTCCTGCATCTAGCCTGTCCAACCCCTTAAGAATTTTGTTAGTTTCTATAAGATTCCCCCTCAGTCTTTTAAATTCTAGCGAGTACAAGCCGAGTCTATCCAGTCTTTCTTCATATGAAAGTCCTGACATCCCAGGAATCAGTCTGGTGAACCTTCTCTGTACTCCCTCTACGGCAAGAATGTATTTTCTCAGATTAGGAGACCAAAACTGTACGCAATACTCCAGGTGTGGTCTCACCCCTTTGTGCAACAAAAAAAAAATGTCCCTCGGGTTCCAATAAAATCTTTTCCCCCTCACCTTAAACCTACTTCCTCTGGTTCTTAATTCCCCTATTGTGGGTAAAGGGCTCCATGCATTTATTCTATCTATTCCTCTCATGATCTTCAACACCTCTACCTGCTGGCTGGCACATTCATGAAATTCACTTTTCACATGAAAACAAGCTCTATAGCTTTCAAATTTGATCTCTTGGGTTTCTAGTCATAGAACTATAATTCCTGTTTGGACCTTAAGCCTGAATGATGCCTGGCTTGGAGGATATTAGTTGTAAGAAGAGGTTGAATACTTAGATTGTATTTTTCCTGGCATGCAGGAGAGTGAGGAGAGACTTGATAGAAATATATAAAATGATGAGGGGGGGGTAGATAGGGTAGACGTTCAGAGCTTATACCCAGGTGGAAGATGAGAGGGCATAGCTTTAAGTTGAGAGGGGCAAAGGTGTGGGGCAAGTTTTTAACAAAGAGGTGGTCAGTGCAGGTAGGGGTATGCACGATATCCAAGTTTGCTGATGATATGACGTAGGTGGAGGAGCAGTTAGTGTGGAGAAAGCAGGGGCTCTGTAGAAGGACTTGGACAGGTTGGGAGAGTGGGCTGAGAAGTGGCAGATGGAATAGAGCGTAGCAAAGTGTGGAGTCATGCATTTTGGTAGTAGGAATAAAGAGGTAAACTCTTTCTAAATGGCGCTTTGAGGCAACAACTCTGCCACTGTGCATCGTGCCGCTTGCAGCGGTAGAGATGCTGCCTTACAGCGCCAGAGACCCGGGTTGATCCTGACTGCGGGTGCTCTCTGTATGGAGTTTTGTACGTTCATCCTGTGACCACATGGGCTTTCTCCGGGCGCTCCAACCTTCTCCTACATTCCAAAGACATGCAGGTTTGTAGGTTAATTGGCTTCTGTAAATTGTTCCTAGTGTGTAGGATAGAACAAGTGTAGTGGCGATCATAGGTTGGCATGGACTCAGTGGGGACGACGGGCCTGTTTCTGTGTTGTATCACTAAACTAAACTAAACAGAGTAGAAAAATAACTTACATAAGGCTTTTTACAGAAGTCAATTAACCTACAAACCTGCATGCCTTTGGAGTGTGGGAGAAAGCAGCAGCGTCCGGGAGATACCCATGCAGTCACGGGGAGAACATTCAAACTCCATACAGACAGCACCCATAGTCATCTATGTTCTTTCTTTCAAACTCCCTTCCTCAGGATTTCATTGTTCTGCATTTACTGGTATCACTTTCAATGCTCTCCTCACATTCCAGATAGAACTTTACTGATTGTCTTCTGTTTTGCTGTTTCTTTCTTCCCACTTTCCACAAGCCTTTTTAATTTTGTTTCTTGCTTTTATTTCAGTTCCTAGTTTCTACCTTTTTATTTTCCCATGATTTTAAATAATTGGAAACAGCTTTTCTAATATCTCCAAATTGTAACTTTTGGTCAAAATGCCTTAAAGGATCAAAGCTATATTATAATTATTTGAGTATTAAAGCTGTTGTTTTGTCAAAGTTGCCTGATTTTGAAGCATTGGTACAGGGCTTTTAACCTGTTTAAAAGCATAATTGAAGTATAAACGATTAAGATTGAACAGGCTGAATTTAGATATCAAATGTAGAAACGAGGAACTGCAGATGCTGGTTTACAGAAAAGAACAATAAGTTATAAAGACTGAGCATGCCGCTTTTAGTTTAGTTTATTGTCATGTGTACTGAGGTACAGTGAAAAGTTTTTTAGTTGTGCACTATCTAGTCAGCAGAAAGACTATACATGATTACAACCAAGCCATCACAGTGTACAGATACAGGATAATGGGAATTGGATTTTGTGCAAGATTTGGAAATAAAATGTAGAAACAAGGAACTGCAGATGCTGATTTACACAAAAGAACACACAATGTTGGATTAATTCAGCGGGTCAGGAAACATCTCTGAAATCTCGGCATCTTTTTTACGAATAAAATGTTTTGTTACTCTTGAGTTCTCTGACCTATCGGATATAATTTCTATTGTTCAGTCCTGTCCCTGTTGAAGCTGAAACCTGACAGCAGTTCATCCTTTGCTGTCAAATGTCAAACTCATTGATGTCTCTGCTTAATCTTCCCTGGCAGAAACTGACTGCCGTACATCCGCCAGTGTCTCTGAGATACCGGCTGGGATTTCTATGTTGGCTACACTCTGTAACTAGATCTGCTGCTGCATTAGCCACAGGTCCCCATTTTGAATGTTGAGGAGGTGCGAGAGAGAGTTCTTGGCAATGCTGCTTCGCCAGTCTAGGCGTCTGAATGGATTACTGCCCCAAATAGAAACTAGTCATGTTGCTTGTGCTGGGATATGCTCCAACACAGCAGATATCTTACAATTGGTACAGTGCTGTCATACCCTCTCCTGTCCTTCATGTGAACTCTGAAGTTCAAGCTTCACCACTGCTGCATTCCATGATGATGCTCAAAGGAACTACATGAGACCCCCCCCCCCACACGCCTCCCTTCCTAGTGCCACCACTAAAGGTGTTTGAATCACTGCTTGTATTTAGAGTAAAGTGGGGCTATGGATTTTGAGCTGGAGTGGGTTATTGCAATTATTATATTTTAATTTCATGGAAAATACAACACTATATGTTTTCACTGTAACTTTCTCTCCTGTTATAGAAAATAGGTGCAGGAGGAGGCCATTCGGCTCTTCGAGCCAGCACCGCCATTCATTGTGATCATGGCTCATCGTCCCCTATCAATAACCCGTGCCTGCCTTCTCCCCATATCCCTTGACTCCACTAGCCCCTAGAGCTCTATCTATCTCTTAAATCCATCCAGTGATTTGACCTCCACTGCCCTCTGTGGCAGGGAATTCCATAAATTCACAACTCTCTGGGTGAAAAAGTTTTTCCTCACCTCGGTCTTGAATGACCTCCCTTTTATTCTAAGACTGTGGCCCCTGGTTCTGGACTCGCCCAGCATTGGGAACATTTTTCCTGCATCTAGCTTGTCCAGTCCTTTTATAATTTTATATGTTTCTATAAGATTCCCCCTCATCCTTCTAAACTCCAGTGAATACAAGCCTAGTCTTTTCAGTCTTTCCTCATATGACAGTCCCGCCATCCCAAGGATCAATCTCGTGAACCTACGCTGCACTGCCTCAATCACAAGGATGTCCTTCCTCAAATTAAAGACCAAAAATGTACACAACACTCTCGATGTGGCCTCACCAGAGCCCTATACAACTGCAGAAGTTCCTTTCCATTAAAACATTTGACACCGTCGATAAAACTGGAAATAAACTGACCGCTTGAATTTTTATTTTTTTTGGAGGTTCAATCCCAAGAACACGTTGCAGGAAACAAAACAGCCTTTGTGTAACAAGAATGTTTGTTTGTTTCAGACCTTCACTGCTTGGTGCAATTCACACTTGCGAAAAGCTGGCACTCAGATTGAAAATATTGAGGACGATTTCAGAAATGGCCTTAAACTTATGTTATTATTGGAAGTTATTTCAGGTAAGTTGAGTCGCCTTTTCATCACTTTTGTTTAGAGGATACAGCGTGGAAACAGGTCCTTCGGCCCACCGAGTCCACGCCGACCAGTGATGCCCGTATACTAACACTATCCACCACACTGGGGATAATGCCACCACAGTTAACCTCAGAGATTTGGCTTAATTTTAAAAGTGAGCACTTGGTCTCCTCAACCCCACCCCCATCTCCCTGGTTTAATTCTGCACAGCGTTCATCAGGAATGAGAAAGATTTCCTCCTTGGTTCCTAGTAAGTTTCTTGATCTCAGTAGAGTTTCCATTGTCCTGATTCAGGCACTGGTCAGACTGCATTTGGAGTATTGTGAGCAGTTTTGGGCATCATATCTGAGGGAGAATGTGCTGATGTTGGAGATGATCTTGAGGAGGTATACGAGAATAATACCAAGAATGATTGGCTTAACGTATGGTGACTGTTTGACAGCATTGGTCCGGTACTCGCTGGAGTTAAGACGGATGAGGGGAGACTTCATTGAAACTTATTGAATAATGAAAGGCCTGGAAAGAGTGAATGTGGAGAGGATGTGTCCACTTGTGCAAGAGTCTAGGACCAGAAACCAGAGCGTCACAATAAAAGGACATACCTTGAGAAAGGAGATGAAGAGGAATTTATTTGTCAAAGGGTGATGAATTTCACGTGAAATACATTGCCACAGGCGGCTGTGGAGGCCGTTATTTCTAAGACGGAGATTGACAAATTCTTGATGAGTAAGAGTGTCAGGAGTTATGGGGAGAAGACAGGAGAATGGGGTTGACAGGGAAAGATGGAAAGATAGATTAGCCATGATTGAATAGCGGAGTAGATGATGATACTTTATTGTCACTTGTACCTAGGTACAGTGAAATTCTTTGTGCATACAAAGTACACAAAACAGTCGCCTTAGAGGTGCAGACAAAGTTACAAAGACCACTCATCCCTTTTTCGTCCCTCCCTCATCTTGGCGACTCTGCCCAACGACAACCTTGGCCCGATGGGCCGAATGACCTATTTCTGCTCCTATAATTTATGAATTTATGAACTTATTTCCCTGCGCTTGGGCGGGGAGTAATTGGTTGAATTAGTTAATTGGATTATTGGGTGCAGTTCTGATCGCCCCATTACAGAAAAGTTGCAGAGATTTACCAGAATGCTACCTGGATTAGAGGGTGTCAGCTACAGGGAGAGATTGGTTAGACCTGGATTGTTTTCGGAGTGTGATGGGAGACTCGATAGAAGTATATAAAATTATGAAAGGAATAGATACAGTAGACAGTCAGAACCCAGGGTGGAAATGTCCAACCTTAGAAGGGACAGCTATATGGTGAGAGGGAGACAGTTTAATGGAAATGTGTGGGGAAAGTTTTTTACACAAAGAATGATGGGGGCCTGGAATGCATTACCATGGGGGGTGGTTGAAGCAGGTACAATAGTTGCATTTAAGAGGCCTTTTGATAGGCACGTGGAAGTGTAAGGAATAGAGGGATGTGGATCATGTACAAATCAGTTTATCTTGGCATCATGTTCGGCACAAACATTATGGGCCACTGGCCTGCTCCTGAGCTGTACTGTTTTATGCTCTATGTTAACCCCCCAGCTCTCCGTCCCCATTGCATTCTCTGAATATCTGAAGAAGGGAGAATGCATCTTAAATATGATCCCAAGCATTGCAGTACCCTGCAGTCCATGTATAAAAAATGTGCACTTCTTTTTAGCCCAAAAATGGGCATTGCCTTGTGAAACAGATGCGCATCATGATTTATGGCTTTCAGGAAAAAATAGGAAAGAAGAAATGTTCACTCTTCTGTGTATTTAAACAAAAAACAAAAAAAAAACGAAGCAATGGAATCTGTGAGATCTGATTCTTGAACAGAAGGAAAGAAGCTTTTTGAAGTGTGTGTTGAGGGTGAAGTGACGTTGGGCATTCAAGATTTCTTTGAGATGGACTGGGTCATTGCAATCGGAACTGAGATTGTTCGAAGTCAATTTTATTCGGCACATGCACCCGAAGGTGCAGTGAAATAAATTTGTCAGCAGCGATACACTTAAAGAGCACACACAATACACAATAAGATTTAACACAAACATCCACCACAGCATTCTTCACTGTGGTGGAAGGCAACAAAGTCCAGCCAGTCCTCTTCCTTTGTTCACCCGTGGTCAGGGTCATAAATCCTCTGTAGTCGTCGCTACGGACGGCCTGATGTACAGGCCCTCTCGGCGGGATGATCAAAACTCCGACGTTGGGACGGTCAAACACACTCCGCGGCTTAGAGTGCCCGAATCGGTACTTTCCTACCAGAGACCGCGGCTTCAGGATGTTATAGGCCGCAGGCCGATGGTCGGAGCTCTTCTCCGGCGATCCCCGGCAAGAATCCCAGACTCCGGATGGTAAGTCCATGCAACGCCTGCGGCTAGAAGCTCCGCAGACCACAGTCCCATGATGCCAAAGTCACCAGGCCAGTGATCGGAGCATTCATCTCTGGCAACCCCTGGCAAGGGTTTGCCCGCTCCACGATGGAAAAGTCCACGCTGCACCCGCTGCTGAAGCTCCGGGCCCGACTCCAGGAAAGGCCACTCCAATCCATGCTGTTAGGCCGCGAGGGAGGCGATGTGGAAAAAATCGTCTCTCCGTCGAGAAGGCGACCAAAAGCGGTTCCCCCTTTTCTCACCCCCCCCCACCACCCACCACACAAGACACACCAAGAGACACCTAAACTAACATTTAGACACACTAAAACCCCCCAAAAAAGTTGAAATAACGCACACGCTTCTGGCAGGGCAGCCGACTCGCAGCGCCCCCACCGACTCAATGTGTGGAAATAAAGAATTGCAGATATTGGTTAACACAAAAGGACATTTCAGGTCGGGACTCTTCCTTCAGACTTCAGGCTTCAATCCTTTGTCTTCTGAGATTTCTGCTCCATGCTGGAGGATGATTCAGATGTTCGGCAACTGTGGCAGGGCTTAAATGCCATCACCTCCTACAAGGCTAAATCAGGAGGCAGCTCAATTGTCCGCGAAGCATCACTCCCTGACGACCTCAATGCGTTTTACGCACGCTTTGATAGGGAAAACACTGATGTGCCTTCTCGAGCTCCCATTCGCTGTGATAGTATTTCAGTCACAGTCTCATTGTTCATGCTCCCTAAGTACTCCCCACTCATCAGACGGGTTAAACCCACTGTGAGGACAGTTAAAGTCTGGTCAGAGGAAGCGGATTCCACACTTCAGCAGTGTTTTGGAAACACTGACTGGAAGGCGTTTGCAGCCCAGGCCACCCTTGACTCTCACACGGACATTGATTCCTACACATCCTCTGTTCTGGACTTTATAAACTCCACCATCAATAGTGTCACCTTCCTCAAACGGGTGACCATATTCTCGAATCAGAAGCCATGGATGAACAGCGAGGTCAGGCTACTGCTGAAATGCACGTAAGGCTTTCAGGTCAGGCGATGCTCGAGCCTACAGTTCATCCAGGGCTAACCTTAAGAGGGGCATCAGGAAGGCCAAGCACTGCCATAAGCTCAGGATTGAGGAGCACTTCAACAACAACTCTGACCCCCGACGCATGTGGCAAGGCATCCAGGCCATCACGGACTATAGACCCACCAACACCACCCCCACATCCAGCGACGCCTCCTTCCTTGAGGAGCTTAACCACTTCTATGGCCGCTTCGACGGACAATCTAGAGACAGCCATCAAGGCTGTGCTCCCTGCTGATCACCAACCCCTCACACTCACCCCCTACGACATGTACGTGGCACTGAGTAGGACTAATGCACGTAAGGCCACTGGCCCTGACGGCATCCCCAGGCGCGTCCTCAGGGCCTGTGCTGCGCAGCTGACAGACGTCTGGACTGACATCTTCAACCTGTCATTGCGGCAAGCCTCAACGACTTCCGCCCAGTTGCACTTACCCCCATCATCACCAAGTGCTTCGAGAGGCTGGTCCTGGCACACCTCAAAGGCTGCCTACCCCCCACATTGGATCCCTATCAGTTTGCCTACCGCAAGAATAGGAGTACGGAGGATGCCATCTCAACGGCACTTCACTCCGCCCTCTCCCGCCTCGACAACAGAGACACTTACGTAAGAATGCTGTTCATCGATTACAGCTCAGCATTCAACACCATTATACCCTCTAAACTGATCACCAAACTCGGTAACCTGAGCATCAGTCTGTTAGGTTAGACAACCACACCTCTTCAACCCTCACCCTGAACACCGGCGTTCCACAGGGCTGTGTGCTGAGCCCCCTCCTCTACTCCCTCTTCACCTACGACTGCACACCTGTACATGGTACTAACACCATGATCAAGTATGCAGATGATACAACGGTGATTGGCCTCATCAGCAACAACGATGAGTCGGCCTATAGGGAGGAGGTCCAGCTCCTAGCAGCATGGTGCGCTGACAACAACCTGGCCCTTAACTCCAAGAAGACCAAGGAGCTCATTGTAAACTTCAGGAAGTCTAGGGGCGGCACGCACACCCCCCATCCACATTAACGGGACGGAGTGCAATTTAAGTAGAGGAGATACTGGCTGCAAGGATCAGGATGGGAGTTATAATATAGAGGGGGTCTCGCAGAAACAGCTTTTAATAAGGGTACAGAGAATAATAAGGGGAAAAAAATAATAAAGGGGACACTAGTGGGTGTATTTAGAACGTGTTTCCTGCTTCAGGTTCCTGGGGGTCAACATCTCCGATGACCTCTCTTGGACCCACAATACCTCAACTCTGGTCAAGAAGGCTCACCAGTGTCTCTTCTTCCTGAGGAGACTGAAGAAGGTCCATCTGTCTCCTCAGATCCTGGTGAACTTCTACTGCTGCACCATCGAGAGTCGGACCAGCTGGTCCAGGAACAGCTTCTTCCCTGCGGCTGTCACACTACTCAACAATGTACCTCGGTGACTGCCAATCACCCCACCCCGGACACTCCTCCCACAGGAAAAACACTATGTCAGTATACATATAAATAGATTTATTTATTAAAATCATATTCTATGTCGCTCTTCCAGGGAGGTGCTAACTGCATTTCGTTATCTCTGTACTGTACACTGACAATGACAATTAAAGTTTAATCTGAATCTGTACAAACATTTTCAACCTCTTACTTCTGAGGTCTGAGGTTCCCACCTACTTTAAAAGGGCATCAATTATACCGGTGCCCAAGAAGAGCAAGGTGACGTGCCTCAATGACAATCGACCAGTGGCACTAACGCCTGTGGTGATGAAGTGTTTTGAGAGGTTGATTATGGTGCATATCAACTCCTACCTCAACAAGAACCGCGACCCACATCATCCTGGCCACACACTCATCTCTCCCTGCCATCAGGTAGAAGGTACAGGAGCCTGAAATCTGGTACATCCAGGTTCATGAACAGCTTCTTCCCCACAGCCATCAAGCTATTAACTTTGCCTCACTGGGGCTCAAATGACAATAAATTGTATTGTATTGTAAACATACTCTGAACTAAAACAGCCTATTGCATTTTATCTGTTTATTTATGTGTATATATATATATGGTCTATGCTATATAGACACACTGAACTGTTCTGTATTTATGCTTACAATACTCTGTTGTACTGCAACAAGCAAGAATATCATTGTCCTATCTGGGACACATGATAATAAACTCTCTTGACTTGACTTGACTTACACTTTCTGTCTTGACCCGCTGAGTTATTACAGCATTTGGTGTGAATCTGCATTTGCAGTTCCTTCCTACACTTTTCATTGCTGGCCTTTGACCAACCATCTGCCCATCAAATAACCCTCCTCATCTGCATCAACCTATTGCCTGCCAGGATTTGTCCTGCTCCTCCTCTCTTCCAGCTTTCTTCTACGCAACTACCAGAATCAGTCTGAACAAGGGTCCTGAACTGAAACGATGCCTACCCATACAATCTGATTATGCCATCCTTATTTTATAAAAATGCATTGCCATTGCATTTGCAGACTAATCCTTTAAACCATTTGACTCCAATGATGATTTCTCATTTATAGTCTGTAGTTATTTTCTGCTTCACATATGGTTTCTGGCCAAAGATTTTTTTTCTCTCTCTGTTGTCATCCCCTAGTCTTGTAAGTGTTCTTCCATGTTGTTTCATTGATGTCTTGACCAAAATATATTTGCAGGGCCATATGTCATATCTTTGAGATAATTCAGCATATTTAACGCTGTATTTTCCGTCATCCTTTTAGTTTAATTTAATTTTAATTTAGAGATACAGTGTGGAAACAGGCCTGAGGCCATAAGCAGTAGAAACGGAGGGGTTTGTAAGACATGATAAATCTTTTTTATTAACCCTATTTCTTTATTTCTACAGGTGAACGACTCTCAAAGCCAGACCAGGGCAAGATGCGGTTCCATAAAATTGCGAATGTTAACAAAGCTTTGGATTACATAGCCGGCAAAGGAGTAAAACTTGTGTCAATTGGTGCTGAAGGTAATTGGAAATACTTAGCTGTTTTAAGAGAACCCCTGAGACCGGATGGCCAATAACAGTACTATGAGAGGCTGCTCAATGAAGATTTCATCAAATTATCAGCCTATATTCATAGCTCCAATAGAAAATAAACTGACTTACTACTAGCCTGTTTCAGGCTTTTTCTTGCATCTGATATTAATATTTTTAGTTTAGTTTAGAGCACGTAAACAAGTCCTTTGGTCCAGCAAGTCCACACCGACCAATGAAACAGGCCCATCGGGACCGTGCCAACCATCAATCACCCATTCACACCAGTTCTATTCACTCCCACTTTCTCATCCACTCCCTACATGCTGGGGTCAATTTACAGATGCCAATTAACCTACAAATGTGCACATCTATGGGATGCGGGAGAGATAGATTTCCTCTTTCAAGAGAGAGTTAGGGCTAAAGGAATCAAGGGATATGGGGGAAAAAGCAGGAACGGGGTACTGATTTTGGATGATCAGCCATGATCATATTGAATGGCGGTGCTGGCTCAAAGGGCCAAATGGCCTATTCCTGCACCTATTTTCTATGTTTATATGTTTCTATGAAACCGGACACCTGAGGATACCTATGCAGTTACAGGGAGAATGTGAAAACTCCACACAGAGAGTAGTTGAGGTCAGGATTGAACTTGTGAGGCAGTGGCTCTACCAGCTACACCACCGTGGCCATCCTTCCAAGATCAAATCAATGATTAAAGCTTTACCTCGACATGAGGGTTTTGGTGCTGAATGGCATGGATCTATATGAAGATTGCATGTTGCATGAATAGTCTGGTCAATTATTACTTTTTTTTCTATTACAGAAATAGTAGATGGGAATGCGAAGATGACTCTTGGAATGATTTGGACTATCATTCTCCGTTTCGCTATTCAAGATATATCTATAGAGGGTGAGACAATGGAGCCTCAGCTTTCAATTCAATGCACCACATTTAATAAAGCCTTAGATTTACTTGAAGAACCTGTAAAATTGAAGCATCGGCAGATAATGAAAAACAATTATCTCGGGCATTGAGCACTAAAATATATCAATAATGGTGAATGTACTTCAGCTACATTCATTGTTACTCTGTTGCTTGGAATTATTGCTACTGTCTGGGTCTCTGAACAATACTTTTAATCCTCTGAAGAAGGGTTCTGACCCAAAACGCCACCTATTCCTTTTCTCCAGAGATGCTGCTTGGCCCACTGAGTAACTCCAGCATTTTGTGTCTACCTCCAGCATAAACCAGCATCTGCAGTTCCTTCCCTCACACTTCAAACCCTCCTGATCCCTTCAGTTTGAGAGGATTTTCGTGGCAGGCTGAGAGCTTGACCAATGACTGATCTATTGGGAGGAAGTTTTGGTCATTATTGTTACATGTGCCGAGATACAATGCAAAGCTGTTCATGAAAACAATCAAGCTGCCCACAGTGTGCAGAGGAAGGACAAAGGGTACAGCATTTAGTGCAAGATAAAGTCCGATTAATGATAGAAACTTTACAGGTCTCCAATAAGGTACATTTACACTCTACCTCAGGAGTGCTGGCGTTATTGCTAGAAATACTGTACAATTTTGTTGGAACAATGCAGCTGGTACTGTGCAGATTTTGAAAAGACAATTAGAAACCAATGTCCCATCTACACTAGTCCCACCTGCCCACATTTGGCCCATCTTCCTCTAAACCTATCCTATCCCTGTACCTGTCTAAATGTTTCTTAAACATTGTGATGGTACCTGCAATCATCCCCGGTATCATTCTCGTAAACCTCCTTTGGACCCTCACCAACGGCAGCATGTTATTCATCAGATATGGGTCCCAAAACTGCTCATAATTGAATGTTTGATTGGACTTGTCCTGGTGTCACCTTGCTTTTTAAAAACTTGAAGCACTGATCTTTCTCCACAGAAACATCTGCGAAGGAGGGCCTACTGCTTTGGTGCCAGAGGAAAACTGCTCCATACAGGAACGTAAATGTACAGAATTTCCATACGAGGCAAGTCGAGAGGCCCAATCACAAGAGAAATGCATGTTGTCATTGGTGTTTTAGAAACGCACAATTTGCTCTAACTTTAGAAATACAGCGTGGAATCAGCCCATCCAGTCCACTCCAGCCAGCAATCACCCTGTACATTAGTTCTATCCTGCAGATTAAGGACAATTTACAGAAGCCAATCAACCTGCACAAAGCTGCACATCTTTGGAGTGTGGGGGCAAACCGGAGCACCCGGAGAAAACCCACGAGGTCACAGGGAGAACGTACAAACTCTGTACAGGCAAGCATCTGTAGTGAGAATCGAACCTGGGTCTCTGGCACTGTGAGGCAGCAACTCTACCGCTGTGCCGTTGTGTTGCTTCATGGTTCCATGCTGTATCCGTGGTTCAATGAATCTTTATTATCGCATGAACCATGTACATGTTCACATGCAGATGCCGAGAAGTGTGTTCAGCTCTGGCTGAACAATTTCTAATCTTGTGATATGGACAATAAGAAGATCACATGAACCGAGGTACAGTGAAAATTTTGTGCATGCAGCTCAGCAAATTAGTACATAAACACATTTCCAGATTAAATACAAATGGTATCGAAATAGCCTACAGAGAGCAGGTGTAACAGTGGAGGAGAGGTATTGCTGCATTACAGCGCTAGAGACCTGGGTTCGATCATGACTACGGGTGCTGTCTGTACGGAGTTTGTACGTTCTCCCAGTGAGCTCTGTGGGTTTTCTAATGTTTGTGTTAAAGTGTGCATTGAAAATTGCTTTCCACTAAAGGAAAATGTTCTGGTTTAACGTTATTTTAAGCCTGTATATTATGATGTTTTTTATCTGTTTGACCCTTTTGACACAGCAAGTTCAGTGTTGTAATAGAAAATGAGGATTGGAAGGATTTGCTGATTTTTGAACACGTTGGAAGATGCTGGTTTACATCGGGAAGAAATTATCTTTAACAAACAAAACTCTTCAAACATGTGGTATGGCAGTGGAATAGCTGGAGAACTACTGCCTTGCAGCACCATAGACCTGCGTTCTATCCTGTCCTCGGGTGCTGTCTGTGCGGGGTTTGCACGCTCTCTCTGTGACTGCGTGGGTTTCTACCGGGTGCTCCGGTTTCCTCCCACATCGCAAAGACGTGCGGGTTTGGAGGCTAATTGGTCCTCTGTAATTAGTGTAGGGGATTGGATGAGGAAGCGGGATAACACAGAACCAGTGTGAACGGAGTTATGGATGGTCAGGGTGGACTTAGACGGCCAATGGGCCATCATCCATGTTGTATCTCTAAACTAAAACATGTTGCTGTCATTTATGTTTACAATTCTTGTTTACTCTTGTTTGTAAAGCTGGAAAGATGGCCTTGCTCTCTGTGCTCTCATCCACCGACATCGACCTGATCTTATTGACTACTCCAAGCTGCAGAAGGTCATCTGTCTGATTGAGCGCATGTTGATGTGTGGTTATGTGCTGCATGCATATCCTGCATGTCCCATCGGAGGAGATGGCTTGCGTTAACCAAGTTGGGAGCTTGGAATGCTAAGAGGGATTTCAAATGCCATATAGTCAGTAAAAGGAATCGAGTGACTGGAGGTTGAGCAGGCTAGGGCTTTATTCCTTGCAACGCAGGAGGATGAGGGGTCTTATAGAGGTATACAAAATCATGAGATTAATAAATCGGGTAAATGCAGAGAGTTTTTTGCCCAGAGTAGGGGAATTGAGAACCAGAGAACATTGATTTAAGGTGAACGGGGGAAAGATTTAAAGGGAACCTGAGGGGTAACATTTTTTACACAAGGGATGGTGGGTGGCTCGAACAGGCTGCCAGAGCAGGTAGCTGAGGCAGGAGGGACGAGTGTAGGTGGGGCTTGTGCTCAGCATGGGCAAGTTGTGCTGAAGGGCATGTTTTGACACAATGAATCAGTGCATTGTTGATGTCACTGCTTGCACTACAGAGCAAGTTACTAAACTGACAGATATTTGTTCTTGTTTCATATTCCTTGTTACTATGTCTATGTTTGTTTTTGGCTGTTCCATGATCTTTTCCTTCTCTTTCAAGTTAGTTTGAGTTTATTGTCACATGCACAAGTACAGCGAGGTTTCAGGTACAATGAAAATCTTGCTTGCAGCAGCATCGCAGGCAAACAGACTTATAACACACAAAACATAAGTGTAAATTAATTATACAAAGCTTTGGTGTAACGTGCTTCCACTGAGAATCACACAAGGTGGATCACTGGAGTATCTCAGCAGGTCAGGCAGCATCTGTGGAGGGAAATGGACAGCTGATGTTGTGGGTCGGGACCTTTCTTTGAGCCTGATGAAGGGTACCAACAAATGTTCTCAGTTCCCTTATGACCAAGAGTAGGTTCTACCCGATCTATTCCTCTCATAATTTTGTATATTATAACTCACTATATAGTTATTTTTTTTTTCCCCATATGGTTTTCAGAAATAAATTGGGTTCAGAATAATGTTTCTGCAGAGATAAGACAATGTTTCCAGTTTACCAGGATGAACAGGGACAAACTGTACTGAAGTTATAATTACAAGAAATAGCAGGAGGCCTCAGCAATGAATATAGCCCAGCTCACAAACTTGAGATGGGATCTACATCAAATTGGCCTCCCACATAGTCATAGAGTGATACAGTGTGGAAACAACTCCGGCCAACATGTCCCATCTACACTGGTCCCACCTACCTGTTTGGCCCATATCCCTCTAAACCTGTCCTGTCCATGTACCTGTCTAAATGTTTCTTAACCATTGCGATTATATCTGCCTCAACTACCTCCTCCGCCAGCTCATTCCATACACCCACCTTCGTGTGAAAAATGTACCCCTCGAGTTCCTATTAAATCTTTCCCCCCCTCACCTTAAATCTGTACCTCCGGTGCTCAGTTCCCCTATGGCCAAGAGAAGGGTCTACCCAATCTATTCCTCTCATAATGTTGTACATTATAACTCACTATAGTTATTTTTCCCATATGGTTTTCAGAAATAAATGTGTTTTTAATAGCTATGAATTAATTTTGTTACTGGAAGCCAAAAATACTGCAGTCGACATTTTAAATTGTTTAATGGAGTATAGTTGCACAAATGATTGATTGGAAATTTCCAAAGTATCTCTTAAATGGCCTCCTACAGTGAAACTGGCAGCCTAACTATGATATCTTAATTTAATTCAGAGTTTAGAGATACAGCGTGGAAACAGGCCATTCGGCCCATTGAGTCCACGTCGTCCATCGATCACCCATCCACACTTGTTCAATGTTATCCCACTTTCATCCATTCCCTACACACCCGAAACAATTTAGAGAGGCCAATCTACCTGCAAACCCCCATGTATTTGGGATGTGGGAGGAAACTTGAACTGAGTGGTTGGATAAACTGTCGACACCAGAATTAAGAAAAAAAAAGTTTCTGTGCAGCTGCTTAAATTGTCTGTTTTCTCATACAATCTTGTTAATTGTTTATCTGAAATGTCATTTATGGTATCAAGTGTTACTTTGCTATCATGTTTATTGTCTCACTGCATGCTTGCTCCTCTATACTGTTTCCCCATTGTGGTTGGGTTTTACCTTTACGCATGTGGCTGGAAGAATAGGTGAGCACTTTAATGCCTCATTCATAAGGACTAATCTCATTAGACGTGAATAGCTGCGCAAAGTACTTAACATGTGCCTGCCTAAAACTTATTGAAAAGTGTGCTTTAATGTTATTGATGTTGCAAAGCAATTTAGCAAAAATCTGGGTTGATACGGATTTTGTGCAGTAGTCCAAATTGTATGACTGTTGAATCAGTGGCCGACTTCACATCTCTTGCATATGATCCATTTGCTCCAATCCCTGCATATCCATGTGCCTATCTAAATGCCTCTGAAACACCGCAGATGGACATAAATGCTGGAGTGACTCAGCGGGTTAGGCAGCATCTCTGGAGAACAAGGATGGGTGGCGTTTCGGGTCAGACCCTTTTTAAGACTGCCGGACTTCCCAGAATGTCATCAATCCTTTATCTCCAGAAATGTTGCCTGACCCGCTGAGTTACTCCAGCACTTTGTGCCTATCCTGGGTATATACCAGCATCAGCGGTTCCTTTCTACACACTCTTAAACAGCCGCATTGTTTCTGATGCCAAGTATCCATTTATATCGCATGAAATAATGATCCAGTGATATCCATTGAAAGTGCTTTAGCTACAGATCTACCAATAGGTCAATTTTTCATTTGTCACGTATGTAGTGTTTAAATGATAGGAACATTTTTGTTCCTCGTGATGTCATTAACTATCAACCTAATGGCATCATACTCGGGTGAAGCTAAATCGTTTAGTTTCTGCTACTAAAAAAACGGTCAGTATATAGTGGGAGACAAATGCATTGCAATTTTGTGTCAGTGTTTGTTATCACTGAATAATAATACTCTTTCCTATATATAGGATGATGCCCTTTACAACTTGAACCTTGCTTTTGAGATTGCAGAAAAAGAACTGGATATTCCTAAAATGCTGGATCCCGAAGGTAATGAGTTTTCTTGAGTTGCAATTCTGACTTTCCTATTGTGACCATTAATCAGAGTTCACATTATCAACCCTTTGGTGTAGACATTGGGAAGCTGAGAAATTGGTTAGCAGTGAGTAGAGGAGATATCAAGCCTGACCTCTGGATTCTTCAACAGATATTTAAGCCACAATATCAGTCAACCTAGAGTGCTACTTGATTCAAGCTTAACAACTTGCCAGTGAGTTGAGTAATCCATTAGGTCTACAGCGTTTGCAATCCACCATGGCGCCACATATGTTCCACTTTCACCCATGTCTTTTCCTTACTTCCTAAACACCGCTATCACATTTAACTTTTAAAAACCTCTGGTGGCGCTGCTGGTTGAGCTGCTACCTCACAGCGGCAGAGACCCGAGTCTGGTCCTGAATGTGAGTCACTTATCTACCTGCGCATAACCCATGTTCCTACATTCCCTACATAGCCATATGCCTATCCAAAAGTCTTTTAAATGCCACTAATGTGCCTGCTTCAACCACCACCCTCAGCAGCATGTACCAGGCACTCACCATCCTCTGTTTTAAAAAACTTACCCCACACATCCCATTTAAACTTTCCCCTTTTCAACTTCAAGCTATGCCATCTAGTATTTGATTTTTCCATCCTGGGAAAAAGGTTATGGCTGTCTACCCTATCTATGCCTCTCATAATTGTAGATACTTCTATCAGGTCTCCTTGTTACCTCCGGCATTCCAGAAAAAACAATACAAGTCTGTCTCAACTCTGCCTGCAGCTAATACCCCCTAATCCTGGCGTCATTCTGGTAAAGTTGAGGAGTATCGGTGTATTCCTTTTCTCAAGAGATGCTGTCTAACCTGATCCTTTCCTCCAGAGATGCTGCCTGACCTGCTGAATTACTCCATATTTTTGTGTCCTATCTTTCTGGTAAACCTCGTCTGCACCTTTTCCAAAGCCTCCACACCCTTCCTGTAGATGGGGCCACCAGGACTGCACACAATTCTTTCAGGGAATGGTAACACAATGACCTGCTGTCTTTTATTTGTAAACCAGCATAGTGTCGTACTCTTCAACATCCTCCTTTTCAATGGGAAAATGCAGGTCAGACAGCACAGTGAGGATTCGCATTGATGTGAATCTTATGGGCCTGTCCCACTTAGGTGATTTTTTAGGCTACTGCCGAAAAATTTTCAACATGTTGAAAAGTTTTTGGCGACAGTGGTGACAATTTGGGTTGTCGTGGGTGCTCTCCTAGATTGTCACCAGGTTAACGTAGGTTGACTCCAGGTGATGTAGGTTGTCGCCGGTGCTGACTTTGGTGAATTCCATTGTCCTAGTCGCTGGCAGTCGCCTAAAAAATCGCCTAAGTGGGACAGGCCCATTAGAGTGACAGTGTGGAAACAGGCAGTTCGGCCCAACTTGCCCACACACGTCCAACATGTCCCATCTACACTTGTCCCACCTGTCAGCGTTTGGTCTAAATCCCTCTAAACCTATCCTTGTATCTATCCAAATTTTTCGTAAACGTTGCGTTAGTATCTGACTCAACTACCTGCTCCAGCAGTTCGTTCCATCCACCCACCACCCTTTGTGTAAAAAATGTTACCCCTCGGGTAACTTTACCCAGAGCTGGGGAAACTCCCACTATTGTTCAGTGGGTACTTTAACCAATGATGGTACCTAATTTATCTGAGACCTTGTCCAAAATATCAATCTAACTTGACATTTAGTAAAGTTATAATTTTCTTTCTGTACAGATTTTGTAAATACAGCAAGACTTGACGAAAGAGCTGTTATGACTTATGTTTCCTGTTACTACCATGCGTTTGCGGGTGCAAGGAAGGTGAGGTCAAAAGCTGTGGAACGTCCAGACATTTAACCTTCAACTTTCAGATTTCCAGCTTTCACATCTCCCATTGTTTTCTCAGCTGGATTTGGGTTTTTTTCTTCCCTTTTTTTGTTCCTCCCAATAATTTTAGATTCCAGTTTCTGGTATGTTCTTTCTTGCCATTTAATCTGCACTTTTATTTTAGTTTTCAGCCTACTTCAGCTGTTAATTTCTTCACCTGCAAGAGTAATGGAAGGATTAGAACCCTAATGGAAGGATTTGAACCCTTGCCCTAATGCATATTGCTGGTGTAACTCGGCATGTCAAACAGTGTCTTTGGAGGATCTGGATAGATGGTGATTTTGATCAGTAGAAACAAGGAAATGCAGATGCTGGCTTACAAAAAAGATACAAACTGCTGAAGTCAGGCAACTTCTCTGGAGAACATGGGCAGTGATGTTTTGTGTCAGGACCCTACTTCAAGCCAGAAGAAGGATCCCAACCCGGAACATCACCTATCCATGTTCTCCAAAGTTGTTGCCTGACCCACTGAGTTATTCCAGCACTCTTAAGTTTTGTTTTGGCTGGAGAGCCTTCCTCTAGTCCTCCAGAGATGAAGGACCTGAAGATGTAGAGTCTGAAGAAGATCACAACCCAAAACGTCTCTCGTCGTTTTTCTCCAGAGATGCTGTCTGACCCGCTGAGTTAATCCAGGGTCTTGTGTCTATCTTCGGTATATACCAGCATCTGCAGCTCCTTCCTACACCTGACTTTGTTACTCCAGCACTTTGTGCTCTACACAATGTTCCAGCATCTGCAGTCCCTTGTCTCTACTGAAAGGATTATCTAGTTAATGAGATCATGTCCATGCACACCTGTTAGCTCATGAACGTCTCACTGCATTGGTTCTATGGATATTTCAGAATGAAAGACTGCCATTGTACAAGAGAGATTTTCTTTTAAGAGGTCTCCAAATTTTATTTGTGTTGTCATTAATTTAAAAAATGGGAGCATTAAGATGTGTGGGTAAGTAAATGCCATTTATTAAACTTAGAAAATGGAGCAAGCTATGGCCCTGATGTATTTTATTTACAAAAGGACTACCGAGTTGCACCTTGATTATTCCATCCTTGTTCTCCTGCTATTCCTTCCCTTATCTGTCACTTTATTATTTATCATCTTCATCAGATATTGTGAACACACCTAAACCTGATCAGAGGGCTCTTATGACATATGTTTCCTGTTTCTATCATGCTTTTGCTGGAGCAGAACAGGTATTTGCAGTGTTGCTTTTGATTTGATTTTCTTCTGAAGCGTAGTGTATTTTTGTTATTTGTGCATGTTGTGCTCTGCATTGATTCTCCAGCCCCGATTAATTATTCACGCTCACTCATCATCACTAACATGCCAGTTAGTGCAGCTACACTTACATTTGAAGTTCTCAGTACAACATTTATTGCATTGCCGCAATGCATGGAAACCAAATTGATCTGCTTCTTTGTCTTCCAAGGAAAGATTTATGAAATGGCACAATTTAAAACTGAGTCTGAAGAAGGGTCGTGACCCAAAATGTCACCCATCCTTTTTCTCCAGAGATGCTGCCTGACCCACTGAGCTACTCCAGCACTTTGCGTCTATCTTCGGTATAAACCAGCATCTGCAGTTCCTTCCTGCACATACAAGGAAATAATTCACTTCAACCCCGAACACTTCATGAGTAAGGGCATCAAGCATTATGGGAAGAAGGCAGGAGAATGGGGTTGAGAGGGCAAGATACATTTTTCATGATTGCATGGCGGAGTACAGTTGATGGGCCGAATGGCCTAATTCTCCTCCTAGAATTGGAGAACTGCAGTGGCATAAAGTGCTGGCATAACTCAGCAGGTCAGGCAGCATCTCTGAAACATTCCCGTAACGTGGAACCATGTTTCAATAAGAACAAACACTTCTTAAAAAGGAGAGAAGAAACGGGAAGGATATAAGATTTGAGGAAAATACAAAGTGCTGGAGGAACTCAGCAGGTCAGGCAGCACCAATGGAGGGAATGGACAGGTGACTATTCGGGTCGGGTCATTCTTCAGCTTGATTGTAGTGGGGGTGGGGGGGGGGGGGGGGGGGGAGGAGGGAACAAAGCCAGGCAAGTGATAGGTGGATGCAGGTGATGGGGGTTTGATTGGCAGATGGGTGGAGTAAGTGACAAAAGGCCAGAGATGAAAAGGAGACAAGGATATGACAAAAGGAGAGAAGAGGAGGAGTGAAATGTAAAACCAGCATCTGCAGTTTCCTCGTGTCTCCATTAGACATAAGGAATTTGTCTTGTTTCAAGAGAAAGATTGCTTTATGACGTTAGAGATACAGAACAGAAACAGGCCTATCGGCCCACCGAGTCCCCACCAATCGAATATCACCCCGTACACCAACCTACACACACTGGGACAATTTCACAACTTATTGAAGCCAATAAATTTACAAACCTGTGTGTCTTTGTAGTGTGGGTGTTAACCAGAGCACCCTGAGAAAACCCACACCAACGTACATGCTCCATACAGAGAGTACCCAGGATCAAACCAGGGTCTCTGGTGCTGTAAAGCAGCAACTCTACCAATGCGCCACTGTGCCGCACAATCATGTCTCGACCCTTTGTGCCAGATTTTCCAATTGCATCTTGGTTGATCTAGACTTTATATGCGCAATCTCATAACAGTGCAGTTGGTTTTCTGCCTTCATAATTGTAGTTCATGCTTCAAGTTGCTTTCACCCAAGTAATGTTACAGGATTTCAAGCAAATAAATGAGTCGGTCTCCTGTGACGTTGAACTTGAAGAGCCCAGAATTACTGCAGTTTGTGCACAAAGCTGAGAGAATGTTGGGATGACTTCTCCTTTCTCTCTGATTGTTGCTTTACACAGAAACCTACAGAATCATTGAATCACAGAAATATTCAGCAGGGAAATGGGCCTTTTTAGCTCACATTGTCCATGTTGAATGTGATACCCATCTTTACAAATCTCCTTTGCCTTATACTTAGAATTGCCAATCTTTTCCGCTTTGATTAAGTTTTGTTTGCTTTTAAACTATTTCTCCTTGTGTTTTAACAGCATGCCTCACATACTGTAGCTTTGGAAACTTTGGAATAAAGCAATTTTTGAATGATCAATAAATGTTGGGAGTTTGTTTCATGCTTGAACGTTAGTTGAAAATTTCATGTTTCCAAGTGTGAACAGTTGCTGCCTGCAAACATCTTAGATAAATCTAACATTTTGTAACTTTTCTGAGCTGAACTCTTCCGTTTCTTGTATGAAGTAGTTGTTTCTGCACCTGTTTTGGTCTAAAATATGGTTTATCTTTCATCGCAGGCTGAGATGGCAGCCAACAGGATATGTAAGATACTGGGCGTTAATCAGGAGAATGAAAATTCAATGGCAGATTATGAAAAGCTATCCAGTGAGGTAAACTCTCAATTATTCCAATTACATTTTAAGCTTCAAAAGGACACAGAGTGTTGGAGTAACTCAGTGGGTCAGGCAGCATCACTGGAGAACATAGACACTGTTGGTGATGTTTTGGGTTGGAATCCATTTTGAGACAAAGGAGGGTCTCGACCTGAAACATCAACTGTCCATGTTCTCCAGAAATGCTGCCTGACCTGCTAAGTTAGTCCAGCAAGTCAACATACCATAATTTAATTCGGTGATCACAGTGAAATAATAAACTCAGTCCTTTGCTCCCGATATGATCAGATGCCTCGGTTACAACAGGTTTTGTCTGCTATAACATGACTTGGTTGAAAAGAGGTCTATAATAATGAGGATAGACTGTGTTAATACCAGAGGCTGATGTCTCAAGACATCAGGTTAGAAATTTGACTAGTCATAAGCAGGAGATATAATATACACCAGTCATTAGAAACTGCACCAACTAATTTATTTCAATAACCAAGATTAGGAGGGGATCGCAATGGTATAATGCCCATATTACATGAATGACCAAAGGTATCATCCCAGTACAACATGAATGACCAATGGTATCATGCCATACTGTATAACATTATGTGGGTGTGGGGAGAAGGCAGGAGAATGGGGTTGAGAAGGAAAGATAGATCAGTCATGATTGAATGGGGGAGTGGACTTGAGAGGCTGAATGGCCTAATTCTGCAGCCATCATTGATGAACATGCATGACCCAAGCATTAACACTATCCTACACACACACTAGGGACAATTTACAATGTTACCAAGTCAATTAAACCTAAATGTCTTTGGAGTGTGGGAGGAAACTAGAGCTCCTGGAGAAAACCCACACGGGTCACAGGGAGAACGTACAAACTCCGTACAGACAGCACCGACAGTCAGGATAGATCCAGAGTCTCTGGCGCTGTAAGGCAGCAATTCTACCGCTGTGCCTCTGTGCCGCCAGAGTCGTTATAGTGAATGAGTGTGTTGATGGAGCAGATTGAAATTTGAAAGCATACTGCACCAGAATTTTGATGGGGCTATGTCTTTTACACAGAGTTAATCAAGGAGCGTTAAGAACCAAATTACTGCATGTAGTAAGTTCATAGGTTGATTGTGCTTTTTTCCTTCTCTGATCACATTATAACATTTTATAACAAAGGCTACTACAGAAGTATTCATCAGATGCCAAGTGTAAACTTTAAATGACTGACTGACAAATCCTTATGACCCTTCGGCCCATCGAGCCTGCACAATTTATATTGAACCAACAGTAATCTAATTTTCTTCTACTCCCATTACAATCAATTCCAATTAGAATTGGTACAAATGGTCTTGTGTCTAAAGCTATGTCAGACGAGAGCAAGAATTGTTCCTGTAATTTTGATTATAGAGATATACAACATGGGAAACAGGCCCTTCAACCCAACTTGGTCATGCTGACCAGGATGTCCCACCTACCTGCATT